>NC_140005.1:29894213-30611728 GCF_964263955.1 Coregonus lavaretus | reverse complement strand
AAGGACACCAGAAACAAAATTGTAGACCTGCACCAGGCTGGGAAGACTGAATCTGCAATAGGTAAGCAGCTTGGTTTGAAGAAATCAACTGTGGGAGCAATTATTAGGAAATGGAAGACATACAAGACCACTGATAATCTCCCTCGATCTGGGGCTCCACGCAAGATCTCACCCCGTGGGGTCAAAATGATCACAAGAACGGTGAGCAAAAATCCCAGAACCACACGGGGGGACCTAGTGAATGACCTGCAGAGAGCTGGGACCAAAGTAACAAAACCTACCATCAGTAACACACTACGCCGCCAGGGACTCAAATCCTGCAGTGCCAGTCGTGTCCCCCTGCTTAAGCCAGTACATGTCCAGGCCCATCTGAAGTTTGCTAGAGTGCATTTGGATGATCCAGAAGAGGATTGGGAGAATGTCATATGGTCAGATGAAACCAAAACATAACTTTTTGGTAAAAACTCAACTCGTCGTGTTTGGAGGACAAAGAATGCTGAGTTGCATCCAAAGAACACCATACCTACTGTGAAGCATGGGGGTGGAAACATCATGCTTTGGGGCTGTTTTCTGCAAAGGGACCAGAATGACTGATCCGTGTAAAGGAAAGAATGAATGGGGCCATGTATCGTGAGATTTTGAGTGAAAACCTCCTTCCATCAGCAAGGGCATTGAAGATGAAACGTGGCTGGGTCTTTCAGCATGACAATGATCCCAAACACACCGCCCGGGCAACGAAGGAGTGGCTTCGTAAGAAGCATTTCAAGGTCCTGGAGTGGCCTAGCCAGTCTCCAGATCTCAACCCCATAGAAATTCTTTGGAGGGAGTTGAAAGTCCATGTTGCCCAGCAACAGCCCCAAAACATCACTGCTCTAGAGGAGATCTGCATGGAGGAATGGGCCAAAATACCAGCAACAGTGTGTGAAAACCTTGTGAAGACTTACAGAAAACGTTTGACCTGTGTCATTGCCAACAAAGGGTATATAACAAAGTATTGAGAAACGTTTGTTGTTGACCAAATACTTATTTTCCACCATAATTTGCAAATAAATTCATAAAAAATCCTACAATGTGATTTTCTGGATTTTCTTTTCTAATTTTGTCTGTCATAGTTGCCGTGTACCTATGATGAAAATTACAGGCCTCTCTCATCTTTTTAAGTGGGAGAACTTGCACAATTGGTGGCTGACTAAATACTTTTTTCCCCCACTGTAGATGGGATGGCGTATCGCTGCAGAATGCTGTGGTAGCCATGCTGGTTAAGTGTGCCATGAATTCTAAATAAATCACAGACAGTGTCACCAGCAAAGTGGTAACACCTCCTCCTCCATGCTTTACGATGAGAAATACACATGCGGAGATCATCCGCTCACCCACACCGTGTCTCACAAAGACATAGATGTTGGAACCAAAAATCTAAAAAAGGACAAATTTCCACCTGTCTAATGTCCATTGCTCTTGTTTCTTGGCCCAAGCAAGTCTCTTCTTCTTATTGGTGTACTTTAGTAGTGGTTTCTTTGCAGCAATTCGACCATGAAGGCCTCCTCTGAACAGTTGATGTTGAGATGTGTCTGTTACTTGAACACTGTGAACCATTTATTTGGGCTGCATTTTCTGAGGGTGGTAACTCTAATGAACTTATCCTCTGCAGCAGAGGTAACTCTGGGTCTTCCATTCCTGTGGCGGTCCTCATGAGAGCCAGTTTCATCATAGCGCTTGATGGTTTTTGCGACTGCACTTTAAGAAACTTTCAAAGGGTGGCTATTTGAAGAATCTCAAAAAATATATATATTTTGATTTGTTTAACACTTTTTCATAAGTGTTATTTCATAGTTTTGATGTCTTCACTATTATTCTACAATGTAGAAAATAGTACAAATAAAGAAATACCTTTGAATGAGTAGGTATTCTAAAACTTTTCACCGGTAGTGTAGAAAAACAACAAAATTAGATGTTCTAAGTCCAACGCTTAAACCACTTCAGGAGACCAGTTTGAGGTATGGGAAAAATCTAAGATATTTAGATATTTTAGTGTAGTTACTCTTTAATTCAAGTGTGCAGGCACCTAGCATTGTTGTTTGGTTAGCATTTCTGTAGCACATGAGATTAAGTTTGCAAAACAAATGGCCACCGGATTGATGCAAATGCCAGGTAGATTATATCATTCTGCCATGTAGGCATAGGTTACTTTGTAGCTAGTTAACGTTTAATTTAGCAGGTTTTTGGGAAAGCCTTTCCATCTACCAGAAGGTTAGGCCTATCATTAGCATCTAAATATGTTTCATGTTCCTTTAATTGTTTGAAACCTGGACGTTTTACTTCATATTATGAAGCATGTCTTATCTTGCTTCAAAGTAGCCTATAGCCAAAATCCCACCATAGAAACATGTAGGCAATTATTTTATAAAGACATCCTCATATGCGTTCTCCTGCTCTATTGGTTTTCTTTCAAATGTATTTCATTGTCTAGCATGATAGTTGTTGCATCTTTATCGCTCCTCTTTCTACATTTCTAACGGATATTCCCATCTCTGTCCGCTTGCATGTGCGGTGCGCATTTTAGAACAGTGTTTTCCTGCTAATTGCATTTTGGCAGTGGTGTAAAGTACTTAAGTAAAAATACTTGAAAGTACTACTTAAGTAGTTTCTTGGGGTATCTGTACGTACTTTACTATTTATATTTTTGACTACTTTTACTTTTACTTCACTACATTCCTAAAGAAAATTATGTACTTTTTACTCCAAACATTTTCCCTGACACCCAAAAGTACTCGTTACATTTTGAATGCTTAGCAGGTCAGGAAAATAGTCTAATTCAAACACTTATCAAGAGAACATCCCTAGTCATTCCTACTGCCTCTGATCTGGCGGACTCACTAAACACATGCTTTGTTTGTAAATTATGTCTGAGTGTTGGAGCGTGGCCCTGGCTAGATATCTGTAAATTAAAAAAACTAGAAAATGGTGCCGTCTGGTTTGGTTAATATAAGACATTTGAAATGATTTATACTTTTACTTTGATACTTAAGTATATTTTAGCAATTACATTTACTTTTGATACTAAAGTATATTTAAAAACAAATACTTTTAGACTTTTACTGAAGTAGGATTTTACTGGGTGACTTTCACTTTTACTTGAGTCATTTTCTATTAAGGTATCTTTACATTTACTCAAGTATGACAATTGGGTACTTTTTCCACCACTGCATTTTGGAACATTCGCGCATAGGCCTACCGCTATGTGCACATTGCTGCGCCAAAAATGTGAAGAAATAATACTTTATCAACATTTTAAACTGAGCATTCTGATCCGTTTCATCAGCCTTATTCATTGATACATGTATACCTCCACTACACTGATACGCATCAGTAGTGATTAAGAAGTGCGCATACACAATGCCCACTGAAAGTGGGTGGGAGTGTAGCTCTCTCTCTCTCTCTCTCTCTCTCTCTCTCTCTCTCTCTCTCTCTCTCTCTCTCTCTCTCTCTCTCTCTCTCTCTCTCTCTCTCTCTCTCTCTCTCTCTCTCTCTCTCTCTCTCTCTCTCTCTCTCTCTCTCTCTCTCTCTCTCTCTCTCTCTCTCTCTCTCTCTCTCTCTCTCTCTCTCTCTCTCTCTCTCTCTCTCTCTCTCTCTCTCTCTCTCTCTCTCTCTCTCTCTCTCTCTCTCTCTCTCTCTCTACATTTTTCTCCATGGGACAGCATCTGACTGTGTGCATGTGAACATTTCCGAGGTTGAGAGGGCTTGTCAAGGTAGTAGATGTGGCCTGTTTTAAAATAGGACAGTGGCTGGATGCAGTCAGCCTTTCACTCATCTGTGCAGTGGTTGGGTGGTATAGAGCACATGGGGATGCCCTATCATTGGAGGCATCTATCTAGAACAGAGTTTAGTTTCGATGGAGAGATAGCTAGTAAAACTGTTGTGTAGTTGTGTAGTCTAGAGTGTACAGAATGACTAGACTACAACCGTGTAGGAGGAGGTAGGAGTATCACACAACTGCTGCTTCTCTGATATCTGTTCAGCCTATGTGGTTGATCACACAGATAAGAGGGTAGATGCATGCAACAGGCAACAAGAATGATCAACAAAGGGGTGTAATGGGTTGGCACTCAAAAATATGTTGAGAATGACCAACCCTAGTGCTATAGCTGCTGTGTGTGAAGGCTTATGTTCCAGCCCAACACAAATACATGTATGTGATTCACTTAACTAAGACCTTGATTATGAGTTCACTAGTTGAATGAGGTGTGTTTGGGCTGAGCTGAGCTGGAACAAAAGCATGCACACCATCTAGGTCCCCAGGATCAGCAATGAAGAACATACAGAGCCACACATAAACAAAATGACATGCTCTTATAATCAAGAAATTTTACAATCTAGACTTCATTTTTGTAGAGGATGCACAATGTCAGTAAACCAGTCTTAAAGGGATAGTTCACCAACATTTTGTAACTATCCCTTTAACATATTTCTGCATGGTGTTTCCACACCGAAGGCACCTGGTAGTAGATTTAGTGATAAGGCCAACTAACTTAGATCTGCAGAAAATATATGCAGGTCAGAGATATTATCTTATTTTTATGTGTTTTCAATATTACATGCAGATTTTCAACTCAAAGCATTCAGATAAATACGTCACACCCGGAGACAGAAGTTAGACATAAAGACGTGACGGATAGACATAGAGATCAGAGATGGAGCTCAAATACAACATGTCGAAGTACCTGGTGAGTATAACAGTCAGCATGTGATAAAGCTACTGCTAAGGTTTTTTGTGATACTGAAAATTGTATGTAACAATTGATTACATTTAACAGACACTCTTATCGAGCGCAATTAAGGTTAAGTCCCTCACTCAAGGGCACATCCAAAGATGTTTCACCTAGTTGGCTCAGGGATTCAAAACAGCGACCTGATAGGCTACTTGCTGCTTAGTAAAGATTACCATATGTATACTAATTTGCCATACTTTTAATGCTATATACTTGTGATGTACTAATTAATTTAGCTCATAACGAAAAACGGATTGGTTGCATCATCTCTAATGTATTCATTAGTACAGGGCAGAATCACATCTGATTTGGACATTTTGATACATTTAATTGATAACAATACAAATAGAACACTTTCTGTCTCATGGTTTTTGATCAGCCTGTTTGTGCTTAAGTTTCAGCACTATTCATTTGTTAGATAACTTCTAATATATTTACTTGTATTTCTATCTCTTCCCGTCCTCAGGTTCTGTGCTGTGTGTCTATGCTGCTGGGCCTGACCATGGCGAAAGGAAAGGAGGGGACAAAGGAGAGGTGTAAGGACACACTGACCATCCCTTCAGACTACTACAAGATTCCCACAGAGGAATCAGAGGGAAATGGGAACATTCACACACACTCTCTGTCCCCCTGGACCTGGAAGTGAGTTACATTTCAATCATTTAGCAGACACTCTTTTCCAGAGTGACTTACAGGAGCAATTAGGATTAAGTGCCTTGCTCAAGGACACATTGACAGATTTTTCACCTAGTCGGCTCAGGGATTTGAACCAGCAACCTTTCGGTTACTGGCCCAATGCTCGTAAACCACTAGGCTACCTGCTGTGAATTTACATTAACACACACACTAAGGTATTTGATACTGTACCTAAAGGAATAGTTTTCAAAAATATTGACCTCGATAGGAGTTATGTGACTGTTTTATAATGTTAATACAAGCTCTATGTAACGCCTGTGAAAACTATCCCTTCAATGACATACCCAAATCTAACTGCCTGTAGCTCAGGACCTGAAGCAAGGATATGCATATTCTTGCTACCATTTGAAAGGAAACACTTTGAAGTTTGTGGAAATGTGAAATTAATGTAGAAGAATATAACACATTAGATCTGGCAAAAGATAATACAAACAAAAAAACAGTTTTCTATTTATATTTTTGTTCCATCATCTTTGAAATGCAAGAGAAAGGCCACAATTTAATATTGCAGTTTAGAAGTAATTAACATGTTGGCCACTAGATAGCAGCAGTGTGTGTGCAACGTTTCAGATTGATCCAGTGAAGCATTGCAATACTGGACTATTTTGTATCAAGTCTGCCCAAATGTGCCGAATTGGTCAATTGATACATTTTCAAGTACATAACTATAGAGAACATACAAAAATTATATGGTAATACAAAATATAAAAGTTTACACACTCCCAGGAATGTCATACATGATGGATCATTAGCTTATACACTAACTTTCACACATCTAGATGGCCGGGCAGGGTGGGTTTGGAGCCAGAGACAGCAGGGGTTCAAATTGTAGAACCCAGTTCCTACATTTGAATATAAAAATTGATTTTATCAAACAAAACTATGCTACATTGTATCTCTGGGACCCTTAGGATGACAAATCAGAGCAAGATTACTGAATTATTTACCTTCAGAGGTGAATGTATCAAACCAGTTGCCGTGATAAGTTTGTTGTTGTTGTGCGCTCTTCTCAAACAATAGCATGGTATTTTGTCACTAATAGCTACTTTAAATTGGACAATTCAGTTAGATTAACAAGAATTTAAGCTTTCTGCCCATATAAGACATGTCTATGTCCTGCAAAGTTTTCTGTTCCTTACAACAGTCATGCTAATCACATTAGCGCACGTTATACGGGACTTAGATCCCGTAGAGGTTAAGTGGTTTTCTTCTCTCTCTGTTTCATCTCTAGACCCACTACAGTGGAGAACCGTATTCCTCCGACCATCTGGGAGGCCGAGTGCAGCTTTATGTACTGTGGCTATCCCACCAACAGCAGCCAGTACGGGCAGAACTCTGTGCCTATCTACCAGCATGTCCTGGTGCTCTACACTTCAGCCACCAGGAAGTGCTACAGCGTCTCCTTCCTGTCTGTGGCCGTGGGGTGCACCTGTGCCTGGGCAAGGACCTATTGATGTAGCCTGCAGTACACTACGGTTATTCATTTAATTGAATGAAAATGTAATGTATTTTATTTTAATTTAAAGCAATCGGGGAGGTCCAACATTTGTTTATCTCACAAAGCCAGAATAATTGACTGTGAATAGTTGAGTAGAATTCAAGAAAAAGATCCCCATTGACACTTTTCTATATGAGCAATAAAAACATTTTTTTTTAAACACAATTGTCTTAAACGTTTCGATATATAATACTTTTTGAAAGAGAATAGAGTAGAATTCATCAGAATAGAAAATTCAGAAGTAGAAGTTATTAGGGAAATCTCACTGCAATTTAAAGAATGTCTCATGACTGATAATCCTTGTGGTCTGCAGTTTGTGTTTGGGAGGAAAATAAGCATAATTGGAAACAATTTCTTACATTCATTAAGAAAAGGACATTCATTGTTTTATTAAGCTGACTAAGAGGTAGGAGAACATACCTTCTGTTACCCGTGTGTGTGTGTGTGTGTGTGTGTGTGCGTGAGTGCGCGTGCGTGAGTGTATGAGAGAGAGCGAGAGAGGGCCAAGCAAAATAGATGTATTTACTCCCGGACTGTTATACTGAGGGAATGATGTCTGGGATCGGTGGGAGTGAAATGTTGATACACACAGAGTTGTTAAAGTAGTCAGAGGTGGGATAGTCCAGAAAGGGAGAGTTTCAGGTAAGTTCCTTTTTCCTTCTCTCACCAGCAGCCTATACTTGTTGTATATAGTGCCTTCAGAAAGTATTCAGACCCCTTTACATTTTCCACATTTTGTTACGTTACAGCCTTATTCTAAAATTGATTAAATTAATGTTTTTCCTCATCAATCTACACACAATACCCCATAATGACAAAGCGAAAACAGAAATACCTTATTAACATAAGTATTCAGACCCTTTGCTTTGAGACTCAAAATTGAGCTCAGGTGCATCCTGTTTCCATTGATCATCCTTGAGATGTTTCTACAACTTCATTGGAGTCCACCTGTGGTAAATTCAATTGATTGGACATGATTTGGAAAGGCACACAGCTGTCTATATAAAGGTCCCACAGTTGACAGTGCATGTCAGAGCAAAAACCAAGCCACAAGGTCGAAGGAATTGTCCGTAGACCTCCGAGACAGGATTGTGTCGAGGCACAGATCTGGAGAAGGGTACCAAAAAATGTCTGCAGCATTGAAGGTCCCCAAGAACACAGTGGCCTCCATCATTCTTAAATGGAAGAAGTTTGGAACCACCAAGGCTTGTCCTAGAGCTGGCCACCCGGCCAAACCGAGCAATCGGGGGAGAAGGGCCTTGGTCAGGGAGGTGACCAAGAACCCAATGGAATGAGAAGAATGGGAGAAACTCCCCAAATACAGGTGTGCCAAGCTTGTAGCGTCATACCCAAGAAGGCTGTAATCGCTGCCAAAGGTGCTTCAACAAAGTACTGAGTAAAGGGTAAATGTAATAAAACATTAGCAAAAAAATCTAAAAACCTGTTTTTGTTTTGTCATTATTGGGTATTGTGTGTAGATTGATGAGGGAAATAAACAATTTTAATCCATTTTATCACAAGGCTTTAATGTAACAAAATGTGGAAAATGTCAAGGCGTCTGAATACTTTCCGAATGCACTGAATGTGTTAGAAGGGGGCATTTAAAGGTCAGTTTTATTAAGTTTGTTTCTCCTACATCCACTTTTAACATGTCTCATCAGGGCTTTCTGGTTTAGTTTATAGTAGAAATCTAAAAGTATGTTTGCTGCTAACTGTTATTCACAAGGTTGAATTCCTGGTCTGTCTTTGTGATGGTCATGCTAAGCATATGTAACCAGATTAGTCAGCAGCATGTTGATGTTGTTGATGTTGATTTGAGCTGGTTGCTGTGGTACCCGTGGTTGATATGAAAGAGGCGCATTGTATGGCAGAGGATACACCAGAGGCATGAGATGTTTGTCCAATGACAGTTCTGTCTGTAAATGTACAAATAATGTACACCTCTTATTGTGTTACCAATGTTTTTGGCAAAGCATGCACCTCAACATATCTACCAAACTCTGTATGACAACTCGGTTACCAACCTGTTTTCCTTTCCTCTACACACAGACCCCCTCATCTCACCCCCAACCTCCTCACAGGTGCCCCAGTCTCCTTATCCCCCATTCCCTTTGCCCCCAATCCCACCATGCCCAGTTTATCCGTCTCCCTCCCCCTAAAACCCATGAGTTCCCTCTCCTCCTTCCTCTCCTCTCTGTCTTCTCTCCCCCACACCGTCAGAGACACTGAGGTCCCCCCTCTCTTCCGTGAGCCCTACATCCTGTCTGGCTACCGGCTCGTGGGCCATTCCTGGAGCTTCTACTTCCTCAGCCTCTTCCAGATACACAATGAGACACTCAACGTGTGGAGCCACTTGCTGGCCGGAGTCTGCGTTGCGCTGAGGTTCTCTGTGTTTGCTGTGATGTGTGGAGGGGTAATTCAATAATTTTTGTAATATTTTGAGTGTGTGTTTGTGTAATTCAGTGTGTGTTAGGGTTAGGTGTAGGTGTGTGCATTTGTATGTATGCATTTGTATGTGCGTATTTGTGTCCAAAATAATACCACACAATTACTGCAGATTTAAACCTTGTATTTAAACCTCACCACCTGTCCTAAGGGTCTTGTGGGCCTGACCCTGAATGGACCAGACGGGCTGGGTCTTTACCTGGACCTGGCCTGTCTACCCCTGGTCTACTACGTCCTGTCTGTTCTGACCTACTTGTGCTGCAGCGCTGCAGCCCACCTGCTCCAGTCCCACTCCGAGCTGGCCCACTACTCCCTGTTCTTCCTGGACTATGTGGGAGTGGCTGTGTACCAGTATGGCTGTGCCCTGGCTCTATACTTCTACAGCTCTGATCCCACATGGCGACGCAGTCGAGTAGGAGAGGTGGGGAATGAATGAATGAGGGAGTCAAAGAGTGAAGGAGTGAATGAATGCGTGGACAAAGGAACAAAGGAACAAACAAACCTCTCCTCTGTTAGGTGTTCCTCCCTGCAGCAGCTCTCCTGGCTTGGTTGTCCTGTGCCTGCTGCTGCTTTGCCAAACTCAGTTACCGCCATCCGTACCCACTCCGTCGTAAGCTGTGCCAGGTCGTGCCAACCGGTCTGGCGTACCTGCTAGACATCAGTCCCGTGGCACATAGACTGGTCAGCAGGACCTGGGGAGACGACCCTGCTATGACCCTACACGCAATACAGGTGAGCGAGAGAGAGAGAGAGGGAGAGAGAGGTGGAATGATGGAGAAAAAGAAAGAGAGATAGCGATAAGAGGTAGAGAAGAGTGAGGTTGGGGAGAGGATCCTGCACAATCTGACGCTCTGATGTCACACACAGGTGTTGCTGTTTCTCCTGGCAGCGTTCTTCTTCTCCTGTCCCATGCCTGAGCGTTTCTTTCCTGGGCGGTATGACATCATCGGCCACGGGCACCAGCTCTTCCACTTCCTCCTCTCCCTCTGCACACTGACCCAACAGGAAGCTGTGTTTGAGGACTTCCTGTCCCGGCGGGCGTCCCTGATGAGGGAGTATGGGGAGTGCTGCCTCCTGGTGGCAGCCGTGTCATTTCCTGTCCTGGTGTTCTGTAGCGTGCTGACAGCTGTGGTCATGAGGAGACGGGTGGAGAGGAGGCTGAGGTGGGGGGGGGGGGGTGAAGGAGAGAGGAGAGAGAGTGGGAGAAAGAGAGAACTGGTGTTCTGTAGCATGCTGACAGCTGTGGCCATGTAGAAGAGTCTGAAGAAGGAGAAGATATATAAATGAGGGAGGTAGAAAGAAGGGGAAGAAAGGGTCAAAGAGGAAGGAGAGAGAGATTTGGGAATTGTACGATTAATTCTAATACATTGTAAGGCCTTCCTACGATTACTTGATATCTTGCTTTTATAGTTACTTATTTGTTTTGAACATAATCCACTAGTGATCATAGGCTTATATATGTTGAGGTTGTCTCATTTGTAGTGTGCACCTTTGGCCATAGGGAGGCAGTGTCTACTGTCATTACTATCTGCTGCAGTGAGAGTTGTGATTTGTGAAGCAAATATTAACACTTTTGCACCAAGCACATTCATGCTGTGACTATGTTCCTATTGAGAAGCATTTCACAATTTCACACTGTTTAGGTTCACACTGTTTAGGCTCACACTGTTTAGGCTCACACTGTTTCAAACGTCATTTTTTAAACAATAAACTAAACATTCTGACGCACGCATCTTTCAACAATGTGATCCTCCTCACATGAATGCAGACACATATACAGGTTTAGTAAGCCATGGCCACTGTGAACACAAAGGACATACATGCATGGGTGCATGCGTGATTGTGTGTCTGTGAAGATAAGGATATTTTTTGATACAGTTTGTCTCACTCAGGACCCTGGGGTGATGTCATGCTAAAACTCCTCTACAACATTCTCGCTTCGCCTCAAACACACAGACCTGTATTCACCAAATAAATAAAATAAAATTGTACTATGAGCAATGTCGGAGTCCGGAGTTTATGTACAGCACCAGTTAAAAGTTTGGACACACCTACTTATTCAAGGGTTTTTCTTAATTTTTTGCTGTTTTCTACATTGTACAATAATAGGATATAGGATACATATGGAATCATGCAGTAACCAAAAAAGTGTTAAACAACTCAAAATGTATTTGAGATTTTAGATTCTTCAAAGTAGTAACCTTTTGCCTTGATGACAGTTTTGCACACTTTTGGCATTCTCTCAACAAGCTTCACCTGGAATGCTTTTCCAACAGTCTTGAAGGAGTTCCCACATATGCTGAGCACTTGTTGGCTGCTTTTCCTTCACTCTGCGGTACAACTCATCCCAAACCATCTCAAATGGGTTGAGGGCAGGTGATTGTGGAGGCCAGGTCATCTGATGCAGCACTGGATGTGTATTGGGTCATTGTCCTGTTGAAAAACAAATGATAGTCCCACTAAGCCCAAACCAGATGGGATGGCATATCGCTGCAGAATGTTATAGTAGCCATACTGGTTAAGTTCTAAATAAATTCTAAATAAATCACAGACAGTGTCACCAGCAAAGCACCCCCACACCATCACACCTCCTTCTCCATGCTACACGGTGGGAACCACACATGTGGATATCATCCGTTCACCTACTGTGCATCTCACAAAGACACGGCGGTTGGAACCAAAAATCTCAAATTTGTACTCATCAGACCAAAGGACAGATTTCCACCTGTCTAATGTCCATTGCTCGTGTTGAACTCTTTGGCCTGAATGCCAAGCGTCACGTCTGGAGGAAACCTGGCACCATCCCTACGGTGAAGCATGGCGATGGCAGCATCATGCTGTGGGGATGTTTTTCTGCGGCAGGGACTGGGAGACTAGTCAGGATCAAGGGAAAGATGAACGGAGCAAAGTACAGAGAGATCCTTGATGAAAACCTGCTCCAGAGCGCTCAGGACCTCAGACTGGGGTGAAGGTTCACCTTCCAACAGGACACCGACCCTAAGCCCACAGCCAAGACAACGCAGGAGTGGCTTCGGGACAAGTCTCTGAATGTCCTTGAGTGTCCCAGCCAGAGCCTGGACTTGAATCAGATCGAACATCTCTGGAGAGACCTGAAAATAGCTGTGCAGCAACGCGCCCCATCCATCCTGACAGAGCTTGAGAGGATCTGCAGAGAAGAATGGGAGAAACTCCCCAAATACAGGTGTGCCAAGTTTGTAGTGTCATACCCAAGAAGACTTGAGGCTGTAATCTCTACAAAAGGTGCTTCAACAAAGTACTGATTAGCAAAAATATCTTACAACATGTTTTTGCTTTGTCATTATGTGGTATTTTGTGTAGATTGATAAGATCATTATTACATTTTTTAGAATAAGGCTGTAACGTAACAAAATGTGGAAAGAGTCAAGGGGTCTGAATACTTTCCGAATGCACTCTATATACAGTTGAAGTCGGAAGTTTACATACACTTAGGTTGGAGTCATTAAAACTCGTTTTTTAACCACTCCACAAATTTCTTGTTAACAAACTATAGTTTTGGCAAGTCGGTTAGGATATCTACTTTGTGCATGACACAAGTAATTTTTCTAACAATTGGTTACAGACAGATTATTCCACTTATAATTCACTGTATCACAATTCCAGTGGGTCAGATGTTTACATACACTAAGTTGACTGTGCCTTTAAACAGCTTGGAAAATTCCAGAAAATGATGTCATGGCTGTAGAAACTTCTGATAGACTAATTGACATCATTTGAGTCAATTGGAGGTGTACCAGTGGATTCCCATGGGGGGCCAGTATGAAAAATAAATAAAAAAATGATGTATGCACTCAGTAACTGTAAGTCGCTCTGGATAAGAGCGTCTGCTAAATGACTAAAATGTAAATGTACAAACAATAGTACGCAAGTATAAACACCATGGGACCACGCAGCATTCATACAGCTCAGGAAAGAGACACGTTCTTTCTCCTAGAGATGAACGTACTTTGGTGCGAAAAGTGCAAATCAATCCCAGAACAACAGCAAAGGACCTTGTGAAGATGCTGGAGGAAACAGGTACAAAAGTATCTATATCCACAGTAAAACGAGTCCTATATCGACATAACCTGAAAGGCCGCTCAGGAAGAAAGAAGCCACTGCTCCAAAACCGCTATAAAAAAGCCAGACTTCGGTTTGCAACTGCACATGGGGACAAAGATCATTATTTTTGGAGAAATGTCCTCTGGTCTGATGAAACAAAAATAGAATTGTTTGGCCATAATGACCATCGTTATATTTGGAGGAAAAAGGGGGTTGCTTGCAAGCCGAAGAACACCATCCCAACCGTGAAGTATGGGGGTGGCAGCATCATGCTGTGGGGGTGCTTTGCTGCAGGAGGGACTGGTGCACTTCACAAAATAGATGGCATCATGAGGAAGGAAAATTATGTGGATATATTGAAGCAACATCTCAAGACATCATTTAGGAAGTTAAAGCTTGGTCGCAAATGGGTCTTCCAAATGGACAATGACCCCAAGCATACTTCCAAAGTTGTGGCAAAATGGCTTAAGGACAACAAAGTCAAGGTATTGGAGTGGCCATCACAAAGCCCTGACCTCAACCCTATAGAACAGGGTTCTTCAATTCCAGTCCTGGAGGGCCGAAACACCTCTATTTTTCATCCTCTCCTTCTAATCAGGGGCTAATTCAGATCTGGGACACCAGGTGAGTGCAATTAACTACCAGGTACAAATAAAAAACAGAAGTGTTTCGGCCCTCCAGGACCGGAATTGAAGAACCCTGCAATAGAACATTTGTGGGCAGAACTGAAAAAGCGTGTGCGAGCAAGGAGGCATACAAACCTGATTCAGTTACACCAGCTCTGTCAGGAGGAATGGGCCAAAGGGAATGTGATGAAAGAAATAAAAGCTGAAAGAAATCATTCTCTCTACTATTATTCTGACATTTCACATTCTTAAAATAAAGTGGTGATCCTAACTGACCTAAGACAGGGAATATTTACTAGGATTAAAAGTCAGGAATTGTGAAAAACTGAGTTTAAATGTATTTGGCTAAGGTGTATGTAAACTTCCGACTTCAACTGTATATGATGGGATGTATAGACATTATGGACATTATATGGATAGAACATGTAGGATATCTGTAGAATACGTAGGACAAAATAGTATATGTACAGCAAAAGTGGAATAGGATGGCCTTGACTAGAATACAGTATATACATATGAAGTGGGTAAAACATTATGTAATCATTATTAAAGTGACCAGTGTTCCATGTTTATGTACATAGGCAGCAGCCTCTAAGGTGCAGGGTTGCGTAACCGGGTTGTAAACGGCTAGTGGTAACTATTTAACAGTCTGATGACCTTGAGATAGAAGCTGTTTTTCAGTACTTACTTTTCACTGCTGTAAGTACAGTGCAACAATACTTAATGAACTTGTTGCACTGTATTCAGAGTAATAATTACCCAGTAATAAGGACACCCTATTGTAAGGGTTGAATGTAAAGTGTTACCTAAAATTACTATATCTGTGCAGGTCTTTACATATAAAACATACACTCAACCTAATAACTTGAGCGGTGATAGTTTTGATTCTGAAAGCTAGACTGAAAGCAGACATGTTAACTCTTATCAGGGTGGGAGAGTGAGATAAAGCATGTCAGAATATGACAACTCAGCAAAGCAAAGTTGGTTCTGTTCCCAGAATGTTCCCAGAACATTTGTTAGGTTGCGGCAAATGTTCTCATAACACAAGAACTGTCCAGTCGTGCTGATGATTATAGAATGTTTGTATTAAACATTCGCCTGATGTTGCAAGAACGTTCCCAGAACACATTTAGTCTGTTCTTTAAAGGTTCCCAGAATGTTTCATTATGTTGTGGGAACAGTCTGGTGGGAACATTGTGGGGACATCACAAAAGATATGTGAACAAAACACTGGACTTAATGAGCTTGTTGCACTGTATTCAGAGTAATAATTACCCAGTAATAAGGACACACTAATTTAAGGGTTGTATCAGGGTACACAAAACATTCCCTCAATATTCTTAGCATGTTATTCCTATGTTCCCAGAATGATAAAATTAATTTATGAACAATCTATGGAGGTTTCTTTAATGTGTTAGTGTTGTCTTACTGTTAAGGAAGTTAGTTGTACAACAATCCATATAGAAACA
Source organism: Coregonus lavaretus (assembly GCF_964263955.1). Classification (NCBI taxonomy): domain Eukaryota; kingdom Metazoa; phylum Chordata; class Actinopteri; order Salmoniformes; family Salmonidae; genus Coregonus; species Coregonus lavaretus. The sequence goes on along the minus strand of NC_140005.1, from coordinate 30,596,145 downwards.
CATATGGCACTTATTTGGAATCACACGACAGATTTTGTGTTTTGGGAAGCTGTCTCTTGCAATGTCCCAACACTGTTCTTACAAACCTAATGACGTTTTGGGAACTTTTCTAATAACATAAAACATATGCTCTGTTACTATAGGAATGTTTTTTCCACCCTAATGCCAACATTGTATAATCATCAGCACAACTGGTCAGTTTTTGTGTTTTGGGAACATATAACATTTAACATTTAAGTCATTTAGCAGACGCTCTTATCCAGAGCGACTTACAAATTGTGATGTCCCCAATATTCTTGTGATGTCCCCAATATTCTGGGAACTTTTAAAGAACAGACAAAATGTGTTCTGGGAATGTTCTTGCAACATCAGGTGAATGTTTATACGAATATTGTGTAATCGTCAGCACAACTGGATAGTTTTTGTGTTATTAGAACATTTGGTGCAACGTAATGAATGTTCTGGGAACATTCACAGAACCAATTTAGATTTGCTGTGTGGTCAAATTAAGATCCTATACATGGGTAGATGTCTCGGATGACATCTCCATTAATGTTAGCGGAACGTTCCAATAATGTTTTCTCAGAATTGTTTACATTAAATCCAGACATGATTTCTGAAGAATGTTTAGGGAATGTTATTGGAACAATCATGTCATAACGTCACACTACAACTTTATGAGAGCATTGTGGGAATATTCCCTGCTTGTTGTTATCTGTGTTTTTAATAACATCTCCATCAACATTAGCAGAATGTTCCCGTAATGTTTTCTCAGAAACATTTCTATTGTTCTGACATTTTGTTGCGGCAGTATGTTCTAAAAACATTACTGGTACATTGTGTTATTACATTACCTGGAATCCTAATGAGAAAGTCTGGGGAATGTAGTTGTTACAAATGTGCAAAACATTTTAGTGAATGTCAGGAGAACATTCCAACGATATTTCATTTAAAACATTTTCTGAAGAAAAAACAAACATTTTGTTATCAAAAACATTATTTGAATGGTTTTGGGGTGTTATCATCCTAATGTTAGATAAAACCCTGACTAGAACTTAATGGGAATCTTAGCTAATATTCTGTGTATGTTTCCGGTTTGCTGAGAAGTGTGTCACATTGAGCGAGTAAGAGAGAGAAAGAAAGAGGTGGGGGGAGAGAGAGAGAGAATGAGGAAGTAAAGTTCCAAAGTTACTTGCTGCTGAATAGAAACAGAGATCAGTGACAAGAGAACAGAGAGACAGAGACAGAGACAGAGACAGAGACAGAGACAGAGACAGAGACAGAGACAGAGACAGAGACAGAGAGAGAGACAGAGACAGAGACAGAGACAGAGACAGAGACAGAGACAGAGACAGAGACAGAGACAGAGACAGAGACAGAGACAGAGACAGAGACAGAGAGAGAGACAGAGACAGAGACAGAGACAGAGGGAGAGACGTGGTGGCTGTGGTGTATCATATTGACATGGTACATTTGGGTGAGAAGGTGTTGCTGTTTGTTGACCATCTCTAACAAGGTCAGCTGTCCGACCCTGCTAAATACTTCACTTTGTAAGTGCTTATTTCTCTTAAACTGTGTGTGCGTGTGTGTTTGCTTGTGGGCCTTTGCACAAATACTGTATGTACTCCACTAATACCGTACCGTCTATGCTTGTTTGCATTTTTTAACTCTTCACACTGTCATACACAATATCTACCATCTGCTAAGTGTTTATCTTCTCCTTTCTCTCCTTCAATTTATCAAGTGTTCTTTCACTTCTCCTTTCCCTCTATCATCTCAGTGGCACACACAGCTGGGGTCACAACACACTATGCACCACTGATCAAGGGTTAAACATCAGTTGGGGGCTGCTGTGCACTGTTAAAATAGCTGCCAGTTTGATATCATTGTACACTAACACATTATCTGTCCCAAATGCCTGCACAGCAAGAGATACTCTGTCACAGTATTGTACAGTAACAACAAGAACTGCTTGATCCCAATTCCCAGAACACAATACACACAAAAACAACACAACAAGAGCCTTTCGAAAATGAGAGAATGAAAGAGGGAGAAAGATGGTGTGTGTTTCAGTTTTAAAGCCTTCAACGCCTGTACAGCAAAAGTCAGTAATGACATACCAGCACTGTTCTGTATTGCTCTTTGTCCTGTGTGTACAAGGCAATAAACTAAAGAATGTATAAACCCCATTTCCACTTCAATTAGTAACCCATTTGCCGTAGACTACAGTCTAAGCTTTAGGCGGCAGGGGAAACCTGTTCATTGACACTGTTCTTAGTGTGAGTTTACAAGTGTGGTCAAAACAACCTGTTCCTCTGTGCAAGCATACATTGTGTGTGTGTGTGTGTGTGTGTGTGTGTGTGTGTGTGTGTGTGTGTGTGTGTGTGTGTGTGTGTGTGTGTGTGTGTACATTAGGATTACAGTATTTGCTCATGGGTTACCTGAAAGAAAAAGTTACATTTCAAAATATAATTTTGATTGTTTGAACAACGTGTAGGCCGCATCAAGTACAGAGTGAGCAGTAGAATTAGCACATGCATTTTTATGAGCACAGGCTTATATCAAAATGCTTTTCAATCAACACCAGCCCATTTTGATTGGCTCAAATCAACGGATCATTGATTGGCAGTGGTAGTGAGACCCCTCCAAAGAGGTGAAAGTGTTTCAGAGAACACAGAATGGAACTAATATGAGGTCATACTTGGAATGGTAGAATAGAATATAAACGTTGTTAATGATATCAGTTGGACACTTTCAAGATGTTGATAGATGGCCCTGTTTTATGCATTTGATTGGATTATAACAGTCAAGACGTTATCCCTGTGAATCACAAGGTAAGTCCTTTTTTTCTCTGAAATACTGTCGCATATACAGTTGAAGTCGGAAGTTTACATACATTGGAGTCATTAAAACTCGTTTTTCAACCACTCCACAAATTTCTTGTTAACAAACTATAGTTTTGGCAAGTCGGTTAGGACATCTACTTTGTGCATGACACAAGTAACTTTTCCAACAATTGTTTACAGACAGATTATTTCACTTATAATTCACTGTATCACAATTCCAGTGGGTCAGAAGTGTACATACACTAAGTTGACAGTGCCTTTAAACAGCTTGGAAAATTCCAGAAAATGATGTCATGGCTTTAGCTTCTGATAGGCTAATTGACATCATTTGAGTCAATTGGAGGTGTACCTGTGGATGTATTTCAAGGCATACCTTCAAACCCAGTGCCTCTTTGCTTGACATCATGGGAAAATCAAAATAAATCAGTCAAGACCTCAGAAAATAAATGGTAGACCTCCACAAGTCTGGTTCATCCTTGGGAACAATTTCCAAACGCCTGAAGGTACCACGTTCATCTGTACAAACAATAGTACGCAAGTATAAACACCATGGGACCACGCAGCCGTCATACCGCTCAGGAAGGAAACACGTTCTGTCTCCTAGAGATGAACGTACATTGGTGCGAACAGTGCAAATTAATCCCAGAACAACAGCAAAGGACCTTGTGAAGATGCTGGAGGAAATAGGTACAAAAGTATCTATATCCACAGTAAAACGAGTCCTATATCGACATAACCTGAAAGGCCACTCAGCAAGGAAGAAGCCACTGCTCCAAAACCCCCATTAAAAAGCTAGACTACGGTTTGCAACTGCACATGGGGACAAATATCATTATTTTTGGAGAAATGTCCTCTGGTCTGATGAAACAAAAATAGAACTGTTTGGCCATAATGACCATCGTTATGTTTGGAGGAAAAAGGGTGCTGCTTGCAAGCCGAAGAACACTATCCCAACCGTGAAGCACGGGGGTGGCAGTATCATGCTGTGGGGGTGCTTTGCTGCAGGAGGGACTGGTGCACTTCACAAAATAGATGGCATCATGAGGAAGGAAAATTATGTGGATATATTGAAGCAACATCTCAAGACATCAGTCAGGAAGTTAAAGCTTGGTCGCAAATGGGTCTTCCAAATGGACAATGACCCCAAGCATACTTCCAAAGTTGTGACAAAATGGCTTAAGGACAACAAAGTCAAGAATTGGAGTGGCCATCACAAAGCCCTGACCTCAATCCTATAGAACATTTGTGGGCAGAACTGAAAAAGCGTGTGCGAGCAAGGAGGCCAACAAACCTGACTCAGTTACACCAGCTCTGTCAGGAGGAATGGGCCAAAATTCACACCAAACTTATTGTGGGAAGCTTGTGGAAGGCTACCCAAAACGTTTGACCCAAGTTAAACAATTTAAAGGCAATGCTACCAAATACTAATTGAGTGTATGTAAACTTCTGACCCACTGGGAATAAAAGCTGAAATAAATCATTCTCTCTACTATTATTCTGACATTTCACATTCTTAAAATAAAGTGGTGATCCTAATGACCTAAGACAGGGAACTTTTACTAGGATTAAATGTCAGGAATTGTGAAAAACTGAGTTTAAATGTATTTGGCTAAGGTGTATGTAAACTTCCGACTTCAACTGTACAATATGTTACAAGCTATCTGTAGAAGCCATATTCTGAATGAACATGTCATATCATGATGTCCTTTGGGTGGTGGGCCATTCTTGATACACACGAGAAACTGTTGAATATAAAAAAACCAGCAGCGTTACAGTTCTTGACACACTCAAACCAGTGCACCTGGCACCTACTACCATACCCCGTTCTAAAGCACTTAAATATTTTGTCTTGCCCGTTCACCCTCTGAATGGCAGACATACACAATCCATGTCTCAATTGTCTCAAGGCTTAAAAATTCTTCTTTAACCTGTCTCCTCCCCTTCATTTACACTGATTGAAGTGGATTTAAAAAGTGACATCAATAAGGGATCATATAGCTTTCACCTGGATTCACCTGGTCAGTCTATGTCATGGAAAGAAGCAGGTGTTCCTAATGTTTTGTAAACTCAGTGTATGATGTTTTCTTTTGTTTCACTGTTTCTATTTCAATTTTTTACTTTGCTTAAAATGTTTCGCACACTTGTTGATAATTCTGTATTTAAGTGCAGTTAGTAATTAATTAATTAACAGTAATTAAGTAAGAGTAGCCTATCAGAAAAAAAGATTTTTCCTAACATCAGTAAGTGATGTATTTGATGTGGTCAGGGAGGTAATCATGTGTGACAGAGTTGCATTGTTGTCTCTGCTATCTGCATTCATAATTAAAGGTCTTCAGTGTCAGAGTTATCTTATTTGTGTTATTAATCTGTCTGTTTGTCTGTCTGTGCATGTGTGCATTATTCTTATAGGCAATTTTTTGATAAATATTGCTGATCAATAAAGCCAGCAATAGAAATTCCTCACTGTTTTGTATAAGATAGTGGCAATGTTTTTGCTAACTTACCATCTACTGTAAGGGTATAACCAGGCCCCCTCACCCTCAAGTGGATAAAAAGACAGCCTACTCCTCATTGAGTAGACGTGGGTGCAGGCAGGGCTGGGAATTGCATGACAATACTGAGAATGTAATAAACATTGTGAATATACAAAGAGTTATAATAATATGTGTATACAGTGCCTTCGGAAAGTATTCAGACCCCTTGACTTTTTCCACATTTTGTTACGTTACAGCCTTATTCTAAAATTGATTAAATAAATACAAATCTTCAGCAATCTACACACAATACTCCATAATACAAAGCGAAAACAGGTTAAAATAAAAACAGAAATACCTTATTTACATAAGTATTCATATGACTCGAAAATGAAATTTAGATCAGGTGCATCCAGTATCCATTGATCATCCTTGAGATGTTTCTACAACTTGATTGGAGTCCACCTGTGGTAAATTCAATTGATTGTACCAAGCCATGAGGTCGAAGGAATTCTCCGTAGAGCTCAGAGACAGGATCGTGTTGAGGCACAGATCTGGGGAAGGGTACCAAAACATTTATGCAGCATTGAAGGTCCCCAAGAACACAGTGGCCTCCATCATTCTTAAATGGAAGAAGTTTGGAACCACCAAGACTCTTCCTAAAGCTGGCCACCCGGCCAAACTGAGCAATCGTGGGAGAAGGGCCTTGGTCAGGGAGGTGACCAAGAACCCGATGGTCACTCTGACAGAGCTCTAGAGTTCCTCTGTGGAGATGGGAGAACCTTCCAGAAGGACAACCATCTCTGCAGCACTCCACCAATCAGACCTTTATGGTAGACTGGCCAGACGGAAGCCACTCCTCAGTAAAGCCACATGACAGCCAGTTTGGAGTTTGCCAAAAGGCACCTAAAGACTCTCTGACCGTGAGAAACAAGATTCTCTGGTCTGATGAAACCAAGATTGAACTCTTTGGCCTGAATGCCAAGAATCACGTCTGGAGAAAACCTGGCACCATCCCTACGGTGAAGCATGGTGGTGGCAGCATCATGCTGTGGGGATGTTTATCAGCGGCAGGGACAGGGAGACTAGTCAGGATCGAGGCAAAGATGAACGGAGCAAAGTACAGAGAGATCCTTGATAAAACCCTGATCCAGAGCGCTCAGGACCTCAGACTGGGGCGAAGGTTCACCTTCCAACAAGCACACAGCCAAGGCAACGCAGGAGTGGCTTCAGGACAATTATTTGAATGTCCTTGAGTGTCCCAGCCAGAGCCCGGACTTGAACCTGATCAAACATCTCTGGAGAGACCTGAAAATAGCTGTGCAATGACGCTCCCCATCCAACCTGACAGAGCTTGAGAGGATCTACAGAGATCCTTGTATCGTCATACCCAAGAAGACTAGAGGCTGTAAAGGTTCGGAATACTTATGTAAATTTGATATTAAATTTTTAATTTATTTTTGCAAAAAAAAGGAAAAACCTGTTTTTGCTTTGTCATTATGGGGTCTTGTGTGTAGATTGATAAGGAAAAAACCCAATTTAATCAATTTTAGTATAAGTCTGTAACGTAACAAAATGTGGAAAAAGTCAAGGGGTCTGAATGCGCTGTACATGAACCCTCTTGAATTAACTTTCAATGAGTAAGTAGATGAATCCTCTCAGTGCACAAATGTGTACTCTGCTTTGTTCTGTCAACTTCTCTTTGATCATGTAACCATAAAAGTACAAATTGACATCATCAATCGCAACTATACACAAACGAAACACTCCTTTCAGTAAATGAGCCAACGCTTTTATTTCACCCAAGCACATTCGAAAGCATGTATGCACCCACACACACTCTCTCTCTCTCTCTCTCTCTCTCTCTCTTTCTCTCCACCTCTCTCACTCACTGTTTTACTTACAGCAGCAGTTGCCATGGCGCCGGTGGGAGAGGTCATGGGGTCGTGGGCAGTGTCAGCGTCGGAGTCATTCTCTCCAGAGGTCGTTGTGTTCTCTCTGCTCTTCCTCCTCCTCTCCATCATCCTCCTCGCCCTCTGCACCAACTGTGGAAGGTCAGTGATAGATTAATTTGATTATTTTTTATTCCCAGGGACCATAACATTCTTATTTTGTTGCATTAGAGAGAGCGTTTGACGCCTACAGATGTAGGATCTTAATTTGATCACCCTGTTGTAGGAAAACTTGTAGTGTATTTGGGTTTAAAAAGGCTTCTGAAGTTTGTAATTTTCACGTTGAAATTTCAGACTTGATTTTCTCTAACGAAAAAGGTATGAACCCCTAAAACAATGTCCATTAATTATAATCCACATAATAATTCACATTTCCTGTAGCAAACTGTCTTAACTTGAAATCCTACAGACTGTATGTCTGAGTATATATATATATATATATGAACCTATATGACAGGCTTACAGGAATGAGGTGTAGGTAAATGTATGAATGAAACATGCATGGAGCTCAGTGCTCCAGGCTGCAACTAGTTCGCCCCTCACTGTCATAATACTCTACACTTGATAGGGACATTGTCTTTGAATGTCGTATTGTCTTTTGTCTTGTAGATAATCATAAACCAAAATACAGTGGGGGAAAAAAGTATTTAGTCAGCCACCAATTGTGCAAGTTCTCCCACCTAAAAAGATGAGAGAGGCCTGTAATTTTCATCATAGGTACATGTCAACTATGACAGACAAATTGAGATTTTTTTTTCTCCAGAAAATCACATTGTAGGATTTTTAATGAATTTATTTGCAAATTATGGTGGAAAATAAGTATTTGATCACCTACAAACAAGCAAGATTTCTGGCTCTCACAGACCTGTACCTTCTTCTTTAAGAGGCTCCTCTGTCCTCCACTCGTTACCTGTATTAATGGCACCTGTTTGAACTTGTTATCAGTATAAAAGACACCTGTCCACAACCTCAAACAGTCACACTCCAAACTCCACTATGGCCAAGACCAAAGAGCTGTCAAAGGACACCAGAAACAAAATTGTAGACCTGCACCAGGCTGGGAAGACTGCATCTGCAATAGGTAAGCAGCTTGGTTTGAAGAAATCAACTGTGGGAGCAATTATTAGGAAATGGAAGACATACAAGACCACTGATAATCTCCCTCGATCTGGGGCTCCACGCAAGATCTCACCCCGTGGGGTCAAAATGATCACAAGAACGGTGAGCAAAAATCCCAGAACCACACGGGGGACCTAGTGAATGACCTGCAGAGAGCTGGGACCAAAGTAACAAAGCCTACCATCAGTAACACACTACGCCGCCAGGGACTCAAATCCTGCAGTGCCAGACGTGTCCCCCTGCTTAAGCCAGTACATGTCCAGGCCCGTCTGAAGTTTGCTAGAGTGCATTTGGATGACAATGATCCCAAACACACTGCCCGGGCAACGAAGGAGTGGCTTCGTAAGAAGCATTTCAAGGTCCTGGAGTGGCCTAGCCAGTCTCCAGATCTCAACCCCATAGAAAATATTTGGAGGGAGTTGAAAGTCCGTGTTGCCCAGCGACAGCCCCAAAACATCACTGCTCTAGAGGAGATCTGCATGGAGGAATGGGCCAAAATACCAGCAACAGTGTGTGAAAACCTTGTGAAGACTTACAGAAAACGTTTGATCTGTGTCATTGCCAACAAAGGGTATATAACAAAGTATTGAGAAACTTTTGTTATTGACCAAATACTTATTTTCCACCATAATTTGCAAATAAATTCATTAAAAATCCTACAATGTGATTTTCTGGAATTTTTTCTCATTTTGTCTGTCATAGTTGACGTGTACCTATGATGAAAATTACAGGCCTCTCTCATCTTTTTAAGTGGGAGAACTTGCACAATTGGTGGCTGACTAAATACTTTTTTTCCCCACTTTATGTCTCTCTCAAACGCACGCACGCATGCACACACTCACACTCTCTCACACGCGCATGCGCACACGCACACACACACACACACACACACACACACATTCCAGACAGACAGAACGTTCAGGTTTGGCGGCTCAGGGAATTCCTGTGGTATGAGGTATAGGGCCCTCTCTCCCTCTCACTCTACATTACGAAATGACACACTTCAAATAACGTACATAATGTATAGGTCGATACCACCGGTGAATCACTCAGATACTTCAATCTGTTTATTTTTCTTTTACGAGCGAGAGAGAGAATAGACATACCTTTGTTAGGTTCTGAACAAAGAGAGTAAAAACTCAAATGGACTACTAGAAAAAGCTTAAAGCAAGTTTATCAGTAGATATCTGTTGAACTTGTTCGGATTCTCTAGTCTGTGTTGTGTTCCACAGGCAATCGTTTGAGCTCCACGACGGTGGTGAAGAGGTGGAGAGAACCCAATCACAGCTGATGAGAGTGGTGAGAGACAGGACAGCCAACAACAATGACGACAGCTATGTCCTGACCAGGGTTACACAGAAGTCAGTAAGAGAGGAGATAGGGAGATACCGAGGAAGGGAGGAAGCAAGAAAGGTGTAGAAGGGATCAAAGGGTTGAAGGGTGGGAAGAGAGGAGGGAGGGATGCGATGGATGGAATCCTTTTGAGAGTACTTTGCCCTGAGACCAATGACAGGGAAATTATGAACCCAGTATACTGTGATATTTTTACCTGAGTGTTTTTGATTGACAGGTAAAGTTGGAGGATGACCTGGCCGCCAGGGAAAACCCCATGATCAATGACATCAGAAAAGACGAGAGAGGTGGGAAACCGAACTGCTACCTCTAGATCTACTAGAATGGTTGTCTTACAGTGTGTGTTCTGTTTTCATCTCCTCCCTGGTTAGATTTCAGTCACATACCTGAAGACAGTATCCCAGAGCAGCTTCCTGCTGAGCAGGATGGCTCCAGGTTCAAACCCTCAAGGAGCCACAGGGAGGCGCCAGATGAGCAAGGTACTGCCTTCACCACTCTCTCTGTTTCACTCTCTCTGTATCTCCCTACGTATTTCTCCCATGTGTCTTTCACACAAGTGCGGTGAGTAGTGGGTGAGTATTACAGGTGTGTTTTGATGTCCTGCAGGCGATTCTCCAGGTGCCTTGCAGATCGCCAACGGAACCCCTGTGGCCATGACGATTATATCTCCTTCCCCTCCCACCACCGTCGACATCGGTAGGCTACCTCAAATCACCCATGTGCACTTCTCAAACTAATTGGGCTCAATCTCTCTTTGGCTAAGCTTCAGGTTACTTATTTTCTCACCTTGTAGGTGACCTGAGGGACGTCCTGAACTTCACAGCCGAGCTCCGCTCTATCCCAGCCCCCATATCCGTGGTGGAGGTTGACACCCCCCTCGAGTCTGTACCCCCTCCTGTCTATTCAGGGGACACCCTGGACGCCCCCATCATGAATGTACTTCACACCCTGGTGCTGGATGCCCCCATCGTGGACAATCTTGAACCTGTCGATATCCCCATCGTGAATGACCATGACCGCCTGGAGGCCCCGGCAGAATTCAGCTCCAACTTTATCGCTCAGCTTGAAGAAGAGGGTCAGGTGGAGGGTGAGGAGCAGGGGCCTTCCTTGGGGGTCCGACCCCAGCACACCTATGAGATCATTGGGGAGCTCACTCCTGATGAACCCTCTGTGGAAGTGGACCTGGCAACCCCAGGCTATCAAACCATAGCTGAACTGGTCCACGAATCAACCACACAGCCTGACGATGACACAACCATGGTCACAGAGCCAACGGACCTGGCAAGCCCAGGCTATGAGATCAAAGCTGAACTGGTCCAGCAATCGAGCGCAACCACACTGCCTGATTATGAGCCAATAATAACTACAGTAACAGACCCGGGGGAGGGGCTTGACCTGACAAGCCCACTCTCATTGGTGGAGGAGGAAGAGGAGGGTTTGAGTGACAGGGGGTGGAATCCAATGTATGCCAGGGTGAGCAGGAAGCTTAATAAGTGCCCTACCCCACCCCCTGTGCCTCCACCAGAGGACGAGGAAGACGAGGAATCTTTACCTCCATTACCGGAAAGAAGTGGAGAGATGGAGGGATGATCATTGTAGAATATCCCTTAAGACTTTTAAAAAGCACTGCAAATGTGTGTTATTATGTACTCAATGCTATTTGTATTTACAGTGCCTTCGGAAAGTATTCAGACCCCTTGACCTTTTCCATATTTTGTTACGTTACAGCCTTATTCTAAAATTGATTAAATTGTTTTTCCCCCTCTGTCACGTTCGTTGACGAACGGGACGGACCAAGGCGCAGCGTGATATGCATACATGTTTATTAACGTATAAACACAACGACAAAACAATAAACAAACGATACGTGAAGTCCAAGGTAGCACACAAACAACATACCTTACACGGAACAAGATCCCACAACTAACAGGTGCCAAAAGGCTGCCTAAGTATGGTCCCCAATCAGAGACAACGAGCTACAGCTGCCTCTGATTGGGAACCACCCCGGCCAACATAGATCTACACATTCTAGATCTAAAACATAGAAAATCCAACATAGAACATAACCACAATGAATATACACAACAAGGAAAATCACACCCTGACTCAACAAATAAGAGTCCTCAGAGTCAGGGCGTGACAGTACCCCCCCCCCCCCCCCCCAAAGGTGCGGACTCCAACCGCGCCATATAAACATAACAGGGTAGGGGCCGGGTGGGCATTTCGCCTCGGAAGCGGATCCGACACCGGGCGTGACCACCACTTACTCTCCACCTCCCTGTTGCGCCCCTGGTCTGGTCTGGACCTCGGTGCGCTGCTTTCCCTCTCCTTCCTCCCATGACATACCAAGCCCTGTCTGGACCCTGGTGTGGGAGACCCCGAACCTGGAGAGGGGCTGATGTCTGGGTCTGGACTGGAACCGCTGACTGGAGCTGGACCCGACGACGGTGGAACGAACTGCTCTGGCTCCGGAGTGGAGCTGCTGACCGGAGCTGGATCACGCACCGGTGGAGCGGACTGCTCTGGCTCCGGAGTGGAGCCGCTGACCGGAGTTGGACTGGACCCCGGTGGAGCGGATTGCTCTGGCTCCGGAGTGGAGCAGCTGACCGGAGCTGAACTGGGCACCGGTGGAGCGTACTGCTCTGGCTCCGGAGTGGATCCGCTGACCGGAGTTGGACCGGACCCCGGTGGAGCGGATTGCTCTAGCTCCGGAGTGGAGCAGCTGACCGGTGCCGGGCCAGGCACCGGTGGAACAGGCACGGGCCGTGCCGGACTGGACACACGCACCACTGGCTTGGTGCGGGGAGCAGGCACGGGCTGAACCGGGCTGGCGACACGCACCACTGGCTTGGTGCGGGGAGCAGGAACGGGCTGAACTGGGCTGGCGACGCACACCACTAGCTTGGTGCGGGGAGCAGGAACGGGCCGTACCGGACTGGCGACGCGCACCACTGGTCTGGTGCGGGGAGCAGGAACAGGCCGGGCCGGGCTGGCGACGCGCACCACTGGCTTGGTGCGAGGGACAGGAACAGGCCGGACCGGGCTGGCGACGCGCACCACTGGCTTGGTGCGAGGGGCAGGAACAGGCCGGGCCGGGCTGGCGACGCGCATCACTGGCTTGGTGCGAGGGACAGGAACAGGCCGGACCGGGCTGGCGACGCGCACTTGGTGCGAGGGACAGGAACAGGCCGGACCGGGCTGGCGACGCGCACCACTGGCTTGGTGCGAGGGACAGGAACAGGCCGGACCGGGCTGGCGATGCACACCATTGGCTTGGTGCGAGGAGCAGGAACGGGCCGGACCGGACTGCGAAGGCGGACTGGAGGTCTGGAGCGGAGAGCTGGCACAACCCGTCCTGGCTGGCTGCCCACTTTCGCACTACACATGCGGGGTGCTGGCACAGGACGCACTGGGCTGTGCACGCGCACTGGCAATACAGCTAGTAGAACAGGCGCAGGATATGCGGGACCGAGGAGGCGTACTGGAGACCAGGAGCGTTGAGCCGGCACACCCCGTCCTGGCTGAATGCCCATCTTCACACGACACGTGCGTGGTGCTAGCACAGGACGTACAGGACTGTGCCGGAACACTGGCGACACAGTACGTAGCTCCGCAAAACACGGAGCCTGCCCAGTCACACGCCTCCTCGCGTGAGTATGGGGGGTTGGCTCTGCTCTACCTCTAGGCTCCGCCAACCACCCTTTTAGCCCCCCCAAAACATTTTCTTGGGGCTGTCTCTCGGGCTTCTTCCTCGGCCGGCGCCTTCCGCGTTGCCGCTGCTCCTCTCTATATCGCGCCTCCACTGTCTCCTCCCAAGGACGACGATCCATCCCGGCCTGAATCTCCTCCCAAGTCCAGGATCCCTTACCGTCCAGGATCTCCTCCCAGGTCCAGGCTGTCTGCTCCTGGACACGCTGCTTGGTCCTCGTTTGGTGGGATCTTCTGTCACGTTCGTTTATAGACGAACGGGACGGACCAAGGCGCAGCGTGATATGCATACATGTTTATTAACGTATAAACACAACGACAAAACAATAAACAAACGATACGTGAAGTCCAAGGTAGCACACAGACAACATACCTTACACGGAACAAGATCCCACAACTAACAGGTGCCAAAAGGCTGCCTAAGTATGGTCCCCAATCAGAGACAACGAGCTACAGCTGCCTCTGATTGGGAACCACCCCGGCCAACATAGATCTACACATTCTAGATCTAAAACATAGAAAATCCAACATAGAACATAACCACAATGAATATACACAACAAGGAAAATCACACCCTGACACAACAAATAAGAGTCCTCAGAGTAAGAGCGTGACACCCTCCCTCATCAATATACAGACAAAACCACATAATTACAAAGCAAAAACAGGTTTTTAAAATGTTTTGCTAATTTATAAAAATAAAAATAAACATAAATATTACATTTACATAAGTATTCAGACCCTTTACACAGTACTTTGTTGAAGCACCTTTGGCAGCGATTACAGCATTGAGTCTTGGCACACCTGTATTTGGGGAGTTTCTCCCATTCTTCTCTGCAGATCCTCTCAAGCTCTGTCAGGTTGGATGGGGCGTGTTGCTGCACAGCTATTTTCAGGTCTCTCCAGAGATGTTCGATCGGGTTCAAGTCTGGGCTCTGGCTGGGCCACTCAAGGACATTCAGAGACTTGTCCCGAAGCCACTCCTGCTTTGTCTTGGCTGTGTGCTTAGGGTTGTTGTCCTGTTGGAAGGTGAACCTTCGCCCCAGTCTGAGGTCCTGAGAGCTCTGGTTTTCATCAAGGATCTCTCTGTACTTTGCGCCGTTCATCTTTGCCTCAATCCTGACTAGTCTCCCAGTCCCTGCCGCTGAAAACATCCCCACAGCATGATGCTGCCACCACCATGCTTCACCATAGGGATGGTGCCAGGTTTGATCAATGGAAACCGGATGCACCTGAGCTCAATTTCCAGTCTCATAGCAAAGTTTAATACATTTGCAAAAATGTCTAAAAACCTGTTTTCGCTTTGTCATGATGGGGTATTGATGAGGAAATATATTTGTTTTATCCATTTTATAATAAGGCTGTAACGTAACAAAATGTATACTCAACTATTTGTGCCTTTTTTCTAGACTTTATAATATATCTGATGATGAGGGTAAGGGTTGTACCCAGTCCAAATATAGCATAACACTTCCCCATCTAATATACTCTTATATGAGACAGGTATCTCACGATCCTATCCTCCTTCCCAGTCATTTCATTAGCCTTGCAAACACTGTATAACCTAACGCCATTACATTTACATTTACGTCATTTAGCAGACGCTCTTATCCAGAGCGACTTACAAATTGGTGCATTCACCTTATAGCCAGTGGGATAACCACTTTACAATATGTTTTTTTTTTGGGGGGGGGGGGTAAGGGATTACTTTATCCTATCCCAGGTATTCCTTAAAGAGGTGGGGTTTCAAGTGTCTCCGGAAGGTGGTGAGTGACTCCGCTGTCCTGGCGTCGTGAGGGAGCTTGTTCCACCATTGGGGTGCCAGAGCAGCGAACAGTTTTGACTGGGCTGGGCGGGAACTGTGCTTCCGCAGAGTTAGGGGGGCTAGCAGGCCAGAGGTGGATGAACGCAATGCCCTCGTTTGGGTGTAGGGACTGATCAGAGCCTGAAGGTACGGAGGTGCCGTTGCCCTCACAGCTCTGTAGGCAAGCACCATGGTCTTGTAGCAGATGCGAGCTTCAACTGGAAGCCAGTGGAGTGTGCAGAGGAGCGGGGTGACGTGAGAGAACTTGGGAAGGTTGAACACCAGACGGGCTGCGGCATTCTGGATGAGTTGTAGGGGTTTAATGGCACAGGCAGGGAGCCCAGCCAACAGCGAGTTGCAGTAATCCAGATGGGAGATGACAAGTGCCTGGATTAGGACCTGTACCGTTTCCTGTGTAAGGCAGGGTCGTACTCTCCGAATGTTGTAGAGCATGAACCTACAGGATCGGGTCACCGCCTTGATGTTAGCGGAGAACGACAGGGTATTGTCCAGGTTACACGCTAAGGCTCTTCACACTCTGGGAGGAGGACACAACGGAGTTGTCAACTGTGATGGCGAGATCATGGAATGGGCAGTCCTTCCCTGGGAGGAAGAGCAGCTCCGTCTTGCTGAGGCTATGCATTCCATAACGAACCCCGAGCCAGAGTAGAACTGGGTCCCTTAACATGTGCCAGAGTAGGCTGTTCCCCTGCTCAGACGTTGCATTCATCAACCAATGGTTGTGTGCCACGTCATCGACTGTATCATCGACTAAGAGATTGCAATAACATATGATGTGGTTAGCTGATACGTTAAATACCTATCCAGGCGTTCTAAGATCTGACAGGCATCAGCAACACCTGGGCAGAGGAATGCGCCCTTTATGTTTGTATGTACTAACACATTACAGGGTGAAGTGGCAATTACAGAGTCATAAATCTAGGAGTTTTTGTTTCTTTGAGATACATTCAACTTGGTCAACTTAAGACTCTCTCTCTAGAATTACAAACATAATACTATAATGACCATAGTGGTGCATTCTTAATAAACCATGCATGTACAGTATATCAATAGATTAAATTGACATCAACACAATATAATAGCCATAGCTGGTTTATTTATTTGTTCAAAGCTTTCCATGTGAGAAGTATAATAAATCCTTTACATTTTCTGGACTACGTAAATCTGTGATGTAAAATGTATATTTTCATTATTAGAACATATAAGCAGATTGAACTACAAGAGGACAGATGTAATACACAGTATTTAGTACATCCTGTTGGCCACCATTTACTACGAAATACTACATTGCAAATCTCTGCCTCATTAATTCCCTCAACCATTGAGGGAGTGAATGACACAATCTGAAATTGAGCCACTATAGAGATATCACATTGTTGAAGGGACATACGGAAGTTCAGCACATATATCAGTATTCCAATTCAATATATTGCGTGTTAAGTGGGTATGTGTGCTTGTGTGCAGATGCAATTCCTGTATCTCACCACAGTGGGGTAGTAGAACTTCAGATCTGTGACTGGCAAAAGTGAGCTGCCAAAAAAGGGGCCACATTGAGCTCCTCCAAAACCCTGCTGGCAATGCGTCACGTGAGGCAGGTGGGGCGGAGCGCCACCAATATCCAGGAGATTTGCATGCAATTCTGTTATTTCATGTCACAACAATATATCATATCAGTTAGCAAACAATTGTATTTCCTAAAAAAATCTAATAAAACATACGTGGTCGCTTTCCTGTTGTTTTGGTACATTTTCGTTGAGTAAGGCATCTCCAAAATTCAGCTGTTTCAGCCTCTCTGTGCTTTCTGTGGTGGAGGGACAGACAGGAAAAGTACAGAGCGTAGCCGTCGTTGATATTCTCTGGTTGCGCGTGATTGGCTCAGGGTGCTGTCACTCATGGGGACACTACATAACCCAGCACCTGTTGGGAGAGCTAGCCAGCAAAAGCCCCTCTCTGGTGCTCCATTGATTTACAGTAGAAGTGCCCGCCCAAGAACGCTCATTGTCATTGGCCACAGATAAATCAATGTCTTATGCCCGGTAACTTTGATTGGACTGATGTGTCAACTTCATAACTAGCTAGTTGTTTCCCACACACTGTTACCAAGTCTTCAAGCTAGGTAGCTTAGCTAGCTAAAACATGTCGACTAGCTTAGCTATCTTCTAGCAAATAATTTTCAAACTTAGCGTTATGAATGAAATGTAGAGATAAAACTTCTCGGTGCTCATAAGTCACCTAAACCTTCAAATATGGCCATCCATTAAAATAAAGCAAGCTGGAAAATAAGATTAAAGTCGAGTGGTTGGTGGTGGATCATGGAGCAGTGGCTAACGTCTGTTTTGAGGTAGGCTAGCTATAATATCCTATATGTCTTATTGTTGGTGTTTGATGGCGGACTATAATACCCATGTAACCACATGTAGAACAAGGGTTAGTTATAAATAACTTTGATGTAACTGTAACTGTGCAATAGATGAAACTAAGAAATATCGTTATAAACGTTCCATATTGTTAACCGGGTTATTTTGTAACAGGCAGGCAGACATGCACAGTGTTGCAATATTGCAGAGCGATGACTAGCTAGTTTACTCCATAAAAAAAATGCCTTTCCCTCTACTAGTATAGCATGCCCACAAGCCTTGTGGAAATGAGTGCAATGTCCTTCAGCTGTTTTACTCTAACGTTATGCAACATTAAGAATACAAAACTACAAGTACATTGCTCAATGACAAATATTTATAAATAAATGTTTCTTCAGCATTTTTGTGATCAGATTTTATATTGAATTCCACATGGAAATTGATGGTTCTGTCTATTACCCATTGACAGACATATCCGTGGAGATAATTAATAGTTTAGTACATTAGTTGGTGGTGGGTGCCCTGCATGGTGCTGCAAATGCAGTATTGTTTTTCACTTGACTGATATAGCACCAATCATCAATTCATAACAAATAAACAACAACTTTTTGGTTCAAAAGTTATCCTGCCATTTTAGACTTTAAAGCTGTAATATGTAACGTTTTGGTCGACCTGACCAAATTCACATAGAAATGTATGTTATAGATCTGTCATTGTCATTGAAAGCAAGTCTAAGAAGCGGTAGATCTGTTCTATGTGCACTATTTCTATGCTTCCCGTTCTTAAGTTTAGTTTTTGCGTCTTTTACTTTCGGTTTTGTACACCAGCTTCAAACAGCTGAAAATACAATATTTTGGGTTATGGAAAATATATTTCACAGTGGTTTAGATGGTCCAATTATTCTTTACACTGTACTTGCTTGTTTTGACACATAAACTGAAATTAGGCGAACTATTAGAATTTTAGCAACCAGGAAATGGAGGAGCGATCTCTGCATAGTACATCTTTAAAATGAGCAACGTGCTTCTCCAAAAGTAAATGCAGGATATGTGGGCAGGTTGCCACCAGTCTCTCCTGTGGGGTCAACTAAACTCTCTTTCTATAGTCTCCATCAGGTCCACTTCTGATCCATCATACAGGATGACGGTCATGGAAAGAGAGGGGCCATGGCTATCGTCAGGGACTCTGGGAAGGAACGGAGAGATATGTCAGTAATTGTTATAACAAGAAATGTACTCGCAGAGAGCGTTTCAGAAATAGGCCTAGATTAAAGCAATAGTTTTATAGATGAAACTTTGGACCAAATTGTGATGCTTAATGGGTACAGTCAGTGTGTAATAGAGGCAATATAGCCTAGGCCTATTTCAAAATAATTGAAAAGTGTAATTAAATATTTTATCATCATCTTTTTTTACAGCATATTCTCATGTTGAAAAGTATCTGAATAAATTAGCCACAATAAAGCAGTTGTTTGCAAGTTGTTTGCTGACATGGAACTAATCTGATCTGCTCAAAGCACAATTGTTTGGTATTTTGATACGCTCAAGGTGATTTTGATCTTGCCCGATCGGCAATTACTACAGAAGCCATGTGTGTACGACACTGAGCTAAACATTTATAATTTATGAAAGAGCAGGTTACTTACGAGTCTGTTTCCGAGCGAGGCACTGACTCCACACAAGCCCCCATTGTCAAGAAGTCCTGTTGAGAGTTTTGACAATAGAGTTGTCAGAGAACACCATACAGTGCCTTCAGAAAGTATTCACACCCCTTGACTTTTTCCACATTTTGTTGTGTTACAGCCTGAATTTGAAATGGATTAAATTTAGATTTTGTTTCACTGATCTACATACAATATCCCATAATGTCAAAGTGGAATTATGTTTTTTAGAAATGTTTACAAATTAATTAAAAATGAAAAGCTGAAACGTCTTGAGTCAATAAGTATTCAATCCTTTTGTTACGGCAAGGCTAGATAAGTTCAGGAGTAAAAATGTGCTTAAAGGTGTACTATGCAGAAATCGCGCTGCCATTTCCTGATTGTAAAATTGTAATAGTTTGCCTAATTTCAGTTGATATGACAAAACAAGCAATGTATAGTGTAGAGAATCATTGTACCATCTAAACCACTGTGAAATATATTATCAATAACCATTAATATTGTATTTTCAGCTGTTTGAAGCTGGTGTACAAAACTGAAAGTAAAAGACGCAAAAACTAAACTTAAGAACGGGAAGCATAGCAATAGCACACATAGAACAGATCTACGACTTCATAAACTTGTTTTCAATGAGAATGACAGATCTATAACACACTTTTCTATGTGAATTTGGTCGGGTCGCCCCAAAATTAACATATTTCAGCTTTAACAAGTCACATAATAAGTTGCATTGACTCACTCTGTGTGCGATAATAGTGTTTAACATAATTTTTAAATGACTACCCAATCTCTGTACCCCACACATACAATTATCTGTAAGGTCCCTAAGTCGAGCAGTGAATTTCAAGCACAGATTCAACCACAAAGACCAAGGAGGTTTTCCTATGGTTCGCAAAGAAGGGCACCTATTGGTAGATGGGTAAAAAAGCAGACATTGAATATCCCTTTGAGCATGATGCAGTTATTAATTTTACACTTTGGATGGTATATTCATACACCCAGTCACTACAAAGATACAGGTGCCTTTCCTAAAGAGGAAGGAAACCGCTCAGGGATTTCACCAATGGTGACATTGTAGTTACTCCACAATACTAACATAAATGACAGAGTGAAAAGAAGAAAGCCTGTACATAATACAAATATTCCAAAACATGCATCCTGTTTGCAATAAGGCACTAAAGTAATACTGCAAAAAAAATTGGCAAAGAAATTAACTTTATGTCCTGGATACAAAGCCTTATATTTGGGGCAAATCCAACACAACACATCACTGAGTACCACTCTTCATATTTTCAATAATGGTGGTGCCTGCCTCATGTTGTGAGTATGCTTGTCATCGGCAAGGACTAGGGAGTTTCTAGGATAAGAAGAAATGGAATAGAGCTAAGCACAGGCAAAATCCTAGAGGAAAACCTGGTTCAGTCTGCTTTCCAACAGACACTGGGAGACAAAACCACCTTTCAGCAGGACAATAACCTAAAACACAAGGCCAAATATACACTGGAGTTGCTTATCAAGATGACATTGAATGTTCCTGAGTGGCCTAGTTACAGTTTTGACTTAAATAGGCTTGGAAATCTTTGGCAAGACTTTAAAATGTCTGTCTAGCAATGATGAACAACCAACTTGACAGAGCTTGACGAATGTTTTAAAGAATAATTTGTAAATATTGTACAATCCAGGTGTGCAAGACTCTTCGAGACTTACCCAGAACGACTCACAGCTATAATCGCTGCCAAATGTGATTGTAACATGTATTGACTCAGGGGGTTGAATACTTATCTAATCAAGATATATTACATTTTATTTTCCATTAATAAATACAAATATATTTTTTCTTCCACTTTGACATTACAGAGTATTTTCTGTAGATCATGCACACACAAAAAAAAGACAATTTAATAAATTTTAATCCCACTTTGTAACACAACAAAATGTGAAAAGATTCAAGGGGTGTGAATACTTTCTGAAAGCACTGTATATGGTTTGCAGAAAACTTTATAATAAAAAAAACATCAGTTACCAATGCCATTGGTTGAGTACCTTTAACATTTTATGTAACAGGAAATAATACATCAAATGCTGTCAATTTGATTATCCTCGTCCATCACCACTGACCAGAATGAGATAAAATAATATTCTTACATTTTCCTGAGTGCCGCTTGGGAACTGAATGTGTGTATCATTGGAAAAGTGGTGGAAGACATGCTTGTCCTTGTTGTTGACTGCTACAGAACCGTTATCTGGACAATGTGCCCCCGTCCCCTCCGACAATTCAGAAATCAGCAAGTGAGGGTTTGAATTGAAATCGCTTTCATTATAGACCCGTCTGGAATTACTGAATCCATACGTGTTTGAACTGATTAAAAGCTTCTTTGCAGAAGTTTTCCTTTTGGAACGCAATTCCCGATTGTCATATTTCTCTAGAACTCGGTCCAGTTCCACATCAATGTCATCATCCTCTGCTGAAAGTGAGTCATGTCCTTCACTTTGGCTGTCTAGTTGTTGCGTTCGTGACTGATTGAAGGTCGTACATTTGGGTATCTTCAATGGTTTGAACAAGTGACTTTCCTCTTTCGAAACATGGACTGTGTTGTCATCTCTTATGAATGCGTTTATCTCGTTGACACTCGCAGGTGCAACCTTCATTCCTCGACTACTACCGACACCCATGTTGTTGTTGTCCCTTGGCACCAGGCTGTAAAACTGTACGAGGCACAGCAAAGGCACGCTGCCATTGCCAGTTCCCTTTGGCCCCCCCACCAAGTAATCCAAGAACTCATAAATTAGGTAAAAAATTAACTTGCCTCCACTCAGTAGCTCACGAAAAAGGTTGGTTCACTTACGCACTGGGGGGAAAGCAGTCATTCTCTCTGTGGCACAATGTAATCATACAAACATAAATACAAAGTGTGGAATAATTAGATTCAATCTAGACGTCTACCGGTAGCTCGCAAAAAGCAGTCAAGCCATCTGCGCTTCAATCTCCAACTGAATTTGTGTGCGCGAATACACAACACTTTACGGTATCACGTGTTTTCTGACTGAGTCGGATGCACTCTCATAATCCATTGTGTGCCTACTTGTCTGGTCTGTGTGGCGCAGACAATAGAAAATGATAGAGACCTCTGGTGACCAAAAGGACATTTTGGCATGGGCAGCCAGCGCCATTAAGTGCTTACTCCATGCTTCTGCCATTTTAAAGTGGGTGGGGATTCCTATGGGTTGCAGCCTCAATGGCGCTGCCCATGCTGTCAAAGACGCTATAATGGCACAGATATAAAGATGAGTACTCTATCTATCTCTATGGTGCAGTCAACGAAGGAGAGAAGAGGCAGAAGAAAGCCAATCTAGAGGGATAGACAGCAGCTGCTTTGTGAGGTAACTCTACCTGAAAATACATGATCTAAGTTATTGATAGTTGGTATTCAGAAGTCATAAAAGTATGCCTTATTTACTTTGGAGAACTACTAAAATAGTGATTTTGTCAGACAGCATAGACAGATGATGACTTGGAATGAAATAATAGTAATCAAATAGGCCTAAAACAAATGGCATATATATACACAACAACTGAAATATTTTATTGAAGTAAAGTAATGTGAATAAATGATGGTTCATAAGTGATAAGCAGTAATGGGCAGTCACTACCATCATGGGACTTTTATTAATTGTTTTATTCTGTGTTGTTACAGCATTCAACCCACATAATACATAGTGCATTTAATTCACAATGTATTATTGATATATTAGTGACACACGTGACAAAATGTTTACCATCCATTTTTACTATGTTAAAATTGAATTAGGTTCCCTAAAGGTTCACTGTAATATACAGTAAACAAGTATTTTTTCAATCTTGTAGCTGGCATAATATGGGCATGTTATGCTTTGCAATGTTAATGAAAATAGATTATTGATCTACTAGTGACACTCATCTCAAAATATGTCTAACAGCATTTTATTTTAACGTGGGAAACTTGAGTTATGTGCCCTCAAAATGCACTGTAATATAGAATAAATTATACTTTTTTTTCACATATTTAAGCTGGCATAATATGGGCATCTTACAGTGGCTTGCGAAAGTATTCACCCCCCTTGGCATTTTGTTGCCTTACAACCTGGAATTCAAATTGATTTTGGGGGGGTTTGTATCCTTTGATTTACACAACATGCCTACCACTTTGAAGATGCCATTCCAAGACATTTAAATGTTTCCCCTTAAACCACTTGAGTGTTGCTTTAGCAGTATGCTTAGGGTGATTGTCCTGCTGGAAGGTGAACCTCCGTCCCAGTCTCAAATCTCTGGAAGACTGAAACAGGTTTCCCTCAAGGATTTCCCTGTATTTAGCGCCATCCATCATTCCTTCAATTCTGACCAGTTTCCCAGTCCCTGCCGATGAAAAACATACCCACAGCATGATGCTGCCACCACCATGCTTCACTGTGGGGATGGTGTTCTCGGGGTGATGAGAGGTGTTGGGTTTGCGCCAGACATAGCGTTTTCCTTGATGGCCAAAAAGCTCAATTTTAGTCTCATCTGACCAGAATACCTTCTTCCATATGTTTGGGGAGTTTCCCACATGCCTTTTGGCGAACACCAAACGTGTTTGCCTATTTTATTTTTTAAGCAATGGCTTTTTTCTGCCCACTCTTCCGTATAGCCCAGCTCTGTGGAGTGTACGGCTTAAAGTGGTCCTATGGACAGATACTCCAATCTCTGCTGTGGAGCTTTGTAGCTCCTTCAGGGTTATCTTTGGTCTCTTTGTTGACTCTCTGATTAATGCCCTCCTTGCCTGGTCCTTGTGTTTTGGTGGACGGCCCTCTCTTGGTAGGTTTGTTGTGGTGCCATATTCTTTCCATTTTTAAATAATGGATTTAATGGTGCTCCGTGAGATGTTCAAAATTTCAGATATTTTCAGAACAGGTGTTTATATACTGAGATATGTGACACTTAGATTGCACACAGGTGGACTTTATTTAACTAATTATGTGACTTCTGAAGGTAATTGGTTGCACCAGATCTTATTTAGGGGCTTCATAGCAAAGGGTGTGAATACATATGCATGCACCACTTTTCCGTTATTAATTTTTTTGAATTTTTTGAAACAAGTTATTTTTTTCATTTCACTTCACCAATTTGGACTATTTTGTGTATGTCCATTACATGAAATCCAAATAAAAATCAATATAAAAATTACAGGTTGTAATGCAACAAAATAGGAAAAACGACAAGGGGGATGAA
Organism: Coregonus lavaretus; assembly: GCF_964263955.1. Taxonomy (NCBI): domain Eukaryota; kingdom Metazoa; phylum Chordata; class Actinopteri; order Salmoniformes; family Salmonidae; genus Coregonus; species Coregonus lavaretus. Next base: position 30,571,606 of record NC_140005.1, on the reverse strand, counting down.
TACTTTTGCAAGGCACTGTATGTCATGCAATAGTCATCACACTGGATTAATGATCTAATAGTGGCACACATCTCAAAATATGTTTACCAGCCATTTTGTCTTTGGAAAACTTGACTTATACGCCCTCAAAGTTCACTGTAATATATAGAATTATGTGAGGCAATTTCTGTTAAACCTTACTGATGCTAAAGAGAGGTGGCTACACAAGCTTCAGCCTGGTGACTGGGTGGTGGTGAAGGATCTGCGCAGAAAGCACTGTAACCCCACTTGTTACAATCGGATCAAACACCAATTAAGTTGGCTACACAAGCTTCAGCCTGGTGACTGGGTGGTGGTGAAGGATCTGCGCAGAAAGCACTGTAACCCCACTTGTTACAATCGGATCAAACACCAATTAAGTTTCCGGGCTCATCTGTAACACGTAGTATAAATCTTATAACGATGTTGGTCTGGATTAGTGATAAAAAGTATCCGAAAGCGTTGGACAGGACCATTCCAGGAGCTGCTGACGACACCCACCGCTGTGAGAATCGCTGAGAGATTCACTTGGGTCCACTCCAGCCACTGCAGGAAGGTGCCACACAATCCAGCTGAGGATGTACCAGAAGATGAGCCGTCGCCAGGTAAGGCCTAGATGGCCATGGGAGGACCAGGACCAGACTCTACGTATCATGTTTGTCACTTTCGTGGTTAGCCTCCTCATTGCAGCTGGGGTATGGGCACTGGGAAAGGGTGAACAACAGAGAGCAGAAAAGGAGAACTCAACCATCTTGACCAACTCGACCGCAGTCCCATGGCGGGACTCTAATAACAGCCACTCCAACTCGAGCTAACGGCAGGCTCAGGACAGTAGTCCAGTAAAAAATAGCCACTTCAGCAGAAGGAAGCGCTCAACACCCTGGTGGTATCACTCTGAAGCCTTGAACATTATAACCCAATGGAGGACCAGTGTGTGGTATGATATGTTGACGTTCCATGTCAGGCAAAGGAATATGGGAAAGTGCATAGCATGTCTCCCTACCCCCACTAGCTCTACCAACTATTTTGCTCCATCTTTTAAGCTGACATAATATGGGCATTAGTGCTGAGCGATTAGTGCTTTATGAGGTCAGTTCGATTTATTTTTGATTATAAAAAAATTATCACGGTTTTCGATTTCAATAGTTAAAAAAACAAACATTAAATGCACTATGCATTATGTGGGTTGAATGCTGTAACAAAACAGAATAAAACAATTATTAAAAGTCCCATGATGGTAGTGACTGCCCATTACTGTGTAACACTTATTAACCATAATTTATTCACATGACTTTACTTTAATAAACTATTTCAGTTGTTGTGTATAATACATTTGTTGTAGGCCTATTTGAGTCATCATTTCATCTCTACAGAGCTGCTGCCTACAGTGCATTCAGAAAACACATTTTGTTACGTCACAGCTTATTCTAAAATGGATTAAATTGTATTTTTTCCTCATCAATCTAAACATAATACCACATAATACCAAAAGGAAAAACTGTTTTTTTGAAATGTTTGCAAAAAAACAACAAAACTGAAATATCACATTTACATATGTATTCAGACCCTTTACTCAGTACTTTGTTGAAGCACTTTTGGCCTTGAGTCTTCTTGGGTATGACGCTACAAGCTTGGCACACCTGCATTTGGGGAGATTCTCCAATTCTTCTCTGCAGATTCTCTCAAGCTCTGTCAGGTTGGATGGGGAGCATCGCTGCTCAGCTATTTTCAGGTCTCTCCAGAGATGTTCGATCAGGTTCAAGTCTGGGCTCTGGCTGGGCCACTCAAGGACATTCAGAGACTTGTCCCAAAGCCACTCCTGCGTTGTCTTGGCTGTGTGCTTAGGGTCATTGTCCTGTTGGAAGGTGAACCTTTGCCCCAATCTGAGGTCCTGAGTGCTCTGGAGCAGGTTTTCATCAAGGATCTCTCTGTACTTTGCTCCGTTCATCTTTCCCTCAATCCTGACTAGTCTCCCAGTCCCTGCCTCTGAAAAACATCCCGACAGCATGATTCTGCCACCACCATGCTTGGTGCCAGGTTTCCTCCAGACGTGACGCTTGGCATTCAGGCTAAAGAGTTCAATCTTGGTTTCATCAGACCAGAGAATCTTGTTTCTCATGGTCTGAGAGTCCTTTAGCTGCCTTTTGGCAAACTCCAAGCGGGCTGTCACGTGCCTTTTACTGAGGAGTGGCTTCCGTCTGGCCATTCTACCATAAAGGTCTGATTGATGGAGTGCTGCAGACATGGTTGTCCTTCTGGAAGGTTCTCCCATCTCCACAGAGGAACTCTGGAGCTCTGTCAGAGTGACCATCAGGTTCTTGGTAACCACCCTGACAAAGGCCCTTCTCCCCCGATTGTTCAGTTTGGCCGGGTGGCCAGCTCTAGGAAGAGTCTTGGTGGTTCTAAACTTCTTCCATTTAAGAATGATGGAGGCCACTGTATTCTTGGGAACCTTCAATGCTGCAGAAATGTTTTGGTACCATTCCCCAGATCTGTGCCTTGACACAATCCTGTCTCGGTGCTCTATGGACAATTCCTTCGACCTCATGGCTTGGTTTTTGCTCTGACGTGCACTGTCAACTGTTGGACCTTATATATACAGGTGTGTGCCTTTCCAAATCATGTCCAATCAATTGAATTTACCACAGGTGGACTCCTACTTTGTCATTATGGTGTATTGCGCATAGAGTGATGTGTAAAAAATGTATGTAATCCATTTTAGAGTAAGTGTCACGCCCTGGCTCTGAGGACTCTGTTATGTTGAGCCAGGGTGTGTAGAGTCTATGTTTTGTGTTTCTATGTTCAGGATCTAGTTAATTGTGTTTCTATGTTGGCCGGGGTGGTTCTCAATCAGAGGCAACGAGAATCAGCTGTTGCTTGTTGTCTCTGATTGAGAACCATACTTAGGCAGCCGTTTGGGCATTTGTGTTTGTGGGATCTTTTGTTCCGTGTTGGTTTGTGTTTGTTACCAAGGACTTCACGTATCGTTTTTTGTTGTTTTTGTTCGTGTGGTGAATATAAAAAAGTATGTTCGCATTCCACGCTGCGCATTGGTCTACTCCTTTTGACGATCGTGACAGTAAGGCTGTAACGTAACAAAATGTGGGAAAAGGGAAGGCGTCTGAATACTTTCCGAATGCACTGTATGCTGTCTGACAAATTCACTATTTTAGTAGTTCTTCAAAGTAAATAAGGCATACTTTTATGAATACAAACTATCAATCACTTAGATTATGTATTTTCAGGTAGAGATACTTCTCGAAGCAGCTGCTCTCTATCTCTCTCAATCGTGTGTTCTTCCGTCTCTTCTCTCTGTCTCCGTGTCTGCACCATAGACATAGAAAGAGGACTCATCTTTATATCTTTATAGCGTCTGTGACAGCATGGGCAGGGCCATTGAGACTACAACCCATAGGAAACCCCACCCAGTTGACTACTTTGACTACTTTAAAATGGCAGAAGCATGGTGGAAGCTCTTAAAGGTGCTGCCCATGCTAAACCGGCCTTTTGGCCACTAGAGGCCTCTATCATTCTCTATGGTCTGCACCGCAAAGACCGGACAAGTAAGCATGCAATGGATTATGGTCATTGTAGTTAATTACCTATTTTTCTGGGCTAAACTTTATAGAATAGTGGCCTGTTGGAGACTACAACTCCCTACTACATCGCACAGTTTGGGATTGATCTGATTTATCTCGAGAGAAATTGCACATTGTGCTTGTAGGAAAAAAACGAATGACATGGAATTCATATAATTGAACCGACATCGGTCAATTATTTGTTTAAAAAACAAAAAATAACCAAATTGTTGATTAATCACTCAGCACTAATGGGCATCTAATGCTATGCAATGGTCATCACACTGGATTAATGATCTACTAGTGACACACTTTTTAAATAAGTCTACCAGCTATTTTTACTGTGAATTTTTTTTGACACAAGGGTCATCATATCTGTGACTTATCTATTTTTAAAAAATGTATAAAGAATGTGGAGAAAGGCCAAGTAAAATGTAGTTATTTAAAATAATATATTTAATCTCTATTTTAATTAAATACAAAGAAAAACTAAGAAAAACCTATCAAGCTCACTTAGATCCTGCTGTACCATTAGAACCATAGGCCTACTGTACCATTAGAACCATAGGCCTACTGTACCATTAGAACCATAGGCCTACTGTACCATTAGAACCATAGGCCTACTGTACCATTAGAATCTTCCAGCTGAATGAAACCCCTCTTTTGTTCTCCCTAACTTTATTTTCAACCTCATATGGCAAAAAGGAAAAGTTATCTAAATAGCCAACACAGGCCTAGAGCAAAGTTGATAACCTCTCTTAATTGGCCTATGAACATGTATAGCCAATAATTATGAGGCAATTGATAGTTTTAATCCCAAAAAACTTCAAAGGCTAAATTCATATCTTGATCAAATGAGTTGCAGTGGAAAACATAACATAAGAAAAGCCCATGTAACTGAAAGGCATTAGCAGCCAAGAAGAAGTTACAGCCATAAAGCAAATCGGCCATTGTTGATTTTTCAGTGTAACATTTCTAGTGTTGATTCAGGAGTTAAATTCACTCTGTAAGACTGAAATAAACCCTCTGTGGTCTAAAAGAACCCCCAGTGTTGGTGTTAATAACCAGAGTAAAACAGTGTTGGTGTTAATAACCAGAGTAAAACAGTCCCAACAAAACCACGCTCATCATTATCATATTTCACATCATGAGCTACTGAAGGTAGATTTTTTAGGATTGTTTTAATATCTGTGTTTTTGCATTTACATTGATTGATTGATTAATCTTATGCTACACAAAGATAAATAACATACATTTTTCTAAACTAATCCAATCAGTTAGTTCGATTTATTGCACCACTACTGAAATGGTTGTTCAATTTTAAATGGTTTAGATAGTCTTCTTATCAATTTACCTAACCCTGACAGTCATTCTAAATGAAGGTTGCAGATGAATAAAAGTTCCAACAGTTGGATATCCTAACTCTGGCTGGATTCCAATAGGAATTACACATCACTTTGCAAGCCAGCATAATGTGACTTGCAGGCCTGATGTGTATTGTATTGTATTGTATTGTCATAGAGTACATTTTTTATTATACCATTCACCTAGGTACTCACTTGGTGAAAGCCACAGTCTCTGTCACTAACAAATACAGTCATGGGTGGTAACCCTACAATTCACTCGAAAAGAAAAGGCACCCTGGGAAAATGTAAATGAGGCTTTACACCATACAGTGTTAAAACAAAACCCACAAATTATTTACTGCAACATTACATGTGTTAATTCTGGACACTGAGAAAGTGTAACAGCATCAGCACTGTCCAGTTAACTTTTACACTGTAGGTGTTGCATATTACTCTACAGTAGAGCTATGCAAACACCACAATCATGTTCATTTGAACACAATAAGACTTGAATGGGAAAAACTGCAACAGAGTTAAATCTTTAACACTTTCAAATGTGTTATTTTAACACCAGTTCAGTGAGACTCATATGTTCACTGAAAATAGTGTACATTTAACACTTTCCGAGTTAAATGTACACCACTTATTTTGCTGTGCAAACAGATTATGCTACCCAACAGTGGGCCTGACTCTTTTCCTGACTGAGCACGAACATGAGGATGATTAGTGACAAAAATAATATATTGGCCAAGTCTTGACAGCAACAATGGCCGGGCCATTGCCATGTCTGTGTTTGACTAATAGGTTCTATTGAGGCAAGTGAGGACAGGACAAGAAGGTTGTGAGACCCTGTCACGGAGCAGTAGTGTGAATAACAGACTCAGAGATCCTACGGTGAGTGATTAAAGGTCCAGTGCTGAGACACACAAGAGAGGGGCATTCCATTCCAACAATACAGGCTTCCCGGAGATTCCCCAATGAGCCTTTGTTTGGTCCGCAGCTTGTGTGTACAAAAGAGCTATTCTCCCAGTCCTCAGCCCAATGCTGCCTCTCTCTGTCATTGTCCGAAGTGCCAGACTGACCAACATGCTGTTGCTGGAGAGCTACCAAGTCAAAGACACCTGGCCTAGAGGCTTTTTGCTGGCTTCTCATCTGTTTGGAATCCAAATAAAGAAAATGTGTTGGGCTTTTCCCCACTTTTTTTTACATGAGAAAGTTAAAGAATATTGATGCATTATCACAAGTGTGTCAAAACGGTATCCTTTTCAGACCTTTCAACTGGCCCAATATTTTCAGAGAGGATTCATATTGTTGTCAAATATGGATGAAAAGACCATTGACTATTGACTGGACATTTTTTACATACTGGGATTTTTTACATTCCTCCTACAGTATATCCTTGAATGTTCTGTTCTAGCCTTGTTTGTGTTCTTGAGAAGACCCCTCTCTGCTATTCATTGTTACATTCACGTGTCCCAGAAGGGTTCAGAACATCTGGATCTCAGCTCAACAGCTACTAGACGAGAGAGAGAGAGGGGAGGCACTGCTGCTGCAGCTGTGGAGTCCACAGAACAGACAGACCAGCTACAGAACTGTGGTTTTCCCTGCTCTACTCCACTCTGGCCATGCTAGAAATAAACCCTTACATGAAGACACTAGCTATAGGGGCTCTTTGGGGTTGGAGCAGACAATATGTTTTTTATTAACCCTGAATAACTACTCTTGTTTTCTTCAACCTTTTGTTTTCTATGGTTTGTTTGATGCTGTGGAGGCAAAAGAAACGCACACCTATTTAGGCGAGGTGTTGGCTAACGGAGTAGAACACTTGAAAAAGAAAAGGAGAGCCGCACACTCTAGGAACTCAGATGCAATAATTGAATAACCTAATAACCAACGTTTCGACAGACAAGCTGTTTTCATCCGGATATGTTTGATGCTGTATCACATTCCTCCTCCAAGTTCATATGAATTAGAGGCCCCCCAAAATGAGAATGATTGGCCTCAAATGTTGAAACAAATGTTTACTTTCCATTTTTGTGGTATATCAGCCTCAAACTAGAATGTTATTACACTGGAATTGTGATGGATCTTCTTCGTTCTCTTAATAGAGATAATTTATGCATGAGCCAAATAAGCTGTTTCACACATGGAACCAAATCTGCAGAGCCCATTTTTAACAAGCCAGCTGCCCAATAATAGGTATTCCAGTAAAACTGTGACAGGGCCTCTTCTCTCACCATAAGCTCCTCAGGTACACAAACCCATTCAGTGTTACACATTACATCTCTATCTCTTCCCATCCTGTCTGAATTGTAGTCTCCATATGTCTCTTCTTTGGTATGTTTATGTGTGAATGCCATCCCTTCACAGTTCATTACACAGGAAGGATAAACAAGAAACTGCAACAGCCTGCAGAATTGCCATGCTGTTGTTACTGTGTAACAGCCTGTTTGCGATCTGTTTACTGTGATCAGATTTGCTAGCTATGTGATCTGTTGTTCAATGATAATCAATCACGGTTTTCTTATTTGTAATTTTGCTGTGTTTTCCATGCTCTGTTGATCTACCCTAGATAACAGACATACAGTGCCTTCAGAAAGTATTCACACCTCAATAAATGTGCAATAATTTCTAAAAACATGTTTTCACTTAGTCATTATGGGGTATTGTGTGTAGATGGGTGAAAAAAAGCATCTATTTAATCCATTTTGAGTACAGGCTGTAACACAACAAAATGTGGAAAAGTCAAGGGGTATGAATACTCTCTGAAGGCACTGTATCTGTAATCCCTTCATGGCCCACACAAATCTAAGATCGAAGACCCAAGATGGCGTAGTAGTGCGGTCGTGTATTGTGTTGTGTCCTCGTTTTTTTGTCTTTTATTCGTACATTGGGGAAAAAAAGTATTTAGTCAGCCACCAATTGTGCAAGTTCTCCCACTTAAAAAGATGACAGAGGCCTGTAATTTTCATCATAGGTACACGTCAACTATGACAGACAAATTGAGGAAAAAAAATCCAGAAAATCACATTGTAGGATTTTTAATGAATTTATTTGCAAATTGTGGTGGAAAATAAGTATTTGGTCACCTACAAACAAGCAATATTTCTGGCTCTCACAGACCTGTAACTTCTTCTTTAAGAGGCTCCTCTGTCCTCCACTCGTTTCCTGTATTAATGGCACCTGTTTGAACTTGTTATCAGTATAAAAGACACCTGTCCACAACCTCAAACAGTCACACTCCAAACTCCACTATGGCCAAGACCAAAGAGCTGTCAAAGGACACCAGAAACAAAATTGTAGACCTGCACCAGGCTGGGAAGACTGAATCTGCAATAGGTAAGAAGCTTGGTTTGAAGAAATCAACTGTGGGAGCAATTATTAGGAAATGGAAGACATACAAGACCACTGATAATCTCCCTCGATCTGGGGCTCCACGCAAGATCTCACCCCGTGGGGTCAAAATGATCACAAGAACGGTGAGCAAAAATCCCAGAACCACACGGGGGGACCTAGTGAATAACCTGCAGAGAGCTGGGACCAAAGTAACAAAGCCTACCATCAGTAACACACTATGCCGCCAGGGACTCAAATCCTGCAGTGCCAGACGTGTCCCCCTGCTTAAGCCAGTACATGTCCAGGCCCGTCTGAAGTTTGCTAGAGTGCATTTGGATGATCCAGAAGAGGATTGGGAGAATGTCATATGGTCAGATGAAACCAAAATATAACTTTTTGGTAAAAACTCAACTCGTCGTGTTTGGAGGACAAAGAATGCTGAGTTGCATCCATAGAACACCATACCTACTGTGAAGCATGTGGGTGGAAACATCATGCTTTGGGGCTGTTTTTCTGCAAAGTGACCAGGACGACTGATCCGTGTAAAGGAAAGAATGAATGGGGCCATGTATTGTGAGATTTTGAGTGAAAACCTCCTTCCATCAGCAAGGGCATTGAAGATGAAACGTGGCTGGGTCTTTCAGCATGACAATGATCCCAAACACACCGCCCGGGCAACGAAGGAGTGGTTTCGTAAGAAGCATTTCAAGGTCCTGGAGTGGCCTAGCCAGTCTCCAGATCTCAACCCCATAGAAAATCTTTGGAGGGAGTTGAAAGTCTGTGTTGCCCAGCGACAGCCCCAAAACATCACTGCTCTAGAGGAGATCTGCATGGAGGAATGGGCCAAAATACCAGCAACAGTGTGTGAAAACCTTGTGAAGACTTACAGAAAACGTTTGACCTGTGTCATTGCCAACAAAGGGTATATAACAAAGTATTGAGAAACTTTTGTTATTGACCAAATACTTATTTTCCACCATAATTTGCAAATAAATTCATTAAAAATCCTACAATGTGATTTTCTGGATTTTCTTTTCTCATTTTGTCTGTCATAGTTGACGTGTACCTATGATGAAAATTACAGGCCTCTCTCATCTTTTTAAGTGGGAGAACTTGCACAATTGGTGGCTGACTAAATACTTTTTTTCCCCACTGTATATATTTCTCTATCTCACTTTCCATCCTTTAATCTAAATATACTTTCCTGCAACCCGCCTCACCCAATGTGGAACGGATTCTATTATTTATTTATTTTTATCAAGAATCTACGGCTGAAACTAGCCAGCTAGCCAGCTAACTAGCTACTTGCTATTAGCCACCGTTAGTGGTCTTCACCACTGTCCGTGGCCTGCACTACCTACCAGCCAGCTCCAGCCTGGACAATTATCGGCCAGTCTGCACAGCATGCTATCGACCCAGAGCATATCGGATTTTCTGCCGGAATCACTGGACCTTAACACCGGACCATCGCAACTAGCTAGCTGCAATCGAATGGCTGTTGTTGGCTAATATCCACTTCCCGATGTACCAGTTAGCCTTGAGCTAGCCTCGAGCCAGGCCCATCTCCCGGCTATCTACCTCTCTGTCAACCGGACGGGACCTCCTAGTGTCAACACGAAGCCCCGCCGTTCCATCACGTCTGGTCTGCCGACGTAATCGTATGATGTGGTTTCAACAGGCTTCCCGTTGCGATGACCACAAAGATCCATCTGCTAGCCCCGGCCTGCTAGCACGCGCAATTAACAGCCGTGCCTCCTGCTCGCCTGTGCTTTAGCAGCCAACGATCTGCTCCCGGACTTACTTAGTGCTGTTCACCGGACCTTATGATCACTCAGCTAAACAGCTAATGCCTGCTGGACTGTTCCTTTACTCGGTACCCCATCCTGTTTATTAAACAATATATATATATATATATATATATATATATATCACTTTATTTAACCAGGTAAGCCAGTTGAGAACAAGTTCTCATTTACAACTGCGACCTGGCCAAGATAAAGCAAAGCAGTGCGATAAAAACAACAACAACAACACAGAGTTACATATGGGGTAAAACAAAACATAAAGTCAAAAATAGCACAGAAAATATATATACAGTGTGTGCAAATGTAGTAAGTTATGGAGGTAAGGCAATAAATAGGCCATAGTGCAAAATAATTACAATTGGTATTAACACTGGAATGATAGATGTGCAAGAGATGATGTGCAAATAGAGATACTGGGGTGCAAATGAGCAAAAGAAATAACAATATGGGGATGAGGTAGTGGGCCAATTTCAGAAGGGCTGTGTACAGGTGCAGTGATCGGTAAGGTGCACTGACAACTGATGCTTAAAGTTAGTGAGGGAGATAAGAGTCTCCAGCTTCAGAGATTTTTGCAGTTGGTTCCAGTCATTTGCAGCAGAGAACTGGAAGGAATGGCGGCCAAAGGAGGTGTTGGCTTTGGGGATGACCAGTGAGATATACTGTACCTGCTGGAGCACATATTACGGGTGGGTGTTGCTATGGTGACTAATGAGCTAAGATAAGGCAGAGATTTTCCTAGCAGTGATTTATAGATGGCCTGGAGCCAGTGGGTTTGGCAACGAATATGTAGTGAGGACCAGCCAACAAGAGCGTACAGGTCACAGTGGTGGGTAGTATATGGGGCTTTGGTGACAAAACGGATGGCACTGTGATAGACTACATCCAATTTGCTGAGTAGAGTGTTGGAGGCTATTTTGTAAATGACATCGCCGAAGTCAAGGATCGGTAGGATAGTCAGTTTTACGAGGGCATGTTTGGCAGCATGAGTGAAGGAGGCTTTGTTGCGAAATAGGAAGCCAATTCTAGATTTAACTTTGGATTGCAGATGCTTAATGTGAGTCTGGAAGGAGAGTTTACAGTCTAACCAGACACCTAGGTATTTGTAGTTGTCCACATACTCTAGGTCAGACCAGTCGAGAGTAGTGATTCTAGTCGGGTGGGCGGGGGCCAGCAGCGTTCGATTGAAGAGCATGCATTTAGTTTTACTAGTGTTTAAGAGCAGTTGGAGGCTACGGAAGGAGTGTTGTATGGCATTGAAGCTCGTTTGGAGGTTTGTTAACACAGTGTCCAATGAAGGGCCAGATGTATACAAAATGGTGTCGTCTGCGTAGAGATGGATCTGAGCGTCACCAGCAGCAAGAGCGACATCATTGATATACACGGAGAAAAGAGTCGGCCCAAGAATTGAACCCTGTGGCACCCCCATAGAGACTGCCATAGGTCCAGACAACAGGCCCTCCGATTTGACACATTGAACTCTATCTGAGAAGTAGTTGGTGAACCAGGCGAGGCAGTCATTTGAGAAACCAAGGCTATTTAGTCTGCCAATAAGAATGCTGTGGTTGACAGAGTCGAAAGACTTGGCCAGGTCGATGAAGACGGCTGCTCAGTACTGTCTATTATCGATCACAGTTATAATATCGTTTAGGACCTTGAGCGTGGCTGAGGTCCACCCATGACCAGCTCGGAAACCGGATTGCATAGCGGAGAAGGTACTGTGGGATTCGAAATGGTTTGTTAACTTGGCTTTCAAAAACTTTCGAAAGGCAGGGCAGGATGGATATAGGTCTGTAACAGTTTGGATCTAGATTGTCACCCCCTTTGAAGAGGGGGATGACCGCGGCAGCATTCCAATCTCTGGGGATCTCATACGTTACGAAAGAGAGGTTGAACAGACTAGTAATAGGGGTTGCGACAATTTCAGCGGCTATTTTTAGAAAGAAAGGGTCCAGATTGTTTAGCCCAGATGATTTGTAGGGTCCAGATTTTGCAGCTCTTTCAGAACATCAGCTGTCTGAATTTGTGTGAAGGAGAAGCAGGGGGAGCATGGGCAAGTTGCAGCGGAGGGTGCAGAGCTGGTGGCCGGGGTAGGGGTAGCCAGGTGGAAAGCATGGCCAGCCGTAGCAAAATGCTTATTGAAATTCTCGATTATCGTAGATTTATCGATGGTGACAGTGCAGTGGGTAGCTGGGAGGAGGTGCTTTTATTCTCCATGGACTTTACAGTGTCCCAAAACGTTTTGGAGTTAGTGCTACAGGATGCACATTTCTGTTTGAAAAAGCTAGCCTTTGCTTTCCTAACTGTTTGTGTATATTGGTTCCTAACATCCCTGAAAAGTTGCATATCGTGTGGGCTGTTCGATGCCAATGCAGTATGCCACAGGATGTTTTTGTGCTGGTCAAGGGCAGTCAAGTCTGAGGAGAACCAGGGGCTATATCTGTTCTTAGTTCTACATTTTTTGAATGGGGCATGCTTATTTAAGTTTGAGAGGAAAGCACTTTTAAAGAACAACAAGGTATCCTCTGACGGAATGAGATCGATATCCATCCAGGATACCTGGGCCAGGTCAATTAGGAAGGCCTGCTCGCTAAATTGTTTTAAGGGTGCATTTTTCAGTGATGAGAGGTGGTCGTTTGACCGTGGACCAGTTACGGACGCAGGCAATAAGGCAGTGATCGCTGCGATCCTGGTTGAAGACAGCAGAGGTGTATTTAAAGTGTAAGTTAGTCAGGATGATATCTATGAGGGTGCCCTTGTTTACGGATTTAGGGTTGTACCTGGTAGGTTCCTTGATAATTTGTGTGAGATTGAGGGCATCTAGTTTGGATTGTAGGATGGCCGGGGTGTTAAGCATATCCCAGTTTAGGTCACCAAGCAGTACGAACTCTGAGGATAGATGGGGGGCAATCAATTCACATATGGTGTCCAGGGCACAGCTGGGGGCTGAGGGGTGTCTGTAGCAAGCGGCAACAGTGAGAAAGGAGAAAGGTGGATTTTTAGAAGTAGGAGCTCAAACTGTTTGGGCACAGACATGGATAGTATGATAGAGCTCTGCAGGCTATCTCTACAGTAGATTGCGACTCCACCCCCTTTGGCAGTTCTATCTAGACGGAAAATGTTGTAGTTGGGGATGGACATTTCTGAATTTTTGGTGGCCTTCCTAAGCCAGGATTCAGACACTGCTAGAACATCAGGGTTGGCGGAGTGTGCTAACGCAGTGAATAACTCAAACTTAGGAAGGAGGCTTCTGACGTTAACGTGCAGAAAACCAAGGCTTTTACGGTTACAGAAGTCAACAAATGATAGCTCCTGGGGAGTAGGAGTGATACTGGGGGCTGCAGGGCCTGGGTTAGCCTCTATATCACCAGAGGAACAGAGGAGGACTAGAATAAGGATACGGCTAAAGGCTTTAAGAACTGGTCTTCTAGTGTGTTGGGTACAGAGAATAAAGGGGGCAGATTTCCAGGCATTGTAGAATAGATTCAGGGCATTATGTACAGACAAGGATATGGAAGGATATGAGTACAGTGGAGGTAAACCTAAGCGTTGGGTAACAATGAAAGAGATAGCAACACTGGAGGCACCGATTGAGCCGGTCTCGGCGTGTATGGGGGGTGGAACAAAGGAGCTATTTGAGGCAGTTTGAGAATGACATGGGGTTCTATATTGAAATTGTATAATAAGAACTAACTGGAACAGCAATAGGCAAGGCATATTGACATGGGAGAGAGGCATAAAGCAATCACAGGTGTTATTAGAGAGAGCTAAGACAACAACTGGTAATGGCGATGAAAGTTTGGGTTGAGGCTAAACAGATAAACAGGACAGGATACCGTGTAAAGGAACAGTCCAGCAGGCATCAGCTGTGCAGCTGAGTGATCATAAGGTCCAGTGAACAGCAATATGTGAGTCCGAGAGCAGTTCGAATTGGTGCTACAGCACAGCGAGCAGGAAGCACGGCTGTTGTTTGCATGTGCTAGCGGGCCGGGGCTAGCAGATGGATCTTCGTGGTTGTCGCAACGGGAAGCCTGTTGAAACCACAGACGATTACGTCGGCAGACCAGTCGTGATGGATCGGCGGGGCTCTGTGTCGACTCTAGGAGGTCCCGTCCGGTTGACAGAGAGGTAGATAGCCGGGATATGTGGCTAGCTCAAGGCTGATTAGCCAACAACAACATCCATTTGGTTGCAGCTAGCTAGTTGCGATGATCCGGTGTTAAAGGTCCAGTGATTTAGTGATTCCGGCAGAAAATCCAATATGTTCTGGGTCGATAACGCGCTGTGCAGACAGTGCAGACTGGCCGATAATAATACAGGCTAAAGCTGGCTGGTAGGTAGTGCAGGCCACAGACAATGGTGAAAAACCGCTAACGGTGGCTAATAGCAAGTAGCTAGTTAGCTGGCTACTCCGGCTCAATCGGTACCTCCAGACCGGCTCAATCGGTACCTCCAGTGATGCTATCTCTTTCATAGTTACTCAATGCTTAGGTGTACCTCCACTGTACTCATATCCTTCCATATCCTTGTCTGTACATAATGCCCTGAATCTATTCTACAACGCCCGGAAATCTGCCCCCTTTCTCTGTACCCAATGCACTAGAAGACCAGTTCTTAAAGCCTTTAGCCGTATCCTTATTATATTCCTCCTCTGTTCCTCTGGTGATGTAGAGGTTAACCCAGGCCCTGTAGCCCCCAGTATCACTCCTAACCCCCAGGCGCTATCATTTGTTGACTTCTGTAACCGTAAAAGCCTTGGTTTCTTGCACGTTAACATCAGAAGTCTCCTTCCCAAGTTTGAGTTATTCACTGCGTTAGCACACTGCCAACCCTGATGTTCTAGCAGTGTCTGAATCTTGGCTTAGGAAGGCCACCAAAAATTCAGAAATGTCCATTCCGAACTACAACATTTTCCATCTAGATAGAACTGCCAAAGGGGGCGGAGTTGCAATCTACTGTATCATACTATCCAGGTCTGTGCCCAAACAATTTGAGCTTCTACTTCTAAAAATCCACCTTTCCAGAAATAAGTCTCTCACTGTTGCTGCTTGCTACAGACCCCACTCAGCCCCCAGTTGTGCCCTGGACACCATATGTGAATTGCTTGCCCCCCATCTATCCTCAGAGTTCGTACTGCTTGGTGAACTAAACTGGGATATGCTTAACACCTTGGCCGTCCTACAATCTAAACTAGATGCCCTCAATCTCACACAAATTATCAAGGAACCTACCAGGTACAACCCTAAATCAGTAAACATGGGCACCCTCATAGATATCATCCTGACTAATTTACCCTCTAAATACACCTCTGCTGTCTTCAACCAGGATCTCAACGATCACTGCCTCATTGCCTGCGTCCGTAATGGGTCCGCGGTCAAACGACCACCCCTCATCACTGTCAAATGCTCCCAAAAACACTTCAGCGAGCAGGCCTTTCTAATTGACCTGGCCAGGGTATCCTGGATGTATATTGACCTCATTCCGTCAGCAGAGGATGCCTGGAAGTTCTTCAAAAGTGCTTTCCTCTCCATCTTAAATAAGCATGCCCCATTCAAAAAATTCAGAACTAAGAACAGATACAGCCCCTGGTTCACCCCAGACTTGACTGCCCTTGACCAGCACAAAAACATCCTGTGGCGTACTGCATTAGCATCGAACAGCCCGCTCGATATGCAACTTTTCAGGGAAGTCAGGAACCAATATACACAATCAGTTAGGAAAGCAAAGGCTAGCTTTTTCAAACAGACATTTGCATCCTGTAGCACTAACTCCAAAAAGTTTTGGGACACTGTAAAGTCCATGGAGAATAAAAGCACATCCTCCCAGCTACCCACTGCACTGAGGCTAGGAAACACTGTCACCATCGATAAATCTACGATAATCGAGAATTTCAATAAGCATTTTGCTACGGCTGGCCATGCTTTCCACCTGGCTACCCCTACCCCGGCCACCAGCTCTGCACCCTCCGCTGCAACTTGCCAATGCCCCCCCCGCTTCTCCTTCACCCAAATTCAGATAGCTGATGTCCTGAAAGAGCTGCTAAATCTGGACCCCTACAAATCAGCGGGCTAGACAATCTGGACCCTTTCTAAAATTAGCCGCCGAAATTGTCGCAACCCCTATTACTAGCCTGTTTAACCTCTCTTTCGTATCGTCTGAGATCCCCAGAGATTGGAAAGCTGCAGCGGTCATCCCCCTCTTCAAAGGGGGTGACACTCTAGATCCAAACTGTTACAGACCTATATCCATCCTGCCCTGCCTTTCGAAAGTATTTGAAAGCCTAGTTAACAAACAGATCACCGACCATTTCGAATCCCACCGTACCTTCTCCGCTATGCAATCTGGTTTCCGAGCTGGTCATGGGTGCACATCAGCCACGCTCAAGGTCCTAAACAATATAATTACCGCGGTCAATAAAAGACAATATTGTGCAGCCGTCTTCATCGACCTGGCCAAGGCTTTTGACTCTGTCAATCACCGCATTCTTATTGGCAGACTAAATAGCCTTGGTTTCTCAAATGACTGCCTCGCCTGGTTCACCAACTACTTCTCAGATAGAGTTCAACGTGTCAAATCGGAGAGCCTGTTGTCTGGACCTCTGGCAGTCTCTATGGGGGTGCCACAGGGTTCAATTCTCGGGCCGACTCTATTCTCTGTGTTTATCAATGATGTCGCTCTTGCTGCTAGTGACTCTCAGATCCACCTCTACTCAGACGACACCATTTTGTATACATCTGGCCCTTCATTGGACACTGTGTTAACAAACCTCAAAATTAGCTTCAATGCCATACAACACTCCTTCCGTGGCCTCCAACTGCTCTTAAACGCTAGTAAAACTAAATGCATGCTCTTCAATCGAACGCTGCTTGCACCCGCCCGCCCGACTAGAATCACTACTCTCGGCGGGTCTGACTTAGAATATGTGCACAACTGCAAATACCTAGGTGTCTGGTTAGACCGTAAAACTCTCCTTCCAGACTCATATTAAGCATCTCCAATCCAAAGTTAAATATAGAATCGGCTTCCTATTTCACAACAAAGCCTCCTTCACTCATACTGCTAAACATGCCCTCGTAAAACTGACTATCCTACCGATCCTTGACTTCGGCGATGTCATTTACAAAATAGCTTCCAACACTCTACTCAGCAAATTTGATGTAGTCTATCACAATGCCATCCGTTTTGTCACCAAAGCCCCATATACTACCCACCATTGTGACCTGTACGCTCTTGTTGGCTGGCCCTCACTACATATTCGTCGCCAAACCCACTGGCTCCAGGTCATCTATAAATCACTTCTAGGCAAATCCCCGCCTTATCTTAGATAATTGGTCACCATAGCAACACCCACCCGTAGTATGCGTTCCAGCAGGTATATCTCACTGGTCATCCCCAAAGCCAACACCTCCTTTGGCCGACATTCCTTCCAGTTCTCTGCTGCAAATGACTGGAACGAATTGCAAAAATCTCTGAAGCTGGAGACTCTTATCTCTCTCACTAACTTTAAGCATCAGTTGTCAGAGCAGCTTACCGATCACTGCACCTGTACACAGCCCATCTGTAATTAGCCCACCCAACTACCTCATCCCCATATTGTTATTTATTTTGCTCATTTGCACCCCAGTATCTCTATTTGCACATCGTCTTCTGCACATCTATCACTCCAGTGTTAATACTAAATTGTAATTATTTTGCACTATGGCCTATTTATTTCCTTACCTCCATAACTTACTACATTTGCACACACTGTATATAGATCTTCTATTGTGTTATTGACTGTACGTTTTGTTTTTGTTTATTCCATATGTAACTCTGTGTTGTTGTTTTTATCGCACTGCTTTGCTTTATCTTGGCCAGGTCGCAGTTGTAAATGAGAACTTGTTCTCAACTGGTTTACCTGGTTAAATAAGGTGAAAAAAATAAAAAATAAAAAAAAATAATAATAGTAGGACACTTTACTGTCTCACCATCACTGCCAAACTGTGTGACTTTCTATTGACTTTATTTACAGACGGCCCTGGCTTGGACAGTATGAAGGTTACAGTTTGTTGGGGGAAAATATTTTAGTCCCAGTGAAAGAGAATGTCCTCCAAGACATTTACTACATAATCGTCTGATGGGCAGAGCAACTCAACCTCTGTAGCTCAGCTGGTAGAGCACGGCGCTTGTAACGCCAAGGTAGTGGGTTCGATCCCCGGGACCACCCATACACAAATAAATGTATGCACGCATGACTGTAAGTCGCTTTGGATAAAAGCGTCTGCTAAATGGCATATTATTATTATTATAAGGCCCTGAAACATATTGTATCCCCTTGACTTAGTGATATAAGGTTTCCTACATTACAGCTATGTGAATTAGAGGGCGATTGATGTACATTTTTTTGTTGTTGTTGTACTTTTACCCCTTTTTCACCCCAATTGGTAGTTACAGTCTTGTCCCATCACTGAAACTCCCGTACGGAAACAGGAGAGGCGAAGGTCAAGAGCCATGCGTCCTCCGAAACACAACACTGACAAACTGCTCTCTTAACCCGGAAGCCAGCCGCACCAATGTGTCAGAGGAAACACTGTACAACTGGGGACCAAAGTCAGCTTGCAGGCGCCCGGCCTGCCACAAGGAGTCACTAGAGCGCAATGGGACAAGGACATCACGGCCGGCCAAAACCTCCCCTAACGATGCTGGGCGAATTGTGCGCATCCTCATGGGTCTCCCGGTCACGGCCGGCTGTGAAACAGCCTGGGAACGAACTCGGTTCTGTAGTGCCTTAGACAGCTGCGCCACTCGGGAGGCCCGATTGATGTAATTCTAATGTTGGTATTTACGTAATTGGGACATTATGGGATCTACAGGTGTCCCAAGAGGAAGTTGGCTTTGCATTCCTTGTGAGGGAAACTGAACACAAAACGTATATTTGATGTTGGGATAATATCTATTGCAGACATACTGACCTTTTAAATACTTTTTTTGTGAAATGGCTGTGCTGCTGAAACCCCTCAACATTCAAATAGTGTCCTTCTGAGGCAAAAACAAAGCATTACTTCAAAATCTATATTTATTTCACACAACTCACCCAGTTGATATTCACAACCACCAGATGGGGCTAGCATGCAGATAGACTATAGCCTCTCAAAGAATAAGGAGTAAAGAAAAGTTTGATATTGTTGTCCATGTTATATGTGTTGATCTTGACCGTATTGTATGCTGCTAACTTTCTTTTCAGCTGAGAAGTATGGGAGGTGTTGATGCAGTGACCCATTGAGTTCTTTCTGCCGAAGGCCAAGCAATCAGGCAGCAATATATCTTAACCAAAGCACTCAAAACCAAGTTTGTTCAGTTCTTAATCACCCATCAGGTATTATGGCGATTTTTGTGGATCTCCGAAAAAAGAAAGTAATCAATCTTATTATTATTATACTGTTTGCCTGTTTCTAAATGTTCAATGCACAGTGCTTAAACTTTTCTTGGCTGCCAACTGAGATACTGTATTTAGTTAACTTCTAAGTAAAATGTTCAGACTGTCTGGCTCTCAGGCTAATGCTCACATATGTTCAACCTCAAACAGACATTGTTCTATCTAGAAGTCTGTCTTTTGTTCTTAGTGCTGTGTTTGTTTTCCCAGATATTTGGGATTTCACCCCTGGCAGACAATGTGTCACGTCGATTAAAACAAGTTCAGGCAAAACATTGCCTCATAAGTCTGGCTCTAACTTCAATGTGGAACAAATCCTAACATTGTAAAGCTGGTACCAGAAGGTGTAATGCAAATATTTCACAAAAACAAACTTTTGAGGCTGGAAATACCTACAGTATTATGGACCATTAAATGAAGTGGGTTTAGAAACGTAATGCTCTTTCACTTTTTGGAATTGTGTCTGATAGAGTACCAGGAACCCTAACAGCATTGCTTTTCTTTTCAATCAGCTGGGCAGAGAGGACATAAAAACATTTGACTAAGATAACGCTATGAGACAAATAACAAATAACAACAAATAATAACAAAGATAGCTAATAATGTAAGCATACTGTGTCCATAATAAGTATATAGGTTGTATGTTGGGAGCTTTTGGGAAAGAAAGATATGGCATATAGAAGCAAACCGGATGGACATCATGAAAATGATCGGAGAGGTTGAGAGTAGAAGAAGTTCAGGATATATATAATAGAATTATTGTAAAATTAACTGTGTCCATAAGGTGTAGATAGTAAGTATAGACCGGAAGTAGAGGCCTGGGCATTGTTTCTCACTAATTTACTCCAAGTAGGGAAAGGATGGCGGGGTTGAAAAGTAATAAAGGGGAGTATATATATAAAAAACATGGGGGATTGGAAGTGATGCAGACAATTACATTGATAGAAGATACAATCTATCTGCAATATTAAGTTGATCCATCCCCCCCACCAAAAAAATAAATAAAAATAAATTTTAAAAAGATTACGCTATGAGCACAGTACTGCACAGTCACAGGCTTTACAGTAGGCGAGCTCCAAAGCCGTTCTGTCACCCTTTTCCTGCTGTATTGATTGCATAATCAGCACCACTGGTGATCAGGACCATGGACATTGCCTTACCTGGCAACTCCCTGCAGCTTACTGTAACTCACTCTGCTGCAGGGGGTTGCCATGTAGGGCACTGTCCATGGTGCTGAAAGGCTTTGGGCCAGTGTCTCACCTGTCCACACCTTTAGCTCCCTGTGACCTATTTCCACAGTGTGGAGGAATCCCACATTGTAGTGTTAAGAGATTTAAACCATTCAATTTAATCACATTATTTGTGTAATTAGCTATAATAAAACCATAGTATACACAGCAGGTTACCAAGGACCTTGTGGAGAACCCTAAGTAATCCTAATCAGACGTAACATTTGTGTGCAAACATTTAAAGCAAACCCCTCTCTCTCTGTGATATTTGTGAGAGCGTGGGGAGAGAGAGGAGAACACTAAAGGGATATGTACTTTACCTCATTGCAGCATAAGGGGCATGCCATACATTGCCCCCCATTATGTAATGGAGCAGTAATTGGCAAGCATCATTATCTGTTCCTGCCAGTCTAAAAATACAGTTTAAAAACTCCAACAGAATGTGGCATTTATGTAACTGATGAGAGGACAGGGTATTGGATCACTAGCTGTTTCTCTGGGTGTATGCATGCGTGTGTGCGTTGGCCAAGTTCCCCACTCTTTTATATCTGGCAAGTTTGTGGTTTATGCAAGTTTGTTACACTTGAGTCTCACCTGTTCTCGCTACACGGTATGAAAAGCAATATGTTACATTTGCTTAACCCACATTCTTCAATATCATCTAATGACTCTGATAGGTCACTGCATCATGCAGCCTCTCTCTGTGAACATGCTGTTCTGTTCTGTGGTGTAGTTAGGGACTAAATCAACTCCATTGTAATTACAGCAGCGATATTGACTAAATGTTTTCCTTTATTAACATGCACTTAAAGTCTACCCCTAGAACTCAGTTTAAATGTGTCACTTCCATAAGGCTTTTCCTGGTTAAGGTTTATGTCACTGTTCCAGCATCCTAATGAGGGCTCGGCAGCGGCACCCAGCTGTGTGTGTGTGTGCGCATTTCTCTGTTGCAGAAAAAGCCCTAAATGGTACTGTAGATTTTAACCTTGTTGATCCCTTTACAAGGAAGTGTACTACATTTTCCCAGCAGCCAACAGGGAAACTAATGACCAATTCCAATTCACCCATGAACCAAAGTCATCAGAGACGAATCAAGTGTTTTCCACCGTATGCACAGCTAGATAATGGGCCATGTGGACAGAGGTGTGTCAAGTGTGATGCTTATTTGATTACCTCACACTCACACTTGCTGTTTGTAATAATGAGGTGCTTACTGCCAGTTTAAATACAACTCTTTAAAATTAGCAGCACATAACGCTAATGCTGAGGGCATCCATCAGCCAAGATGAGCCCCAAAGCCCCTAAGCAGTTCACTGTAATTATACGACTCACTTAAATACATTACACCAAGGGCCTAATGTTGTGACTAACCATTAATATCCCAGTGATGGGTTGAGCTGTGAGTAAGATTTCCAATGTATGTATTACATAATGGCACATAAACTTGAGCTTGAGATTTTCCTTAGAGGAAGGGTGTAAAGAAAGGGAACAGTGTGTAACTGAGACTTTTCTGACAAATTACAGGTAAGGTAAGCAACTTTGAAATACGTTTGCACCCATACCTAATTTGGCTGGATCTGGCAGACAAGGCAGAAAGTCCACGACAGAAAAAAACCCTCAATAGATTTCCCCCAAAAAAATTGTGAGGACGTGTGCACTTCTCCTGTCGTTCAGAACTGATTGGAATGTAGTAAACCTATCCGTAACATATGGCGTGTTATGGTCATCTAACATATATTACGGGTTATGTTATTTCAGCATTTTCTTTACGTGACTTTATAACATCATTTTTCAATTTTCAAGAGGTTTTTGTTTAAAATTAATAGCTAATTGCTAATCATGAATAAATGATTAAAAAAAAAAATAATATTATCTCTGAAAATTTGTAGATGTAGGATGTACAGGTATAGGATCTTAATTTGAGCCAGTTTGCTACAGCAGGAAAATAACCCTGCAGCAACAGGAAATGTGAATTATTATGTGAATTATAAGTAAATTACATTTTTGTAGGGGTTAATACATTTTTCATAAGGAAAAATCAAGTCTGAAATTTCAAAATGAAAATTTCCCAATTCAGAAGCCTTTTTAAACCTCAAATACACTACACATTTGAAATGTTCTGCAACAGGGTGATCAAATTAAGAACCTACATTTTTAGACCATGTCCCTCTCAGTATAGCTCCTCATATTAAATCATCTGCAATCGTTATAGGACTACAGTACACACACTCAGAGGCTAAACAGGAAATACAAGTTAATTAATTTAACTCCCTAATTGTTCAACTTGATGGGCCAAGTCCACCTGTGGTAAATTCAATTGATTGTACATGATTTGCAAAGGCACACACCTGTCTATATAAGGTCGCACAGTTGGCAATGCATGCCAGAGCAAAAAACAAGCCATGAGGTCGAAGGAATTGTCCATAGAGCTCCAAGACAGGATTGTGTCGAGGCACAGATCTGGTGAAGGGTACCAAAACATTTCTGCAGCATTGAACCCAAGAATAAAGTGGCCTCCATCATTCTTAAATAGAACAAGTTTGGAACCACCGCCTGGCCAAACTGAGCAATCGGGGGAGAAGAGCCTTGGTCAGGGAGGTGACCAAGAACCCGATGGTCACTCTGACAGAGTTCCAGAGTTCCTCTGTGGAGATGGGAGAACCTTCCAGAAGGACAACCATCTCTGCAGCACTCCACCAATCAGGCCTTTATGGTTGAGTGGCCAGACGGACGCCACTCTTCAGTAAAAGGCACATGAAAGCCCGCTTGGAGTTTGCCAAAAGGCACCTAAAGGACTCTCAGACCATAAGAAACAAGATTATCTGGTCTGATGAAACCAAGATTGAACTCTTTGGCCTGAATGCCAAGTTTCACATCTGGAGGAAACCTGGCACCATCCCTACGGTGAAGCATGGTGGTGGCAACATCATACTGTGGGGATGTTTTTCAGCGGCAGGGACTGGGAGACTAGTCAGGATAGAGGGAAAGATGAACGGAGCAAAGTACAGAGAGATCCTTGATGAAAACCTGCTCCAGAGCTCTCAGGACCTCAGACTGGGGCTAAGGTTCACCTTCCATCAGGACAATGACCCTAAGCACACAGCCAAGACAAAGCAGGAGTGGCTTCGGGACAAGTCTCTGAATATCCTTGAGTGGCCCAGCCAGAGCCCGGACTTGAACCCGATCTAGCATATCTGGAGAGACCTGAAAATAGCTGAGCAGCGACACTCCCCATCCAACCTGACAGAGCTTGAGAGGATCTGCAGAGAAGAATGGGAGAAACTCCCCAAATGCAGGTGTGCCAAGCTTGTAGCGTCATACCCAAGAAGACTTGAGGCTGTAATCACTGCCAAAGGTGCTTCAACAAAGTACTGAGTAAAGGGTCTGAATACTTATGTAAATGTAATATTTCCAGGGGGGTTTTAACGACATTTGCAAAAATGTATAAAAACGTGTTTTATCTTTGTCATTATGGGGTATTGTGTGTAGATTAATGAGTGTGAAAAAAAACAATTTAATCAATTTTAGAATAAGTCTGTAACTTAACAAAATGTGAAAAAAGTAATCGGGTCTGAATAATTTCCGAATGTGCTGTACATATAATGTATATAAATATATATGCATGTACATATAATGGTGTGTAAAGACAGCATGGACAGTATATGAATATAAAAGGTGTGTACAGCAGTAGTTATATTTACATTTACATTTTAGTCATTTAGCAGACGCTCTTATCCAGAGCGACTTACAGTTAGTGAGTGCATACATTTTCATAATATGAGACCTAAGTAGAATACAGTATATACAGTGCCTTCAGAAAGTATTCACACCCTGTGACTTATTCCACATTTTGTTGTGTTACAGCCTGAATTCAAAATGCATACAATTTAGATATTTTATCACTGGCCTACACACAATACCCCATAATGTCAAAGTGGAATTATGTTTTTAGAAATGTTTACAAATTAAGTAAAAATGAAAAGCTGAAATGTCTTGAGTCAATAAGTATTCAATCCCTTTGTTAGCTCAGGAGTAAAATGCACACAATAAGTTCAGGAGTAAAAATGTGCTTAATAAGTCACATATTAAGTTGCATGGACTCACTCTGTGTGCAATAATAGTGTTTAACATGATTTTTGAATGACTATCTCATCTCTGTACCCCCCACATACAATTATCTATAAGGTTCTTCAGTCGAGCAGTGAATTTCAAACACAGATTCAACCACAAAGACCAGGGAGGTTTTCCAATATTTTGCAAAGAAGGGCACATTGAAAGCAAACATTGAATATCCCTTTGAGCATAGTGAAGTTATTAATTACACTTTGGATTGTGTATCAATACACACAGTCACTACAAAGATACAGGTGTTCTTTCTAACTCAGTTGCTGGAGAAGAAGGAAACCGCTCAGGGATTTCACCATGAGGCCAATGGTGACTTTAAAACAGTTACGGAGTTTAATAGCTGTGATATGAGAAAACTGAGGATGGATCAACAACATTGTAGTTACACCAAAATACTAACCTCAATGACAGAGTGAAAAGAAGGAAGCCTGTACAGATTTACAATATTTCAAAACATGCATCCTGTTTGCAATAAGGCACTAAAGTAAAACTGCAAAAAATGTGGCAAAGAAATTAACTTTATGTCCTGAATACAAAGTGTTACGTTTGGGACAAATCCAACACAACACATCACTGAGTACCACACTTCATATTTTCAAGCATGGTGGTGGCTGCATCATTTTATGGGTATGCTTGTCATCGGCAAGGAATAAGGATTTTTTTTTTGTGATAAAAATAAACGGAATAGAGCTAAGCACAGGCAAAATCCTAGAGGAAAACCTGGTTCAGTCTGCTTTCCAACAGACACTGGGAGACAAATTCACAATAACAATAACCTAAAACACAAGGCCAAATATACACTGGAGTTGCTTACCAAGACAACATTGAATGTTTCTGAGTGGCCTAGTTACAGTTTTGACTTGAATCAACTTGAAAATTGCAAGACTTGAAAATGAATGTCTAGGTATGATCAACAACCAACTTTACAGAGCTTGAATAACTATTTTAAAATAATATTGTACAATCCAGATGCGCAAAGCTCTTAGAGACTTACCCGAAAGACTCACAGCTCTAATCGCTACCAAAGGTGATTCTAACATGTATTGACTCAGGTGGTTGAATACTTATGTAATCAAGATATGTTAGTGTTTTTTTTTTGACAATTATTTTTTTTTTTTTTACAAATGTTCAAATTTTTCTTCCACTTTGACATTACAGAGTATTTTGTGTAGATCGTTGCCAAAAAATGACAATTAAAGTGAAATACTTTCTGAAGGCACTGTACATATAAAGCGGGTAAAACAGTAAAAAGTGGGTAAAACAGTAAAAAGTGGGTAAAACAGTGCCTCATACTGTATATTGTGTTTGTATTACAAACTTTGTGGTAGGAGAAGTAATGTATGCTCAACAACATTGTGAACACTGAGCCAGCAGTTAAACCCAAAATAAACAATCCTTACTGTCATACCTCTCTTTTTCCTTGCTATCACTGAATTTCAGAAACTAAAATGATATCATCCTCTGCTATTGTGGAGTGATTTTCACTCTTCTCTTACTGTCTTACAGCAGGTTCTGCACCCCTGTTGTTCTACTTGTCAGCCGGAGCTCAGTGGAGCGTTTGAATTATTCAGGCTCCCAGCTGCATCTCTCCTCTACACGGGCCCAGTTCACAGCCAGAAAGGTGGGTGTACTGCTGCCTCACTCCAGCCTTGTTCAGACATCTGGCTCCAATAGCAGAGGTTAAAACTTCATTAACAGCCTTTAAAGAACAGTAAGATCATGCACCTATCACATTATCATATTAATCAACTACAGGTTTGGCACTTGTTTAATGGTAGTTTAGCAATGAACTTGATCTTGCCCTGCTTGGGTACTTGACTCTGTTTCAGAAGCACAAACAGACTTACTACTCGCTGTCATTATGGCAGAGCTTCAGATCTCAAACGAGGCTCAATGTCTCCCCCTTTGGAAGGTGTGTTTGTTTATACAGCCTCCATGGCAAGAGGAGAAGCGTTCCGCCTTGTTAAACAGAACGCCAACCTCTCCAGTTCATCTCAGCCATGAGCTCTACCTCTTACTACTGAGCTGGCCGTGACCCTCCTAGACAACTATTTGAAGGTCTCAGAGCACGTAACATCACAGATTGAAATGCTATTAGTGCACACCGCTAACTCGCTAGCCATTTCACACCGGTTACACAGTCAACCTTGAGAAGAAAAAGGAGTCACGGTTAAGGAAATGCAACAAAGCAATGGAATCTTTTCATTGGAAATCAATACTGCCCCTCTCATTAATGTACTCATACCTCTGTGTTGATGACAGGCAACTCACAGGAGAGATACAGAAAGGATTTTCTCAACATGCCAGACAAACAAAAATCGTTAAAAAAACAAACAGTGGAACTAAAAACATATTATTGTTTTGTATAATTGTACTATAGTAGAGCGATACATTTGATCAGATAACTTGCTAACTCAAAACTTGGGAGAGGACAAGAATAATATGAGTCATCTTATTTTGCGTGATGATTACATAAAATGATATGATTCCTGTGAAACCTAAGGGTAATGTCCGTTTGCGAATGAGCTGGAGAATGGATTCCCTAGTTAAATGGCTGTGTCCCCTCACTAACTCACAGACAGACAGACGGACAACCACCAGTGCTTTGACCCTGCTATGCTAGCAATTACCTCTACAGATGGTGGAAATTCTCTCACCCACAAGTTGTCCGACTTGAAAAGTCGAGGCCAGAGCACAGAGCTTTCCTCTTGCCTCATTATTCTCATATTTTTGTGTAAGTCTATCAGCCCCCTTATGACCTATTCATGACACCCAACTAGCAGGTAACAACTCTGACATTAAAGAGATGCTAAAGACGTTTTGTATACTTTTATGCCAGTAGTTTTGAAAGTCGCGTTTAAGAGCCAAAAAGGGTCACAATTCGATACAACGTCACATATGTGTATCATGTTGTTGTTCACGAGCCATGCAGTGTGTGCACAAAGAGTGTAAAAAAAAACTCTGTGGTGTGCATGCGGTGTGCATGTGCTTGGGACCACCCCGTTACATCATTGGACAATACTGGGCCGACCTGATTCCATCTCCCACTTTAACCTTGCAACCTCATTGGACATGATTCCACCTGTCAATCAACATTGTCCATCATGTTGGGTTGTAGGCTACTGATTGTCTAGGCTACCACACTTTGTTGCATGGTCAGATCAGACTATGGCAAAATAAAATAACATCTTAATTTCATATGGTGACACATACAGTATATATGTATTAGGCCTACCCTAGATACCACAACCACCAGAGAACTTCTGACCACGAACATCCTAAAAATAATTTAATAATTGGAATACCTGTTGTGAGTTTATCAAGACAAAAAGGACAAAAAAAAACATTACAGTAGGTAGGCCACAAATGTCTTATCTATAAGTGGGTGAAAAAGTTTGCTGCTGTAGAATAAATTTACTGAGACAATAAAAAGTTGTGTGTGTGGCGAACAGGATTTCTATGAAAGTATGCTGAATCGTGAAATACAGTCCCCAAATTCAACAAGATAGCTAAGATAACAACATTTAGGAAATAAGATTGTGACCAAGATGGTTTTGATCTGGTTGAACATCATCTAGTAATTTATTTTCCGCTGAAATGCCATCTGTAGACCATGCTTTTTAGTTCAATTTTTTAGTTCTGGTTCAGCCAGCACCAGAAGTATTTTCATTACTATTTTCATTACTACCAGTGAAATGCATTGAAGGAGAGAAATTAAACTAACTAACTAATGAGGTCTTATAGATATCTGTCAATTTCTGATGTTTCTAATTTCTGATGCATTCATAAAATTGTTTGTATTCGATTTATTCTCACTCTCACTTAGCTGGTTGTTGCATAGGCTTGTGTCTGCTTGTGGTTATATTTGTTGCTGTTTCCACACAGAGCGCGTACTTCTAAATTAAGGAACGCACGTAGCTACATGCACTAAATCTTGTAAGAATTGAATGTAAGGATTTTTGTGGCTTTATATGGTAGAAGATAACTATGGTTTATAATGCATGTCGGGACCATACATTGAGTCCAATACGGGAGGTTTAAAAAATAAGAAGGTCGTTTTCGGAACTCTGTAGCATCGCTTTAACATCTTTGCAGTTTTGGGTCAAAATTCAGATCACGTCTCAGCTGTGCAAAGTATACCTTGGCAAGTTTCTCTACAAATTGATTTAAGTGAAAAGGAGACACAACACAACAAAGATATTTGGTAAAAGATTTCTCAAAATCTGAAAATGCTTAGAACATAAACATGATTTTCCTGTGGTTTATATATAGATATTTTTCTGTGAATAATAAGAAAGAGAGTTCCAAACCTCTCTGCCAATAACAGCTAGTTTTCATTTTCCCCCTCCCCACTCAGACCACTCCCAGAAAGTCCTAGCAAAATTCTTGCTTGAGAAATTGCTCTTGCTACGAATCTATTTTGGTTCCATTTTGACCATTTTGATTGAAAACAATCACAGTAAGGTACGTAATTGTTACCCAGAAAAGATTTGATATTGAGAAAGAAAAGTCTGCATTGGGCCTTTAATTAATGTAACTGATTAAAGAGAGAAATATTACAATGAGTGTTTTTTATCTAGTTTGAAGGTACCTTTGGCCAAACATCCAAAGTATCAGTTTGCTTTGATGTCTTGAGGACTGTTCATAATTACCTTTACCATGTGTTTTCAATTTTGTTGTTATCTGTTGAATTCTGTAAGGTCGCATAACCCACTCTGCCTGAGGTCATGGAACGTTGTATAAAATAAAAAAACTTTTAAAATTAACTCTCTTGCCTTTCTTGCACTAACACTTGCACTTGTATTTTCTTACTAGCACTGACTTTGCTGATAGCTGCTTTATTGAAGAACAGTTTTACATTTACATTTACGTCATTTAGCAGACGCTCTTAACCAGAGCGACTTACAAATTGGTGCATTCAATTTATGATAGCCAGTGGGACAACCACTTTTTTTTATGGGGGGGTGGGGGAGGGGGGGGGTAGAAGGATTACTTTTATACTATTCCAGGTATTCCTTAAAGAGGTAGGGTTTCAAGTGTCTCCGGAAGGTGGTCAGTGACTCTGCTGTTCTGGCGTCGTGGGGGAGCTTGTTCCACCATTGGGGTGCCAGAGCAGCGAATAGCTTTGACTGGGCTGAGCGGGAACTGTGCTTCCGTAGAGGTAGGGGGGCTAGCAGGCCAGAGGTGGATGAACGTAGTGCCCTCGTTTGGGTGTAGGGTCTGATCAGAGACTGAAGGTAAGGTGCCGTTCCCCTCACAGCTCCATAGGCAAGCACCATGGTCAACTGGAAGCCAGTGGAGTGTGCGGAGGAGTGGGGTGACATGAGAGAACTTGGGAAGGTTGAACACGAGACGGGCTGCAGCGTTCTGGATAAGTTGTAGGGGTTTAATGGCACAGGCAGGGAGCCCAGCCAACAGCGAGTTGCAGTAATCCAGACGGGAGATGACAAGTGCCTGGATTAGGACCTGTGCCGCTTTCTGTGTAAGGTAGGGTCGTACTCTGCGAATGTTGTAGAGCATGAACCTGCAGGATCGGGTCACCGCTTTGATGTTAGCGGAGAACGACAGGGTGTTGTCCAGGGTCACGCCAAGGTTCTTTGCACTCTGGGAGGAGGACACAATGGAGTTGTCAACCGTGATGGCGAGATCATGGGAGCGGGCAGTCCTTCCCCGGGAGGAAGAGCAGCTCCATCTTGCCGAGGTTCAGCTTGAGGTGGTGATCCGACATCCACACTGATATGTCTGCCAGATATGCAGAGATGCGATTCGCCACCTGGTTATCAGAAGAGGGAAAGGAGAAAATTAATTGTGTGTCGTCTGCGTAGCAATAACAGGAGAGACCATGTGAGGATATGACAGAGCCAAGTGACTTGGTGTATAGAGAGAATAGGAGAGGGCCTAGAACTGAGCCCTGGGGGACACCAGTGGTGAGAGCATGTGGTGCGGAGACAGATTCTCGCCACGCCACTTGGTAGGAGCGACCTGTCAGGTAGGACGCAATCCAAGAGTGAGCAGCGCCGGAGATGCCCAACTCGGAGAGGGTGGAGAGGAGGATCTGATGGTTCACAGTATCAAAGGCAGCAGATAGGTCTAGAAGGATAAGAGCAGAGGAGAGAGAGTTAGCTTTAGCAGTGCGGAGAGCCTCCGTGACACAGGGAAGAGCAGTCTCAGTTGAATGACCAGTCTTGAAACCTGACTGGTTTGGATCAAGAAGGTCATTCTGAGAGAGATAGCAGGAGAGTTGGCTAGAGACGGCACGCTCAAGAGTTTTGGAGAGAAAAGAAAGGTGGGATACTGGTCTGTAGTTGTTGACATCGGAGGGATCGAGTGTAGTTTTTTTGAGGAGGGGTGCTACTCTCGCTCTCTTGAAGATGGAAGGGACATGGCCAGCGGTCAAGGATGAGTTGATGAGCGAGGTGAGGTAAGGGAGAAGGTCTCCGGAAATGGTCTGGAGAAGAGAGGAGGGGATAGGGTCAAGTGGGCAGGTTGTTGGGCGGCCGGCCGTCACAAGTCGCAAGATTTCATCTGGAGAGAGAGGGGAGAAAGAAGTCAAAGCATAGGGTAGGGCAGTGTGAGCAGGACCAGCGGTGTCATTTGACTTAATATATGAGGATTGGATGTCGTCAACCTTCTTTTCAAAATGGTTGACGAAGTCATCCACAGAGAGGGAGGAGGGAAGGGGAGGAGGAGGAGGATTCAGCAGGGAGGAGAAGGTGGCAAAGAGCTTCCTAGGGTTAGAGGCAGAGGCTTGAAATTTAGAGTGGTAGAATGTGGCTTTAGCAGCAGAAACAGAAGAAGAGAATGTAGAGAGGAGGGAGTGAAAAGATGACAGGTCCGCAGGGAGTCTAGTTTTCCTCCATTTCCGCTCGGCTGCCCGGAGCCCTGTTCTGTGAGCTCGCAATGAGTCGTCAAGCCACAGAGCAGGAGGGGAGGACCGAGCCGGCCGGGAGGATAGGGGACATAGAGAGTCAAAAGATGCAGAAAGGGAGGAGAGGAGGGTTGAGGAGGCAGAATCAGGAGATCGGAGGGAGAAGGATTTAGTAGAGGGAAGAGATGATAGGATGGAAGAGGAGAGAGTAGCGGGAGAGAGAGAGCGAAGGTTGCGACGGCACATTACCATCTGAGTAGGGGCAGAGTGAGTAGTGTTGGAGGAGAGCGAGAGAGAAAAGGATACAAAGTATTGGTCGGAGACTTGGAGGGGAGTTGCAGTGAGATTAGTAGAAGAACAGCATCTAGTAAAGATGAGGTCAAGCGTATTGCCTGCCTTGTGAGTAGGGGGGGACGGTGAGAGGGTGAGGTCAAAAGAGGAAAGGAGTGGAAAGAAGGAGGCAGAGAGAAATGAGTCAAAGGCAGATGTAGGGAGGTTAAAGTCACCCATAACTGTGAGGGGTGAGCCATCCTCAGGAAAGGAACTTATCAAGGCGTCAAGCTCATTGATGAACTCTCCAAGGGAACCTGGAGAGCGATAAATCATAAGGATGTTAAGCTTGAATGGGCTAGTGACTGTGACAGCATGGAATTCAAATGAGGAGATAGACAGATGGGTCAGGGGGAAAAGAGAGAATGTCCACTTGGGAGAGATGAGGATTCCTGTGCCACCGCCGTGCTGACCTGATGCGAGAACACATGATCAGACGAGGAAAGAGCAGTAGGAGTAGCAGTGTTTTCTGTGGTAATCCATGTTTCCGTTAGCGCCAAGAAGTCGAGGGACTGGAGGGTAGCATAGGCTGAGATGAACTCTGCCTGTTTGCCGCAGTACGGCATGTCCTGAGGCTGCCGGAGACCTGGAATTCCACGTGGGTCGTGCGCGCTGGGACCACCAGATTAAAGTGGCAGCAGCCACGCGGTGTGAAGCGTTTCTATGGCCTGTGCAGAGAGGAGAGAACAGGGATAGACAGACACATAGTTGACAGGCTACAGAAAAGGCTACAATAATGCAAAGGAGATCGGAATGAAATTAAGTAAACATCTGGGAAAGCGAGAGAGCATGGCCTCCCTCAATTACGTTTTACTGAAACACTCAAATATAACTCTACCAACGTCCACTTTAGAAATTATAATTGTTGTAAACTACAGCGGTTCAATGTTTTCTAGGAATAGACTCGACTAGATTATTCAGCTAGCTAACTTGGTACAGTATTCTTCCGTGAAAACCGCTCAGGGCACCGTATCCTATGACGCCATAGCTAACTAGCATGCTAGCTTCCAAAAACACAGTTTAGCACCAATACTCGGTTACAACAAACTACCAATAGTGTGTTAACACGCTAAACAGATAATTTGTGTCCGTGTCTAACGTTGTGTAAAGTTTTGGGGTTAGTTTTGACAGTTTGAGTGAGTACGTCGTCAACTTATTCAGCCAGTTAGTTAATACTGGAAAATACTGAAATCTCTCGGCAAGGTCCGTAACTACGAGGGTACGGCTAGGTTCGAGGATATAGGGAATAATTGAATTAGTAATTGGTATCGGCAAGGTTCGTAACTACGAGGGTACAGCTAGGTTCGAGGAATTACACCGGCAAGGTCCGTAACTACGAGGGTACGGCTAGGTTCGGGAAATTTTAGATAATATAGGGAATAATTGAATTAGTAATTGGTATCGGCAAGGTTCGTAACTACGAGGGTACGGCTAGGTTTGAGAAATTACACCGGCAAGGTCCGTAACTACGAGGGTACGGCTAGGTTCGGGAAATTTTAGATAAATACTGCCGACCGGCAAGGTCCGTAACTATGAGGGTACGGCTAGGTTCGGCGAAGTATTTTGTAGGTAAGAAGGGCGATAGGAGGCGAGGTTGGAAGGAGTAATAGTAAATTGGGAATATAAAGGTAAAAATAATGAATAACGAGTATGACTAAACTGAAACGTTTGAACTGATATAATTGAACTGTAACGTTTGATGTTTGCCATAGCATAATACTGGTTTTAAATAATTATGTTGAAGCAATTTGGTTTATTATTTGATTTAACGTTTGATGTTTGACATAGCATTATACTGGTTTTAAATAATTATGTTGAAGCAATTTGGTTTATTATTTGATTTAACGTTTGATGTTTGACATAGCATAATACTGGTTTTAAATAATTAAATTGAAGCAATTTGGTTTATTATTTAATTTAACGTTTGATGTTTGACCCTGCAAAATACTGGTTAAATAATTAGACTGAAATAATTTGGTTTATCGTTGAAATATAAATATGCACCGACTTTAACTAATTAGGTGGGTATAGTTTGATTTAGATAAATAGATAGACGTACTTTAAATAATTAAATAACGGACGAATATTACAAATTAAAATGAAAAACATGACTACCAGTGGAGAAGCGGAAAGAATATTGAAGGTTCTAAAATCCACACTTGAAACTAATGGAGGAAAGGACGGGAAGGAATGGAGCAGGCGAGGAGAGAAACTCTATAAGGGATGGATAGAGGATGGTTGTATACTATCCCCCGATGGAGTGCCTGTAGGAGGCGAACCAGGGAGAATACTGGAAACGTTGAAGCGGAAAACCCAGAAAACAGAGGGGGAATGGAAGAAAGAGGGAGAACCCAGAAGGGGTCAAATCAAGGAAGCAATGGAAAAAGCAAGGCTGAAGGAGAGAATAGGACTAGCAATGTTGGGAAAACTTAAGAAAATGTGGGAAGAAAAACAGAACAATAAGGAGAAGCAGGACAAGAAGGAAGGATCCAGGTGTCCTACGGAACCGCCACCAAGATTATACCCAGAACTGCCTACGTCTCCACCCCCATACGAGGCACCAAAGCTAATGGCTCCAACACTGGATATTGTGGGGCACTGCTAGAAGCAGCAAGAGCTATACGAGACGGGGTTGAGAACATGTCCAGATTACAGGAAGAAGAAAGTCGTATGAGCCTGACGGGTGACGGCGACAGGGGAAGCCTGATGCTTGATGGGGGTTTGACCCAAACAGAATTGAAGAATCAGGAAAGGGAGGACAGAGAGAGAGAAGAAAGAAATAAGGAAGTGAAAATATTGGAAGAGGAAGTAAGAAGAGGCGCGGAACAGCTGCAGGAGATGGAGAGAACCATACGAGACTTGAGCGAGGAAAGGAAACAAGGAAGTAGAGCAACCTCTCCACCAATGATGCACAGACTGGTTTCACCTCCCGGAGGGCACTATATAGACATGGGAGAAGACCATGAAGAAGCAGTGAGAGAGAGAGAGAGAGTAGGAGAGGGCCAGTACCCACTGATAGCCTTACCTAAT
This sequence comes from Coregonus lavaretus, assembly GCF_964263955.1. Taxonomy (NCBI): domain Eukaryota; kingdom Metazoa; phylum Chordata; class Actinopteri; order Salmoniformes; family Salmonidae; genus Coregonus; species Coregonus lavaretus. Next base: position 30,536,532 of record NC_140005.1, on the reverse strand, counting down.
CTATTGGCGGGGAATGAAAGAGGCCCCAGCAACCTTAGAATGAGGTGAGAGCTAGTGCGGTTTTCATTTGGTGACGTCACTTGCTCTATGAACTGGAAGTATTTACTTTGAAAGGATCGCGGAATGTGTGGGGTGACTGGCAATGTATGTATAGGGTCCCTGGTTTGAACCCAGGTAGGGACAGTGGGTAAAGCTTTCACATTGGGGCTATAGACCTAGATTACTACGTGGATTGAGAAATGTGAAAGGTTGAATTAGATAGCTTAAGTAGAAGTATTCTAGAAAGGTCTATGAAAATATTTTTTTTTTTTTTTTTTTTTTTTTTTTTTTTTTCGGGGGGATGGATCAGCTTAATATTGCAGATAGATTGTATCTTCTATCAATGTAATTGTCTGCATCACTTCCAATCCCCCATGTTTTTTTTATTTTTTATATATATATATTCCCCTTTATTACTTTTCAACCCCACCATCCTTTCCCTACTTGGAGTAAATTAGTGAACAACAACGCCCAGGCCTCTACTTCCGGTCTATACTTACTATCTACACCTTATGGACAGAGTTAATTTTACAATAATTCTATATCTATCTATATATATATATATATATATATATATATATATACACACACATATATATATATATATATATATATATATATATATATATATATATACATATTTATTTATTTTTTTGCTCCTGAACTTCTTCTACTCTCAACCTCTCCGATCATTTTCATGATGTCCATCCGGTTTGCTTCTAAATGCCATATCTTTCTAACTGTGCTCTTTCCCAAAAGCTCCCAACATACAACCTATATACTTATTATGGACACAGTATGCTTACATTATTAGCTATCTTCGTTATTATTTGTTGTTATTTGTTATTAGTCCCATCCTTCAACTCTATTCAATACCTCCCATCTATCTCTTAACACCATCCATATAGGATTTCTATTTGCCATATATATTTCAACCATACTGTGATGTTTTACAAAAGTTCTGAACCTTTCTATTCTCATTGCTTCTACAGATTGTGAATTAAAAATAAACATTTTTGCTAAAAGTATTATTATATTATTGATTGATTGACTATGACTTTTCAGATCACCCAGTAATGCTATCTGCAAGGTTAGTTCCAGGTAAATATTGCAATCCTTTAGCCATTCCTGGACCTGTGTCCAAAAACAAGCTACAAATGGACAGAACCAAAACAAATGATCTAATGATTCTATCTCTTCACAGCAAAATCTGCAGAGCTGGGAAGATTGTATCCCCCATATAAATAACATTCTATTGGTAGCAAGAATTTTATATAATAATTTAAATTGAAAGATTCTAATTTTTGAATCCGGTGTCATTTTGCGTGTCAGTTCATAAACACTATGCCATGGGATCGGTACGTCAAAGATCTCTTCCCAACTATTTTGCAATCTATATGGGACTGCTGTCAATCCTTTGGTCCTTAAGTGAAACTGATATACTTTTTTATTTATCACAGTTTTCCTTAACCAATTATGTTCTTTAATGCAAGGCCGACAGACAAGTTCCTTACTTTCTCCCCCTTCAACTTTCCTCTTCCACTTTTGCGGTAAGGCTGCAATTATTTGGTTGTAATTTTGGGTAGAGCAGACATTTCCATATGTTTTTATTAGCTGCATGTGCGACATAACTCCACCAGTCCTACCGATGATATCATTTACGAAGATTATACCTTTTTTAAACATTCTGTCAATAAATATAGGTTTTTTGTCAATTAGTATATTTGAATTTAACCACAATATTTGTTGCATTATTTGTTCTGTCGTTTCTGGAGGATTAAATTGAAATTGCAACCAACTTTCTATGGCTTGTTTTAGAAATAGTGACATTTGGGAGATTATTTCCTTTTCAAATAACTGAAAGTGAGAGGTTGTAATCTGAATAAAGGGAAAAAGGCCTTTCTTGAACAGTGGGTGAGACAATCTTACTAATTTGCTTGAGAACCAGTTCGGATTTAAGTATAATTTTTGGATGACTGAAGATTTTAGTGATAGGTCTAATGCTTTAATATTTAATAATTTCTGTCCTCCGAATTCATATTCATTATATAAATATGCTCTTTTAATTTTGTCTGGCTTGCCGTTCCAAATAAAATTGAATATTTTTTTCTCATATAATTTAAAAAACTGTTTGCTAGGCGTAGGCAAGACCATAAGCAAATAGGTAAACTGGGATAATACTAAAGAGTTAATCAGGGTGATTTTTCCACAAATTGACAGGTATTTTCCTTTCCATGGTAGTAAGATCTTATCTATTTTTGCTAACTTTCTATTAAAATTTATTGAAGTGAGATCATTTATTTCCTTTGGGATATGTATTCCGAGTATATCCACATCACCATCAGACCATTTTATTGGTAAACTACATGGTAATGTAAAAATTGTATTTTTTAGTGATCCAATACGTAATATAGTACATTTGTCATAATTTGGTTTTAATCCAGAGAGGTTAGAAAATGTATCTAGATCCTCTATGAGGCTGTGGAGGGATTCTAGTTGTGGATCTAAAAGAAAACATGAATCATCTGCGTACAATGACACCTTTGTTTTTAAGCCCTGTATTTCTAATCCTCTGATATTATTATTGGATCTGATTTTAATAGCTAACATCTCGATGGCCACAATAAATAGATATGCCGATAGTGGACAACCTTGTTTCACTCCTCTTGACAGTTTGAAACTTTCTGAGAAATAGCCATTATTTACTATTTTACACCTAGGGTTACTATACATGATTTTGACCCATTTTATAAGAGATTCTCCAAAATTGAAATGCTCCAGGCATTTATATATGAATTCCAGTCGAACTTTATCAAATGCCTTTTCGAAGTCTGCTATGAATAGCAGGCCTGGTTTCCCATATTTTCCATAGTGTTCTATTGTTTCCAATACTTGCCTTATATTGTCTCCAATGTATCTTCCATGTAAAAAACCTGTCTGATTAGAATGAATAATATCCGACAATATCTTTTTAATTCTATGCGCTATACATTTTGCTAGGATTTTTGCATCACAACACTGAAGTGTAAGGGGCCTCCAATTTTGTAAATGGACTGGATCTTTATATTTTCCACTTGTATCCTGTTTCAGTAATAATGAGATCAGACCTTCTTCTTGAGTGTCAGATAATCTACCATTTACATAGGAGTGGTTAAAACATGCTAATAACGGTCCTCTTAGTATTTCAAAAAAGGTTTGGTATACCTCGATTGGTATGCCATCCAACCCTGGAGTTTTCCCAGGGAAAATTAGAATTAGATAGCTTAAGTAGAAGTATTCTAGAAAGGTCTATGAAAATATGTTACAAGGTCCCCGCGCCTCCCCCTTTGTGTAGGAAGGAGCAAGGGGAGGGGTGAGAGATAGTTCAAATGATAGGAATATCATTAAATGTATGCTTATCAACGATAGCAAGTATTTGTTTTATTAATTAAGGCCTAATCAGAGAGAACAGTTAAAGAAATTGAATAGCGAACTGAAATGGCAATAGAGCTGTGAAAATTGAGTTGAGGACAAAGGAAAATAATTTATGGCTCTGGTTAGCGAAAAAAAAAAAAAAAGTCAGTCCAGCGAGTTAGATTGAGCTGTAAGATTTCAAGTAGAGGTCTAAATACTTGACTGGAAGGCAGTGCTTTGATAAATTCTAATTGTTATTACTTTATTCGATAGGTTGCTTAACACCAGTGGTGTATGCAAATAGTTGGTGAATTCTATATTTTCGTTACGGGGACCAGGAGATGCAAGTAGCTATAGCTATTATGCTGAGGGAATAGCACCAACCTATAGTGGGTTCTAGATTTGTTAAATAAACAAACTTATATTTTAAACTAAAGTAATGCAATAGGCTACAATTATAACATTATCAGAAAAAGGCACAATTTCATGTGAAATAGTTATTACAATTATTATTAATAGTTATTACAGTTATTATCATTGATCCAGTAATGATAGAAGGATAGTAGAGGAAATGCAAGGGATTAAATCTCATTTAGGGAAAGAGGAAGAGTATGAAGATATATTAGGGAGAAAATACCATTAACTGAGGGATATAAAACGTTTAGCTGAAAAACACAACAGGAATAATTTACCTTACACCCTAATATAGACATTAGACCACACCAGAAGTAGAGATGGCAGGATCACCAGTAGCAATCATGAAGAGAAGGTTTCCAGAAAATAGTGAAGATATTGGTAATATCACTAACAAATGAGAAAAAGAACCAGAAAGATAGTAACTAAATGGCCAAAGGAAGGAACATTTGATGTAACCGTGATTGTATTGGCTAAAAAATGAAATATGACATTTACAGGGGGGACAGGAACAATAGAAGGGGAGACAGATTTTCCTAGGGGGTTGATCAAATAATTGATAATGGATCATTTGAGATGAGATCACATGTAGCAGATTTAGGGTAATCAATTAAATAATAATTGTATACTCTAGGAATTTTGAGTGGTTTTATGGATTAGTTATGAGGAATTAGATTGATACAAACAATTATTGATGGGTTAGGACTGGGGATATCTGCATCATGTTTTGTGTGTACTACCATCTTTAGATTACTGATGGTAATTGAAGGTTAACAAAATGTATAACCAGGAGAAAGAGATTAGATATCTCATTGGAATGTTGCCCAGGGCTAGGGGGAGCAGTAGTGAAGTTAGGCAGTATTTAGGTCGTAAAAGTGAGCTACCAAATTAAGTGGGGCCTGGCTATTTGTGGTTGTTGTTTTTCAAATTGGGTTTTTCAAATAATAAACAACACACATAGTATGATGGTTATAAAGGGTTGTTATGTTAAAATTAGGGGGTTTGTGTTAGGTTTGAAAGATTTAAGTATGGACCTGTCATGACCAACCATCAGTCTTCAGGTCAAGCCCGGGAGAGCCAGGGTAGAACAGAGTTTGAACTAAACATGAGTGTTTTTACAAGATAAGGGATTGATTGATTGGATTACTATTGATTCTGAACTGAATGAAAGTCGAATTTAGCCACCATAAAAGACAAAGGAAGTGGGAGGAGCAATAAAGAAGCAAGGGACAGTCTAAAAAAATAAATAAATAAATAAGGGATGGCAATTGGATGATAAATTACCAATATTACCTAAGTGATTGTTTAGGTAGGTGGTAATATTGACACATGAGCAAAACATGTGTCAAAGGGGGGATGGTAGGAGATGGTAGGATTAAATAATACATATATACGAAGGAGAGGACAAAATACTTAAAAATATATATATATATATATATATATATATATATATATATATATATATATATATATATATATATATATTAGATACAGTCTAGAAAGAGAATGCAGTCAGAAATAGAAATTGAGAGCTGAACACGTGTGAAGATAGTTTATTAACCACACCCGTATGTCAGAGGTTTTGTGCCCCACAGGTGAACTAAAGGAGAAGGTGACCCTCTCTATCTAACCAGGTGACTGGTGAGCATCCAGTCCCTAAAGAATAAAAACTGGAAGCAGGCCTGTTGGGAAGGGCCCTATCAGGTTATATTGGTCACTGCCTTTGCCATTAGAATAGCAGAAAGAGCAACCTGGGTCCACGTTACCCACTGCAAAAAGGTAAGAACACATGCAAGCACCACTGAACACATGCAGAGTTAGAGAGAAGAACTGGACCAATAGGGTCTGGGGATCACCTCTGTTAACGAAGATCTCCTACCCCGACCTATCATCACTGTAGTGTGTTCTCAGGGTGTGAGTATGGGGTAATACCAAGCAGAAAGACTGAGGACAGGAGAGGGTTGGCGGTTTTTGGGAATATGGATAACTTGAGTTGCATCATAGTCTCGGTAATGGTCTTGATATGTCAAGATCCACCACCAATTGTGCTATGCCCTTACTATTGTTAAGAAGTAAAAGAGAAGAGAAGCGACCCGACATACTGACCGTCAAGGACGAGTGGCCTACAAAATGGGAGTCAGAGAAGGGCAGACTGTCAGATTCAGAATAAGGGTTAGGGACGTAGCCAATGGGTGGGGTACATGTCAATAAGCAACTTGGGATTATAAAATCCCATTATGTTCGTGTTCGGCCCCCACGGCGGATTGTTCCTAGACTCAAGTGTTTAAACACACTTGGGGATGGGGATATGAGACCGGGCAGGACTGAACATCCAGATGGGGGGTAAAGAGAAACAAAGACATCACCAATTATCAATTGGAGATAGTAGTAATGTGACGGACTTAAGTTCGGAAGCACAGGAGAAAATTCTAAACCTTACAGCCCCTGTAACCGATGTGTGGTGGGCGTGTGCCAGTAAAGGCAGTATAAGGCAGAGAATTCCAAAAGGGTGGCTAGATACGTGCGCCCTGGTTCTACTGGTTCAGCTAGTTAGAATTAGTCACCAGGAACCAAGGATTAAACAGATGTAGGAGGAGTTTTAACAAGAAGGAGAATAGCCCTATTTAGATGGATGCGATTGGGATACCAAGGGGGGTATCGGATGGATACCGAGCTATGAAACAATTAGGGGAAGGGTTTACTACCACGTTCTTTTGATGGGTGACAAGCAAAATTGTGGATTGGATTAATTATATCTGTTACGACCAACAACGATTTATTGGCTAGACTAGGGATGCAACAAAAGGGATCTTTGAACAATTATCCGCCATCTCACTCTTATGACTTAGTAAAAAGAGGTTGACTCTAGATCAGGCAGAAAGGGGTGGTGTCTATAGAATGGTAAGCCATTGTTGTACGTTTATCCCTAACAATACCAGTCCTGACGGGAGTATCTCTAAAGCCCTAGTTGGTTTAGATAAACTATCAGCTGAAATGAAGAGCATGGCTGGAATGGAGGGAAACGGACTGTTCTCCTGGTTGGGGGAGTGGTTTGGTAAGTATGCTGCACTGGTGGTTACTGGATTTCTGACCCTAGTAGTTGTGTTTCTAATATTAATGTGCTCTGCTGCCTGTGTAATTCCTTGTTTGAGAAAGTCTGTTACAGATGTCGTGCATGCTGCTGGTATGATGCCCCTCCTAGGGGCTCAAGAAGGAGATGCAGACACTGAGATGAAGCTGACTGAGGATGACCCTTGGTTTGCTATTGGTGAGGTGGTGGAGTGACACCCTAGTGGGTGTCTAAAGGGGGAATCAAAATTCCCTGTTTGTGTTTTTATGTTTTATAAATCCATTTTAACTATTGTGAATGTTTGTCTTTCCTTATGTGAAGGTTTGAAGTTCCTGGGTGGCTGGTAGCCAACCTAGTACAAGTTAGGTGTAGATGGAAGGACTGAAGGCATTTTTATTATCATTATTGCCTATTAATAAAAGTGTGATTATTTTTGTTTGTATTGTATTTTAATGAGTGACAATCTAGTGGGTGTCAAAAGGGGGAATCCTAAATTTCCCTGAAAATTCTTATTTTGGGTTCACACCCAGCGGGTGTGAAAAGGGGGATTGTTGGGATCTATTTTCTTACAACTAGATGTGATGCCTAGCTTAGAAAGAATACATTAATGATTAAACATAATAGGTTTGTGCTGTACTGATATAGATTGTTTAACATAACAAGCTGTGATTAATGTGAGGAACCGTTAGGGGGTAGGCTGAGACAGACTTGTGATTCACACACACACTGCCTCTTTGTTAAACCGCTCAAGGACATGTGTTCTGCTACAATGAAGAAGAACAAACTATGTCTGAGGTTGCTGACTCGAGACAAGTTGTAAAGATAACAACTAATGCCCAGCAACAGTGAAGCGCCAAGAGGCTGGGACCAGCCTGAGTGCCAACGATAGGTTGGGTAAGTTTAAACCACACCCAGCCTCTACTCTGACAGGCCCAGCAGGGAGCGGGAACTATCTCTGTCAGAGTATTTAAAGAAGAACTTATAACAATAGCTCAGTTCTCTGTCTGCCCTGCGTGGTGTTTCAGTGGGCCCGTATATACGAACATCATATTTACCATTCAAGTGTTTGCATTAATTAAAATACTAGTCTATCTTAGAAGACGTGTATTGACCTCTTTTTGTTCCTATACCAGATTTGAATTGATGCAATTTAACACTACCTACAATCTAAATACATGGTTTAAGCTTTACTCGACATCATATAAAGAAGAAGCCAAGCTTACCTCCCGCTTAGAGAAACACAACCTCACCCCATCGCTGCACAAATGATCTAATAATTCTGTCTCTTCGCAGCAAAATCTTACTATGACTGTGATATGTGGTTTTCTTTCCAAGCTAGCTCAAGATGGATGCACTAACTGTAAGTCGCTCTGGATAAAAGCGTCTGCTAAATTACAAAAATGTAAATGTATGTTACATTACCTGTGCTAATTGGTTTGTTAACTAGCTAACCTTTGTTGTGTTAAGGCTTGTTTTTAACTTTACCTCAGCTCTTTGTTGTATCTCAAGCCATTGATAGACAGTGATGTCCCCTCATCTGTTAGACACTATCTAATCAAGGATTGACCGCAACTTAGCACTCTATAAAGTCATATTGGCAAAAAGGTGTCTTGGTAAATGACCTGTCCCTGGCCTATACAGATAATTCAGTAGGTCTGGCCTTTGTTTGACTCCAGCAAAGCCACCACCTTGCCTCATAGTCAGGGGCAGTCAGGCACGAGAATGAGCAAGCCCTCGCCACAAAAGGCCAACCCTGATTAGCTTGCGATCTGCACCAGTTGAGCTGATATCAGTGGCATTATTACCATATAAATGAGATAAGGGCTTCAGTAATTGCTGGTGCAAATTAAAGCCAAATAGCCATGCATTGGAGAAAGTTGTCCCTCAGGAAGGAAACGCCGCTGTCTTGAATTTAGTCTGATAAGATTCCTTTGTGCACTTGTGTTTACCAGGTTTTAGATCCCAGAGGATTGTTACATTAAGCTTTCCAGCTTGACAAGGAGCTACTAATGAAATAGAATATACGCATATTATAAACAACTTGCCTCTACTATAGGCCACATGAGGTGTTTTAAATTGGCATAAGTTGCCATATTGTTATAATACTGTACAGTATCTTTATCACAAATGTCCTACTGAAATAAACTCTGCAAAAAAAGAAACGTCCTCTCACTGTCAACTGCGTTTATTTTCAGCAAACTTAACATGTGTAAATATTTGTATGAACATAACAAGATTCACACAGACATGTGACTAACAGAAATTGAATAATTTCTCCCTGAAGAAAGGGGGGTCAAAAAAGTAACAGTCAGTATCTGGTGTGGCCACCAGCTGCATTAAGTACTGCAATGCATTTCCTCCTCATGGACTGCACCAGGTTTGCCAGTTCTTGCTGTGAGATGTTACCCCACTCTTCCACCAAGGCACTTGCAAGTTCCTGGACATTTCTGGGGGGAATGGCCCTAGCCTTCACCATCCGATCCAACAGGTCCCAGATGTGCTCAATGGGATTGAGATCCGGGCTCTTCGCTGGCCATGGCAGAACACTGACATTCCTGTCTTGCAGGAAATCACGCACAGAACGAGCAGTATGGCTGGTTGCATTGTCATGCTGGAGGGTCATGTAAGGATGAGCCTGCAGTAAGGTTACCACATGAGGTAGGAGGATGTCTTCCCTGTAACGCACAGCGTTGAGATTGCCTGCAATGACAACAAGCTCAGTCCAATGATGCTGTGACACACCACCCCAGACCATGATGGACCCTCCACCTCCAAATCGATCCCGCTCCAGAGTACAGGCATCGGTGCAACGCTCATTCCTTCAACGATAAACGCGAATCCGACCATCAACCGCGACTCGTCAGTGAAGAGCACTTTTTGCCAGTCCTGTCTGGTCCAGCGACGGTGGGTTTGTGCCCATAGGCGACGTTGTTGCCAGTGATGTCTGGTGAGGACCTGCCTTACAACAGGCCTATAATCCCTCAGTCTAGCCTCTCTCAGCCTATTGCGGACAGTCTGAGCACTTATGGAGGGATTGTGCGTTCCTGGTGTAACTCGGGCAGTTGTTGTTGCCATCCTGTACCTGTCCCGCAGGTGTGATGTTCGGATGTACCGATCCTGTGCAGGTGTTGTTACACGTGGTCTGCCACTGCGAGGACGATCAGCTGTCCGTCCTGTCTCCCTGTAGCGCTGTCTTAGGCGTCCCACAGTAGGGACATTGCAATTTATTGCCCTGGCCACATCTGCAGTCCTCATGCCTCGTTGCAGCATGCCTAAGGCACGTTCATGCAGATGAGCAGGGACCCTGGGCATCTTTCTTTTGGTGTTTTTCAGAGTCAGTAGAAAGGCCTCTTTAGTGTCCTAAGTTTTCATAACTGTGACCTTAATTGCCTACCGTCTGTAAACTGTTAGTGTCTTAACGACCGTTGCACAGGTGCATGTTCATTAATTGTTTATGGTTCATTGAACAAGCATGGGAAACAGTGTTTATACCCTTTACAATGAAGATCTGTGAAGTTAATTGGATTTTTACGAATTATCTTTGAAAGACAGGGTCCTGAAAAAGGGATGTTTCTTTTTTTGCTGAGTTTACATGTACATCATGGAATGTAAAATTACTAGCGGCACCCCGCCCTTGTGGGTGGTAAATCATTGGAAGTCAGTAATCAAATTACTAATTTGATTCAATGTAATTTCCCCCTCCTCAGAGACTTTTGGGTCTCTGGATATGCCGCTATCATTCTCAACTCCTGAGCAAAAAACTGCCATATTTTCTGTGGGATAATGGCAATTGCTTCTCTTGAAAATATATTTTTTTGAAGTTGAATTTGACGTTTCTGGGGAAAGTACCGGGAAAATTACATGAAAATAAAAATTACCAGGAAAATTACATGAAAATCAACAAAATTAGAAAATACAGGGAAATATAAAGGGGCCAGTGGCATTTAACAGGATGACACTCTTCTTTTGAGCCTAAAATGAAGGAAACGGCGCAAAATTATTGGAGATTTGCTCCTAAAGGTTGATGTGAACTGTCTTGTCAGTCCTTACATAACATGAAATATGGTTTTATTACAAGAGCTAATGAACATATCAACAGCCTTCCATGTTTAGCCTACAGTTAATCCCCTCACATTTTATTATTTTACACAGTAGTTAAGGGTTTTATTTTTGCTGTTGTATAACCTAATAGTGTTCAGGGCTGAGAGAGAGGGGGAGACTGGGGAATAACATTTATTGGCTGATGGGATGACCCCCCTGGGATAAAAGGACGCGTGACATTTCAGCTGTGGAGCAATGCAATTACCCTGGGTGTCAGCAGCAATAGAGCAGGCCGCCCCTCGCTGTTGTTTTATTCATCGACAAAAACAGCCTTTGATTTGTACGTGGCAAGGATTACATGGAGATACTTTGTTTACGATGAGGACCTTTATCTACCATTTTAATCCCATTATAAACATCATTGGCCAGTTTCCTGGACCCAGATTATGCCTAGATTCTCAAGTGACCATGCTTTTTAGTCCAGCAGGGGGCTTAATCTTGGTCCAGTAAACCGGCCCTATATTTAGGCTTACTACAATAGAGTACAACACAAAAAGAATGAGCTCAATCTCCTGATGGTGTGTGTTACAAGTAAGTGACACCTATAGGGTTTAGTGGCCAGAAAGCATGAACAATTGTATGATGAACCTGACCTCATCAGAATCTGACCTTATCAGAATCTGAATCTGAATCACGTTTATTGTCCTACAAGAGGAAAACCTTGGCGCAGCTCATACATGAATACATAAAACAAATATGAAAACACAGAAGAAAGAAACAACAGTCAGGGCATAAATAGTATTGTGATAGCACCCGGGATGAAACTCCTCCCAAAACGCGCAGTACACCACAGAATTTTCCGGTATCTCCAACCCAATGGGAGGAGATCAAAGCAAAGGTGGAGTGGGTGGAATGAGGAATGGGGAGGCCAATCAGTTTAGATGCCGTTCAAGAGGGACAGGATGGTTTTGTCATCAGAGTACTTGAAAAGGAGTGTATTGTGGTCCATACTCTGGCAGTCATTGGTATACAGGGTGTACAGGAACGAACTAAGAATGCAACCCTGTGGCGCGCCCGTGTTGGTGATGCGCACAGAGGACAGGGTGTTATCTGTCCTCACGGCCTGAGGTCTGCCACTTAAACAGTTGTAGATCCAGCGATAATGGTCGGAGATACGTCCAAGTTATCGAGCTTCAGGAACATAATATGCTGTTAGATGGTGTTGGAGGTAGATCTGAAATCCACTAACAGAATTCCTCGTTCCCTCCAGGTGTTCCAGGTGTTTCTCTCCCCACTTTGTAAGCAAACTGGTAGAGCTCAAGGGACGAGTGAATGGTGGGCAGTAGGATGTTAAGAACCAGTCTTTCCAAGCATTTAATGATCAGTGACGTGAGAGCGACAGGTCGGTAATGGTTGAACTCATTTTGAGAATGGGGACGATGGTAGATGTTTTCCATAGGGTGGAGATTGTGCCAGTGGATAGAGATAGGTCAAACAGCCTGTGGAGGATGGGGCTGAGCTCAGCAGTGCAGGCTTTTAGGACTCGACCCGGTCTCCCGTCTGGCCCCGCTGCCTTGCACTTAGCTTTCCGCAGCTGTAGCGCCACCTCCTCCTCACTGAAGAGTGGAGCAGGGGAATCATGGAGTGGGTTATATTGGCTATGGTCTCTGCAGCTGTATTGTCATTGCCCCTAGGTGGGACTTTTACACGTGATCACGATAGCTGGAAACTCGAGTGGGAGATAGAATGGGCGCACAGATAGAGTGAGCAGCTTGATGTTGGGAGTACATATGCGCTCATGCAATGTAATGTTATGTTTTTACACCACCGGGTATTGATGTACATACGTACACCACCTCTTCTCTCTTTTCCTGACTCCTTAGTTCTATCTGCTCGAAACACATTGAAGCCGTCAAGATGTATGTCCTGGTCGGAGACCTGCTCATCCAGCCAGGTTTCACAGAGATAACACAAGCTTCCCTGAATACAGGGTCTAAGCGGCATTTTGCATAAAGTTCATCCATCTTATTCCACAGTGATTACATAATTGAGAAGATTTTTGAGGGTAGAGGTGGTCTGTGTGTACGCCTCCTTAGCCTAGCTCTTACCTCACCACGATTTCCTATTTTCCAGGGCTTGCGTAGAATCCCATTCGGAATAGGAGGTGCGAATTGCGGCGGCTCCAGAACTCGAGAGCGCTCCGAGACTCAGGGGAACAGGGAAAGGAGTCGGGAGTAGAATATCTCACCGCGCTGTGCTTCGTAGATGGTGCAGGAACAGAGATTCTCGGTCCACAACAGGATCACCATAAACAAAAGCGGTAGTATTCCATATAAAACACAGATAATTATCAATGAACCGCAGGTCATCTCTCACTTTTCCTTTTCATGAAGTAACAATTAAAACATGTCGTAATCACAATGGTCAAAAGGCTACGTTTCAATTAAGTTATGTCATAATGGCCCCCCTTTCCCAGAATGGCGCTCTCTTAAGGTCACGGCAGCCTTTAGTGGAATGCTGCTCAGGTCATATCGTGGTTGACCTTTCGCTGTCTATCGCTTCATGGGACAACACACATTTTATGAAGAGATTTGATTGCATGTTAGATTGCATAATCCAAGTTTTGCCATAACTTGGTATAATTTATTCAACTCACTTTGTCTGCCATTGACCATGTCTCATTTTCTGTCTAGATGAAAGAAACGTTGTAAGAATGAAAGAGAGAAAGAGAGAGAGAGTACAAGAGAGAGAGTACGAGAGAGAAGAGAAAGAGCAAGAGTATCTACTCCTTACTATAACTTGACTTGACAGATTTCATTCTCGACAGGGACCTCTCGTTAATCTTTTATATCTTGCCTGTAGTTATCAATACAAAAAATACTGTCTGACAGAGTCTCTTCCTTGCATCAAACAAAGAGACAGGTGCTTTCATCTTCAGAACAGGTGAAAGAAAAGTTTTATTTACTTTACCTGCTTACTTTTTCCTCCTTCTTATGAAGTTCTCCAATATTTAACAATCTACCCAGAAAAAGATACAAGCTTGTGATCTGATAGTCACTCAATTTAGCTTGTTTTGAAGAAACTAAGTAGGTCTACCTTTTAATTTTGAACTGTTGATCCTAAGAAAATGCTGTAATCTTGCACTAAACAGTTTATCAAAGTAGATGACAGATTGTAATGAAAGTAGCGGTCATCGTAGAGATACATGTTCTTCCAACTTTTACCTCACTTTTATAGTAGTTCTAACACATACTGTATCTACCTGGTAAAGATTAAGCACACATTTCACCTGTCAAAAGAGACAATTACTCCTCATTAGAATTTGGTTAAATAAGTTTCATTTTTCTGCCTAAATTCCTGAGTGCACTGTCACAGTGAATCCCTGCGGCAAGGCGTTACCCAGTAATTACAGGGAATTGTGGCTGTCAGATAGCGGGGTGAAGCCTGCAGTATTACACCAGCATTAGCATAAGGAATGGTCCCCTAAAAACCTAATAGGATTCACACCTCTTTAGGGAAGTAACACTGGAGTCATCATACATACAACCTCCAGGATGATAGGATGCAGTTAAGTGGTCCGTTCGTGAATAATTTGTGAACAGTTTCTCTTTTACAGTATGCTGTAAACTTAAACAGCCGCTAAGCCACTAAGACTGTGCCAGTGGGACCAGATGTACTGATGTGCTTGGAGGCCACTTCTTAACAGGAGTTGGTATATGGCATTCCTGTTGTATGGTGCTTATGCAACTCTTATTATGAAGTTAGCATCCTGCTGGTCCAGCTGGGTTCCTCCTTACATCCAGAGCATGGACCAGATGAGGTCCACAGTGATTTCCTGGGCTGAGCTGGCTTTGGTCTGACCTTGGAGTTTGGGTTTAACTTTCACTCTCATTGGCCCACAGTACGGCAAAGGTGAAACATGGGACATATGGATGGACACACATGGTTTGGATTATCGAATATGGATTGTGGGGTAGCCCAGCTGAGGAAGTCCATAAGACTAAGAACAGACCTTCTTTCACCCATGCCAAAACCATCAAGAGTTGCTTATAAGTTGCTTATAGCGCAGTAATGAAATAGTATTCATCTTAGTTACCATGAGGATCATTCCTGATAAAAAAAAGATCTGGGTCTTTTGCAGCTGTGTATGCCTGTGAGTGTTCCTGGAGTCAGAGAACAGTAATAAATATTTAAGCACTGCAGCTCGCTGCCATGGGGAACAGCTCTGTTCGTCATGCAATAACAACAGCTTGTTTACATATTCTCATTCTATAGTCTTAGACAAAAGTTTAATTTCTTTGTCATTATTTTTGCTTCTGGAGGTCTGGAATAAGTGGGCCACTGAGGATTTGGGTCCCTAATTGAAATAGTGTAATATCACCTCTCTCTTCCTGAATCCCGAGGATCATATGGGAACACACCAGGGAACTGGCGTTTGTTTCATCATACATCTGAAACTTCTCTACACAGTCTGACCTGAGACCAGTTACATTAATTAACTGAACCTTAAAACAAAGACATAAGGAAAGGAAAGGAAAAGTTACTTATGGCCAAACTGTTTCAGTATAGTTATGGCCCTGCTACACTACAGCCATCGGGCGTCCAGCATTGCCATCAGCCATCAGCCATTGCGGGAATGCTTCCTTTGAAATCATTGAAAGCAGCTATACTGCCCATGTTGCGCCTGCGTTGCGTCACGTCCAAGCTCAAGAATGACTGAGGTTCAATTCTCGATGGCTGACAAGCACGTTCATTCTATCTTGTAATTTAGAATAATGAGAAATAAAGTTGATTTTGGTTGACTATACACCACTGGTGATTTATGGTCAAGAAGATGTATGACGTCAAGAAGCTACAGTACTATTGACTATGTTCACAATGTAAACAAAAGCAACTTGTGTAATTAGAGGATAATTTAGTACAACCACTAGCAACAATTTAATGAGCCTATTGTACTTACGAATAATCAATGAGTATGGTACAGTACAGTAGGGGAAAATAGAATAAAGACGTTCTTCCCCGCTGCTACTCTCCGCTCTCAAAAAAACGTGCTCTGTGTAGTAGGCAGAACATCACATTGACTCGATGCTGATGACAAAACAGCGTGACTCGTATAGCGGAGCTGAAGTGTTACTCTGCAGACATTAGGTCAGTGGAGACCTTTAGGCCACTAGGTGGAGCCATATGGTGATTTGATTCCTCACTCACCTGCCTTGGCTTGAATTAGTCATCGTGAGTAATTACTCTTATGTATTAAATATATCCTCAGTACCATTGTGATACCAGCACCTGATCCTCAATAGTCTGGCACTGGACCACAATACCACAAATCTCAATCTGTTAGAAAAAGTGCTCAGATTTGTCTAAAATACATGCCACTGATTTTAGGACTATAAATGAATAGCGAAATGGTGATCCAGAGTAAGATCGTGACTGATACTGGTACCATCTTGGCATATCACAAGTTTACATTTTCCAACAATGAAAATCAAATTGATTTTTTAACTTAAAGCTAGAATCCTGAATTGCTATATACATTTTTTGGACGTATAAATTAATGATATACAGTATACCCATTGATTCTTGAAGAATATTACTTATAAATGCCTCATGTGCTTAGTTCTGTCGTACCTCATCAGAACCCAAAATATACATTTGTTTTACTACAATGTTTATGAACAATGTAAATGTAAACAAACACTGTTAAGCCTCAAAACATGGTTAAAACTATAATTTTGATATAATGTAAGGTCAGTCTTGCATCCATAGCTCTGTCTATGAATTTGAGAGTGGTTACATTTCTCCAGGCCCATCCCTCAGCTTTTTACCAAAACAGAGGCGCTTTGTTATTGTTTCAGTTAAGGATTTTAGCGTTAAGCGGGTGTGCTATTAAATGCTGACTCCATAATAAGCACCTGTCTCTTTTCTCCTTTAAACATCAAAGCTGTTTTCCTTTCACATGTTTGCCACAGGGATATATAGCTAGTGAGTTCGACGCAGCTTTTTATAAAGCAATTTTCAATAAAGTCAGCGTTGTTCTGGAGCAGGGCACACCATCTGCCTGAGCGTCAAACTAAAATGAAAAGGGGTATTTAACTAGAACCTGCGCAAGGATTTAATGACATTGAGAAACATGGTGAATGAGACAAAAAAAAGTCTAACACTGGTAATTTAAAGGTGCAGGACTCATAAGAGGACCCTCACACCCTCGTGACAATAACTGTTATTTTTTGGATGAAGCAAAAAAGACAAGTCTAATTAAAGTGATTTATTACCTTGCTTGTCTTTTTTATTTTATTGTAATATTTACCAACTGGTATATCTTCCGCTTCTATTTCTGTCTTTCAGCATATCGGATGAAAGGGTGGATGAAAGGGTGGAGGAGAGGACGGAGAACCACTGATTTATTGCAACTGAATGTAAAGAAAATGTCATCTGGAATCATAGCCCTTCAACAGAATCTACTCTACAGCAGCAAGTTTAAATGGGGAAGTGAGGAGTTAATGCTTCGCCCTATTAGGTCTGTGATGCTTCCTGTGTTTAATGCGTTTGTATATTTTATAGCCCAACTCCACCCCAATTAGTATCATGTTGCTAAGTGCCCTTGTATCCAGTCAAACAGACCTGAGCCTGTTTGTGGTTCACTCTGGGTAACAGTTACACACTCTGTCTGAAAACAAAGCATGGAGGCCTCGTGGAGGATTCTAACTGCTGCATAGTGTCTGACATTTACATAACTTATTCAATCTCTCTTGTAGAGAGGGAAAGAATAGTGGGACCCTACAAACGAACTTTTACAGACTCTATACACTTCTGCATTCATGTTTTCAGACATTTTATAAATGAGAAAGATAGTATGACAATGAACCTGGAATCAGCTCCAGTGTCATGTTTCCGCCAAGGAGATGAGGTATTGAGGTATTGAGATGAGGACAATGGTGTCTGTCTGTCTGCAGTTGTTATGAGTGTGTGTTGAGTCCCCGTATCCAAACACTCAGTCTCACACCATATATGCACAGTTCCAGACAAAATCAGAGGAAAGAAGTGCTGTGGTGCCCAAACACAGAACCTCTATTGGTCAAATCACAGATGTCCTGTCCTTTAGTCAGTAATCCTGCTTTCCAAAAACTATCGTTGGGGACTCTCCAGCCAAGATTAATGATCATTGATCTTCAACACAAACCACCAGGGCAGCAGACCTCTGTTCTGTTATGTTCACCACCCTCTGTTTTCCCATGGCCATCACAAACCTGAAAAAGCTCATTAGACACGTTCACAACCTTTGCCATCCCCCTTCCTCTCTCTACAACCATATACTCTGGCCAAGGACAGTTGTATGTCTCTGTGTATGCATGGGGGACAGTAGCCATTAAGTCAGTGTAACAGCATAGATGCACTCTAAATTGATTTGTTCACCTTGCAGCCCAAATACCAAGTTACCAATTGTTTAAAAACTCCAGACTAAAGAACTCATGCTCTGTAACTTACATGTTTTAAATATTTAAAAAAATAAAAGGACAGGATATTCACGCATTGACTCAAAAATGAAAGCCCATTTTCCCCATAATTTATTTCAACAAAGGGAATCAATTGATATACAGTATGCTGATTCCACCTGCCAAAATCAGGGCTACCTTATGCATCAGTAACACCTGTAATATGAAGGCTACAGTCCTATATAAATATACAGTAACTGCATCACCTCATTAAGAGATCAAACAGATCAAACAGAGAGCCAGCATAATCTTCTGAGTGTTAGGAACATTTCTACTGTCTTCTGTGCTTACTGTATGACCTCCACTGATCAGAAGAGAATTTCAAAACAGAGGACCATGGGGTCACACTTGATCCGAGGCCGAAATAGCAAATTATCCTTCTGCCCGAATATTCTTCATGTTAAATCAGATATTTTCTCTCTTTTCAATTTGCGAATACCAGTAACTATCTGACTTCTGCCCCTAACACTCTCTTTGATGTTGGTAAAAGGCTGGAAATAATAATGATTACCATTTAAAGGCAGAATCTTTTAATTCCGCCGAAACTGAAGGAAGGTTTTTGTGAGACATTTTCCCACATAAATCCAATGATGTGGCTTTATAAAGTGGTCTGATAGAAGATAATGGACAGCTGCATAGCAAATCAATGGTTTGACAAATACACAGCTTAATGTGCATTAATGGTGATTCATATATTATGTCCTTACAAACCACAGATAATTAAGACATCTCCGTGACTTGCTGGTATCAATACCACCAAAGACGTTCGATGTAACCAAGACTGGAAAAGTAGGAAATAAATATGTACTTAAATGATAATGATGGGAGCTTGTTAGTCTCTTGTTTGTTAATGTCTTTGATCTATTCACCCACAGCAGCAAATTATCTCCATTGACCCCTTCTTTGTAATTTCCCCTAAATAGGCCATGGGTTACAAGATTCTGACTATGATCAAAAGGAAGAAAATGTAAATATAATGGCAAACTAATTTTGCACTGCATCCATTTGAAGTACATGACTAAAAACTGTACGAGAAGAGTAATAACATTACACAGATACAGGTAAAATAAAGACGTTTCCAAATTTCTTAATTCTACAAAAATACAGGACATAGCATCATGAACTAAGAACGTACTAATTGGGACGTAGGTGGGATGCTGATCACTGGGATGACAGCTCAACTTGGGATAGGGAGGGGCTTTAGCGGGGGAATTAGTGGAGAACAATTGAAGGGTTACTCCGTAGCAATGCAAATATCACGGTACAGCTATATGGACACTCAATCATACGGTATTTTTTATTGGTAAATTTACAAACATATATAATGATAAATAGACTTGAAACTTGTATCTCATTATGGTGTATGGTGAAATAAGTATAGCCAGTTATAATTGTAATGGCTTAGCTGATAATAACAAAAGAAGAACAATATTTACATGGCTCAAAGAGAAGGAATATAATATCTATTGTATACAGGAAACTCATTCAACAATTCGAGATGAAGTAGCGTGGAAAAAAGAATGGGGGGGGGGGGGGGGGGGAATATACTTCTCCCATGGGCAAAGAAATTCAAAAGGGGTGATGATATTAATTAATAGTAATTTCGATCCGAATGTGCAAATTGTCCAAATAGATACGCAAGGTAGATGGATTATTTTAAATATGTTATTGGACCATAAACAGATATGGCTCATTAACCTTTACGGACCAAATAATGATGATCCACAATTCTTTGACAATATATATAATAAATTATCAACCCTGCAAGCAATTCAAGACAATATTATTATGGTGGGGGATTATAATACTGTTTTAAATAGCTCAATGGACCGTAAAGGAAATCACACCACAAACAATCACCCACATGCTCTTAAGGAAATTGTGAATGTCATGGACCATTAGAACTAGTAGATATATGGAGGCTTAAATATACTGATCTAGTGAGATATACATGGCGGAGACTGAATCAAGCTAGTCATCTTGACTTCTTTCTTATCTCATTCTCGTTGGCACCAAAAGTAAAAAAAGTGTTGATAGGGGACAGAATGCGGTTGGACCATCATATAATAGGCATATACATTACTCTTACTGAATTTCCACGTGGGCGAGGATATTGGAAATTTAATCAAAGTCTATTGGATGATAATTTATTTATAATTAGAACAAAGGAATTTATAACTGACTTTTTCCAACATAACATAGGTACAGCGAATCCCCTTATTGTATTATACACCTTTAAATGTGCCTTTAGAGGCCATGCAATTCAGTACTCATCTCGAAAACAAAAGCAATTTAGGTCAAAATAGTTTATACTAAGAAAGGAAATAGAAAGTCTAACAGAACAGATAGATGGCAATAAAAACTGTAACATAGAGGCTCAGAATAAATTAGAGGAAAAACAAAAAGAAATGGAGAAACTTATTCAAGAAAGATCAAGTGTAATATATTATAAAAATAAAGCAAACTAGATGGAATATGGGGAAAAATGCACAAAATTCTTTTTTAATCTTCAACATAGGAATGCTACCAAAAATAACTTAATGAAACTGGTTACAATTGACGGAGTCACCCATAATTCACCAAATGATATTTTGAAGGAAGAAAAAAAGTACTTTAAGCATATGTTTTCTTTTCAGTCGCCTCCATCTCCTCTAACTGAAGCTAATTGTAGAGATTTTTTTCTATTGATAATGTCAAATTAACAGCCTCATGTGAAGGTGAAATTACAGAGGAGGAACTTCTGGATGCAATTAAAGACTTTAAGTCTGAGAAAACTCCAGGGTTGGATGGCATACCAGTAGAGGTATACCAAACCTTTTTTGATATACTAAGAGGACCGTTATTAGCATGTTTTAACCACTCCTATGTAAATGGTAGATTATCAGACACTCAACAAGAAGGTCTGATTTCATTATTACTGAAACAGGATACAAGTGGAAAATATGAAAATCCAGTCCATTGAAAAAATTGGAGGCCCCTTACACTTCAGTGTTGTGATGCAAAAATTCTAGCAAAATGTATAGCGCATAGAATTAAAAAGGTATTGTCGGACATTATTCATTCTAATCAGACAGGTTTTTTACATGGGCAATACATTGGAGATAATATAATTCAAGTATTGGAAACAATAGAACACTATGGAAAATATGGGAAACCAGGCCTGCTTTTCATAGCAGACTTCGAAAAGGCATTTCATAAAGTTCGACTGGGGTTTATATATAAATGCCTGGAGCATTTCAAATTTGGAGAATCTCTTATAAAATGGGTCAAAATCATGTATTGTAACCCTAGGTGTAAAATAGTAAATAATGGCTATTTCTCAGAAAGTTTTAAACTGTCAAGAGGAGTGAAACAAGGTTGTCCACTATCGGCATATCTATTTATTGTGGCCATCGAGACGTTAGCTATTGAAATCAGATCCAATAATAATATCAGAGGATTAGAAATCCAGGGCTTAAAAACAAAGATGTCATTGTAAGCTGATGATTCATGTTTTCTTTTAAATCCACAACTAAAATCCCTCCACAGCCTCATAGAGGATCTAGATACATTTTCTAACCTCTCTGGATTACAACCAAATTATGACAAATGTACTATATTACGTATTGGATCACTAAAAAATACAATTTTTACATTACCATGTAGTTTACCAATAAAATGGTCTGATGGTGATGTGGATATACTCGGAATATATATCCCAAAGGAAATAAATGATCTCACTTCAATACATTTTAATAGAAAGTTAGCAAAAATAGATAAGATCTTACTACCATGGAAAGGAAAATACCTGTCAATTTGTGGAAAAATCACCCTGATTAACTCTTTAGTATTATCCCAGTTTACCTATTTGCTTATGGTCTTGCCTACGCCTAGTGAACAGTTTATTAAATTATATGAGAAAAAAATATTCAATTTTATTTGGAACGGCAAGCCAGACAAAATTAAAAGGGCATATTTATATAATGAATATGAATTCGGAGGACAGAAATTATTAAATATTAAAGCATTAGACCTATCACTAAAAGCTTCAGTCATACAAAAGTTATACTTAAATCCGAACTGGTTCTCAAGCAAATTAGTAAGATTGTCTCACCCAATGTTCAAGAAAGGCCTTTTTCCCTTTATTCAGATTACAACAACTCATTTGCAGTTATTTGAAAAGGAAATAATCTCCCAAATATCACTATTTCTAAAACAAGCCATAGAAAGTTGGTTGCAATTTCAATTTAATCCTCCAGAAACGACAGAACAAATAATTCAACAAATATTGTGGTTAAATTCAAATATACTAATTGACAAAAAACCTTTATTTTTTGACAGAATGTTTAAAAAATGTATAATCTTCGTAAATGATATCATCGGTAGGACTGTTGGAGTTATGTCGCACATGCAGCTAACAAAAACATATGGAAATGTCTGCTCTACCCAAAATTATAACCAAATAATTGCAGCCTTACCGCAAAAGTGGAAGAGGAAAGTAGAAGGGGGAGAAAGTAAGGAACTTGTCTGTCGGCCTTGCATTAAAGAACATAATTGGTTAAGGAAAACTGTGATAAATAAAAAAGTATGTCAGTTTCACTTAAGGACCAAAGGATTGACAGCCGTCCCACATATCAATTCAGTGGCTAGCTTTGCACTTGGCTAGCTAACAGTAGCTGCTAGGGGTAAGTCATAACCTACATTTGTGTTTTATTTTTACATATTGGTAGCCAGAGTCATTCAAGGAATTCGGGAAATGGGTGACTAGTTAATGTTAGTTTGGCTCTCTCTGTGTGTTCGTGCCGTGAAAGGAGGGGTTTCTTCTTTGTCTGAAAGCAATGGCTAGCTAGTATGCTAACTATTCTAGCTAACTAACTGGCTGAATAAGTTGATGACGGACTAGCTCAAGCTGTCGGGTCTGACCCACAACGTTAGACACGGACACAAACGATCTGCTTGGCGTGTTGACACACTGGTGGTTTGTTGTTTGCCGAGTATTGGTGCTAAACCGTGTTGTTGGAGTCCGGCATGCTAGCTGGCTGTGGCGTCTTATGACTAGGTGCCCTGGACGATTTTCACGGAAAAATACTGTACCTAGTTAGCTAGCTGAATAAACTAAGTTAGTCTATTCCTAGAAAACATTGAACCGCTGTAGTTTACAACAATTATAGTTTCTGAGGTGGAAGTTGGGAGAGTTATATTTGGGTGTTGTGGTGAGGGAGGCCCCGCTCTCTCCTTTCCCAGATGTTTAGTTCATTTCATTCCTATCTCCTTTGCATTATTGTAGCCATTTTCTGCAACTTTCTCCCAGCCATTTTCTGCAGCCTCCCCTCCAGCTCCGTGGCTTGATTACTCATTGCGAGCTCACAGAACAGGGCTCCGGGCAGCCGAGCGGAAATGGAGGAAAACTTTACTCCCTGCGGACCTGGCATCTTTTCACTCCCTCCTCTCTACATTTTCTTCATCTGTTTCTGCTGCTAAGGCCACTTTCTACCACTCTAAATTCCAAGCATCTGCCTCTAACCCTAGGAAGCTCTTTGCCACCTTCTCCTCCCTGCTGAATCCTCCTCCCCCTCCCCCCCCTCCTCCCTCTCTGTGGATGACTTCGTCAACCATTTTGAAAAGAAGGTTGACGACATCCGATCCTCGTTTGTTAAGTCAAATGACACTGCTGGTCCTGCTCACACTGCCCTACCCTATGCTTTGACTTCTTTCTCTCCTCTCTCTTCAGATAAAATCTTGCGACTTGTGACGGCCGGCCGCCCAACAACCTGCCAGCTTGACCCTATCCCCTCCTCTCTTCTCCAGACCATCTCCGGTGGCCTTCTCCCAACTCATCCTTGACCACTGGCTATGTCCCTTCCGTCTTCAAGAGAGCGAGAGTTGCACCCCCTCTCAAAAAACCAACACTCGATCCCTCTGATGTCAACAACTACAGACCAGTATTCCTTTTATACTTTTCTCTCCAAAACTATTGAGCGTGCCGTCTTTAGCCAACTCTCTTGCTATCTCTCTCAGAATGACCTTCTTGATCCAAACCAGTCAGGTTTCAAGACTGGTCATTCAACTGAGACTGCTCTTCTCTGTGTCACGGAGGCTCTTCACACTGCTAAAGCTAACTCTCTCTCCTCTGCTCTTGTCCTTCTAGACCTGTCTGCTGCCTTTGATACTGTGAACCATCAGATCCTCCTCTCCACCCTCTCCGAGCTGGGCATCTCCGGCGCGGCTCACTTTTGGATTGCGTTCTACCTGACCGGTCGCTCCTACCAAGTGGCGTGGCGAGAAGCTGTCTCCGCACCACGTGCTCTCACCACTGGTGTCCCCCAGGGCTCAGTTCTAGGCCCTCTCCTATTCTCGCTATACACCAAGTCACTTGGCTCTGTCATATCCTCACATGGCCTCTCCTATCATTGCTACGCAGACGACACACAATTAATAATCTCCTTTCCCCCTTCTGATAACCAGGTGGCGAATCGCATCTCTGAATGTCTGGCAGACATATCAGTATGGATGATGGATCACCACCTCAAGCTGAACCTTGGCAAGACGGAGCTGCTCTTCCTCCCGGGGAAGGACTGCCCGTTCCATGATCTCGCCATCATGGTTGACAACTCCGTTGTGTCCTCCTCCCAGAGTGCGAAGAGCCTTGGCGTGACCCTGGACAACACCCTGTCGTTCTCAGCTAACATCAAAGCGGTGACCCGATCCTGTAGGTTCATGCTCTACAACATTCGGAGAGTACGACCCTGCCTTACACAGGAAGCGGCACAGGTCCTAATCCAGGCACTTGTCATCTCCCGTCTGGATTACTGCAACTCGCTGTTGGCTGGGCTCCCTGCCTGTGCCATTAAACCCCTACAACTCATCCAGAATGCCGCAGCCCGTCTGGTGTTCAACCTTCTCACGTCACCCCGCTCCTCCGCACACTACACTGGCTTCCAGTTGAAGCTCGCATCTGCTACAAGACCATGGTGCTGTGAGGGGAACGGCACCTCCGTACCTTCAGGCTCTGATCAGTCCCTACACCCAAACGAGGGCATTGCGTTCATCCACCTCTGGCCTGCTGGCTCCCCTACCTCTGCTGAAGCACAGTTCCCGCTCAGCCCAGTCAAAACTGTTCGCTGCTCTGGCACCCCAATGGTGGAACAAGCTCCCTCACGACGCCAGGACAGCGGAGTCACTCACCACCTTCCGGAGACATTTGAAACCCCACCTCTTTAAGGAACACCTGGGATAGGATAAAGTAATCCTTAACCCACCCCACCCCAAAAAAAAACAAAAAAAACAAAAAAACATTGTAAAGTCGTTATCCCACTGGCTATAAGGTGAATGCACCAATTTGTAAGTCGCTCTGGATAAGAGCGTCTGCTAAATGACGTAAATGTAAATGTAATATAGATTGCAAAATAGTTGGGAAGAGATTTTTGACGTACCGATCCCATGGCATAGTGTTTATGAACTGACACGCAAAACGACACCGGATTCAAAAATTAGAATCTTTCAATTTAAATTATTATATAAAATTCTTGCTACCAATAGAATGTTATTTATATGGGGGATACAATCTTCCCAGCTCTGCAGATTTTGCTGTGAAGAGACAGAATCATTAGATCATTTGTTTTGGTTCTGTCCATTTGTAGCTTGTTTTTGGACACAGGTCCAGGAATGGCTAAAGGATTGCAATATTTACCTGGAGCTAACCTTGCAGATAGCATTACTGGGAGATCTGAAAAGTCATAGTCAATCGATCAATAATATAATAATACTTTTAGCAAAAATGTTTATTTTTAATTCACAATCTGTAGAAGCAATGAGAATAGAAAGGTTCAGAACTTTTGTAAAATATCACAGTACGGTTGAAATATATATGGCAAATAGAAATCCTATATGGATGGTGTTAAGAGATAGATGGGAGGTATTGAATAGAGTTGAAGGATGGGACTAATAACAAATAACAACAAATAATAACAAAAATAGCTAATAATGTAAGCATACTGTGTCCATAATAAGTATATAGGTTGTATGTTGGGAGCTTTTGGGAAAGAGCACAGTTAGAAAGATATGGCATATAGAAGCAAACCGGATGGACATCATGAAAATGATCGGAGAGGTTGAGAGTAGAAGAAGTTCAGGAGCAGAAAAAAAAAAAAGAATATATATATATATATATATATATATATATATATATATATATAATAGAATTATTGTAAAATTAACTGTGTCCATAAGGTGTAGATAGTAAGTATAGACCGGAAGTAGAGGCCTGGGCATTGTTGTTCACTAATTTACTCCAAGTAGGGAAAGGATGGCGGGGTTGAAAAGTAATAAAGGGGAGTATATATATAAAAAACATGGGGGATTGGAAGTGATGCAGACAATTACATTGATAGAAGATACAATCTATCTGCAATATTAAGCTGATCCATCCCCCCCAAAAATAAAAATAAAATAAAAAGAACGTACTAATTGAAAATGACAATTAGTTTAAACTTTTCCACACCATAAAGAGTGACCCTTTGCTGGTGACATCACTGACCTGGAACCAGTTATACATTACCCACAATGCCAGAGGAGAGGGAAAAGTGCCGCATTATCACCCATCTAATTAAGAAGGCAAACAAGGAAATGCTCTGATGGACAGTCATCAGTTAAGATCAATTGGACTTTAATCAACCAATAACATCTGCTCACAACATAAATAGCTATGGGCAATATGCTTTCTACTCAAACGAAACTAGGCCTAATGTTAATGGGGGGATTGTTTATTTTTAAATACAAAGGAAAACATTCCAATATGTTGCCTAAGTATACCTATTCCCTAGATGTTGGAGTTCCTCTGTATATTAATAGTACTGTACATCCTTGATATTACATTTACATAAATAAGACATCACTAATGAGACACATCTTCGCTGCAATGAACATATGGCTTACCTGAACTATTAGCTATGGCTGCCTAATCATCAAGACTGTTGAATGCACTGCTACTTACTTATAAAGTGATTACCAATCTGCTTTAGCATAAGGATACCGTGTGTTGCTGTGTGGGGTCCACCTTGCACATATGGTATAAAATAATAATAAGGTACTGTATTAGGATCCTCAAATTCGAATTTCTCCTGAACAACACAATTCTGGCCTTTGATTTTCCAAGCAAGCATTTTTCGGAGAAAAATGTGTACGGTCATATGAAAGAAATCAGATCTTTTAATTGACAATTGTTTTTTAATTATAATGTTTTACTTGAACCCAAGTGAATCACAGAGGTGCGGAAAACAGAAGTCATCAGCACATCTTTAAAAGTGTTATGTGTAATATAAATAAGCTGAGTGTAAGGTAAATTCTTTAGCTGGACAATTTTCTGTACCTCTGGGATCTCTCACATCAATTCAATTTATTTCAGTAAATGGACCAATACATCAGGGAAATTTAGTGAGTCGTCTGTGTTTTTCATCAAGCGATACCTTGCCCTGCTTTCTCATGACCACACATGGATGGAACACTTGATAAATTGCTGAACTGACGTGGTTAAATCCTAAGTACAAGAGAGGAAATGGTCAAATATAAACTACAGATGGACAGAAAACAGACACATTGTTAAGGAGGCCTTAAAATAACTAGATTGACTTTCTATTGTCTTATTTCCAAGGTAAGTATATATATTTTACATAATAGTAATGTAATGTACCAACAAGTTGTGAACACCAATGTGCCACTGATAGATTAATCAGCCACATGATTAACTACAGCAGTCATTGACCTCTGACCAGCCGGGTATCTACAGTATACTAATTTCTATAAAGTCTCAGCTCAGCTCATTCTGTAGAAATGAGTCACCATGTAGGTTGGCATTTGCTTATAAACTAATCATAGAGCTAGTAGAAGAGTCATAGAAAAGAAGAATCATAGAAAGAAACTCTAAACAAAAGAAAAATACAGTTGAGACTCCGTGCCTTTGAGAGGCAGCGAGCGGATGGTTTCTTCCAGATGTCTGTGTGTGATATGCCCCTCCCTCCCACCACCCCGCGTTGATGAGCCTGTGTCATCCCGTGACATTTCCAGAGCCATTACATTTCATCAGGACAGTAATTAATCATAGCCGTAACAATGTGGTAGCCTGGAACAGTCAGGCTGCCATACAGTAGCACTGAGGGACACAGAACCCTGCCAGGGACCTCCATGGCAATGACACCCACTGGGGTGCGACAGGAAGTGTTTCCATAGCGATCGCAAGTGTCAATGACATCAGGCCCAATCCCACGTTGACATCTGTCCTTGTGTCTTTATTCAACCTGATGTACAGTACCAAAACAACATTAAACGTTCCTATACAGAATATGCCAACCCAAAATGTGATGCAATATCTCTTCATACAGTACTATATATCCACTGTCTATCACTATTTATACAACGGGTGGGTCTAATCCTGAATGCTGATTGGTTAAAACCGGATTCCAGCCAGTGTCTATTCCACAAGTTACCACAGGCTAAATCTATGACATTAAAATGCCTACTTACTCTGTTGCATCTGACTGCGCTATCCACTGTCTCATCAGCCCAGCCAATTTGTAAACTTGATTTCCACTATAAAAATCATCTAGACATTATCTCACATTTCTTTTAGACTAACATTTAGTTTTCAACAGTGGAGATTTGTATAAACCTTGCTGTCTGTCTCTCCGACATTTGCAGCATTGTTTCAATATTCAAATTCGCTCTCCAGCTGTCCCATAGTAATGAACGTGTCGGGAGTCGGGACGAGACGGACAGACAGGCAGCGTTTATCAGTCGAAGTCATGAATCAGTTGGCATTTTTTATGGATACAGTGCATTCGGAAAGTATTCAGACCCCTTGACTTTTTCCACATTTTGATACGTTATAGCCATATTCTAAAATTTATTAAATAAAATAACAAATCCTCATCAATCTACACACACAATACCCCATAATGACAAAGAGAAAACAGGTTTTTAAAAACCAGAAATACCTTATTTATATAAGTATTGAGACCCTTTGCTATAAGACTTGAAATTGAGCTCAGGTGCATCATGTTTCCATTGATCATCCTTGAGATTTTCTACAACTTGATTGGAGTCCATCTGTGGTAAATTCAATTGATTGGACATGATTTGGAAAGGCACACACCTGTCTATATAAGGTCCCACAGTTGACAGTGCATGTCAGAGCAAAAACCAAGCCATGAGGTCGAAGGAATTGTCCGTAGAGCTCCGAGACAGGATTGTGTCAAGGCACAGATCTGGGGAAGGGTACCTAAACATTTCTGCAGCATTGAAGGTCCACAAGAACACAGTGGCTTCCATCATTCTTAAATGGAAGAAGTTTGGAACCACCAAGACTCTTCCTAGAGCTGGCCGCCCGGCCAAACTGAGCAATCGGGGGAGAAGGGCCTTGCTCAGGGAGGTGACAAAGAACCCGATGGTTACTCTGACAGAGCTCCAGAGTTCATCTGTGGAGATGGGAGAATCTTCCAGAAGGACAACCATCTACGCAGCACTCCACCAATCAGGCCTTTATGGTAGAGTGGCCAGACGGAAGCCACTTCTCAATAAAAGGCACATGACAGCCCGCTTGGAGTTTACCAAAAGGAACCTATAGACTCTCAGACCATGAGAAACAAGATTCTCTGGTCTGATGAAACCAAGATTGAACTCTTTGGCCTGCATGCCAAGTGTCACGTCTGGAGGAAACCTGGCACCATCCCTATGGTGAAGCATGGTGATGGCAGCATCATGCTGTGGGGATGTTTTTCAGTGGCAGGGACTGGGAGACAAGTCAGGATCGAGGGAAAGATGAACAGAGCAAAGTACAGAGAGACCCTGGATGAAAACCTGCTCCAGAGCGCTCAGGACCTCAGACTGGGGCGAAGGTTCACCTTCCAACAGGACAACGACCCTAAGCACACAGCCAAGACAAAGCAGGAGTTGCTTCCGGACAAGTCTCTGAATGTCCTTGAGTGGCCCAGCCAGAGCCCAGACTTGAACGCGATCTAACATCTCCGGAGAGACCTGAAAATAGTTGTGCAGCGACGCTCCCCATTCAACCAGACAGAGCTTGAGAGGATCTGCAGGGAAGAATGGGAGAATCTCCCCAAATACAGGTGTGCCAAGCTTGTAGCGTCATACCCAAGAAGACTCGAGGCTGTAATCGCTGCCAGAGGTGCTTCAACAACGTACTGACTAAAGAGTCTGAATACTTATGTAAATGTGATATTTCCGTTTTTTCTTTTTAATAAATTAGCAAACATTTCTAAAAACCTGTTTTTGCTTTATCATGGTGTATTGTGTGTAGATTGATGAAGGGGGAAAAAAAACAATTTAATCAATTTTAGAGTAAGGCTGTAATGTAACAAAATGTGAAAAAAGTCAAGGGGTCTGAATACTTTCCGAATGCACTGTATATACAAAGAAATGTCAATTGAAAAAGGTAAAACGAAACGAAGTGCAGCTAGTTTGCAGTCTTTCCAGCTTCAGTTGAAGTGATTGTGTTAGCTGTGTTGTTGGCTAGCTCCTCTGAACAACAGTGTCCTGACGAGTGAACACATTTTCTAAGCCAGGTGAAATCACGCCTCATTAGCTCATTGTTATGGATGTATCCAAATAAATGTCACTAGAAAACAACTTAAACAGCAACATTGCTGTTTTTCTGGCTGCACTTTTTGACGTGACTGTAAGTTAGCCGTAGTTAGCTAGCTAGCAAGCAAGGGATAAGAATGTTGCCAGCCAGTATGGCAATGGAACATTTAGAATGAACGACTGGGTCGCGTCCCTACATACAGAACAAAAAGACTGAACGACTGGTTGTCTCTGGCAACCGAACCACTAGAACGAACGACCAGCCGGCTTGGGTAGCAACCCTAGATTTGTGTCGGGACTATATCTTGTGGAAGGATGAAATAGTATGAATAAATTCATAAAAATAAAGTTTTTAATGAAAATATATCAATCGTTATTTGAATATGTTGGTAACCAGTTGTATAAAAGTGATAAAGCCCTCTAAGCCGGTGTTTGGAGGATATATTGGCACGGTTTGCCGGCCCCTCGACTTCGTCTCGGGCCTAACAACACCCGTGCCAATATATCCTCCAAACACCGGCTTCTTGGACCTTATCACTTCATTAATATATGTCCACAATCTGGCCACTGATCTGATAGATATTCCTTAAATGATAGAATGCCAATTTACCATTGCCTTTTAAGAGAATGTCAACAGCACATTCTCACTCCAAACAAACAGTAGTAAAATCTCATTGCTATATTGACTGGGCTTAATTTCAGTACTTCAGCATAACGTTTCCTACAGGTTTCCTCATGGTTCTGATTAAAGTAATGTTCTTAAATTGTTCAGAGAACGTTAAGAAACAACATTCTTCTGTGGGAATTTCAGTACTTCAGCATAACGTTTCCTACAGGTTTCCTCATGGTTCTATTTAAAGTCATGTTCTCAAATTGTTCGCAGAATGTTAAGAAAACTTGAAATGATTCAAAAACCTCCAAATAACCTATAATTTAGTTCTCAGAGCATTAATAAAACCTCCCAGGAAAACGTTAAAGGAACCAGAGTAAACGTTCTCAGAACCTGCCTAAAAATAAACATTCTCAGAACAGGCGAAATATTCCCTTCTGTTCTCAGAATGTTTAAAAAACGTTCTGTTTCACCGGTCAGGAAATGTATGGCTTCTTTCCCACAACCAATGTGAAACCAAAAAACATACCCACAACTTCCAAGGAATCAAATGTGCTAGCTGAGACATAATCCCATTAACAGCTTTGTACGTTAAACCATCCTCTAAGGTGGCCAAGAGAGCTAAAACACAAAGCAGAGGTGTGATGAAGTGGCACAACCTTCAGCTCCAGGCTGCTCTTAGCTGGGTTACATAAAACACAGATGTGCCAAGAAGTTTCAGGGTAAGATAAGTGTGTAAAGGATTATACAACATATAGGCTTTCCAGCTGTAAAGGTTGTTTAAAAATAGTAAAGAACGAAATAAGTTCTGAAATGGTTTTGAGAGAGATATATACCAGGACTTAACAATTATTACATCATTCTGTTTGCATATCTAAAGGAGAGGCCATTGAAATGGGTTTGGCTTCAGATTAAGGAAGGTTTGAGGCTTCAGAGATGAAAGTGAGCCTACAGAGATTTCTCTTGACATAATTTCATTTGTTGAATAGGCAAGTACAAGTACACCTGTGTGAAAGCATGTAGTTTTCAACTGGAGGTTCTGGTGAATGGATATTTCCATATAATTCAAAATAAATATAATGGGCAATGTGACCTGGTGGATTACGTTTAAACACTTATCAATTGTCTCAAAATATCCATTGTTAGCACACTGTGACAGCCATTTTCAACGTTATGTTTTTTTGTATTGTTCCAATGTTGTTGTGAGCAGGGTGGTCTTCATCGGAGGGCATAATGAATGGAGGGTGCCATCTCATGTCAAGCCATGCTGCCATTACTGTCAACACTTCCTGTTAGCCTGTATTATCAGTGGGAGAAGATGGCTTCAATCCAGGAAGTAGCTGGCTCATCTAAAGGACACAGTGTGATAAGAAAATACATTTGATGTTAAGATAACTCTCAATGTACTGAGAAAATAACATACAAAGCTTTTGACTTTAAAACAATGGCCAACGCTTGTTGGTTCCTCAAACTCATAGCTTAAAAATATACAAGTTACAATAGTGGTCTGCTTTTCTTTTTCCAGTGTGAATTTTCAGATGATTGAAAAAAGACTTAAAATATGTTTAATGGTCCCTTACATGTAGTGTAGGCCTACCTGACTGGATATGTGAGGATGATATCTTTCACATGTTAGAGGTAGGTGTGAAAATGGTGATTTCTGAATATTCCGGCTGACCAAACCTGATGAGGTCAGATGATTATCAAAGCTGCTGAACCAGAGAGTTGCTACATTTGCGCTTGAAAGGGAAGACACTGACAGTCCAAGGCCTCCACATCTGCAAGAAAAGGAGGGTGGACGGTATGTATAGAAATGCAGCTGTAAACACTGGAATTATTAACATTTAGGTGTGCTTACAAGACAGTATTAAATCAAAGTAAGCAAAAAATGAAAAAGGCTGCAGTACTGTAGATGAAGGAAGCCCACTTCCTCACTTTTATTCTCTCATTTACTATTCATGTCATAACCCGCCCTCCCTGACCTACGTGGTTCATAGGGAGGTTCATCTTTGAGTTTTTCAATAGTTTGAACTTTCATATGATTTCATAGCATTTTAGTGGTCATGGTTTGTTGTCTTTCAAAACATGTCAAAACCTATATGCTTGGTTAGGATACACACAGTCATACAGGACAGTAAACCCATATCTTAGACAACAACGATAATGGAGTAAAGTATAGAATCTATAATGCCTTATTTGGTGTGATGTTTGGAAATCCCGTAACGTTTTCTGCTTCCATTAATGAACCTTTTTACTTATTCTAATGTCATCCATGAAGACTATTTTGAGAAGCCTATTTGAGAAGATATTTTCCTTTAACGTTAGAGGTTTTTATTGAGGAAAAATGTGCTTACTATGACTGTGAAATGTGATTGTCTCACCTGCCTCAGATGGACCAGACGCTCGCCCGCCTCTCTTCCTTCGGGGGGATGATCGAAGACTGTCCGGAAGAGTTGAGCGAACTCTCCGTAGTTGTCCAACGCGTCTCCTCCTTCACTCCAGACAGTGTTGGCCCACTCCAGGGCTTTCCCCGAGAGGCAGGAGATGAGGGCGGACACCTTCTCCCGATCCGATGGAGCAGGGCTGATGGTGTTGAAATAGAGGTCCAGCTCCAGGAGGAAACCCTGGCAGCGGGCCGCTGTCCCGTCGTATTCCCTAGGTCGAGACAGGTGAATACCTCTGGGTGCTGGTGTGTGGGTGGCTGGATCCGGTTGCTCAGCTGGTTCCGCAGGGTCGGGTCCTCTCCTCGCCCAAGCTGGCTAACATGTTGGAATGCTCCCGGACCCGCTCACAGACTCCAGGCATATTCCCCACTCCTGCTGACTCCATGCTGTTGGGTGTGTGATTCTGTAGCGGGTGATTTGGATGGAGTCAGGCGCAGGAGGTGTAAATCACAGAATAATGGTTTATTCGGCCAATACAGCGGTTCGCAGCAATGCGTAAAACAACTACAGTGCATCTTAACGTATAATGCTCCACCGAGCTATCGACACCTCCACATGGAAACAATCACACACAAAGACATGGGGGACAGAGGGAATACTTATACAGAGACTGATGAGGGGTTATGAACCAGGTGTGTGTAAAAAACAAGACAAATCAAATGGAATGATGAGAAGAGCAGCGGCAGTGGCTAGAAGGCCGGTGACGACGAACGCCGAACCCTGCCCGAACAAGGAGACGAGGCAGCTTCGGAGGATGTCGTGACAGTACCCACCCACTTGACGCGCAGCTCCAGCAGCGCGCGGACACCGGCCTCGGGGACGGCCAGGAGGACGCGGAGCAGGGCGATCCGGATGGCGACGGTGGAAATCCCGCAACAGGGAGTGATCGAGGACATCCTTCACTGGGACCCAGCACCGCTCCTCCAGACCATACCCCTCCCACTCCATGAGGTAGTGAAGGCCCCCACCCGACGCCTCGAATCCAGGACGGAACCGACGAAGTACGTCGGGGCCCCCTCGATGTCCAGAGGGGGCGGAGGGCGCTGCCGCACTTCAGACTCCTGGAGTGGACCAGCCACCACCGGCCTGAAGAGAGATACGTGAAACGAGGGGTTAATATGGTAATCAGGAGGGAGCAGCAACCTATGCGTAACCTCGTTAACTCTCCTCAGGACTTTGAACGGCCCCACAAACCGCGGGCTCAGCTTCCGGCAGGGCAGGCGGAAGGGCAGGTTCCAGGTCGAGAGCCAGACCCGATCACCCGGTACAAAGACCGGGGCCTCACTGCGGTGGCGGTCAGTGTTGGCTTTCTGGTGATGTACGGCCAAAACCAGTCGTCCACCGCATGAACTTCGGTCTGGCCCTGATGCCATGGTGCCAGGACCGGCTGATACCCTAAAACACATTGAAATGATGGCAGGTTAGTGGAGGAGTGGCGGAGAGAGTTCTTGGCATATTTGGCCCATGGCAAGAACACCGACCACTCCCCCAGCCGGTCCTGGCAGTAGGACCGCAGGAACCTACCCACATCCTGATTCAGCCGTTTCACCTGCCCATTAGATTCGGTTTGAAACCCAGAGGTCAGGCTGACCTAGACCCCCAGACGTTCCATGAATGCCTTCCAGACCCTAGACGTAAACTGGGGACCCCGGTCAGACACTATGTCCTCTGGCACCCCGTAGTGCCGGAAGACGTGTGTGAACAGGGCTTCCGCAGTCTGCAGGGCCGTGGGGAGACCGGGCAGAGGAAGGAGGCGGCAGGCTTTAGAGAAGCGGTCCACAACAACCAGGATGGTGGTGTTACCCTGAGAGAGGGGAAGATCAGTTAGAAAGTCAATCTAACGAGGGGTTAATATTCTTGTACTCAATAGGCAATTGTAACCTGTAACACACCTCGTTCAATCTTCTCAGGACTTTAAAGGGCCCCACAAACCGCCGACCCAGCTTCCGGCAGGGCAGGCGGAGGGGCAGGTTTCGAGTCGAGAGCCAGACTCGATCTCCCGGTGCGTATACCGGTCCCTCACTGCGGTGGCGATCGGCGCTCGCCTTTTGTTGACGGATGGCCCGCTGCAGATGGACATGGGCAGCGTCCCACGTCTCCTCAGAGCGCCGAATCCACTCATCCACCGCAGGGGCCTCGATCTGGCTCTCGTGCCATGGTGCCAGGACCGGCTGATAACCTAAAACACACTGGAAATGTGTTAAATTGGTGGAGGAGTGGCGGAGAGAGTTCTGGGCCATCTCTGCCCAGGGGATATACCTAGACCACTCCTCCGGCCGGTCCTGGCAATAGGACCTCAGAAACCTACCCACATCCTGGTTGACTCGTTCAACCTACCCATTGCTTTCTGGGTGGTACCCCGAGGTAAGGCTCACCGAGACCCCCAAGCGTTCCATGAACGCCCCCCAGACTCTGGAGGTGAACTGGGGACCTCGGTCAGACACTATATCCTCGGGGACCCCATAGTGCCGGAACACGTGGGTAAATAGGGCCTCAGCGGTCTGTAGGGCAGTAGGGAGACCCGGCATTGGGAGGAGACGACAGGCCTTGGAAAACCGATCCACAACGACCAAAATGGTGGTATTCCGCTGGGAGGGGGGTAGGTCGGTCACAAAATCCACCGAGAGGTGGGACCATGGTCGTTGTGGAACGGGCAGGGGATGTAACTTTCCCCTGGGCAAATGTCTAGGCGCCTTACACTGGGCGCACACCGAGCAGGAGGAGACATAAACCCTCACATCCCTAGCTAACGTTGGCCACCAGTATTTCACGCTAAGGCAGTGCACTGTCCGGCCAATACCTGGATGTCCAGAGGAGGGTGATGTATGAGCCCAATAAATAAGGCGATCACGAACCTCGAGCGGAACGTACGTCCGCCCCACCGGACACTCGGGGGGAGTAGGGTCGGTACGCAGTGCCCGCTCGATCTCCGCATCGACCTCCCACACCACCGGAGCCACCAGACAAGACTCCGGCAGTATGGGAGTAGGCTCAATGGACCTCTCCTCTGTGTCATACCGCCGGGACAGGGCGTCTGCCTTACCGTTCTGGGACCCTGGGATGTATGTGATCTTAAAAACAAACCGGGTCAGGAACATGTTCCACCTAGCCTGACGAGGGTTCAATCTCCTAGCTGCCCGGATGTACTCCAGGTTACGGTGATCAGTCAGAATGAGGAAAGGGTGTTGAGCCCCCTCAAGCCAATGCCTCCACACCTTTAGGGCCTGGACTACAGCTAACAGCTCCCTGTCCCCAACGTCATAATTACGCTCCGCCGAGCTGAGCTTCTTAGAGTAGAACGCACAGGGGCGGAGCTTAGGTGGCGTGCCGGACCGTTGCGACATGACTGCCCCAATGCCGGCCTCGGACGCGTCTACCTCTACTTGGAATGGTAAAGAGGGATCCGGATGCGCCAGCACCGGGGCCGAGGTGAACAGGTTCTTCAGTTTGACAAATGCCCTGTCCGCCTCAGCTGACCACTGCAAACGAACCGGACCACCCTTTAGCAGGGACGTAATGGGAGCTGCAACCTGTCCAAAGCCCCGGATAAACCTCCGGTAGTAATTAGCAAAACCCAAGAACTGCTGCACCTATTTTACAGTGGTTGGAGTTTGCCAATTACGCACGGCCGACACACGGTCTACCTCTATCTCCACACCAGACGCGGACAACCGATAACCCAAAAAGGAGACGGACTCCTGGAAGAACAGGCATTTCTCTGCCTTGACATACAAGTCATGCTCCAACAGTCTTCTCAACACTCGGCGCACCAGGGCTACATGCTCGGCTCGTGTAGAAGAGTACACTAGGATGTCGTCGATGTATACTACCACACCCTGCCCATGCATGTCCCGGAAAATCTCGTCAACAAAGGATTGGAAGACTGAAGGAGCATTCATTAACCCATAAGGCATAACGAGATACTCGTAATGACCCGAGGTGGTGCTAAATGCAGTTTTCCATTCATCCCCCTCCCTAATGCGCACCAGATTGTACGCGCTCCTGAGATCCAACTTTGTGAAGAACCGCGCTCCGCGTAATGATTCTGTCATAGTCGCAATCAGTGGAAGAGGGTAACTGTACTTAACCGTGATCTGATTGAGACTACGGTAATCAATACACGGGCGCAAACCCCCGTCCTTCTTCTTCACAAAGAAGAAACTCGAGGAAACCGGGGAAGTGGAGGACCGTATGTATCCCTGTGCCAAGGACTCGGCTATGTAAGTCTCCATAGCCGCTGTCTCCTCTTGAGACAGGGGATACACACGGCTCCGCGGAAGTGGCGCTCCTGTTTGGAGATTGATCGCACAATCCCCCTGTCTATGAGGTGGTAGCCGTGTTGCCCTCGTTTTGCTGAACACAAGTGCTAAATCCTCATACTCAGGGGGAATGCGCATTGCGGGCACTTGGTTCGGACTCTCTACCAAGGTCGCCCCTAAGGAAACACCTAGACATCTCCCTACACACTGGGCAGACCACTCCATAAGAGCCCTCTGTTGCCACGCAATGGTAGGATCATGGGCGCTTAACCAGGGAAGCCCCAACACCACAGGATACGCAGGAGAGTCAATCAGATAAAACTGAATGATCTCCTCATGACCCCCTTGCGTCGTCATCTTAAGTGGTGCTGTGACTTCTCTGATCAGCCCCGACCCCAACGGCCGGCTGTCTAGGGCGTGAACAGGAAAGGGGGCTTCTACCGGCCGAAGGGGAATTCCTAACCTAATACAAAATGCACGATCAACAAAATTCCCAGCTGCGCCTGAATCTACTAGCGCCTTATGCTGGGAATGAGGTGCCACCTGTGGAAATCTCACAGGTATACTCATGTGACCAACAGAGAGCTCTGGGTAAGTGGAGCGCCTACTCACCTGAAATGACTCCCCAGTGCGTGACCTGTTGTCCCCTCTCCCAGGAGACCCTCCCCAGCACCTGGCCCGGTGTGTCCTCCACGGCCACAGTTGGTGCAGGGGATGGCCCCCCTCGGGTTCTCTCTCCTCCTCTCTCTAGCGCCAGCACTCCCGAGCTCCATGGGAATCGGCTCGGAGGTGCTGGAGGGTGGAATGGACGACCCCCACTCGGGACGTCCGCGGGTAGCCAGCAGGGTGTCGAGCCGGATGGAGATGTCCACCAACTGGTCGAAGGCTAGGTTGGTGTCCCTGCAGGCCAGCTCACGACGAACGTCCTCTCGTAGGCTACACCGGTAATGGTCGATGAGGGCCCTCGCATTCCACCCCGCATCCGCCGCTAGAGTCCGGAACTCCAGGGCGAACTCCTGTGCGCTCCTCTTCCCCTGTCGGAGGTGGAACAGACGCTCCCCCGCCGCCTTCCCCTCAGGTGGGTGATCGAAGACATCCCTGAAGCGGCGGGAGAACTCCGCGTAGGTGATGGTAGCTGCGTCTATTCCCCTCCATTCGGCGTTGGCCCACTCCAACGCCTTGCCGGATAGACAGGAGATGAGGGCGGAGACGCTCTCGTATCCCGAGGGCGCTGGGTGTATGGTAGCCAGGTAGAGTTCCACCTGCAGGAGGAACCCCTGACACCCTGCTGCAGAACCGTAATATGCCCTCGGGAGCGAGAGCCGAACGCCACTGGGTTCCGGTGCTGAGAGAGGAGGACTGGCCGTTGGTGATGGGATGGTGTGAGAAGGCGTGGGCACCTCTCCAGTAACCAACCGGCGCAGAGTGTTGGACACCTCGTTCATGGCGGCCCCAAGTCGCCGGATCATGGTGTCTTGGTCGCTGATCCGATCCTCCAGCGACTTGGGTGCCGCCACTGCTCCTGCTGACTCCATAGTGGTGTGTTGTTCTGTCAAGGGCTGAGGTGTATGGAGTGTGGAAGTCAGCCGCAGGACACCGAAGTTTAGTCCAACAAAGTTTACTGTGAAAACCACTGGGCAAAAATACAGTAAACGGCCTCAACAACAAAACCGAGGCGAGCAATACGCAAACCATGCGTATAACAAATAAACAAGAAAACAAATACAAAACACGCAGCACTACGGACAGGCGGAAAACAACACACAACCTAACCAATACAACACAGGCAACTTATAGAACACGTAATCAGACACAAACGGACACAGGTGTGACAGACAGACAAAAGCAATCACACATAGAAACATTCAACGGTGGCAGCTAGTACTCCGGGGACGACGAACGCCGAAGCCTGCCCGAACCAGGAGGAGGAGCAGCCTCGGCAGAATCCGTGACAATTGTGAAACTTTTGTTATTGACCAAATACTTATTTTCCACCATAATTTGCAAATAAATTCATAAAAAATCCTACAATGTGATTTTCTGGATTTCTTTTCTCATTTTGTCTGTCATAGTTGACGTGTACCTATGATGAAAATTACAGGCCTCTCTCATCTTTTTAAGTGGGAGAACTTGCACAATTGGTGGCTGACTAAATACTTTTTCCCCCACTGTATATAGGACAGCGTGAAATCAAACCGGGTGAAGAACATGGCCCACCTGGCCTGGCGAGGGTTCAGCCTCCTCGCTGCCCGGATGTACTCCAGGTTACAGTGGTCAGTCCAGACGAGGAAAGGGTGTTTCGCCCCCTCGAGCCAGTGCCTCCATGCTGTCAGGGTTCTGACAACAGCCAACAGCTCCTGACCACCAACGTCATAGTTCTGCTCCGCCGGGCTGAGCTTCTTAGAGAAGAAGGCACAGGGGCGGAGCTTGGGTGGCGTGCCCGAGCATTGGGATAGGACAGCGCCTACCCCTACCTCGGACGCATCCACCTCCACTACGAACGGCAATGATGGATCAGGATGGACCAGTACCGGGGCTGAGGTGAACATAGCCCTCAGGTTACTGAAAGCCCTGTCAGCCTCAGCAGACCAACGGAGCCGGGACAGCCCACCCTTCAACAGAGAGGTGATGGGAGCTGCGACCTTGCCAAAGCCCCGGACAAACCTCCGATAGTAGTTGGCAAAGCCAATGAAGCGCTGCACCTCCTTTACCGTGGTTGAAGATGGCCAATTACGCACGGCTGAAATGCGGTCTCCCTCCATCTCCACACCTGAGGTGGTGATGTGGTATCCGAGGAAGGAGACGGATTTTTGGAAGAACATACACTTTTCTGCCTTGGCATACAGGTCATGCTCCAACAGTCGGCCCAGCACTCTGCGAACCAGGGACACATGCTCAGCGCGTGTAGCGGAATACACCAGGATGTCATCGATGTAGACCACCACACCACGACCAAGAATGTCCTGAAACACCTCGTTCACAATGGACTGGAAGACTGATGGAGCATTCATCAACCCGTACGGCATCACCAGGTATTCATAATGCC
This sequence comes from Coregonus lavaretus, assembly GCF_964263955.1. Lineage (NCBI taxonomy): Eukaryota > Metazoa > Chordata > Actinopteri > Salmoniformes > Salmonidae > Coregonus > Coregonus lavaretus. The sequence continues at coordinate 30,495,147 of NC_140005.1, read as the reverse complement.
CCATGGGTATGCTAAAAGCTGTCTTCCACTCGTCCCCTTCCCTTCACCTGGTTGTACACACTCCTGAGATCTAATTTCGTGAAGAAGCGTGCCCCATGCATTGATTCGATCACAGAGGAAATGAGGGGTAGAGGATAACTATAGCGAATTGTAGTTTTATTAAGTGCACGGAAATCAATGCAAGGGCACAGACCCCCGTCTTTCTTCTTCACGAAAAAGAAACATGAGGTGGCGGGTGAAGTGGAGGGACGTATGAACCCCTGACGCAGGGACTCAGAGACGTATGTTTCCATAGCCTCCGTTTCCGCCTGCAACAGGGGATATACATGACTCCTACACAACCCCACCTTTTCATCTGTGGCAATGAAAAGGTGGGGTTGTGTAGTGCTAGCCAGGGAAGGCCCAACAAAACAGGGAAATCAGGGGACTCAATAATGTGAAATGTGATTTGCTCATTATGGGTATCCTGCGTAATCATAGTGACTGGTGCTGTAACCTCCCTAACAAAACCTGACCCTAATGGTTGATTATCAAGTGCTTTGATGGGTAATGGAATAGACAGGGGAACCAATGGAATACATAAACTAAGAGCTAAAGACCTGTCCATAAATTTCCCAGCTGCACCTGAATCTACCAGCGCCTTACACTGGGAAACTACCATGTAATTAGGGAAGTTGACGTGGATGTTGAAATGCGCATCAGATGGCTCTGAACTAGTGTGGGTTTGTGTTACCTGGGGTGACGCAAGAGTGCCCTGCCTGCCACCTCCAGAACCAGAAGAACTCTGACAAAATCGTGCAGCAGAATGTCCTCTCTTGCCACAAGAGTGACACTGGATCTGTCGTCCTCCGTTCTCCAGGAACGCTGCACCACCCAGCTCCATCGGAACGTGATCCGGGTTGAAGGGGGGTGAAACGGGGTGAAACGGGCAGGCCCCTTCCAGGACGTCTTCTGGCCGCCAGCAGGTTGTCCAACCGGATGGCCATGTCCACCAATTGGTTGAAGGTCAACGTGGTATCCCGGCAGGCTAGCTCCCTTTGGACGTCCTCACGCAAGCTGTATCGGAAGTGGTCGATGAGGGCCCGCTCGTTCCACCCGGAGCCAGCCGCCAGAGTTCTAAACTCCAGGGCAAAGTCTTGCGCGGTCCTCGTCCCCTGCCTCAGATGGACCAGACGTCTCTCTTCCTTCGGGGGGATGATCGAAGACTTTCCGGAAAAAGCAAGCGAACTCACCGTAGTTGTTCAACGCGTCTCCACCTTCACTCCAGACCACGTTGGCCCACCCCAGGGCTTTCCCCAAGAGGCAGGAGATGAGGGCGGACAGCTTCTCCCGATCCGATGGAGCAGGGCTGATGGTTTTGAAATAGAGGTCCAGCTGCAGGAGGAAAACCTGGCAGCGGACCGCTGTCCCGTCGTATTCCCTCGGTCGAGACAGGTGAAAACCTCTGGGTGCTGGTGTGTGGGTGGTTGGATTCGGTCGCTCAGCTGGTTCCGCAGGGTCGGTCCTCTCCTCTCCAATCGCTGGACGGCCTGGAGAACCCGATCCATCGCTTCGCCCAAGCTGGCTAACATGTTGGAATGCTCCCGGACCCGCTAACAGACTCCAGGCATTTTCCCCGCTCCTGCTGACTCCATGCTGTTGGGTGTGTGATTCTGTAGCGGGTGATTTGGACGGAGTCAGGTGCAGGATGTGTAAATCACAGAATAATGGTTTATTCGGCCAATACAGCGGTTCGCAGCAATGCGTAAAACAACTGCAGTGCAACTTAACAGCACACTGGGATAACAAAACACACAGGTGAATATCCCAGCGATAAAGTACATAATGCTCCACCGAGCTATCGACACCTCCACATGGAAACAATCAACCACAAAGACATGGGGGGCAGAGGGAATACTTCTACAGGTACTGATGAGGGGATATGAACCAGGTGTGTGTAAAAAACAAAACAAAACAAATGGAATGCTGAGAAGAGGTGCAGCAGTGGCTAGAAGGCCGGTGACGACGAACGCCAAAGCCTGCCCGAACAAGGAGAGGAGGCAGCTTCGGAGGAAGTCGTGACACTTAGCTACTTTAAGATGGATGCATTAACTGTAAGTCGCTCTGGATAAGAGCGTCTGCTAAATGAATAAAATGTAAATGTCGTTAAGTGATTTCAAGATCACTAACAATGGTTATCATGTTTGATAATAATTACATTTATATTATGCTTAATAATTTACAACCTAATTTGAAGGCTGGCAAACATAGCATCTTAATATTCAGTAAACACACATCTTTTAACTTCTTTTAGTTTGTCTATCATTTAAAAAATCTGGAACGCTTAAAGCTAACACACCAGTGACATTCTGTTCTAAAATAGAACCTTAAGAAAAGTAAATGAGGACTTCAGGCAGATCACAGCATAGCAACAACAAAACAATGGTCTTTACTGCTCTTTACTTATGAATTAATTAATTTGTTTTGGTACACCAAACAACCTTGAAACATGAATGAAACGGCTGGCAGCGGGAGGGATGTCAGTACTGGACCCACCAAGTGCTTTAAGACTGTCACGACTTCCTCCGAAGCTGCCTCCTCTCCTTGTTCAGGCAGGCTTCGGCGTTCGTCGTCACCGGCCTTCTAGCCACTGCCACTCCTCATCTCATCATTCCATTTGTTTTGTCTTGTTTATTACACACACCTGGCTCATATCCCCTCATCAGTACCTGTATAAGTGTTCCCTCTGCCCCCTTGTCTTTGTGTGTGATTGATAATTGTAGAGGAGAGTATAGCTCAGTGGAGCTTGTTTCTATTGTGTATCGCTGGATTATTCACCCGTGTGCCTTATTTTCCCCAGTGTGCCGTTTGTCCGCACTGGTGTGTATTACGCATTGCTGCGTACCTCTGTTTATTGATTAAACCATTTATTCCGTGATTTCCTCTCCTGCGTCTGACTCCGTCGATCATCACCCGCTACAAACTCAGTGTGTCACTGGACCCTTTAAGGCAGTCTAGTTGACTGATGAATCAGAATTGGAATGTGAATCAATAGAGGTCACATCTTAAATGAGGAGTGATTTGAATTGGCTTAGTGTTAATGACTGCTGCTTCCCCCTGGCTCCTAGACCTGTCTTGTCCATATAGGTAACGTTTACTCCCAACATGGTGTCATAGGAAAAGTTTTCTCAATACATTGCAGTCAATGGGAAAAGATGAGTGTCACAGGGTTGATGTTTTTCCTACATTACAGTCAATGGGAAAAGATTAGTGTCACAGGGTTGACGTTTTTCTCATTTATCTCATGTCTGTCTCTCTCTACCTCCTTCCCCCCCTCATTCTCTTATCTCTCCCTCACCATTCTTTCACCCCTTCCACCCTCAAGTCAATAAAAAAATTCATTCAAGAATTCATAGCAAGGCTCTTAGTTTATAGAACTGCAAGACCATTGTGTCCAATGGAGGTAAAAAATGCTTTTGGGTCGATTTACTTCAAATTGTATATACTGGGTTCCTCGCTCACAAATAGGTACAATTTGGGAAGATAAAACCTTCTTAACCCTTTGTTTCAAGTCTTTACGTTAAGAATTGACCATTCTACAGATGATGGAAGACAGTGTTTTTGTGTTACTGCAGGGACAGAATGAAGGACCATGTTGAGGATTAATTAAGACTTCCTGTTGCCACAGGAAGCTGAACCTCAACACAGGGCATCCCTATAAGGTCACGATTGGCTGTGTGCAAGGATGGTTAACTAGCTCGAACGCAGTCAATGGGGGCGTCATGGTTATTTGAGGGCTGTAGGTAATGGAAGAAAGACCTTGTTCTCTGTGGGACCAAGTTTTCACTGTGAAGAGTGAATTTCACATGGTCAGATGTAGGCTTGCGTTCATCGGGAGCGTCTGTTGAACAATCCCATGCATTAATTTTGTTTCTTGCCTCAACCGTTCTGCCAATGTCACTCAAAAGCACATTAAAGGGATACTTTGGGATTTTGGCAATGAGGTCCTTAATCTACTTCCCCTAACCTTAACCCTCGCTTCATCTCCACATCTTGGTTCAACCGTTCTGCCGATGTCACTCAAAAGCACATTAACTCTAGGTCAGTCTTCAAGTGAGGCCTACCTTTCTGCCATGTAGTGGGGGTAGGGGCAAATTAATGAATTGTAAATTGGATTAAGGTTAGGGTTATGTCTAGCCAAGATGTGGAGGGCTAGGGTTAGGGTTGAGCCGGGATGTGGACATGAAGCTAGGGTTAGGTTTAGGGGTTGAGTTTAAAGGTTGTCTGCCTGCCTGCCTGTCTGTCTCTCTGTCTGTGAGTGGACATGTCTGTCTGAGTCTTTCACCAATTTACCCATTGCAGCTCTATCTCCAACTGTTTTGGCTTGAATGCAATGTATTGACTTATGCGCCAATACCCTTGATGCATATTTATGCGTCAATATCCTGTCTGTGGAGGTGGGAAAGTGGAGAGAGAGGTGGAGGTGGGAGAGAGAGGGGGGAGAGAGAAGAGGGAGAGAAATAAGATTAGAAGGAGGGGGGAAAGAAGGACGGAGATATAATGGAGGGGGAGGAGGAGAGAGAGAGAGAGGGGAGAGAGAAAGGGGAGAGAGAGAGTGAAGGAGGGAGGGGGGAAGATATAGATAGAAAGAGAGGAGGGAGAAAGAGAGAGAGGGAGAGTGAGAGGAGGGTGTCATGTCTGTGATGCCTTTCTCTATGCATCCATATTGTGATGTTAATCCTCTTTTTGGTCACAACTTGATTACTGTGCCCATGTTGCGTCTTTAATGTGGATGAAAAGAGAAGCAGTGGATTTTGATGAACAAAGTATGTACCTGCACCACCTGACACTTGATCTGCTTTGGTTACTCTGATAGACCTATAGGAGCACTGGTTTACAGTACAAACAGTTGTACCTTTATTTGGGGAAACAGTAGTCTATTGTTGGTCCACCTATGACAGCCAATGTTAAACTCGTTTGACATTTTGACATACTGTACTGGCATGTAACTCATGCAGGAGATATTAACATACTAGATGAGAAACTGAGTACACATTTTAGATTATTCCATTGAGAGCAGTAAGAGTTTAATTAACCAAGGAGAAAGTGGTTGAAAATAAACACTCCTAATGGGGTTCCATAAAATTATAAGAGCAGGGTATGACAGTCAATGTGACCCAAGGAACTTAATGAATTCTTTAAATCTGCTGATGAAAACACTTTTAGTAGATAGAGCGGTGAGCTTCAAGACTCTCAAAAGCTCGCTTTGAGTGGGAGAGAGAGAAGACGTGGAGAGAATTTCAACTCCCCCATTTCTAATGCCGCAGGAGATGTTTTAAAACTTTCTGGACATATTAGAGATTCATTATATAATGATGGTGAATAAAGATATTTGCTCATAAATTAGCTCTGCATTGACATTGTGCTGAGGCAATACTAACTATCCAGAATAAAGTTTTGAATTTTAATGCTGTGAAATTGTGCTCTCAAACTCAACACTGTTTAGGTAGGTACTGGTAAGGATTACAATGAAAAATAGTAAAATACCACTATTTAACTGCTATAAGCTATCACAACTTTGACAATTTGCTAAATATTGTCAACAATGCACTTAACAATTAATCTAATATTCAGTATTTTTCATGGTTTTATAACAGTTTATTAACATGTCATTAACATGTTATTACTGTTATCATCAACGTGAGCATTGTATTATCCCCTATACCTATCACTCTACCTACCCTACATTACAAAATTAACCTATTAGGAACATATGACATTGATGGTGATATTCTATTGCTGCAATCATCATTTTAAATTGAGGATAATAGCCTACATACTCTTACAGTGTAAGATACCTTGATATGGAAGCCATAGAAGGAAACATTAGTGGGGAAATATTCTCCCTTTTTCTAGGGGGACAGATTGTGGAAGGCAAGAACAGGTACAGTATCACAGTAAGGAGAGAACCAGGAGCCCCGTACATTTCCAGCTATGAAATATGCAAACGCTGTACATGATTATGAAATAAAACCCGAAATGTAGACTTTTAACTTTTGCTATAAATTCAGTCAGCACTAGGGGATGCCTGGTAGATTAACATGGAGAACCCCTCTGCTTATTGCGTTAGAGCAGCTCCAACGGGCTATTTTAATAATGCATATTCACTCATGCATATATTCTCAGCACTGTGTCAAGTACAGTGGATTAAAAAGTGAATCATTTCAAAACGGACATGTTCTATCAGGCTTTTTTTATTGAGCACCCAATAAATGGTGATTCCTTTTTTGCCTTTCATAAAGCACCTAATGGCAGCGTTGAAAAACACATTTGTCAGCCAATGCTAATATTCTCAGATCTCAAAAATCCTTCTCAAATTAGTGTCTATTAAAATACAAAATTATACTGTACGAGGTTTTAATTAACATCCACTGTTGAACATTTTCAAAGAACTGTTGTTGTATTTCAGTGGCTGTGAACTGTAAAGGCAGAGTCTTTGCTCAATGGTGTCTCAATGCTTTTCTTCACCATGTTTGGAGGTCTGTTTACCATGACTCTCCCTTGCAGAGGACATCTCCCATGCAGACCCAAATATTCAAAATATCCCCCGGCTAAACACAGACAGCCAGTCTCTTGTGCTAGGGTCAATACACAACCTACTGAGGTATTGATGGGATGGATATCTGGAGGATAGGTTTGAGCTCTTGCCAAACCCATAGCCTCTAATCCCTGGGTGAGAAATACAAACAGGGAGCGAGAGAGAGAGAGAGAGAGAGAGAGAGAGAGAGAGAGAGAGAGAGAGAGAGAGAGAGAGAGAGAGAGAGAGAGAGAGAGAGAGAGAGAGAGAGAGAGAGAGAGAGAGAGAGAGAGAGAGAGAGAGAGAGAGAGAGAGAGAGAGAGAGAGAGAGAGAGAGAGAGAGAGAGAGAGAGAGAGAGAGAGAGAGAGAGAGAGAGAGAGAGAGAGAGAAATAGAGAATGTGAAGTTCAGTACCATTGTTGAACCACCTAAATCATCAGCCATGAGTGGACCAGAATAGTCTATTCACAGACTCTGAAAAGGCTTATTTCATTTTTAATACTCCCGGATCTCCTGAACCATCTAGGATATTGTTGCTGTAATCCCACTGCTAGATGTTTCCTATGCTCAATATGTTAATATCTTCCACCACATGGATCATTTGTCAGGGACTTGGCAGATGGGGTTTGCATCCGTTTGCATCCAAGACAGATGTACCAACATGTTTGTACCCCTTCTCTGTGTGCATTTCAATGGTTGATTCACCATGCTTTTCATATGGAAACAATACCTGCCTTTGTTCAATGATAAAAAGTTAATAGGTAAATCCAATGAACATACAGGGGAAAGAGATCAACAGACCTGAGGGTAGCAGCCTGTAACTAAGTAGAGTGTGTAGAGGCAGATGGTGAACTGTGCATTGTTATTACTCAATAGACCAAATATGGGAAAAGGCATGTGTTCCACTTCATCTCTAGCTGAATCAATTCTACAATTATCTTTTCAAGCCCCCTTCAAACAACTACCCTATAACCAGAGTCTGACCAAAATCAAATACCCACTTTTTCTGGTTTTATTAGGTTTATTTATGAACTTTTTCTCAATTTACCCAGTGCTGGATCTCCATGTTAAGTACGAAAAGATCTTCGATGGTGTAGTTTGTATCTTAATAATCATCATAATACTGTACTGCCCTTAATGGTTGGTGCTAGCACGTATGTTTCCGTAATCATAAACTGTTTGAACTACATTACATTAATCTGTTGAATTTAAATTCAGAGTCAAGGCAACACTTTGCTGTTGTTGACTATAATGAAGCATCATCCACAACACAATCATGGAAAAAACATAATTTCAAGGGGAAGGTGGAGTCAAGTATTGAGGAAAATCACACAAAACAATACCATCCGGTTACCCAACAACATAATTGAAAGGGACTGCATCAGAAATCCACTTCATCAGATGCTGTCATGCCGACATGTAACACTGTAAAAAAAAAAAAACGTTACATTCGTCCTTCTTACTCTCAGGCAATATGACTTGTTGATGCTGCCATCCATGCATCCAAACAAACAAACGGACCAGAACCCTTTTCATCATGCAAACTATGTTATTTACATCAATTTTTTCTAATGTGGTTTTTGAATGTATACTGTACATTTTTAGATGGTACTGAGATGGAGATTCATGAATGTAATGAGGCATTACTTCCCTTGCCATCCATTGAAGGTGGGGATGTTGTTATTGTTCTTGTTGTGGTTGTTGTGTACAGTAAGGGAACAATTTCCATTATATATGTTTGAGCTTGTAACTATACCACAGGCAATGGAGACAACTTCCTCAACACCTTTGAAAGTTGGCTACCGCTTGAAGTGCATGACCATCAAAGTTTCATTGCCCAATTCCTTTTATCCCAAGTCTCATCTGATTGATGATGTTGGAGATGAAGTATTGTTTACACCACAGAAGTCCATCATTATACAGTGTATGCTGCTTACAGTAGCAACCTGCAGTGAGGTGAATACATTTGAATGCATTTCCATGAGATTAAAACATTTTAAGTGTATATGTGCTGACCCGTGGACTTTCAGATGGGCATTGTCCTCTCTTCCCTTGAATGTTTCCAGGATAAAAATTAATGCTGTTCTGAATGTTCCAGTCGGCCAGCGAGGGGTTCTCGGCAAACACTGTTTCATGTGCTCAGCCTGACAGGCTTTTGAAGTAAGTGGTAGTCTGGGAGGATATCAGGTTGGCCTTTAGAGAGACACACTACCTGATGTTTATCCTCATCCTCCAACTTTAAGACATCATCAGAGACAATATCCTGTTTTAGATCTACTGTATACCTGAATTAACAAATAAAATGGAAAACATCTTCACTCCAGAGTCTATTAAGATGTTAGATGTTGCATAGATACAGTATATGCTGATGTAAAACACTGTTCACTCAGAGTGGCTTCTGGGCATTATTAGTATCCTTAACAGATTTCCCCTTTAGTGTTTTACTTTCTTTAATAAGGGGGGAGTATTTCCATTTCTGCTTAGAGTTGGGCTTGATGTCTTGATGTTTTGCCAGAACGTAGGAGGAGAACTAGAGCTTGGACACCTCAAAAGATTCACTCCAGGGAAAAGGAGACTGTAGTGGGTCAAAATAAACCTGTCTCTACTTCTCTTCATGTGTATTCAGGCAAAGACCACATTAAAGTGTCACGAAACATCTTCATCAATATTTCCAGTCGAAATATTTTTTAATTTTACAGCACCCACAAAATGCCTAACGGTACATACCTAGAACATTCTGATAAGGATTGCAGGATTGAAGTATCATTAGTAACATAATAAATAGTTCCTAAAGGAGACCTCCATGTGTACGGACATAACTGTACAGACTTTAGGTATTGCCCATAACTTTCGAACACACAATTTACTCATAAGTTACCAGTGAGCAAGTCCCACAACCCCAGACAGAATATCTCTCTAGATTAATTTAAATCTCAGCACTGAAGAGGTTAAATGCATTGGAAGTACATTAGAAGTCATACACAGTACAGTACTCCTGACACTAGATCTATAGAGTATTGGGCTGATTGAGTAATTGATTGAATTAAGCCTGCATTCTGCCACAAACGTGTATATTTGACGCATTTTGAAATTCTATTTATGGTATTGATAACTTAAATGTGTGCATTAGTATTTATATCATCGATTATTTGAAAGGAGCTGCTATCCATATATATATATCCATGTAAAGTTTAGAAATTCTGATTCAGCTGCAAGCTTTTGTTTTGCGCTTGGAAATAGGATGACTTCACTGTTGTCTTTTAAGATATAGATACAGATACAGTGCATTTGGAAAGAATTCAGACCCCTTTACATTTTCTACATTTTGTTACGTTACAGCCTTATTCTAAAATGGATTACATTTACAAAATGGATTACACACAATACCCCATAATGCCAAAGCAAAAACAGGTTTTTAAAAATAAATAATTGAAATATCACATTTACATAAGTATTCAGACCCTTTATTCACTACTTTGTTGAAGCAACTTTGGCAGCGATTACAGCACACCTGTATTTGGGGAGTTTCTCCCATTCGTCTCTGCAGATCCTCTCAAGCTCTGTCAGGTTGGATGGGGAGCGTCGCTGCACAGCTATTTTCAGATCTCTCCAGAGATGTTCAAGTCCAGGCTCTGGCTGGGCCACTCAAGGACATTCAGAGACTTATCCCGAAGCCACTCCTGCGTTGTCTTGGCTATGTGCTTAGGGTCGTTGTCCTGTTGGAAGGTGAACCTTCGCCCCAGTCTAAGGTCCTGAGCTCTCTGGAACAGGTTTTCATCAAGGATCTCTCTGTACTTTGCTCTGTTCATCTTTCCCTCGATCCTGACTATTCTCCCAGACCCTGCCGCTGAAAAACATCCCCACAGCATGATGCTGCCACCACCATGCTTCACCGTAGGGATGGTGCCAGGTTTGCTCCAGACGTGACGCACGGCATTCAGGCCAAAGAGTTCAATCTTGGTTTGATCAAACCAGAGAATCTTGTTTCTCATGGTCTGAGAGCCCTTTAGGTGCCTTTTGGCAAACTCCAAGCTGGCTGTCATGTGGCTTTTACTGAGGAGTGGCTTCCGTCTGGCCATTCTACCATAAAGGCCTTATTGGTGGAGTGCTGCAGAGATGGTTGTCCTTCTGGAAGGTTCTCCCATCTCCCCAGAGGAACTCTGGAGCTCTGTCAGAGTAACCATCGGGTTCTTGGTCACCTCCCTGACTAAGGCCCTTCTCCCTCGATTGCTCAGTTTGGCCGGGCGGCTAGCTCTAGGAAGAGTCTTGGGCGTTCCAAACTTCTTCCGTTTGAGAATGATGGAGGCCACTGTGTTCTTGTGGACCTTCAATGCTGCAGAAAGTTTTTGGTACCCTTCCCCAGATCTGTGCCTCGACACAACCCTGTCTCGGAGCTCTACGGACAATTCCTTCGACCTCATGGATTGGTTTTTGCTCTGACATGCACTGTCATCTGTGGGACCATATATAGACAGCTGTGTGCCTTTCCAAATCATTTTGGAGTTACAGTGGAATGAACCAATCACATTTTGACTTGCAATGGGTGGGAGCGTAAAAAAAGAAAGTTACATGTCTAGGCCTTCTCTAAGGCCTAGAGACTTCACTACTGAGAACAGAAGAGAAAATAATCAGTGGTGGAAGCAGTAGTTTTCCCACGCTAACACTAGTAACGTTAGCTAGCATGTGTTGTAGTAGCGTGACAATGTTTTTCTATTTTCTAAATTTTTTATATAGGGGGTTGTAACACTCTGGCTCTATGGACGTTGATTTTGAGCCAGGGTTGTTCATTTTTCTTTTGGGTGTATTTCATTTGGTGGTGTTGGGTAGGGGTGAGTTTCATTTGTTTGTGTTTTGGTAATTTGGTTAATGACTCCCAATCGGAGGTAACGAGTGTCAGCTGTTCGGCTCGTTATCTCTGATTGGGAGCCATATATATTCTGTGTGTTTTCACCTTGTGGTTGTGGGTTATTGTTTCCTTGATGCTGTTAGTTTATTTCAGTATTGGAACTTCACGTATCGTTCTTTGTTGTTTTCTTCGTGGTTGCTTTAAGTAAATAAAGTCATCATGTTCACTCGCAACGCTGCGCATTGGTCTCCTCCTTCAGACGATCGTGACAGAATAACCCACCACAAGAGGACCAAGCGGCGTAACAAGCGGCAACAGGACCTACCTACGCAGGATGTATGGACGCCTCCTAAGGATTTTTGGACTTGGGAGGAGATTCGGGCTGGAAAGGGTCCTTGGGCACAACCGGAGGAAGATCACCGCCCTCGTGAAGAGCTGGAGGCAGCTGCAGCCGAGAGGAGGTGGTATGAGGAGGAATATCACCGCCCTCGTGAAGAGCTGGAGGCAGCTGCAGCCGAGAGGAGGTGGTACGAAGAGGAAGCGCGGAGTCGAGGCTGGAAGCCCGTGGTTACTCCCCAAAAATTTTTTGGGGGGGGGCACATGGCTTGGGCGCCTGGGCAGCAGGAGGCTGCCACAGGTAGAGCTGGAGAGAAGGCTATCGGATTACGGGAGCCATTGGCGAGTAGAGGGAGGGAAGTTGTTGTGGCACGGCATGAGAGACTGAAGTGTGTTCCCAGTCTGGTCCGGTCCGTTCTTGATCCCCAGTTAAGGCCAGTGGTGGGTGTTCCCGGTACGTACCGGTCTGTTCCTACTCCACGCACCAGGTCCACGATGTGCGTCGCCAGCCGGCCAGAGTCTGCCGTCTGCCCTAGGGCATCTGAACTGCCCGTCCGCCAAGCGCTGCATAAGCCGCCCGTCTGTACTGAGCTTGCAAAGCCGTCCGTCTGCCATGAGCCTGCAGAGCCGTCCGCCAGACAGAATCAGACACCTGCTATGGAATCAGCAGGAGCCGACGCAGCCCATACTAGACTGGAAGCTCAGGTTCGGAACCAGAAAGAGCAGATCCTGCAGATGGGAGCCGCCCTGCTGGAGGTGATGACTGCTATCCGAGGCTGGGGTCCGCCTCCACCGCCAGCCTCCCAGCCAGCACCATCAGCCAGCCATGAGCAGCCAGATCTGTCAGCCAGCCATGAGCAGCCAGACCCGTCAGCCAGCCATGAGCAGCCAGATCCGTCAGCCAGCCATGAGCAGCCAGACCCGTCAGCCAGCCATGAGCAGCCAGACCCGTCAGCCAGCCATGAGCAGCCAGATCCGTCAGCCAGCCATGAGCAGCCAGATCCGTCAGCCAGCCATGAGCAGCCAGACCCGTCAGCCAGCCATGAGCAGCCAGATCCGTCAGCCAGCCATGAGCAGCCAGATCCGTCAGCCAGCCATGAGCAGCCAGATCCGTCAGCCAGCCATGAGCAGCCAGATCCGTCAGCCAGCCATGAGCAGCCAGATCCGTCAGCCAGCCATGAGCAGCCAGATCCGTCAGCCAGCCATGAGCAGCCAGATCCGTCAGCCAGCCATGAGCAGCCAGATCCGTCAGCCAGCCATGAGCAGCCAGACCCGTCAGCCAGCCAGGATCCGCCAGAGCCGTCCCGCCAGGATCCGCCAGAGCCGTCCAGCCAGGATCCGCCAGAGCCGTCCCGCCAGGATCCGCCAGAGCCGTCCAGCCAGGATCAGCCAGAGCCGGCCAGCCCGGATCCGCCAGAGCCGGTCAGCCCGGATCCGCCAGAGCCGTCCCGCCAGGATCCGCCAGAGCCGGTCAGCCCGGATCCGCCAGAGCCGTCCAGCCAGGATCCGCCAGAGCCGGTCAGCCCGGATCCGCCAGAGCCGTCCCGCCAGGATCCGCCAGAGCCGTCCAGCCAGGATCAGCCAGAGCCGGCCAGCCAGGATCCGCCAGAGCCGGTCAGCCCGGATCCGCCAGAGCCGTCCCGCCAGGATCCGCCAGAGCCGTCCAGCCAGGATCAGCCAGAGCCGGCCAGCCAGGATCCGCCAGAGCCGGTCAGCCCGGATCCGCCAGAGCCGTCCCGCCAGGATCCGCCAGAGCCGTCCAGCCTGGATCCGCCAGAGCCGTCCAGCCTGGATCCGCCAGAGCCGTCCCGCCAGGATCCGCCAGAGCCGTCCAGCCAGGATCCGCCAGAGCCGTCCAGCCAGGATCCGCCAGAGCCGGCCCGCCAGGATCCGCCAGAGCCGTCCCGCCAGGATCCGCCAGAGCCGTCCAGCCTGGATCCGCCAGAGCCGTCCCGCCAGGGTCCGCCAGAGACGTCCCGCCAGGATCCGCCAGAGCCGTCCCGCCAGGATCCGCCAGAGCCAGCCAGCCAGGATCCGCCATCTAGTCAGGTGCTGCCCCTTAGCCCGGTGCTGCCCTTTAGCCCGGTGCTGCCCCTTAGTCCGGTGCTGCCCCTGAGTCCGGTGCCGCCCCTTAGCCCGGTGCCGCCCCGTAGTCCGGTACTGCCCCTTAGTCCGGTGCTGCCCCTTAGTCCGGTGCTGCCCTTTAGCCCGGTGCTGCCCCGTAGTCCGGTGCTGCCCCTTGTCCCGGTGCTGCCCCTTATCCCGGTGCTGCCCCTTATCCCGGTGCTGCCCCTTAGGCCGATGCTGCCCCTTAGTCCGGGGTTGCCCCTTAGTCCAGGTGGGGTTAGGTGGAGGGTGGTCATTGGGAGGAGGCTACCGAAGCAGGTTGTGACTGTGGTGGGGTGGGGATCACGACCGGGGCCAGAGCCACCACCATGGACAGACGCCCACCCAGACCCTCCCCTAGTCCTGATGTTGGTGCGCCCGGAGTTCGCACCTTTAGGGGGGGGTACTGTAACACTCTGGCTCTATGGACGTTGATTTTGAGCCAGGGTTGTTCATTTTTCTTTTGGGTGTATTTCATTTGGTGGTGTTGGGTAGGGGTGAGTTTCATTTGTTTGTGTTTTGGTAATTTGGTTAATGACTCCCAATCGGAGGTAACGAGTGTCAGCTGTTCGGCTCGTTATCTCTGATTGGGAGCCATATATATTCTGTGTGTTTTCACCTTGTGGTTGTGGGTTATTGTTTCCTTGATGCTGTTAGTTTATTTCAGTATTGGAACTTCACGTATCGTTCTTTGTTGTTTTCTTCGTGGTTGCTTTAAGTAAATAAAGTCATCATGTTCACTCGCAACGCTGCGCATTGGTCTCCTCCTTCAGACGATCGTGACAGGGGTAGATCAGCTTTAATATTGCAGATAGATTGTAGCTTCCATCAATGTAATTGTCTGCATCATTTCCAATCCCCCATATATACAGTTGAAGTCGGAAGTTTACATACACTTAGGTTGGAGTCATTAAAACTAGTTTTTCAACAACTCCACAAATTTCTTGTTAACAAACTATAGTTTTGACATGTCGGTTAGGACATCTACTTTGTGCGTGACACAAGTAATTATTCCAACAATTGTTTACAGACAGATTATTTCACTTATAATTCACTGTATCACAATTCCAGTGGGTCACAAGTTTACATACACTAAGTTGACTGTGCCTTTAAACAGCTTGGAAAATTCCAGAAAATGATGTCATGGCTTTAGAAGCTTCTGATAGGCTAATTGACATCCTTTGAGTCAATTGGAGGTGTACCTGTGGATGTATTTCAAGGCCTACCTTCACATTCAGTGCCTCTTTGCTTGACATCATGGGAAAATCAAAAGAAATCAGCCAAGACCTCAAAAAACAAATTGTAGACCTCCACAAGTCTGGTTCATTCTTGGGAGCAATTTCCAAATGCCTGAAGGTACCACGTTCATATGTACAAACAATAGTATGCAAGTGTGAACACCATGGGACCACGCAGCCGTCATACCGCTCAAGGAGGAGACGCGTTCTGTCTCCTAGAGATGAACGTACTTTGGTGCGAAAAGTGCAAATCAATCCCAGAACAACAGCAAAGGACCTTGTGAAGATGCTGGAGGAAACAGGTAAAAAAAGTATCTATATCCACAGTAAAACAAATCCTATATCGACATAACCTGAAAGGCTGCTCAGCAAGGAAGAAGCCACTGCTCCAAAACCGCCATAAAAAAAGCCAGACTACGGTTTGCAACTGCACATGGGGACAAAGAACATACTTTTTGGAGAAATGTACACTGGTCTGATGAAACAAAATAGAACTGTTTGGCCATAATGACCATTGTTAAATTTGGAGGAAAAAGGGGAACGCTTGCAAGCCGAAGAACACCATTCCTACCGTGAAGCACGGGGGTGGCAGCATCATGTTGTGGGGTTGCTTTGCTGCAGGAGGGCCTGGTGCACTTCACAAAATAGATGGCATCATGAGGAAGGAAAATTATGTGGATATATTGAAGCAACATCTCAAGACATCAGTCACGAAGTTAAAGCTTGGTTGCAAATGGGTCTTCCAAATGGACAATGACCGCTAGCATATTTCCAAAGTTGTGGCAAAATTGCTTAAGGACAACAACTTAAGGTCCTCTGTAGCTCAATTGGTAGAGCATGGCGCTTGTAACGCCAGGGTAGTGGGTTCGATCCCCGGGACCACCCATACGTAAAAATGTATGCACACATGACTGTAAATCGCTTTGGATAAAAGCGTCTGCAAAAATGCTTATTATTATATTAGTAACAAAGTCAAGGTATTGGAGAGGCCATCACAAAGCCCTGACCTCAATCATATAGAAAATGTGTGGGCAGAACTGAAAAAGCGTGTGCGAGCAAGAAGGCCTACAAACCTGACTCAGTTACACCAGCTCTGTCAGGAGGAAGGGGCCAAAATTCACCCAATTTATTGTGGGAAGCTTGTGGAAGGCTACCCGAAACGTTTGACCCAAGTTAAACAATTTAAAGGCAATGCTACCAAATACTAATTTATTGTATGTAAACTTCTGACCCACTGGGAATGTGATGAAATAAATAAAAGCTGAAATAAATCATTCTCTCTACTATTATTCTGACATTTCACATTTATATATTAAAGTGGTGATCCTAACTGACCTAAGACAGGGAATTTTTACTAGGATTAAATGTCAGGAATTGTGAAAACCTGAGTTGAAATGTATTTGGCTAAGGTGTATGTAAACTTCCGATTTCAACTGTATATATATATATATATAAATATATATATACTGTATATATATTGTCACGATCGTCGGAGGAAGTGGACCAATGCGCAGCGTGATAAGTGAACATCCTTTATTTTGGATTCACCACACGAAAAAAACAACAAACGATACGAAACGTGAAGTCCTTGGTTACAATACAAACCATACGGAACAAGATCCCACAACACACTGTGGAAAACAGGCTGCCTAAGTATGGTTCCCAATCAGAGACAACAAGCAACAGCTGATACACGTTGCCTCTGATTGAGAACCACACCGGCCAACATAGAAACAAATGAACTAGAATATAACCCTAGCACACAAAACACATAGAAACAACACACCCTGGGGGCCGGACCGGGCTGACGACGCGCACCATTGTCTTGGTGCGGGGAGCAGGGACGGGCCGAACCGGGCTGACGAAGCGCACCACTGGCTTGGTGCGGGGAGCAAGAACAGGCCGGACCGGGCTGACGACGCGCACCATTGGCTTGGTGCGGGAAGCAGGGACGGGCCGAACCGGGCTGACGAAGCGCACCACTGGCTTGGTGCGGAGAGCAGGAACAGGCCGGACCGGGCTGACGATGCGCACCACTGGCTTGGTGCGGGGAGCAGGGACGGGCCGAACCGGACTGCAACCGCGCCATACATCAACCCAACAGGGGAGGGCCGGGTGGGCATTCCTCCTCGGAGGCGGTTCCGGCTCCGGGCTTGACCCCCACCCTCCAACAAACCCCCCAAAGCGCCCCTGATCCGGTCTGGCCCTGCTGGCCGGAGCTGGACTGAACACTGGTGGAGCGGATTGCTCTAGCTCCGGAGTGGAGCAGCTGACCGGTGCCGGACCAGGCACCGGTGGAACAGGCACGGACTGTGCCGGACTGACGACGCGCACCACAGGCTCGGTGCGGGGAGCAGGGACGGGCCGGACCGGGCTGACGACGCGCACCATTGTCTTGGTGCGGGGAGCAGGGACGGGCCGAACCGGGCTGACGAAGCGCACCACTGGCTTGGTGCGGGGAGCAAGAACAGGCCGGACCGGGCTGACGACGCGCACCATTGGCTTGGTGCGGGGAGCAGGGACGGGCCGAACCGGGCTGACGAAGCGCACCACTGGCTTGGTGCGGGGAGCAGGAACAGGCCGGACCGGGCTGGCGACGCGCACCACAGGCTTGGTGCGAGACAGGAACATGCTGAACCGGGCTGACGAAGCGCACCACTGGCTTGGTGCGGGGAGCAGGAACAGGCCGGACCGGGCTGACGACGCGCACCACTGGCTTGGTGCGGGGAGCAGGAACAGGCCGGACCGGGCTGACGACGCGCACTACAGGCTTGGTGCGAGGGGCAGGAACATGCCGGACCGGGCTGGCGACGCGCACCACAGGCTTGGTGCGAGACAGGAACATGCCGGACCGGGCTGGCGACGCGCACCACAGCCTCGGTGCGAGGGACAGGAACAAGCCGGACCGTACTGGGGACACACACCACTGGCCCTACGCGGGGATCAGGAACGGGCCGTACCGGACTGGCAACACACCCCAGTACCTCTCGCCGTGCCTCTACATTCTCCTTCCCCCTGGTGACCAGTGACTCCCGTAACCTGGCGGCCTCCTTTGCCAACCCGCTGAACCACTCTATCCCGGCCTCCTGCTGCCCCGTCATCCACGGCGTGAGCCCCCCCTAAAAATGTTCTGGGCGTCTCTCCTCCCCGTGGGCCAGGCCTCCATGGCTCTCGCCAGACTCTCGCTCCTCTGCTCCCAAGTCCAGCCTCTCTCCTCCTCCCGCGGCTTGACCCAGTCGAGGTTGATATCCTTTAGAGCCCTCTCTGGCCTTGGCTTCTGGACACGCTGCTTGGTCCAGTTATGCTGGGATCTTCTGTTACGATCGTCGGAGGAAGTGGACCAATGCGCAGCGTGATAAGTGAACATCCTTTATTTTGGATTCACCACACGAACAAAACAACAAACGATACGAAACGTGAAGTCCTTGGTTACAATACAAACCATACGGAACAAGATCCCACAACACACTGTGGAAAACAGGCTGCCTAAGTATGGTTCCCAATCAGAAACAACAAGCAACAGCTGATACACGTTGCCTCTGATTGAGAACCACACCGGCCAACATAGAAACAAATGAACTAGAATATAACCCTAGCACACAAAACACATAGAAACAACACACCCTGGCTCAACATAACAGAGTCCCAGAGCCAGGGCGTGACATATATATATATATACAGTTCCACTCAAAAGTTTGGACACACCTACTCATTCAAAGTTTTTCTTTATTTTTACTGTTTTCTACATTGTAGAATAATAGTGAAGACATCAAAACTATGAAATAGCACATATGGATCAAGTAGTTACCAAAAAAGTGTTAAACAAATCAAAATATATTTTATATTTGAGATTCTTCAAAGTAACCACCCTTTACTTTGATGATAGCTTTGCACACTCTTGGCATTCTCTCAACCAGCTTCATGAGGTAGTCACACGGAATGCATTTTAATTAACAGGTGTGCCTTGTTAAAAGTTAATTTGTGGAATTGATTTCCTTCTTAATGCTTTTGAGCCAATCAGTTGTGTTGTGACAAGGTAGGGGTGGTATACAGAAGATAGCCATATTATGGCAAGAACAGCTCAAATAAGAAAAGAGAAACGACAGTCCATCATTACTTTAAGACATGAAGGTCAGTCAATGCGGAACATTTCAAGAACTTTGAAAGTTTCTTCAAGTGCAGTCGCAAAAAACATTAAGCGCTATGATGAAACTGGCTCGCATGATGACCGCCACAGGAAAGGAAGACCCAGAGTTACCTCTGCTGCAGAGGATAGATTAATTAGAGTTACCAGCCTCAGAAATTGCAGCCCAAATAAATGCTTCACAGAGTTCAAGTAACAGACACATCTCAACATCAACTGTTCAGAGGAGACCGCGTGAATCAGGCCTTCATGGTCGAATTGATGCAAAGAAACCACAACTAAAGGACATCAATAAGAGGAAGAGACTTGTTTGGGCCAAGAAACACGAGCAATGGACATTAGACTGATGGAAATCTGTCCTTTGGTCTGATGAGTCCCAATTTCAGATTCTATGTTCCAACCACCGTGTCTTTGTGTTGCGCAGAGTAGGTGAACGGATTATCTCCGCATGTGTGGTTCCCACTGTGAAGCATGGAGGAGGAGGTGTGATGGTGTGGGGGTGCTTTTCTGGTGACATTGTCTGTGATTTATTTCAAATTCAAGGCACACTTAACCAGCATGGCTACCACAGCATTCTGCATGCCATCCCAACAGGACAATGACTCAAATACACATCCAGGCTGTGTAAGGGCTATTTGACCAAGAAGGAGAGTGTTGGAGTGCTGCATCAGATGACCTGGCCTCCACAATCACCTGACCTCAACCCAATTGAGATGGTTTGAGATGAGTTGGACAGCAGAGTGAAGGAAAAGCAGCCAACAAGTGCTCAGCATATGTGGGAACTCCTTCAAGACTGTTGGAAAAGCATTCCAGGTGAAGCTGGTTGAGATAATGCCAAGAGCGTGCAAAGCTGTCATCAAGGCAAAGGGCGGCTATTTTGAAGAATATAAAATATAAAATATATTTTCATTTGTTTAACATTCTTTTGGTTACTACATGATTCCATATGTGTTATTTCATAGTTTTGATGTCTTCACTATTAGTAGATGTGTCCAAACTTTTGACTGGTACTGTATATATATATATATATATATATATATATATATATATATATACACATACACATACATACATACACACATATATATAAACATACATACATACACACATATATATAAACATACATACATATACACATACTGTACATACATACATTCACACATATATACAGTGGGGAGAACAAGTATTTGATACACTGCCGATTTTGCAGGTTTTTCTACTTACAAAGCATGTAGAGGTCTGTAATTTTTATCATAGGTACACTTCAACTGTGAGAGACGGAATCTAAAAAATCCAGAAAATCACATTGTATGATTTTTAAGTAATTAATTTGCATTTTATTGCATGACATAAGTATTTGATACATCAGAAAAGCAGAACTTAATATTTGGTTCAGAAACCTTTGTTTGCAATTACAGAGATCATATGTTTCTTGTAGGTCTTGACCAGGTTTGCACACACTGCAGCAGGGATTTTGGCCCACTCCTCCATACAGACCTTCTCCAGATCCTTCAGGTTTCGGGGCTGTCGCTGGGCAATACGGACATTCAGCTCCCTCCAAAGATTTTCTATTGGGTTCAGGTCTGGAGACTGGCTAGGCCACTCCAGGAGCTTGAGATGCTTCTTACGGAGCCACTCCTTAGTTGCCCTGGCTGTGTGTTTCGGGTCGTTGTCATGCTGGAAGACCCAGCCACGACCCATCTTCAATGCTCTTACTGAGGGAAGGAGGTTGTTGGCCAAGATCTCGCGATACATGGCCCATCCATCCTCCCCTCAATACGGTGCAGTTGTCCTGTCCCCTTTGCAGAAGGAAGAAGCATCCCCAAAGAATGATGTTTCCACCTCCATGCTTCACGGTTGGGATGGTGTTCTTGGGGTTGTACTCATCCTTCTTCTTCCTCCAAACACGGCGAGTGGAGTTTAGACCAAAAAGCTATATTTTTGTCTCATCAGACCACATGACCTTCTCCCATCCCTCCTCTGGATCATCCAGATGGTAATTGGCAAACTTCAGACGGGCCTGGACATGCGCTGGCTTGAGCAGGGGGACCTTGCGTGCGCTGCAGGATTTAGTGTGTTACTAATGGTTTTCTTTGAGACTGTGGTCCCAGCTCTCTTCAGGTCATTGACCAGGTCCTGCCGTGTAGTTCTGGGCTGATCCCTCACCTTCCTCATGATCACTGATGCCCCACGAGGTGAGATCTTGCATGGAGCCCCAGACTGAGGGTGATTGACCGTCATCTTGAACTTCTTCCATTTTCTAATAACTGCGCCAACAGTTGTTGCCTTCTCACCAAGCTGCTTGCCTATTGTCCTGTAGCCCATCCCAGCCTTGTGCAGGTCTACAATTTTATCCCTGATGTCCTTACACAGCTCTCTGGTCTTGGCCATTGTGGAGAGGTTGGAGTCTGTTTGATTGAGTGTGTGGCAGGTGTCTTTTATACAGGTAACGAGTTCAAACAGGTGCAGTTAATACAGGTAATGAGTGGAGAACAGGAGGGCTTCTTAAAGAAAAACGAACAGGTCTGTGCGAGCCGGAATTCTTAATGGTTGGTAGGTGATCAAATACTTATGTCATGCAATAAAATGCAAATTAATTACTTAAAAATCATACAATGTGATTTTCTGGATTTTTGTTTTAGATTCTGTCTCTCACCGTTAAAGTGTACCTATGATAAAAATTACAGACCTCTACATGCTTTGTAAGTAGGAAAACCTGCAAAATTGGCAGTGTATCAAATACTTGTTCTCCCCACTGTACATATGTGACAATGTTAGCTAGCTTGTGTTGCAGTAGTTTGACAATAGCGACGGCGGCTGCAGCCGCTGTTATCAACTTCAAGGTGAATGTTGTTGCTAATTTGTTAGATTAACTTTCAAACTTTGTTTACAAATGATCATCATTTGGTGAGTGGCTCTGTTTTTTGTTGCAGCTCGCTTGCTGTTAGCTGTATCTCTTTGATAATAATGACTGTGAAACATTGTTGCATTTAAACTTTAGACCCCCGGTTAGTGTAACGAACGTGATAAAATACATTTGCAATGGGAAGTCATAGCTGGTTTGTTAATTTCATTTTGGAAATGAAATGGTTGTGCTTTTGTATTGTTATGATTTCTTGGGGCCTACTGGAGTGAATACTGGAGTGAATGGGATGCTTACTCTTTAACATTATTTGATGCTGTGTGTGACTGCTGTCGCCTGTCTATCAGCTGTGTCTATGTGGCTCTCCTTCAATGCCATGGAGTGCACAGGTATTACGGACACTGTCCTTTCAGAACCACGAGCCTGTCACCTTTGATGTGACACTGTTGTCGCTAGTGGTGTTAGGCTACTATAAGTTAAACAGTGTGTTTTTTTTGTTTTTCTGGTCGCATTATTTATGTTGTGTGTCACATGTTGTGTCCATGCTGGTTCTGTCTCTGTGGTTCTCGGCAGCCCGGAGGCCAGCTAAGGCCTGTTTGATTAATTCATAATGTCATCAAAAAGCATTGCTCTTCCTTCACTAGAACTAGAATGGTCCGACTACAGAAGGTATAATGTCGGGCGCATTAAGTGATGCTATGTTTTCTGTTATTTTCTTGATTTCTGAGTTTGATACACAGATTTTTGGTCTCTCTGAAGGCTTAGGTCCTATAGTCACGGTTCGCCACTGCTGTGATCATAACCCATCCATCTTTCATGGGGAAAATCCTTGGAATTTCAAATCATCCTTTTCTTTGCCTTGGCATCTCAATTAGTGACAGGAGCAAGCGACAGAGAGCAGCCGGCTGGGATGGGTCTCTGGAAGGAAGGCTCCTCTCCAGCTTAGGGACGCCCATATGGTCCTGTCATGTTCTTCCCTAATGAGGATTAATGGCAGCCATGACAGTCTCTTCTTCCAGAGCTAGAGACAACCACACTTAAAGCCCACTTAACTTTGAACTCCATCTGAACTAGATGCCAAAGTGCCTTAATCGCAATGTGAAAGTTCTGAGGTCCCAGATAGTCTGCCTTTTAGAACCATGCTTTTGCCGTTCACTTTCAGGTATGTCATATTCCCCTATTTTGATTTTCTTACTAAGACAACCACAAATATTTCTTATCTCTGATGTATTTTTCAATTTTCATATGTGATTCCGCAGGAATTGAACAAAGGGTTTGAGTTTGACGTCAGTAAAGCAGCCGGTGTGTTAGAGTTTGTAGTGAATAAGGTCCTGTCATTTCAATATACAGTAGATGAGTCTGCGTTGCTGAGATGATCATCTACAGTACATCTATGTTCTCTGAATGATGCATCAGAAGGCCGAAGTTGTGTCTTAACACAAGTACTAAAAGAAACGGAATGAAAATACAACTCATTAGTACTCCTACCAATGTATTTACAGTTAAAGTCGGAAGTTTACATACACCTTAGCCAAATACATTTAACCTCTGTTTTTCACAATTCCTGACATTTAATCCTAGTAAAAATTCCCTGTCTTAGGTCAGTTAGGATCACCACTTTATTTTAAGAATGTGAAATGTCAGAATAATAGTAGAGAGAATGATTTATTTCAGCTTTTATTTCTTTCATCACATTCCCAGTGGGTCAGAAGTTTACATACACTCAATTAGTATTTGGTAGCACTGCCTTTAAATTGTTTAACTTGGGTCAAACGTTTCGGGTAGCCTTCTACAAGCTTCCCACAATAAGTTGGGTGAACTTTTTGGCCCATCCCTCCTGACAGAGCTGGTGTAACTGAGTCAGATTTGAAGGCCTCCTTGCTCGCACATGCTTTATCAGTTATGCCCACAAATGTTCTATAGGTTTGAGGTCATGGCTTTGTGATGGCCCCTCCAATACCTTGACTTGTTGTCCTTAAGCCATTTTGCCACAATTTTGGAAGTATGCTTGGGGTCATTGTCCATTTGGAAGACCCGTTTGCGACCAAGCTTTAACTTCCTGACTGATGTCTTGAGATGTTGCTTCAATATATCCACATAATTTTCCTTCCTCATGATGCCATCAATTTTGTGAAGTGCACCAGTCCCTCCTGCAGCAAAGCACCCCCACAACATGATGCTGCCACCCCTGTGCTTCACATTTACATTTTTTTACATTTTAGTCATTTAGCAGACACTCTTATCCAGAGCGACTTACAGGAGCAATTAGGGTTAAGTGCCTTGCTTAAGGGCACATCGACAGATTTTTCACCTAGTCGGCCAGGGATTAGAACCAGCGACCTTTCGGTTACTGGCACAACGCTCTTACCCACTAAGCTACCTGCCGCCCTTCACGGTTGGGATGGTGTTCTTCGGCTTGCAAGCACCCCCTTTTTCCTCCAAACAAAACGATGGTCATTATGGCCAAACAGTTCTATTTTTGTTTCATCAGACCAGAGGATATTGCTCCAAAAAGTATGATCTTTGTCCCCATGTGCAGTTGCAAACCATAGTTTGGCTTTTTTATGGCGGTTTTGGAGCAGTGGCTTCTTCCTTGCTGAGCGGCCTTTCAGGTTATGTCGATATAGGACTCGTTTTACTGTGGATATAGATACTTTTGTACCTGTTTCCTCCAGCATCTTCACAAGGTCCTTTGCTGTTGTTCTGGGATTGATTTGCACTTTTCGCACCAAAGTACGTTCATCTCTAGGAGACAGAATGCGTCTCCTTCCTGAGCGGTATGACGGCTGCGTGGTCCCATGGTGTTTATACTTGCATACTATTGTTTGTACAGATGAACGTGGTACCTTCAGGCATTTGGAAATTGCTCCCAGACCTGTGGAGGTCTACCATTTTTTTTGCTGAGGTCTTGGCTGATTTGTTTTGATTTTCCCATGATGTCAAGCAAAGAGGGACTGATTTTGAAGGTAGGCCTTGAAATACATCAACAGGTACACCTCCAATTGACTCAAATTATGTCAATTAGCCTATCAGAAGCTTCTAAAGCCATGACATCATTTTCTGGAATTTTCCAAGCTGTTTAAAGGCACAGTCAACTTAGCGTATGTAAACTTCTGACCCACTGGAATTGTGATACAGTGAAATAATCTGTCTGTAAACAGTTGTTTGAAAAATTACTTGTGTCATGCACAAAGCAGATGTGTGGAGTGGTTGAAAAACGAGTTTTAATGACTCCAACCTAAGTGTATGTAAACTTCCAACTTCAACTGTAGAAGTATTTTGCCCTTAATGACGTTTTTTACTGTTTCTGAAAATGTCATTTGTTTTCTAGCATCTCAAGGTGAAAACCTAGGATATTCAATATACAGTGGGGGAAAAAAGTATTTAGTCAGCCACCAATTGTGCAAGTTTTCCCACTTAAAAAGATGAGAGAGGCCTGTAATTTTCATCATAGGTACACGTCAACTATGACAGACAAAATTAATAAATCCAGAAAATCACATTGTAGGATTTTTTATGAATTTATTTGCAAATTATGGTGGAAAATAAGTATTTGGTCAATAACAAAAGTTTCTCAATACTTTGTTATATACCCTTTGTTGGCAATGACACAGGTCAAACGTTTTCTGTAAGTCTTCACAAGGTTTTCACACACTGTTGCTGGTATTTTGGCCCATTCCTCCATGCAGATCTCCTCTAGAGCAGTGATGTTTTGGGGCTGTCGCTGGGCAACACGGACTTTCAACTCCCTCCAAAGATTTTCTATGGGGTTGAAATCTGGAGACTGGCTAGGCCACTCCAGGACCTTGAAATGCTTCTTACGAAGCCACTCCTTCGTTGCCCGGGCGGTGTGTTTGGGATCATTGTCATGCTGAAAGACCCAGCCACGTTTCATCTTCAATGCCCTTGCTGATGGAAGGAGGTTTTCACTCAAAATCTCACGATACATGGCCCCATTCATTCTTTCCTTTACACGGATCAGTCGTCCTGGTCCCTTTGCAGAAAAACAGCCCCAAAGCACGATGTTTCCACCCCCATGCTTCACAGTAGGTATGGTGTTCTTTGGATGCAACTCAGCATTCTTTGTCCTCCAAACACGACGAGTTGAGTTTTTACCAAAAAGTTCTATTTTGGTTTCATCTGACCATATGACATTCTCCCAATCCTCTTCTGGATCATCCAAATGCACTCTAGCAAACTTCAGACGGGCCTGGACATGTACTGACTTAAGCAGGGGGACACGTCTGCACTGCAGGATTTGAGTCCCTGGCGGCGTAGTGTGTTACTGATGGTAGGCTTTGTTACTTTGGTCCCAGCTCTCTGCAGGTCATTCACTAGGTCCCCCCGTGTGGTTTTGGGATTTTTGCTCACCGTTCTTGTGATCATTTTGACCCCACGGGGTGAGATCTTGCGAGGAGCCCCAGATCGAGGGAGATTATCAGTGGTCTTGTATGTCTTCCATTTCCTAATAATTGCTCCCACAGTTGATTTCTTCAAACCAAGCTGCTTACCTATTGCAGATTCAGTCTTCCCAGCCTGGTGCTGGTCTACAATTTTGTTTCTGGTGTCCTTTGACAGCTCTTTGGTCTTGGCCATAGTGGAGTTTGGAGTGTGACTGTTTGAGGTTGTGGACAGGTGTCTTTTATACTGATAACAAGTTCAAACAGGTACCATTAATACAGGTAACGAGTGGAGGACATAGGAGCCTCTTAAAGAAGAAGTTACAGGTCTGTGAGAGCCAGAAATCTTGCTTGTTTGTAGGTGACCAAATACTTATTTTCCACCATAATTTGCAAATAAATTCATTAAAAATTCTACAATGTGATTTTCTGGATTTTTTCTCAATTTGTCTGTCATAGTTGACGTGTACCTACGATGAAAATTACAGGCCTCTCTCATCTTTTTAAGTGGGATAACTTGCACAATTGGTGGCTGACTAAATACTTTTTTCCCCCACTGTAGCTGTCACATATCTTAACAGCAAGGCCATAATGTATTTCACTCAGCACAATGAAACTTGTGCAGTCATTGTAACACTGTAGCCTCTCCCCATTCAAAGCTGATGTCTGCAATGCCCTTTTCAACTTCCGCTGTAACGCTCAATGAAGGGAGATACATACTTACAGCTTTTCAGGCTATTGCAAGGTACCATTGTCTTTGTTCTGCAGACACATGCAACTGCTTTGTGTTCTACAGTTCACACAAGGGACAGACAGGTGAGTGAGTCTCAGTGGGAAAGCACAGTGGTGGAAAAAATACTCAATTGTCATACTTGAGTAAAAGCAAAGATACCTTAATAGAAAATGACTCAAGTAAAAGTGAAAGTCACCCAGTAAAATACTACTTGGGTAAAAGTCTTAAAGTATTTGGTTTTAAATATACTTAAGTATCAAAAGTCAATGTAATTGCTAAAATATACTTAAGTATTAAAAGTACAAGTACAAATAATTTCAAATCAGATGGCACCATTTTCTTGTTTTTTTAATTTACGGATAGCCAGGGGCACACTCCAACACTCGGACATAATTTACAAAGCATGTGTGTTTAGCGAGTCCGCCACATCAGATGCAGTAGGGATGACCAGGGATGATCTCTTGATAAGTGAGTGAGTTGGACCATTTTCCTATCCTGCTAAGCATTCAAAATGTAACAAGTACTTTTTTGTGTCAGGGAAAATGTATGGAGTAAAAAGTACATTATTTTCTTTAGGAATGTAGTGTAGTAAAAGTTGTCAGAAATAGAAATAGTAAAGTAAAGTACAGATACCTGTCAAGGTATCAGTTTAATGCGATAGGCGAAGTCAGGCGCAGGACACAGAGCTAATCAAAAGGCGTACTTTACTCGTAGGTAAACGAATGAACAACAGCCTCCACGCAGGGAGGGAACAAACCCTCACACTAACGACAACCAAAACATGAACAAACACGCACAACACACAGTGTGAGACAGAGGGTTAAATAGGGAAGACATAACTACATGATGGGAAACAGGTGTGACCAATTAAGACAAAACAAGTCGAACATAGATACATGGATCGGTAGCAGCTAGTACTCCGGTGACGACGAACGCCGAAGCCTGCCTGAGCAAGGAGGAGTGGCAGTTTCGGCTGAATCTTTGACAGTACCTCCCCCCCTTGAAGCGCGGCTCCAGCCGTGCACCGACCCCAGCCTCGGGGACGGCCAGGAGGACGCGGAGCAGGGCGAGTCGGATGACTCTGGTGGAAATCCCTCAACATGGAGGGATCGAGGATGTCCCTCCTAGTGACCCAGCACCGTTCCTACGGAACGTACCACTCCCACTCCACGAGATACTGCAGGCCCCCCACCCGACGCCTCGAATCCAAGATGGAACGCACCGAGAACGCCGGTGCCCCCTCGATTTCCAGTGGGGGTGGAGGAACCTCCCGTACCTCAGACTCCTGGAGTGGAACAGCTACTACTGGCCTGAGGAGAGACACATGGAACGAGGGGTTAATACGGTAATTAATAGGAAGCTGTAACCTATAACAAACCTTGTTCAATCTCCTCAGGACGTTAAATGGCCCCACAAACCGCCGACCCAGCTTCCGGCAGGGCAGGCGAAGGGGCAGGTTTCGGGTCGAGAGCCAGACCCGGTCCCCCGGTGCATAAACCGGGGCCTCACTGCGGTGGCGATCGGCGCTCGCTTTTTGTCGCCTGATTGCCCGCTGCAGGTGTACATGAGCAGCGTTCCAGGTCTCTTCCGAGCGCCGAAACCACTCATCCACCACAGGAGCCTCGATCTGGCTCTGATGCCAAGGTGCCAGGACCGGCTGATAACCTAACACACACTGGAAAGGCGTAAGGTTAGTAGAGGAGTGGCGGAGTGAGTTTTGGGCCATCTCTGCCCAAGGGATATAACCCGACCACTCCCCCTGCCGATCCTGGCAATAGGACCGCAGAAACCTACCCACATCCTGGTTAACTCTCTCCACCTGCCCATTACTCTCAGGGTGAAAACCTGAGGTAAGGCTAATCAAGACCCCCAGACGTTCCATGAACGCCCTCCAGACCCTTGAGGTGAACTGGGGACCCCAATCCGACACAATATCCTCAGGTACCCCGTAGTGCCGGAAGACGTGTGTAAACAGGGCCTCAGCATTTTGTAGGGCTGTAGGGAGACCTGGCATAGGAATGAGGGTGGCAGGACTTGGAAAACCGATCCACAACGACCAGGATCGTGGTGTTCCCTTGTGAGGGGGGAAGGTCCGTCACAAAATCCACCGATAGGTGGGACCACGGCCGTTGTGGAACGGGTAGGGGTTGTAATTTCCCTCTGGGCAGGTGTCTAGGTGCCTTACACTGGGCGCACACCGAGCAGGAGGAAACCTAAACTCTCACGTCCTTGGCTAAAGTGGGCCACCAGTACTTCCCACTAAGACAGTGCTCTGTCCGACCGATGCCAGGATGACCAGAGGAGGGTGACGTGTGAGCCCAATAGATCAATCGATCACGAACCTCGAGCGGCACGTACATCCGACCCTCTGGACACTGGGGGGGAGTGGGCTCGGTACGTAACGCCCGCTCGATGTCCGAGTCAACCTCCCACACTACCGGTGCCACCAGACACGACGCCGGAAGTATGGGAGTGGGCTCAATGGACCTCTCATCTGTGTCATACAGTCAGGACAGGGCGTCTGCCTTAGCGTTCTGGGAACCTGGTCTGTAAGTGAGAGTAAACACAAAACGAGTGAAGAACATGGCCCACCTTGCCTGACGAGGGTTCAGACTCCTCGCCGCCCAGATGTACTCCAGATTACGATGGTCAGTCAAAATGAGAAAAGGGTGTTTAGCCCCCTCAAGCCAATGCCTTCACACTTTCAGAGCTTTAACCACAGCTAACAGCTCCCGGTCCCCCACATAATAGTTGCGCTCCGCCGGACTGAGCTTCTTAGAAAAGAAAGCACAGGGGCGGAGTTTTGGTGGCGTACCCGAGCGCTGAGACAGTACAGCTCCAATCCCAGCCTCAGACACGTCCACCTCAACCTGGAATGCCAAGGAAGGATCCAGATGAGCCAGCACCGGAGCTGAAGTAAACAGGTGCCCAAAAGCCCTGTAGATGCACCGGTCCTCCCTTTAGCAAGGAGGTAATGGGAACCGCTACCTGACCAAAGCCCCGGATAAACCTCCGGTAGTAATTGGCAAAACCCAAAAATCGCTGCACCTCCTTCACCGTGGTTGGAGTCGGCCAATTACGCATGGCCGAAATGCGGTCCGTCTCCATCTCCACACCTGACGCGGACAGGCGGTGTCCTTGGAAGGAGATGGACTCTTGGAAGAACAGACATTTCTCCGCCTTCACATACAGGTCATGCTCCAACAGTCAACCAAGCACCTGACGCACCAGGGACACATGCTCAGCCCGTATAGCGGAGTATATGAGAATGTCATCAATATACACCACTACACCCTGTCCATGCAGGTCCCTGAAAATCTCATCAACAAAAGTTTGGAAGACTGAAGGAGCATTAATCAAACCATATGGCATGACGAGGTACTCATAGTGCCCCGAGGTGGTACTAAATGCCGTCTTCCACTCAACTCCCTCCCGGATACGCACCAGGTTGTACGCGCTCCTGAGATCCAATTTCGTGAAGAAGCGTGCTCTGTGCAATGACTCCGTCATGCTCGCAATCAGAAGTAATGGATAGCTGTATTTTACAGTGATCTGATTTAGACCACGGTAGTCAATGCACGGGCGTAAGCCACCATCCTTCTTCTTCACAAAAAAGAAACTCAATGACACAGGGGAAGTGGACGGCCGAATGTATCCTTGTCTCAGAGATTCGGTGACATATGACTCCGGGGAAGCGCAGCGCCTACCTGGAGGTTTATCGCACAATCCCCCTGTTGGGGTGGTAATTGAGTCGCCTTCTTTTTACAGAAGGCGAGAGCCAAATCGGCATATTCAGACGGAATGTGCATGGTGGGAACCTGGTTTGGACTTTCCACCGTAGTTGCCCCTACGGAAACACCTACACACCTCCCCAAGCACTGACTTGACCATCCCTTGAGAGCCCTCTGTTGCCATGAAATAGTGGCACGTTAACCAGGGAAACACGTTAACCAGGGAAGCCCCAAAACCACTGGAAACGCAGGAGAATCAATCAGATATAGACTCATTATTTTCTCATGCCCCTCCTGCGTCTTCATCCAGAGTGGCGCTGTGACCTCCCTAATCAGACCTGACCCTAAAGGGTGACTATCTAGGGCATGTATAGGGAAGGGCCCATCAACTGGCACAATAGGAATCCCTAACCTACGGGTAAACTGACGATCAATAAAGTTCCCAGCTGCGCCTGAATCTACTAGCGCCTTATGCTGGGAATGAGAAGAAAACTCGGGAAATACAACATTTATACACATATGCACAACAGGGAGCTCTGGGTGAGTTGGGTGCCTCCTCACCTGAAACGGTTCACCAGTGCTCTGCCTACTACGACGAACGCCGAAGCCTGCCCGAACAAGGAGGAGGGGCAGACTCGGCTAAATCCGTGACAATACCACAAAAAACTCCTTAAGTAGTACTTTAAAGTAATTTACTTAAGTACTATACACCACTGGGAAAGCATTGCCTACCTACTCACACTATGGGGGAAAGCACTGTAAATGTAATGGTCAACAAACTGTTTTGTTGCTTACATTGCTGGAGTAATATGTAGCTGACCAGCATACCCTATGTAGCACAGTATGTGTGAGGCCATTGAGAAAAGCGGAAAGAAATCTAGTAAGGGGGTATGATTGTCTTATCAGGCTGTATTCTGTGATTTGGTTATCAGATGACAGAAATAAATTAGATGTACTGTCTGATTAAGCATTATAAATGTCCCTTCGGATAGGGATACTCTAAGTAAATTAATCGAAGGCAGGAAGGGATTATGCACACCAACGATTTCAGTCGGAGGGAATGTTTTCTTTACATTTCCATTTTTATTGCTGTCCATTCCAGGCCATTTAATGTACAAATCAACATCAAGCTTAAACCAATTTGTTTCCCTTCCAAACATTTCCATTACCATCACCCACAACATAATGAAATATCGTCCATGTAAAAAATGTGGACATACAGTTTGTGCAATATAAATCTAATCATGCCAGGGATCACTAAACATGGACTATGAAGTTATCTAATTTGTATCAACTTTATGGAGCAGAAAGAAGAGTTTGATCAGTGATGTAGAGACAACATTAATCAAAAACTACCATAAAAACATACCAGTCAACAGGAAAAGCTCTACCAAGGTTGGAAAAAAAGCTAAACTGAGAACATATTTCTGTAGGCTATAGCAGCTTCATCCTTTTGGGGTTTTGATCTGAACAGTTTGGGGGTTTGATACTGTTGTCTAGTGTCCACCTGTACTGTTTGTGTGTTGCAGTGTGGGGATGTGTAGCACAGCATTTTCACAGTATAGTGATGAATGATGGCTGGGACTTTCAATTCCCTCTGGTACTCACCCTCCATACACTCCTTTTTGATCACACATGTACAATAAGAGTTGAAATAACATAAATGTTATTTGTTAATACATTTTACATGTTTTATTGGTGATCAAAACCACAAGACTGACCTCGAAAGTCCAAAACCAAAGGCTTTTAATATGCGTTAGTTTACTTTTCCATTATACTGTAAGGACAGATACACTGTATATTCATCACTGAAGGGACTGTAATATGAATACAGCAGATGCATTCCTGTAATATGAATACAGCAGATGCATTCCAGATGCAACTCCCGAGTGACGCAGTGGTCTAAGGCACTGCATCGCAGTGCTAGCTGTGCCACTAGAGATCCTGGTTTGAATCCAGGCTCTGTCGTAGCCGGCCGCGACTGGGAGACCCATGGGGCGGCGCACAATTGGCCCAGGGTAGGGGAGGGAATGGCCGGCAGGGATGTAGCTCAGTTGGTAGAGCATGGCGTTTGCAGGGTTGTGGGTTTGATTCCCACAGGGGTCCAGTATGAAAAAATAAAAATAATGTATGCACTGACTGTAAGTTTCTCTGGATAAGTGCGTCTACTAAAATGTAAATGCATTGACAGTGTGAATCTGCCTCTTCCTTTATGGGAAAGGGGGATACTGTCTAGCTGATTCACATTTAGTGTCACAATGTATAAGATACGGAGCCAGAAGTCCCCTTGGTCTTGTGCTCCCATTATGTTATGAGCTCACGTGTATCTGTCTCCAACTAGAGACGAAGTGGGACGAGTGGAGCAATGGGAGTGTAGGGGAGGGGATGGTGGACTTTCATAGGGGTTGTTGGGGTTGTCCTGGTGTTGGTTTTGGAATGTTACATCCTGATGGATTTCATGTTCAATCAGCACAGCTATTACTGGCTCTGGTCTTTTACAGCGGAGCCTGTTGTGGGGAATGGACAGGAGGGCTCAGTACTCTACTGTGATGTCTCTGAGGCTGTGAGAGGACCATAATCCTGTCTGTCCACGCAGCCGTAATTGTGACACACACACCCACACACACACACACACTCCTGCCTTGGTCAGACTGACAGCTGATCCCAGAGTATGTAAATTATGCACACAAACACAAACACACACATGCACGTACACACGTACGCACACACTCACTCCCCTCCAAAACAATAGGGAAGACTGTGTGGAGGAAACCCTCACCTCTCATCTCGGCCCCTGTCTGTCACGAACGCTTTTTGTCGCCAGGCGTAAATGTGGCTCCCCTGAGCTGGTTGCCAGGCAACCCCGGCTGCATTAATACTGTATGTGCGGGAGAAGGAGCAGGGGAAGCCTCTTGTCTCTAGAGCATGGCAACCGCTACGACCGCATCAGCGTGAATATGAGACGGAGTCCCTTGCTCACAGCGCCCGCTCTTATAGCCGTCCAGCTCAAACACACACTGTTCAGTAGACAGCAAGGGAAACACTCAGCCACTGGAGCAGAGGAACAGGAAAAGCCTGGTTAGGTTGCTAATCATTTCCCGGGTGGAATCCACTGTCTGAAATCAGACGTTGTTGCTTGATTTAATTATTTTTATTACCTTAAAATTGAAAAGCCAGGACAGGACATCAGCTGAAAATGTTTGAAATTGCTACGCTGCACGAGCCAAAGTTTGACAGTGTGAATGAGTCTTTTAAAAAGGAGAGTTTAGTTGCAGGTTGATGTGTACAGTACTCTGATGTGAGAAAGAGGACTAAAGTCTTTGGTGGAATCAACTGGGGTTTGCAAAGCAAAGAGAAGGGAGATGGAATTATACAGATGAAACCGCTTCCCTCCTCACCTGCTCATCATCTGACTCCCCACTTCAACCTGACATCATCTTCCCATCAGAAAAGGAGTGGAGAGGAGAAGAGGAGAGCACTACTGCTCCAGCTCCGGCTCAACAAGGCTGAGAAACTGACCACAGAGCGAACTTGGTCACTAGTGAGATGCAACTTGGGGAGGAAACGCTCAACTGCCGCGGGATACAACATCCGACGAAAGAAGCCTTCGAATTGGACAGCCTGGAAGACGAGACAGCCCTCTCCCTCGGATCCCGTGCCTCTCCACTGCCAGAGGATGAGAGGTGGCGACTTTTCCCTTAGTTGCCAGGGACGTCTGTGCACTACAGAAAGACGAACAACCCCTCCAGCATGTCCAATGCTATGTTCCTCCTGATGCTCTGCAAGGTAAGTTATCTGCAAAATTCTCACCCTGATTCATATGCAGTCAACTGGGGTTACCATAGGTCCAGGTGACAGTCCACTGTGGGGACTTGTATCTATCTGCTTGTTGACAGCAACAGATTTTCATATTTTATACAACAGTGTTACAGAGACGTATCAGTAGCCAAGATTTTTCATCATGGGTTGTATTGTCATTTTGCAGTTTAACTAGGCAAATTATTAGTTATTAGTTTTTATTTTCTTAATAATATCAATTTCTGTCTAGAGGAAAATGTTGAAAACGATAGTTATGGAAATAATATGGTTTGAATCTTTTCAGGTAAGGTGTTGATTTATTCATGTCTGGAGGTAAAGAACAAAGCTGAGATTTCAGATTCATAAAAAGTATTCCTGTTCTGTCTCCTGTAAAAAAATAATAATAGTTAAACAGTGTTTATGATAATTGCACCTCTTCTTTAGAATATGAAATTCTATGTAAAATCAGATATTTAACTTTTCCTCAAGGATATTGGGATATTGTTCCTTCACCATGCCCCAACTTCACCATGGGAATTTTCAAATTATTGAAATTTAGTGCTAGATGTACTTTAGTGTACATGATACATTAGAATAGAATGTATTACAAACTCTTTATTTTTCTTTGTTGCTAGTTTTCAATTAGCAGAGATAATATAAAATTGGGTCAAGATCGATATGTGTCGTGTTGCTTTGTAAAATAAAAAAGGCAATAGCAGTCTTAATAACTGGGTGGTCAACCGTAAACAGTAAATCAAGAAAATCTCTAAAAAAAAAGATGAAATGTGCTTCATGTGTGTGCGGGGTTGTGCAAGCGTGAATGCGTGTACATATGTTTGTTTATGTACTGTATGTATGTTTATGTACTGTATGTATGTGTGTGTATGTGTGGCCGGAGGTTGGAGAATTGAGCATTTTTCAAACACCTGAAACAGCTTTTTTTTTTTTTAAGAAATGTCAATTTTTCTGCATATCTAAGCATACCTCTTAGATATGCTGTCTGTATCCTCCTGACTGGTGTTTCTTTTTTTAAAAGAAACTAAATATGATTCTCTGCATCTCTGCTAAAATCTAGGTAAAATAACTAAAGGAATGTGAGTCTTATTCAGTACAATTAGTTATTGCTTGCTTTTCTAAAGTCTACCAACCTTGCCAGTAGGCATGCCAGCTAAGATAGTTAGACAAGCTAGCTAATCTAACTTGATTGTTAGCCTGAAATGGCTTCTTGGTAGCTACTGAACAAAAATAAATATGCAACATGCAATAATTTCAACGATTTTACTGAGTTACAGTTCATATAAGGAAATCAGTCAATTTAAATAAATAAATTAGGCCCTAATCTATGGATTTCACATGATTGGACAGGGGCGCAGCCATGGGTGGGCCTGGGCGGGCATAGGCCAACCCACTGGGGAGCCAGGCCCAGCCAATCAAAATGAGTCTTTTCCCCACAAAAGGGCACATGGTCTGCGGTTGTGAGGCCGGTTGGATGTACTGCCAAATTCTCTAAAACGACGTTGGAACCGGCTTAGAAATGAACATTCAATTCTCTGGCAACAGCTCTGGGGGACATTTCTGCAGTCAGCATGCCAATTCAACGCTCCCTCAAAACTTGAGACATCTGTGACATTGTGTTGTGTGACAAACTGCACATTTTAGAGTGTCCTTTTATTGTCCCAAGAACAAGGTGCACCTGTGTAATGATCATGCTGTTTAATCACCTTGATATGCCACACCTGTCAGGTGGATGGATTATCATGGAAAGGAGAAATGCTCACTAACAGGGATGTAAACAAATTTGTGCACAACATTTGAGAGAAATAAGCTTTTTGTGTGTATGGACATTTCTGGGATCTTATATTTCAGCTCATGAAACATGGAACCAACACTTTACATGTTGCGTTTATATTTTTGTTCAGTATAATTATGAGGATGGGAGATTCGGAATCTATCTGGGCTCTAGCTAAAGCCAACTTCATAAAATTGCTAGGTGGCTAGTAGTATTACAGAGAAACAACAACAACAAAATGTTTTAAGAAAAATAAATATATTTTTTAGGACAAATCTGAGGGGGCACGTGTCCCTGTGCCCCCTATGGGCATAACGCCTCTGTGTGTGTGTGTGTGTGTGTGTGGTGGGTGGTGTGTGTGTGAATGAGTGGGGGGTTGTTGTTTTAATTCCAAATATAAAACAATGCCAAAAGCAACACTGCCTGTCAGACCCAGTTAGCATCTGGGAATGTTTGATATGCTCAGAATTATTCAAGAGGCAAAAGGTTTTACTCTTCACTGATCTGCAAATGCTAAACCCGATTAGGTGTAGCTGGAGAGCCTGGATGTGTTGTTCCAGGTATGAACATTTCCTTCTTTCCATGGCAATGCTCTTTTTATCTCGGCCACGCTTCCGGCTTTTGCTCTAAAATCCAGGAACCAGGTGTGAATCATTACTTTTTAAACCAGTATATGACCTTAAAAGTAAACGCTTAATTGAACAAAAGTCTGTACTTTAGAAATCACATATTTCCTGTGAAATATCAGACAGTATTTGGACTGTAACTGGATAATTTTTTGCATAATGATAACTAATAATTATGGACTGCATTTCATGATATGCACATGGCTTTTTTTATGCATCCTCAAGCCACAAGTATTTTACTTTGGAAGTCTTCAGCAATTAACTGTGCTTAGTGCAACCAGGAATCTGTAATTTGGTGCAGTTTTCTTACTGCAAGCTTACAAAAGTGACTACTTAAGTACAAAGTACACCACAAAAAAAATCTAACCTTAATTGTTTGTTTGAAAATCACTTTGAGCTGGTGTCTTATCTTTCAATTCCAAACTTCAGGGCCATTATGTACCTGGTACTCAAACAATCAGGATATACCCAGGACAAAGACATAACCTAGGGAGAAGTATTGATGAGCTCAGGTGTAAAACAAAGCGAAGATGACATACAGTACCCATGTGGCCATTGAGTAGGGTGCATTGTATAGGCCAAATGTCACTGCTTGCCACACACCTTTCCTTTTGTAAAGCATGAGGTTTGGACCGGCCAGCTAGCACAGTGGAGGTTTGTCTGGACGGACTCCAGAGCATTTGTTTGAGACGAACAGCTGCTCTCTGTAGTAAAGCTGTTTCTCTGCTCCCAGTTTTGGCAGGGATTCCATATCTCTCTCTCCCAAGTGCAGTTTGTATCAGCAGTGAGCAGGCGTCTTCATGCATGAGGGCCCATCCAGCAGCATACTGCACAATGAGTGCCATTCAGTTCGAGGGAAGCCCTGTTTATAGCATTCCCCAAGACGAGCAATCACAGCCCATTGTTAGAGATCTCAGGTAAATAAATAACTTGGCCCACTAGAATGGATCGGTTGGCTTGCTCTTTCCAGGAATATGCTTGAATACAAAACATTAAGATAACAAATTATGTTCATATCTGAAGACACTTGATTTCAAGTTGGATTTTAACTGTTGTCCATCACTTTAGAGTTGGCACTATGCATTGGGGCAGGTAGCGTTCTCCTGGCATACACCAAACCCAGAGTCGTCCGTCGGACTGCCAGATGGTGAAGCGTGATTCATCACTCCAGGGAACGCATTTCCACTGCTCCAGAGTCCAATGGCAGCGAGCTTAACACCACTCCAGCCGACGCTTGCCATCACTTAATTTAATTAGCCTATGCTTACCCAAGTGACATTTGCTGGATAAAACATGCTTCCGAAATGAGTAATTGATGAAGTAATGATTGGTTAATAGTTCTGCATTGTTTGAATCGAAAATGGTGAATCATCATAACAGTACCTCTTGCTTGTCCCAATCTGCCCCATTAGATCACAGATGCCACAATATGTTACCATACTTGACATACAGTATAACTTGTCCCACTTCAAGTTGAATGGTCAAGTTGAAAGGTCCATTAACCAGAGGCTCAGGAGCTCCCTTTTCCTCAGGTTGGTTCCCTTATAATAGCTGGTCAAACCTCTCACACTCACCTCTCACCCTACTCACTCCACAGACACTCACTAGACTGTATAATAGTGTAATAAATGTCATGATTCTAACAGGACATTTTCCTCTGCCAAACTCTTTGAGGAAGAAGTGAAGCAAGGAAACATAAAGGAAAAAATACAAGGACATAACAAAATCTCTCCTCATGCAGACCTGTTCCAAAGGTTACACAAATTTGAATTACACCAATGGAAGATTTGCAAATGAGCCTTAATAATCTGGATGTCGCAGATGTTAATTATAGCAAACAATCGTGTGAAATTGGATTCATCATCAGGCACAGCAGATGAACTATATTCTGTTTTGTAGACATTGTGATGGATGGGGAGCAGACACCAGCTGAATGTTAAACTCTTACTTATGGGGGTTTGCCCTCATATGTATTCAATTCAGACTGTGGTGCGTTTGCTCAAAGCCCCACTGGGAAATTGTCTCCCAGGGAACTGAAAGGAGAATGTGTTTGTCCTATCATTAACCTATCCTTCAATCCATTTGATTTTGTTTTAATTATTGATGAGGTGAGCCAGAGAAGCAATGATATTGCCAACAAATGGATTGCAACTGACAGTGGGTTATGCTAGCTGCTCTCCATGGGACATCCACTAAATGACCAAAAGTATGTGGACACCTGCTCGTCGAACATCATGGGTATTAATGTGGAGTTGGTCCCCCCTTTGCTGCTATAACATCCTCCATTCTTCTGGGAAGGCTTTGCACTAGATGTTGGAACATTGCTGCGGGGATTTGCTTCCATTCAGCCCCAAGAGCATTAGTGAGGTCGGGCACTGATGTTGGGCGATTAGGCCTGGATCGCAGTCGGCATTCCAATTCATCCCAAAAGTGTTCGATGGGGTTGAGGTCAGGGCTCCGTGCAGGCCAGTCAAGTTCTTCTACACCGATCTCAAAAAACAATTTCTGTATGGACCTCTTATTGTTCACAGGGGCATTGTCATGCTGAAACAGGAAAGGGCCTTCCCCAAACTGTTGCCACAAAGTTGGAAGCACAGAATAGTCTAGAATTTAATTGTATGCTGTAGCGTTAAGATTTCCCTTCACTGGAGCTAAAGGGGCCTAGCCCGAACCAT
Source organism: Coregonus lavaretus (assembly GCF_964263955.1). Classification (NCBI taxonomy): domain Eukaryota; kingdom Metazoa; phylum Chordata; class Actinopteri; order Salmoniformes; family Salmonidae; genus Coregonus; species Coregonus lavaretus. The sequence continues at coordinate 30,455,306 of NC_140005.1, read as the reverse complement.
AAAAACAGCCCCAGACCATTATTCCTCCTTCACCAAAACTTTACAGTTGGCACTATGCATTGGGGCAGGTAGAGTTCTCCTGGCATACGCCAAACCCAGAGTCGTCCGTCGGACTGCCAGATGGTGAAGTGTGATTCATCACTCCAGAGAACGCATTTCCACTGCTCCAGAGTCCAATGGCAGCGAGCTGTACACCACTCCAGCCGACGCTTGGCATTGCGCATGGTGATCTTAGGCTTGTGTGCGGCTGCTCGGCCATGGAAACCCTTTTCATGAAGCTCCCGACAAACAGTTATTGTGCTGACGTTGCTTCCAGAGGCAGTTTGGAACTCGGTAGTGCGTGTTGCAACCGAGGACAGACGATTTTTACGCCCTACACACTTCAGCACTCTGCGGTCCCGTTCTGTGAACTTGTGTGGCCTACCACTTCGCGGCTGAGCCGTTGTTGCTCCTAGACATTTCCACTTCACAATAACAGCACTTACAGTTGACCGGGGCAGCTCTAGCAGGCAAAAATTTGACGAACTGACTTGTTGGAAAGGTGGCATCCTATGACGGTGCCACGTTGAAAGTCACTGAGCTCTTCAGTAATGCCATTCTATTGCTAATGTTTATCTCTGGATATTGCATGGCTGTGTGCTCAATTTTATACACCTGTCAGCAACGGGTGTGGCTGAAATAGCCAAATCCACTAATTTGAAGGGGTGTCCACATACTTTTGTATATATAGTATACCATAATACAGATCAATCAAAAACTAGGTTCAAGATTTTAAGCAATGCATAAAGCGATTTTGTTTTATAGCAGGTGGTCTTTCTATTTTTACTGTACATGAGTTTTCATGCTTTTCCAGTTACAAGTGTACACATTAAAACCACTGAACTGTTAGAGGAGCTAGCTTTGGTCCTCTGGGTCATGTCCCAACCTGCCCAGGCTTCTCCTACTGTGGGCTGACAACAGGCATCACAGACCCGGCTAATATACGCCTCATAAACCATAAGCCATATAGAGACAAAAATGCAAGCGTGGCGAGTAATTTCATCCCGTGAGCCATGGCAGAGGGGCAGCTAGTGTGTCAGTTCAATCATCTTGGGCAATCCGCTGAGATGCGCTTCTTTTTTTGTATAGCCTATTGTTTATTTTCAAGCCTCTTACAGTTTTCTAATCACATATTAGTTTCTCTGCTCCAAATAATTTCCAAAAGTCAGTTGATCTATGTGTGCATGTTCCTTATGGCTTGCTACAACCATGTCTTAGTTGCCAACGTATAACAGACAAATCCCTGGCTGTGACCCCCCTCTCCGAGGATGTCACAGGGGGAGTGTGATATGCAAAAAATACATGTCCATTTCACACCACACACTTGTACAGGTTACACACTTAAACATGTTTGAAACAGGACAAATATAAGCATCCCCTATTTGACCTTTTTGTTGATGCATTGATTGATTTTGTGTTTCCATTCTTTTCCAGACTGGTCTGAGAGGGAAACTGCAGACCTTTACTGGGAAAATGGTAAATACTGCAATCTGTGATGAAGAAAGAGGAATGCAAGACAAGGAAGGTACAGAGGAGTCCATTCTGGCCATGCTTGGGATCATCGGCACCATTCTCAACCTGGTAGTCATCATCTTTGTCTACATCTACACCACGCTGTGACTGTGATAAAAATACATTCCCATCGTTTGCATTGAACAGCACAGCAGGCCTACCGGCTGCAGCCATGTTATTTGGCTGGGAGTTGGGTCTGTGCCGAGGTGGCGCCGTGTTGTCGATCGACTTTCCCAATGTTCAAAGGGATCTAAGACTGTGTGATTACCGCGACACATGTAACCTACGGCAGCGTCATCGAGCAGTGTTGAGACTATGTCTATGGAGACTGGCCCGTTCCTATGGGGCCTTTGTCCGGGGCCGTCAGTATCATCCCGAGTCTCTGATACTACTTTGACCTTTTAACCTGTAAATATGCATGAGGCTAGCGGGAGCCACTTGGTAAGTCAGCTCTCGAGATCCAGCTTTCACAGGTGCCAAGACAAGGAGAAAGTAAAAAAAAAAGGCCTGGTAAACATTTTGATGTTAAAAGGGATAAGCATGATAATCATAGCCTCAGAATGGACAGATGACATTTAAACTGTAGACTGGAGAAGAGGCATGTACAGTATGATCAAATTGATAGTTTAGCCACAACTCTTTTTACATGAGTACTATCATATTGTTAAAAAATTATGTTTACAGAAAAATACTTTGAACTGAGTGTGTTTAATGGGTAGGTGGTAGCAACGTGCAAGTCAACCTGAGTTTATGATGATTCTATACTATTTATTGTCGTGTTCTGATTTCTATTTACTGGTAAATAAATTTTGGACCCTGTTACTTTACATCATTATTCTATTGTACGTACAGTGATAGAAAAGGAGGCAACCGTTTTTGGAAGTTTACCTGCTTTTTGGCACTATCAAAATGGTAAATCTTAGAGTTCTTGTTAGTGTTGCTGAGAGAAATCTTCTCAGGAGTATCAAGAATCCAAGTAAATTAAATGATGTTTTCTGGAGGTAGGTATTTGGTGAAGTAAGGGGTAGCATCAAATATGATCACAAATGTGAATTGCATACGACATGATATAGTATTACAAAGTGCATTTAAAATGGTACTATGGGAGAAAATATTATTGGTGTTCTAAAATTTATCTAAATGTATATAGCATTTACTGAGCTTTAGATCTTCGATTGAATAGACCGCTTTTTGTGTGGCCCTCTCCTTCAGGACTGTGCCAAGTAAGTAATCAAACGTAAACTTCTGCATATTAACTGCAATGCCTTGAGATGAGATGTATAGTGAATTTAAAAGCACAATTTAGAAATGACTATTCACAGTATGTACGAATGTATGGGCAAATGTGTGTAAAAAGTATATACTGCAGCCTACAACCTCTTGTAATTTCAAAAAAGTGCCTGAGTTCAAGTTCAGTATCTCAATCCCATCGTCCAGATCTCAAAGCAGAAGAGGATAACATACAAGGGGATCTATTGGCAAGACAAACCACACAGAACAAAATCTGCAAAAGTGCTTCATGGCTAATTAACCTGGATCTTATGGCTATCTACAACATCTCCAGAACACTGGTAACTGATTACAGATTATCCTAACTCGTTGTTTTATGATATCCTCAAACTTTGTCTACTCTTGATTTCCCTGTAAGGAGCAATTAGAAAAGTTTCGGAATTACTCCCAAAGGTGACTGGTTCCTGTTCCTATTACTCCAGACATAGCTGAGATTTGGAGGAGGGACAGTAGCGTAGTAAGTACATGGACAGTGTTGAGAATGTATTTCAGATTTGTAATTGAATTGTAAGTCCTTGCCTTTCTGTTTCTATTTATATTATTGTGTCATTTAAATGTCTAGCGAAACCATGTGCTATGAAATGCAGTTTCATAGCACTGCATGGGTCTCAGTAACCATGAGCATTACTTTTATTTACCTTTTACTTGATATTCTAAAATCTCAGATTTAAGCTTTTATCAGAAAATTATATTTTCCTGCAGTTGTATGCTTATCTTTGAATTCTCAGAGCCAGACTCCTGGACTAAAAAGCATGCTCATGAAAAATGTAGTTCTTCTTAGTCCAGGATTATTCTTAATCTGGGTCTGGGAAACTGGCCCACAAAGCCTATTATACATAGTTTGATGGGTAATACTGGAAGTAAAAAGAAAAACACTCACATCTTATCTTCCTATTATTTTTCCATGTCTAAGATAGTTTTTAAGCTTGCCGTTTTGTTAAAAATAATTAAATTAAACCTATTAAAAAAAGATTATGAAATTACACAGTGTTGCCTTTGATTATCTTCAAGGTTCATAGCAATAGCATAAATGTCTTCAGTCAGACTTATAATTAGTAACTTTCATAAGTGGTGTGTTGTTTTTAAAAGGCTCAACTTTCTACAGAATATCTGGAGATTCCAACATTGTTCGAAGTTGAGAGATAATTAGTGATGTTTGGGAAATGATTTACACCTGAAAGTGAAAGGCACTCACAATCACTCTCAACAGAGAGCTTTTAATAAATAACTGATTCTCCACTGACAGTCAGACAGATATAAATACACTGCTTTCAAGTGAGGGAAAAAATGTAATTTAGAGTTCACAGCGTTTCACACAACGAGACAGACTTCTCCGTCAAATTCCAAATCAAACTGAAAGACGGAAAAAAATAAAAGAACACAAAGCATGGCGGACAAAGAGACCAAAACTAAATCTGCCTAAACGAGTTCATTTTTATTCCGTCTCCTCGTTGTTTGAACCATTTATGTCATATACGTGTCAAAATAATTTCTCCCTCCATTAGGAATCCATTGGAATTCCAGACTGGAATAATCCTGTTCGGAAAAAAAGACAGCTTAACTCCAAATGTTTTATATATATTGGATTAGGCAACGAACCAAGTAAACAGTGTTGTTTGAAGATGCACAGCTGCTTAAATTCAACGAAGCCCAGGAGCCTGCTTTAAGCTATTGTTTCACCTGGATACAGAAGCAAACACAGCCTCAGATCATTTCCCTTTGAAGCCGAGAGATGCTTACTGAATAATGGGTGGAAGACTGCAATGTACCAGTGAGAAATGATTCAATCAAGCTCATTGTCCATGAAAACATACAGGCTCTATATAAAGGATGCACTGAGCATTTTTTAAATGTTATAATCTGGGTGTTCAAATGTTAGGTTGGATAATATATTCAACAAACAAACATACCAACAACAAGATACTGTATGCACTGTAGGGCTGGGAATTGCCAGGGACCTCACTATACGATATTATCACCATACTTAGTGCCGATAAGATACTGTATATATTGTAATTCTCACTATCTGTATGTATTGCGATTCGATACTGTGACTTTATTGCGCTTCGATGTTCTAAACATATTGCTCACCGTATGTCTTCTGTAGAGGGACAAGAGAGAGCCATGAGAAAATGAGTTTTGATTAGTTATGGAAATAAAAGTGCTGAAAACAAATTGGCTCCCTATTTAAAGAGAAGATGGAGAACAAGCTATGAAAAAGTTTTGGTACAGGTACAGCCAATTAGCGCAAAACTAATATTACGATATTGTCCGAACGATATGACATGAGGTATCGCCAGAAATAATATCCCGATATGTAACTATCGACCCCCCCCCCCATCACTAATGTACAGCAGCTACAGTATATTTATTAACAAATTCTATTACCATCTCTTATTCACCAGAGGTTCACCCCAAACTTTAGAGCTGCTTTACAAAATGAATTATTCCAATAACAGCGAGCAGGGGTCAAAATGTTAACTATTTTGAGTTATTCTTTGCCAAATTGTAAACACTACAAAACAATGCAGGCATATAACAATTCTGTATCCATACTTCAACAAGAAATATCACACTGAGACAGCTTCAGTATATACTCTGCCTCTCAAATTATTATTCTCAACAAGAAATAGGGTCAAATGTGTCATATGCCCAAGGCAAAAGCTGTATGCTTGTATCAAAATCTAAAAAAAAACAATATAAAGACAACACGATTAAACACTGTTTGGGATCCACATTTATCACATTATTCCACCTCTATAGGTGACAGAAAATAGGCTTTGGTAATACTGCCATGTTTTTAGGAAGCACATACTATTGTCAAATCAAGCTCAGATGTTACCATGTCAAATGGTGAGCATCAATTTGCATACAGTGCAATATTATGAAAGGCTATGATGAGTTGAGTTGCATAATCCCACAGAGGTAAGAAGGGGTGGTAATCCAGCCCAGATCATTTTGCTTGATTCACCTACAGAGTTCACCTACTGCTGTCATTTTGAAGGCTTTTTCCCTAAAGCAGGCTGTCCCAGGTAATCAAGCCTCTATCATCCTGAGTATGCAAACACACAGGGACTGTACACTCTTAGAAAAAAGGGATCCAAAAGGGTTATTTAGCCATCCCCATAGGATAACCCTTTCAGGTTCCATGTAGAAACCTCTGTGGAAAGGGTTCTACATGGAACCCAAAAGGGTTCTACCTGGAACAAAAAAGGGTAATAAACAGACAATAATAATAAACAGATAATAAACAGTAGCAGCAGCGTATGTGATGAGTCAAAAACAGTTAGCGCAAAAAGGGTCAAGGCAGATAGTCTGGGTAGCTATTTGATTAACTATTTAATTAACTATTTAGCAGTCTTATAGCTTCGGGGAAGAAGCTGTTCAGGGTCCTGTTGGTTCCAGACTTGGTGCATCGGTACCACTTGCTGTACAGTAGCAGAGAGAACAGTCTATCACTTGGGTGGCTGGAGTCTTTGACCATTTTTAAGGCCTTCCTCTGACACCACCTGGTATAGAGGTCCTGGATGGCAGGGGGCTTGGCCCTAGTGATGTACTGGGCCGTACGCACTACCCTCTGTAGCGCCTTGCAGTCGGATGCCAAGCAGTTACCATACCAAGCGGTGATGCAGCCAGTCAAGATGCTCTCGATGTTGCAGCTGTATAACTTTTTGAGGATCTGAGGGGCCCATGTCAAATCTTTTCAGGTTCCTGAGGGGTAGAGGTGTTGTCGTGCCCTCTTCATGACTGTGTTGGTGTGTGTGGATCATGATAGATCCTTAGTGATGTGGACACAAGGAACTTGAAGCTCTCGACCCGCTCTACTACACCCCTTTGATGTGAATGGGGGCGTGCTCGGCCCTCTGTTTCCTGTAGTCCACGATCAGCTCCTTTGTCTTGCTGACATTGAGGACAGAGCCATCTCATACATACTGTGTGCCATCAACAATCATCCTGCTTGCCCCATTGTGTAACAACAAGGTCAGAGTTCACCTAGGAGTCCCCACACAGAGCTTCCCTAGAGCCTCGCTTTGCTGAATCCCACAATTAATGATTGATGTGAGGGGATTTCCCCAATAGATGTGTCTGTAGATCTGCTGTCACACAGGGTGCACATAGCCTATCCAGCTGCCAGCCCGCCAGCCTGTCTTCTGCTTCCCTAACGTTTATTCATGCATTGAAATAAATCCCGTCTTCAGAACAGGAGTGTGGCTGAAAGCCATGACAAATCCTGATATAAATGTAAAACTCAAGAAGCAAAAGTCCATCTGTCAGGTTTAGTGACAAGGGTGTTAGATTACAGATTTTCTTTGTAAAGTGTTACCGCGGCACATTTTGACTGCTGGGTATAATGTTCATATTGAAAACCCAGTGATTCAAAGAAATTGATCAAGAGGAGGAACTACTATACATATATCTTTGTAAACAACCTCAGATAGAATCCTGTACAGGCAGTTAAAGTATGATTTCCAAACAAGAAAATATCATTAAATTTGCAATTTTAATAGCATTTGGCAAACAATATTGGTTTTTACTGCAGACCTTTATCATGGTAATGCCTACAATCCATTCTAGTAATAGTGATGGTCTTTCAGTTTCAACACATACAATGTTGACCAGAGAGAAAGTAATGAGGACTTTATCACAGGCACCCTGCTGAGTGAAGACTGAACTATGTCGGTATTAAAATCGGCCCCGAGATATCCACCATTCTTTATTAACATGAGACGGGACAAGAGGGAGAGAAAGTCATTAAAAGTAAAAGATGCTTCAAAGTGCTTGTCTCGCGTTTAGGATAGATTTTAACTTAAGGCAGGGGTGTCAAAAAAAAAATCCCCTGGGGTCCGCATTCGGCCTTCAACAAGGTCCGGAGGGCTGCACTGAAAATGTGTTATTTCTTCACCGTCAAAATTTGCTACATTTGTTTCACAAAAAACACTGTTTAGTTTTGGTTTAAGTCATTTTAAAGTATATTGTTAGTCCCCTCCCGTCGTCATCTTTAGTTAAATGTAGGTCATCATTATAAGTTATATGCATGTTTTTAGCTAAACCCTTATAGAAGCAGTACTTGTGTATTTTGCTCTACAATCATTACACTAGTTACATAATTATATAAATAGTAATTTTACTCCCTATTTTGGTATTTCAGAAGTTTAGAAGTTAACATTGCTTTTCTGCATAAAAGCCTGTCAGGCAAATAAAAAGATGCCAGAAAATGTCCTTCAAAAAACATACTGTACATGCATGCTGTTGTAAAAAGAAAATGCTTTAGAAATTCAGGTTATGACATTCAACTAAGAATAGCTAAACTGGCAAGATACTGTACATCAAAGTGGTGCCTTCTTGTCCATTGCAAGAAGGATCTGCTAAAACGAGGAGAAATTACCTTGACGAAATTACATCCTGGCCCTGCAATAAGGCTGAAAGAGGGTTTTGAAAGCACTTTATGAAAACTGTTTGCATAATTTCAGGAAGGCTCTTTTAACATGAGTGATGTTCATTTTACTAATATTTACTTAGGGCCTGGTGTTACAGAACAGCATGATTAAATAGCCTTCTTGTCATCCTTCAGCCTAGTTTTGTCTTTAATCCCAGCAGATCTTCCCAAATGCTGTGTTTCCAAATGGAACTTTTTTAATTGAAAGATTTTCACTTGGACTACTTGTCGGCATGGAATCAGTCGCAATCTCTCAGCTATCGCTTCTTTGGAGTGATCCTGCATTTCCCTCCACCTACATGTGCTTGCAGTACACCCAGGCCTGCTTGCATCATGTCTGCATTGTTTCAGCATATCTCTACTGTAAGTAGTGGATGGATCAAAGTTGTGTCTCTATGGTGTATTCCTTAATTGATTTACCTGTCAAAGGTCTTTTTTACTTTATATTTATATTCAGAAAGCAAACTGCCTTTTTGTACTTTTTTGAAGTACACTGACGACAGAAATGAAAAGGACAGATCTCAGCAAGTTGTTTTTTAATGAGGGATATCTGTGCTACGCTGTCTCAGACTGTGCCTTGATACTGTTTTGACTCTGTCACTGTTGCGTCTCCCTGAAGTTGAGCCCACAAAACAAAAGCTGACAAAACTGGGACAAAACTCATCAATAAATGAGGTGACTGTATTTCTGACCCAGGAAAATGTGGCAGGATGTTGGTTGGTAAATACAGTATTGGGTTTATAATACTGTATGTATAGAAAGCCTCCGCATTCTGGTCAGGAAAAATAAAGTCTTACTGTAATTGTTAAGACATTTTACATTCAGCAAGAGTGAGTTTGAGTTTGTTCCAAGGTAAATCAGTGGTGGTTAACTGCATGCATGACGCCTGCAGGTTTAAAACTTACCTCTCAATTAATAGTCAATTAGTACAGTAGCTGATTTACACTGGGAAGAGGGGATGAGGTGACTTTCTGGTCAAATAATTAGGAGTAGTAGACCTGAGGTACAGTGAAAAGCAGCAGACACTGGTCCTCAAAGGCTGAAACACTCCAATTCACTTAATAAATCAGCCTACAGTATGTGTTACTGAGCATGTTAGCGTGTTAGCGTGTTAGCGTTTGAGCTGCTGAATGTACAGTACAGACATACAGTAGAACCTTTTATTTCCCTCAGTGAAGCATTTTATGGACACAACTGCTGTCTGAAACATAATTGTAGGGCATATTCAAATAAATCTAGCCATTAACAAGATCTACTTCAGCCTGTCCAGTGTATTGTTTACAAGCAGTCTTCTCTGTGTACATATGTATACAGTAGGTGAGAAGAAAATACTCTAATTCCAATTATCCATTGTAAGAATATAGGAATAATAGGAAAATCATTCAAGAACTGCACAAAACCTTGAAATCATTCTGTGTAGTCATTTTGGGTCACTCAGGCACACCCTCCTGAGGGGTTTATGTGAGAGAGTAAAGGTTTTTACTGTAGCAAATAGTTTAGGGTGCTATGTGGGATGGAGTTGAGGATGCTGACAGAACAGACATTGCGAGAGGAGGTGCCAAAGAACAGTCAGGATGTCTCTCTTTGAGCCGCCAGAATGATTTCACAGCCCCACAGACCAGTCTGTTTTCAACCAACTAAACCCACAGACAGATGATACTTTAGAGAATGATGAACTAAAAAAGGTTGGTTATCATGTTGTGCTGTGTGGCACACTGCCCTCTGCTGTTGACTCTTTGCTTTTGGGTTTGGATGGGATTGTTTTGAATGACTTAATTTATCCACACAATGTTTAATTCTTCCTAATTCGTGTGAGATTTAGAATAACATTTAAACTTCGGAATGTAATCAGTGTACTATCATGACTGTGTTCACAACAGACATTTTGACCATTCCCGCCTGTGCTGTATGGGTTATAAGTCTCTTCATGACTGTAGAGCAGTATACACACACACACACACACACACACACACACACACACACACACACACACACACACACACACACACACACAAGGCTGAGTCATTCATCTATCTAGCAGTGTTTTCAACAGCATATAAAACACTACTGAATTTATCCGTTTTGGAGCAGCTTAAGTTTCAGGTTTTGAAGTTTGCAAACATTTCATATCACATTTGTGAGATCAAGCATACCAAACCAAGCCATATCAAATTAGGGTGTAATTAATAAATCATTGTTACTGTATGCACCCATCCCTATTCCCTCTCACTGGAAACTTGCCGTGCAAGCTCCAAAACATTTGTCAGTTGCTGACACAAGGTGAGACACAAGGTAATAGCAGATCTTTCCAACAAAATAGAATGGATAGGTGGTTACGAGGACCAGTGAAAGTGAAGAAGGATTATGCTCCTCAACTCTTATCTTGGAAGGTCTGTATGCTCATGTCAAAGGGTAATAATACATACAACAACAATAATAATAAAAATAAATAATAATACATGTCAGCCTATAAATAAGGTAAGGGAAAGTATAGGCCTAATGGACAAAAATCCCATTGGGTGAAATATATACACAATTGCAAATACCACTCAAATGGACGGCAAATGGTGCAAAACATATTGCAAATGGCATACGGCAAATGCCAGTGTAATAACTCAAAAATCCTAAGGGGGGCGAGCGCGCTCCACCATCAGAAAGTATATTGCAAATGGACACCAAAGTCACATCTCAAGGGTGAAATGACCAATTATAGAAACTTCGTCAAAAGTGCGTTTTGGACCGTTTCCGATTTTTTTTCGATCCATCCTCAATTATACATTACTAAAGAACCGTAATGATATAGATTCTTATTTTATGCGAGTTTGTCCATAAGGCCTATGTTATGTCCATATCAGGCTTATTATACTGCAAATGGTGAAAATGTCCACCTGTCACATATTATACTCCAAATGGGCAAAGTGTCCACTTGTCACATATGATCATAGGAAGTCGGGTTCCGAACCCAAAAGTCACAGAACCATGTCCAAATGGCATATATAATGTCCAAATGGCATATGAATATATAAAAATGGCATATGTAAGTATTGAAAGTACTAAAGCAGGATGTTATGTCCATTTTCCATATATGATCACAGGAAGTCAGGTTCCGAACCCAAAAGTCACAGAACCATGTCCAAATGGCATATATAATGTCCAAATGGCATATGTAAGTATTGAAAGTACTAAATCAGGATGTTATGTCTATTTGTCATATATGATCATAGGAAGTAGGGTTCCGAATCCAAAAGCCAGTGAACCATGTCCAAATGGCATATGTAAGTATAGAAAGTACTAAATCAGGATGTCATGTCCATTTGCCATATATGATCATAGGAAGTCAGTTCCAAACCCAAAAGTCAGTGAACCATGTCCAAATAATGACCAAATGATGTATATCAGTATGTTAACATTTACATTTTAGTCATTTAGCAGACACTCTTATCCAGAGCGACTTACAGTTAGTGAGTGCATACATGATTTTATTTCATTTTTTATTTTTTATACTGGCCTCCCGTGGGAATCAAACCCACAACATTGGCGTTGCAAACGCCATGCTCTACCAACTGAGCTACATCCCTGCCGGCCATTCCCTCCCCTACCCTGGACCAATTGTGCGCCGCCCCATGGGTCTCCCGGTCGCGGCCGGCTACGACAGAGCCTGGATTCGAACCAGGATCTCTAGTGGCACAGCTAGCACTGCAATGCAGTGCCTTAGACCACTGCGCCACTCGGCAGATTAAGTCCTGAATCAACCGAGAAGGTCTATTTGTCATGTTTGATCATAGGAAGTCATAGGAAATCAGAATTTGGTGTTGGTGTTGATTTCAGCCTGCCCATTTTGTGATGGTAAATCCCAATTCAAACATATTGGCAATGGACAGTGTCCAATTGCAGTGTAACATGTTGAGATTGGCAATATATTATATGTGTAATGGACACTGTCCATTAGCAATATATTGGCAATGGGCATTTACTCATAGTGTATCCTATCCCTCACACTTACGTGTTAATTTCAGCATGTCCATTTCATAATGGGAAGTCCTTATTGATATACGTTGGCAATGGACACTGTCCAATTGCAGTATAACATGTTAAGACTGGCATGTATTATGTGTAATGGACTGTCCAATTAGCAGAGTAATTTATTGCCAATGGACAAAAAGTCCATTAGTAATATACAGTATGAGTCAAACAGACATAGTGGTTCCTCTCCCTCACTCGTTGGTGTTGAGTTCAGCCTGCATTTGGTTATGGTAAATCACTGCTTAAACATATTGGAAATGGACAGTGTCCATCATAACATGTTAAGACTGGCAATGTATTATGTGTAATGGACACTGTCCATTAGCAATATATTACAATGGGAATTTACCATCATGAATTGGACACAGTGTTGCATTGCTGAAATGCCCAATTGTTTGGCTCGTTGAACTCGGGATGCCCTAGAAGTGATAGTGGTTCCTCTCCCTCGCTCGTTGGTGTTGATTTCAGCTTGTCCATTTGGTGATGGTAAATCACTGCTTAAACATATTGGAAATGGACAGTGTCCATTTGCCATATGATATATTGCCAGTGTCAATATGTTATACAGGACATATTGGCACTGGCAATATATCATATGGCAAATGGACACTGTCCATTAGCAATATATTACAATGGACATTTACCATCACGAATTGGACATGCAGTTAAAGGGTTTAAACTAATAAAGTCCATTATTGGGACACTCTACTGTACAAATACAATTCAAATGTGCTGTCCTTTGACTGTTTATGATGATTTTAAGCAATGAGATGGTTGACTTGATTGCTGTCCAATTGCAATATGTTACAATGGCATTTGCCATATGATATATTGCAAGTTCATACTTCCCGTTTAGGATATGAAGGGGACCATGTACTCTATTCATATTGATATCTGTAGAGCTACCGGTGACCCTGAACACATGGCAAAAGGAACTTTGCAAATTGCATGCACAGAAGAAGAGTTCGAGCATAACCTGTAATCTAATGTTATCCTAAGGGAACAACTCGTATGGGTCAAACTACATGAACTGCCAAGCGCAGCTAGAATAACTGTGTGAATTGTCCTCCCCAACCTCCCCCAATGACCCCAGTCAAAAACGGCATCTCTGTGTGACCCAGAGGCCGTAATATGTGAAAGCATGTTGAAATCACTACCAGTCAGGCTTCATTCCGGGCCTACTTTTTTGCACAGTCGCTGCGGTCAGACCGAGCGAGCTACGGTCAAGTGGGGCACCTCGTTGAACTTGGTACGGCCTAGAGACTATAGTGATCCAGTTTGTTTGCCATTCAGTGATGATTTTAGCCTGTCCAGTTGGTGATGATAACTCCCTGTTTAAACATATAGGTAATGGACACTGTCCATTAGCAATTTAACATATGGACAATGCCAATATATTATACTGCAATTGGACAGTCAGCCATCAGTCAATAAGATATCATACTGACACCAAACTGATACATACTGACACCAAACTCACTTTGTCCAACTCGTTTAGAAGCCAACTTTCACATACAGTGGGGCAAAAAAGTATTTAGTCAGCCACCAATTGTGCAAGTTCTCCCACTTAAAAAGATGAGAGAGGCCTGTAATTTTCATCATAGGTACACGTCAACTATGACAGACAAATTGAGAAATTTTTTTCCAGAAAATCCCATTGTAGGATTTTTAATGAATTTATTTGCAAATTATGGTGGAAAATAAGTATTTGGTCACCTACAAACAAGCAAGATTTCTGGCTCTCACAGACCTGTAACTTCTTCTTTAAGAGGCTCCTCTGTCCTCCACTCGTTACCTGTATTAATGGCACCTGTTTGAACTTGTTATCAGTATAAAAGACACCTGTCCACAACCTCAAACAGTCACACTCCAAACTTCACAATGGCCAAGACCAAAGAGCTGTCAAAGGACACCAAAAACAAAATTGTAGACCTGCACCAGGCTGGGAAGACTGAATCTGCAACAGGTAAGCAGCTTGGTTTGAAGAAATCAACTGTGGGAGCAATTATTAGGAAATGGAAGACATACAAGACCACTGATAATCTCCCTCGATCTGGGGCTCCATGCAAGATCTCACCCCGTGGGGTCAAAATGATCACAAGAACGGTGAGCAAAAATCCCAGAACCACACGGGGGGACCTAGTGAATGACCTGCTGAGAGCTGGGACCAAAGTAACAAAGCCAACCATCAGTAACACACTACGCCGCCAGGGACTCAAATCCTGCAGTGCGAGACGTGTCCCCCTGCTTAAGCCAGTACATGTCCAGGCCCGTCTGAAGTGCATTTGGATGATCCAGAAGAGGATTGGGAGAATGTCATATGGTCAGATGAAACCAAAATATAACTTTTTGGTAAAAACTCAACTCGTCATGTTTGGAGGACAAAGAATGCTGAGTTGCATCCAAAGAACACCATACCTACTGTGAAGCATGGGGTTGGAAACATCATGCTTTGGGGCTGTTTTTCTGCAAAGGGACCAGGACGACTGATCCGTGTAAAGGAAAGAATGAATGGGGCCATGTATCGTGAGATTTTGAGTGAAACCCTCCTTCCATCAGCAAGGGCATTGAAGATGAAACGTGGTTGGGTCTTTCAGCATGACAATGATCCCAAACACACCGCCCGGGCAACGAAGGAGCGGCTTCGTAAGAAGCATTTCAAGATCCTGTAGTGGCCTAGCCAGTCTCCAGATCTCAACCCCATAGAAAATATTTGGAGGGAGTTGAAAGTCTGTGTTGCCCAGCGACAGCCCCAAAACATCACTGCTCTAGAGGAGATCTGCATGGAGGAATGGGCCAAAATACCAGCAACAGTGTGTGAAAACCTTGTGAAGACTTACAGAAAACGTTTGACCTGTGTCATTGCCAACAAAGGGTATATAACAAAGTATTGAGAAACTTTTGTTATTGACCAAATACTTATTTTCCACCATCATATGCCAATAAATTCATTAAAAATCCTACAATGTGATTTTCTGGATTTTTTTTTCTAATTTTGTCTGTCATAGTTGACGTGTACCTATGATGAAAATTACAGGCCTCTCTCATCTTTTTAAGTGGGAGAACTTGCACAATTGGTGGCTGACTAAATACTTTTTTTCCCCACTGTATGTCAGAACCGGCTCAAAATTCATAGGGCCTTCTGTTTAAACCATAAAAAACCTTAAAACACGCAGTTACATTCGAGCTGCGGGTCCAGTTCTAGCTGAAGTGATCCCGAATCCCGAGTTTCGGCTCGATAGGTCATTCGGAATGTACTTTTTTCAGGGGTTGCTACGGGGTCCCTGAACGAGCTATTGGCTAGAAACATGTAGGGTCCGTTTCTATGGGCCGAGGCGGTTTTAATGCACCTAGTCTTGTGATTCTGGGACTTTTCTAGATGTCATCATTTTCGTGATGTTAAAAATGAATTGAATATATTGCAAATGGAAGAGGCTGTTTCTCGGGCGGAGAACCTCCTAGAGCCACATAACTCACTGTGCAGTTCCGACTTAAACTATAGAACAGGTTTATAAAGTTTCAGAGCTCTAGGTCTGGCAGTTCTTTGATGGTTCGAACGCCGGTAACTATTACAGGCTCTTTGCATCTGTAAGCCACACACTGTGTCACTCCATCTTGGCTGTGTGTGTGAGTTTTTCTCTGAGGTCTGATGGGCAGTGTGAGCACTTGTCAGGCTTTAGCATGTCTCTATGGGTGCTGTCTCTGTGTCCTGGGCTTATGGGGTGGTTCTTTGGGTCTTAAAATAATACTTGAAGTACACAGGGCTGTGTGAGTCTGTCCAATTGCAATATAAAATATTGGCACTGGCAATATATCATATGGAAAACGGACAGTATGAAAACGCACCTAATTTATTGAAGATGGACAAACTTCATACGGAAAATCACAGAAAATCACAGAAATCACATAGAGCTCCGAAACCTGCCTTAACGGATTCGCCTTAACAAACCTCAATTGGATATATACATTTTTCATCTTTGTTTTAGCATAACGAATTGGACATTGTACGATTTCTCTAGATAAATTGGACAACTACGATAGATAAATGGCTGGTTCTATTTTTCCTTACACTGTAGGTTTATGTACTTTGACGTGCAGTGGTCAAATTAGCGCTGTATTACCGTTTTCAACCTTTAATCACAGAAAATGTACATTAACTCAAAGAGCGCTGTGGCCTCGACGCCATCTTGTTTCCAGGCTAAAAGTATATCTGGCCGCCCCTCTGCTCACCGAGTTTCGTCTTTGAAGTCTGTTCCGTTTACGAGAAACGGCCATGTCCATTTGGTGATGAAATGTCCATTTGCCATATACAGTAGGTCACCACCCCGTAGAATTGTCCGGTACAGCAGAAAAAATCTTTATTTCATGACTTCCCGGAAGAACAGGCCTTGGCGCTCGACCTGAGGCCGTCGGCCTATTTTTAGCGCACCCGCGGATGTCTAGTAAGGGGCCGTCCATTTGGCATATGAAATTTCTCATCGATCATACAGCAGTGCACACTATCCAAATAAAATAAAGTAAAACGTTATTTCATAATTGAGAGACTTATATTCCTTTCAGACAATTGTACAATGCTGCATACTATATGTTCACTATCAATAGAAATTCACATTTTATACTTCAGTATTGAGACTAATTCTGTGATACTATAGATCAATGGTCCTCTGTAGCTCAGCTGGTAGAGCACGGTGCTTGTAATGCCAAGGTAGTGGGTTCGATCCCCGGGACCACCCATACACAAAAATATATGCACGCATGACTGTAAGTTGCTTTGGATAAAAGCGTCTGCTAAATGGCATATTATTATTATTATTTATCAATGTGGGGAAAACGTACAGTTATGAATATAACTACTGTTCCCTGAAGGTGGGAACGAGGTATAACATACTATGGGGAGTCAACGACAAATCATATTCACCTGAAGAAAACTGAAATCACGCCCAACAAGGCCGATGGATGCTGAGCCCGCCCTCTGAAGCCCCGCCTTCCTGGCTATAATACCAGGGCTTGCATGAATTTCCTCAATTCAGTACCGCTCTTCAGCGAGCCCAAACCCCTTGACGACGCGGGACCAAATATATATATATATATATATATATATATATATATATATTTTTTTTTTTAGTAATTTTAGCAGACGCTCTTATCCAGAGCGACTTACAGTTAGTGAGTGCATACATTTTTCATACTTGCCCCCATGTTATGTTAAGTTATGTTATACCTCGTTCCCTCTTTCAGTTTGTCATTCGGTATAACATACTATGGGGATACACACTCAAGCCCCAAGCCGGCTCAGAGGGTACCAAACTAGGAGGCCCGTGGCAGCCCAAGCACCCAGAGGTTCCACCGGCTCCAAAAAGGGGTTACAGAAGCCCCCCTTTTCCCTAATACTTAACCAAGAAGCCTGAACTGTCAGAGCCCCATATAGGGAACCAGAACCTGCTGCAACTTGGCTATGCGCACTGACACGCTGCCACTGCAGCCCAAGTACATAGACCCCACGGTTCCAAGAATTATACTTACCTTGCGAGCCTGAAATGTCAGAACTCGTACAAGGAACCGCATGTCCCAAAACAACAGAACACCAGTCGTGACTTGGTAACGTGCACATGCGCGCTGAACAGCATCGACCAGAGTCGATTAACCATGGCAGCCCGAGGCACAAACCCACAGGAAACCTGCAGTAACCTGGAAACTGTGTGCTCGCGTGCTGCCATGGCAGCCCAAGGCTCAAACCAACAGGGAACTGTGGTAACCCGGATAAATGTGCAACCTGCACGCTGCCTAACACCCACTCCTGGGCCCAGCCATTAGAACACTAGTAGCCACACTGGGAGCTGTTACATCCAAGCAATAAAACCTCACAAAGGTATGTGGGGAACCCCAACTCGCTGCAGCACAGATATCAGATGTCATGCCCCTGAACAATGCCCAAGCAGCCGCCACACCCCTAGTGAAGTGAGCACGCACACCACTAAGCAACCCTTGTCCTTTGTTGTCATATGCCAGGGAGATAGCCTCCACAATCCAATGAGAAAGATGCTGCGTATAAAGCGTCCTACCCCAAGCTGGATTAGCGAAACTGGTAAAAAGCAGGTCACAAACACGGATATCCTTGGTCTTATCCATATACAGGCATAAAGCACCGACCGGACACTGGCCATGCAACCTCTGTTGTTCACTGGAAGCAAATGGAGGAGGTGAGAAAGCAAACAGCTCAAAAGCCAGGGACCTGTATGAGATAGGCATAACCTTGGGAGCAAAAGCTGCATTAGGACTTAACATCAGTTTGGAGTCACCAAACAGGAAGAGTGTACTGATAGCGCGTGGAGATCCTCCAACGCTCTTGGCCAACGCCAAAGCCATGAGCAGGGCAGTCTTGTAGGAAAGGACATTCAGGTCCACAGACTCCAATGGTTCAAACGGAGGTTCACACAGAGCATCCAGGACCAAAGCCAGGTCCCAGTTCGGTGCCATAGGCTTAGACACTGGTCTGAGCAAACGCACGCCTTTCAGGAACCGCAGCACCAGAGGATGAGACCCCGGGGTAGAGCTGTCAATCCTTGCATGACGCGCCGAGATGGCTGCCATATAAACCTTCTATGTGCAAGAAGAAAGGCCCTGCTCAAAAAGCTCTTGCAAAAACATCAAAATGTCCACCAAAGAGCTCTGAAAAGGAGAAACACCTTTAACCTGACACCAACCCTCAAACTCTCGCCACTTACAGTATATGTATACAACCCTCTCGTAAATGGCGCACACACCGACTGTATAGTAATAATCACCGGGCCTCCCGAGTGGAGCAGCGGTCTAAGGCGCTGTGCTTGAGGCATCACTACAGACCCAGGTTTGATCCCAGGCTGTGTCACAGCCGGCCATGACCGGGAGACCCATGAGGTGGCGCACAACAAATACTGTCCCTCCAACATCGGAAGGAAACGCCTCAGCGATTGCAGAACAAAATCTATCTTTCCTAGTAGCCCACACACAGCGCTCCCCATCCCAGTAAGGTAACCTGGTCTCAGTCGATTTCGTATTATTCTGTACGTAAATCCGGGGACCCCATTTATTATGATATGTTACCTATCGTATGGTATGTATTAATTTGTGGTTGACCATCACCCATTTCGTATGATATATTACTAATTACAATTCGTTTGTATGTTACGAATCTGCAAAATGTACTATATGTTACGAATTTGCCAAACATATGATATGTTACGAATTCTAGCTGGGTGGCTAACGTTAGCTAGCTTATGTTTGTAACCATACCAACATAACATATCATACTAATTTGAGCATCCCTAATTTACATTTACTATGTTACGTCTAGTCTATGAGACCAGGCTGAGTAAGGATGCGTCTGTCGTGATCACCCTATGGGACACTATCCGGCACATGAGAATCTCCTGCAACAGCAATCGCGGGTCCCTCCTAGCAGTCAACGCCCATAGTCATGATGGGGATACCTTGAGCAACCGATGGCAGTGGCGAGATGCATCCAGACGTGTAGCAATCAGTTTCACCTGTTCCCTCGACTCCGCTACAACCAGCCAATTGTCCAGACAGGCCAATACTCTGAACCCCTGGCACCGCATCGGTGCCAAAGCTGCCTCCACCACCATAGAAAATATGTTGTGCGATAGGGAGAGCCCAAAAGACAGGCCCAGAAATGTATAGGTCACACCTTGAAATGAAACCTCTGAAACTTTCTGTGGGGAGGATGTATAGCCACATGAAAATACGCATCCTTCAGATCTATGGACGTGAACCAATCGCTGGGATGCACCGACTGCAATATCCGGCGAAGTGTGAGCATTTTGAATTTGGAAACATTGAGGTGCTTGTTTAAAGTCCAGGATGGGACGCAACGCTCCATCGCTCTTGGGAACTAAGAAGTGCCAGTTGTACCAACCGCTCTGTACTTCTGACACTGTGCCACCCTAATGGCCTGCTTTTGAAGGAGAAGAAATGTCCTCTCAAGAGGTGCTATTGGAGACCATTGAAGTAATAATGCCACGAAAAGGAGGACGTACAGCAAACCATACCCCGTCGTCACTGTCCTCATCATCCATGGGGAAACTGCGCATGTCCGCCACTGGACGGAGCACGCTGCCAACCTCCCTACAATATCTCGTGAAGGGGCAAAGCACCACTCTGAGGACTGGGATAATTTTGTTTGTTTGTTATGCCTGTTTTCATATCCACCACTCTTGACAACCGTGTGTCTGTATGTAGTGTTTATTATGCCCACACCTGGACAATATTGCACTCTCGATATACCTGAACACAGAAGAACCTTGGGTAGAAACAATGTGCTTTCTTGGTAGCACCGTTCTGATACCCGGCCCACACCGGGTTCGGGGACTTCGGCAACCAGTAACTTGCCCCAATTGAACGAGCCACTTGTGAGCACTGTTGCCACAGTAAATGCTTGGGGAGGAGGGCCCCGAGAACACACCCCTCCTCCGGCCTCCAGCTAGGATTGCGAGGTCTGCTTCTTCCCCTGCACCATGGATAATCTGCTTTCACCCTGCTCTCCTTCAACCCAGCACGACGACTGTGCCAAGACGTCAGCCACTGCCCAGAAGCACCAAGATGGTCAGAAACCGACCTCGAAGACGCACTCTGGCCCAGGGCAACCCGCCTCTGTCCTGGACCCTTTCTTTCACCCATGGAGAACTGCAGAGACACCGCCGCAAATGATTTTTGTGGGAAAAAGACCCGTAGAGTTGCATCCTGTTTTTGTTTCTCCTCGAAACGGACCTTTAAGGACTCCATAGCCGAGCCAAACAACCTTGTTGGCGAAACTGGCTCATCCAAATACATCTGCCTGTCCCTCGCAGGAATCCGGTACAACGTCAGCCAGAGGTGGCACTAAGCCACCACCGTCGTCCCCATATCTTTCCCCACAGCCAGGATACTACAGCGGAACAGACGCAGCACAAAATCAGCCGTAGCACAGATTTCTTCGAGAAGCTCTGAAACCGGCTTCCCTGCCTCAACGGTCTTATTCAGCTCCTGCAGAAAATCAATATGATACATCTGCAGCATTGTGACCACATTCAATGTCCGGGCCGCCACACCCTCAGCCTGGTACACTTTGTCCAGCTGATCTGCCGAGAACCGGCACTGGTTATTCGGAAGCGCCGTGCTAGGATTATCCGCCTTGTTAGCCTGTGGAGCTAAGTAATTCACCAGCTTTCCATCCATCGGTGGTGTGCAAATGAGCCCCGCCTCCTCCATACCCTCTACATTCATGAACTCACCATAACCTGGTAGCACCAGCCTGGCTGAATGAGGGGAATCCCATGTCGCCTTTAGCTCATCTGCAAAATCTTTAAACAGGGGTAAGCGACACTTCACCGCTGCAGGGACAGGAGGTAAATATCTTCCCCAAACCTGGAGGAACTCCGCTGTGGGGGAGAAGATGACCAATCCACTCCCAGGTGATCTGCCGCCCTAAGACACAGCTCCATCAAAGGCGCACTAACCACCAATGGTTCACTCTCCCCTGCCGAATCCAAATGTCGATTCACACTTTGAAAACCTTCTAGAAACAACCAGGGATAGTATATAATCGCCGGAATCTGGACTCAGAACACTTCCAGAGAATTTGGAATGAGCCTCCCTCGACTGGGATGACATCCCTATCAACTCCGACCACCTCCGCTGCTCTCTCCCTGCCTCAGACAACCCCATTCCCGAGGTTGCTTCACCGGAAGACCCTTCGCCAGCGGCCCCAGTCTTTCTCTCAAAGTCAGCCCGACACCCAAATGAAGTTGAACCCAGCTGGAGACAATGGTGACACGACTTGATCCAAGCTGAAGCCTCCTGAATGTGATTCCACTCCAGGCAAACAAGGCAGCACTCGTGAGTATTTTTAATTTTCAGTGCTGGTTAGCCTTTTTTAACTTATTCTTACCACTGGCCATCTTACTCAAGCAAGGATGCATTAGCTACACAAACAGAGCAAAAAGCTTTTAGCAAACACAAAAACCGATACCAAGACCCAAAACTCGCAACATCTAGAGGGACGAGTACTCTCTCCCCACTAACAGACACCTAAGTCGTGAGCTTGAAAAGTTTGTAAATTGCGTGACACGTTCTTCCTTCAGGCGAGCTGGAGAGCGAAGAATTTAGGAAATGAATGTGAGCCCTGGTATAATAGCCAAGAAGGCGGGGCTTCCAAGGGCGGGCTCGGCATCCAGTGGCCCATTGCACGATTTCAGTTTTCTTCAGGTGAACATGATTGGTCCTTGACTCCCCATAGTATGTTATACATAGTGACCGACTGAAAGGGATCCCATGTTTTCCATACCTCCCATTGCGTGCTAAGGTACTTCCATCTCTGAGACTCTCCCTGCAAGGAAGTGCATTCCCAAACTAACAAGCCCGTATGTCTCGAGTGGTTTGATTGTACAGTCTGTGTCTTGGGAGAAAGTGGGTCAACATGGGCACTTATCTTAGAAACAGAGCCTTACCCAGAAGTCACAGCCCACAGAAAATCAGGATGTTACCAGGAAATACCCTGAGTGTACAAACATTAAGAACACTTTCCATGATAGCCTGACCAGGTGAATCCAGGTGAAAGCTATGATCCCTTATTGATGTCACTTGTTAAATCCACTTCAATCAATGTAGATGAAGGGGAGGAGACAGGTTAAAGAAGGATTTTTAAGCCTTGAGACAATTGAGACACGGATTGTGTATGTGTGCCATTCAGAGGGTGAATGGGCAAAACAAAGTAATTAAGTGCCTTTGAACGTGGTATGGTTGTAGATGCCAGGCGCACCGGTTTGTGTCAAGAACTGCAACGCTGCTGGGTTTTTTCACGCTCAACAGTTTCCCGTGTGTATAAAGAATTGTCCACCACCCAAAGGACATCCAGCCAACTTGACACAACTGTAGGAAACATTGGAGTCAACATGGGCCAGCATCCATGTGGAATGCTTGACACCTTGTAGAGTCCATGCCCCGACGAATTGAGGCTGTTCTGAGGGCAAAAGGGGGGGGGGGGGGTGCAACTCAATAATAGGAAGGTGTTCTTAATGTTTTGTACACTCTGTGTAAATGTCAGGAGATTTAGATAGAGCCATGTCGTCATGGTAACTAGCCAGTCCAGTAACAAAGACTACCATTTACATTTTAGTAATTTAGTAGACAATCTTATCCTTAGCGACTTACAGGAGTGCCTTGCTTAACGGATACTTTGCTATGGTAATACGAAGATCTGCCTTAAAACTACAGGGTTAAAACAAAAGAAGATAAAATAAAAAGTGTTTAATAGTCACATGTACAGGGTTGCAGGTGTGATTTCGGGTACAGTGAAAATATTAGGCTCCAATCTCCAACATGCAGGATTAAGTGAAATAAAATAATGAAAAATCATGAGCTGTTATGGATCGAATGATTCAAGGTCTAATATTGTTCAGACAATAACCATGCCATCCATATTGATTGTGTCCGCCTGACCAATTCTGTAGAGAGTTTGTGACTGTGCATGACTCTGTGTAATGGCTCATCTGCATGACTCTGCCTGCTGGTGCAAGACTTTAGTACCATGAAATGAGGCCTCTGAGTTACTCACTTTAATGAGTCTGTTGACTCTCCTCACAAAATTAGAGCAGACAATTTATTCCATTAGCTGGGTCCTAAAATGTGTCACCTTCCCAGGATAAAACCCTAATGTATTGTGTCTCCTTGTACACATGGATAATGTATTGTATTTAATTGCACTCATTGCATGACCTTAATACCAGGTCTCTTACCTCCCTGATTTTCTGACTCTGGCTGTGGCTTTGGTTTACTGCACGATCAGCTGGGATCTGGAGAGAAAAATAAGGTAGTAAAAGCACATCAGAAAATAAAAGTTGGTAGAGGAATAATTCACTCTGATTAGAATGTGACCAGAAAAACAACCTGATCATCGTTGACAGGTTATAGAGTCCTCAGAAATCACCACATTGCTAGATGAACCTATGGCAGCTAACACACACTGGACAAACAAGGTTACCTATTTTAAGTTACACTTCATCAAATCCGATAGAATGCAATAGATACTGTATACCCTACATTGTACTGTGCAGTAAGAATAACCAGCATTTGAACAAAGTTCCTCTTCTCATGAACACTGGTACTGTAAGGGCAGAGTGTCCATCTGATCTACAGACAGGACATTATTTGAAATGTCAGTGCATGGCGTGATAGCGGAGTAGGTTAACTGCAGTGGGTGGCATTGGCCCCCATGTTTTCTCTCTCACTGTGTCTCTGTGTGCGTATCAAATGGCACCCTATTCCCTATTCATTACACTTCTTTTGACCATAGCCCTATGGGCCCTGGTCAAAAGTAGTACACTATATAGTGAATAAGGTGTCATTTGGAAGGGAGCCTCTGTCCTCATGTGTTGCTGGAGGGGCTGGTGGCAGTGGGGAGGGGCAAGGGGGTGGTTGGTGACCTTTTCAGAGAGCCATCCATTAATTAACACTGACAGCCTTTTAGAGACCACTTACCATTTATCTGTCCAACCAAATTAGGCTCCCCAAAAAACTGCACCACACACACTGATCGAATCACTGGCTCCATCCAGCATCCGAATGATAAGAACAACACAAAATCAATATTTCACTTTTAAGCATAAATCCCGCCAACAACATACCGAATACACAAAATACTGTATGAGACAGGAACATAACATTGTGACAAAAATAGTTCAACGTTTATTTTTGCTTATTTTAAGGTTATAACACTTTCGCTACTTCAAATGACATTGAGAGTACCATTTGGCCAGTGGACAATATGTAGGATCGCTCTTACATGCATCGGTTTTCCCCACTGGCGACCACAAATTTGACCGGGATTGTTTCCGAGGTGCTGTATTAGGCCTAGTTCATGTAAGTTTGCAGAGAGTGCTTGGCCACACTCATTTGGTGACACGTTTTATGCACCAGTGCAGCAAACACGAAAAGTGCATACCGGAAACAGCCCAATGAAGATAAAAGCAGGAGTAGCAAGCAGCACGTGGCATGCATCCGCACCCCTCGTCTGTGGCAGGCTCTCACCCACCCTGCCTCATGTTCATCATATTAAATATGAAGCAATTACACAGCCCTATACTCAACCAGGCTGCTACTTATCCTCACATTGCTAAAAAAAGAGATCCCCTTGTTGTTTCCTTGTTTTCCTCTCCTGGGGAAGAACCTCAGGACAAACTTGTCATCTTGGTAAAGTGGACATTCCTGTGTGTTTCTCCAATCTAGTCTGAGAATTATGTTGATAGGAAAAGATGAGGGATAAATTGATGAAGTTGCGTTTAAATGAATAAATTAGAAGCTCAACTGGAATACATTTGCATGCAGATGTGATTAAAGATCCTGACACAAGCCCATTGTTGGTCTCTCTCTCCTCCCGTTCATCTGAACATCATTAGCACTCAGATGGGGCTGGATGACAAGACAGTGGCGATGAGGTGTAATTGGATGCCATCCAAACAGATAAAAGGTTACGCTTTAGTTGTCAATGTGATCCCTGTGCCTGTTGATAAATGGTTCATGTGTCCCCTGGACTCTAAAGCAGTCTTATTTACAGGCTAAATGCTGTCCTCTGCCCTGCCTTACCACTAGGAAATATTACTACAATTTACACAACTTACATATTATACTGTAGCAAACACTATCCAGTATCCAGGTATCCTGGCGTGGAGGACTCGCCCTTGGGGAGCCATTAATGCCCAGTGATAAATAAAACTCTGCAGTTCAGCAGCTTTCAAAAGGTATATGAAATATGACCCTGTTGTACTGTAATTTATTTTATGCCTCTCTTTTAGGGGTGGTGCTGCTTGGTGAACATGTACAATAGGCTTTTGGTATTCCCATTTGAGTGGTTCCACTAAAAACGTTACTTTAAATCCGGCTCTGGCTAAGTAAAGCAGATGGTTGCCTAATTTTTAAGTGCCTAGATTCTCTGCATGTGTTCGTTGGAGGCCGTGTTTTGTCTGTGGCACACAATCTAAAAAGTATTTCCCACTAATCCAATTAATTAGCCCTGCTGCAAATAATTTCTAATGCCACAAAATGTAAATTAAGTCAAAGTGTGTGCAACAGGCTAAAATTATCAAATAATGTTCTGGTTTACTAATGTGGTGCTTCCTTTTTCCAATTGTCCTTTCACTGGCGTGGAAACGAAAGCAGTGTGAAGAAGAAGAAGAAGAAGAAGAAGAAGAAGAAGAAGAAGAAGAAGAAGAAGAAGAAGAAGAAGAAGAAGAAGAATTCAAATAAAGTCCCAAAGGGAGTTGAGTTGCTGAAAATGCTTGTAGTATTCTATTAAAATGCATATAAATTACTGCAAAACTTTTTCAGAAGATCTACTTTGCATTCCACTCAAGTTGATGTACAGTATGATGTGCTTTCATATCCGCTAAGCCTTGTGCCAAAGACAACTAA
This sequence comes from Coregonus lavaretus, assembly GCF_964263955.1. Lineage (NCBI taxonomy): Eukaryota > Metazoa > Chordata > Actinopteri > Salmoniformes > Salmonidae > Coregonus > Coregonus lavaretus. The sequence continues at coordinate 30,428,563 of NC_140005.1, read as the reverse complement.
CAAGCCCTATACAGCTTACAGGAATTTAATTAGATATTAGGCTTCAATATACAGTAATTTCATACAGTAGACATTATGTAGCTACAGCTTCTACAATTTAAGCCAAGCTTAGTTTCTGTCTAAACTAAACGTACAGCCCATCTGCCAACTGAGGATGCTTGGACATGACCCTTGACCTTGGGTTTGGCGTGAAGCTTGTTGCTCCTAGCAGTCATGAAACTACGGAAGTCATGGCAAAAAAAGCCTGAGCACACGGCCATACCAATGACAACAAACTTAGCAGAGTGTAAAATCAGAGCCATGCATTAGCGTCATAAGCTGGAGTGACGAGTGTAATGGGCCATCTTCAGTCACCGTAAAGTACGTTTCAGCACTGAGGACAGGGATAAAGACGTAAATTGAATAAATAAGACCCAGGTCAGATGTCTCTGAGAATGAGGCTGAATGCCACTAAGTGATGGAGATGAACTAAGTGATGGAGAAATGCATGCATGCTAGGCAATAGGCATGGGCATCGCATGTGACATGTTCACTCTGGGTCAGAGAAAGGACATGGACCAAGGGGTCAGCCCCTAAAGTCAACCGCCTGGCCTGCTTCTTTCACACATCGACAAAGGCGACAAATAGAGTGTCCATGTGGTGTGACTTTCAGGGGAGTGAAAGATTTGGCCCCCGGGCATGATGGCTGTCACAGGGAGTAGTGAACTGCTGTGTTTACCGTTTTGCTTTCTGGTGGAGGAGAGGGAGGAGAAGGAGGAAGAAGGGTACGAAAGTACGTGTGTGTTCCTGTCACGCCCTGGCTCTGGGGACTCTTGTATGTTGAGCCAGGGTGTTAGTTTCTTTGTGTAGTGTCTATGTTTCGTTTTCTATGTTCTGTTCTAGGTTATGTGTTTCTATGTTGGCCGGGGTGGTTCTCAATCAGAGGCAACGAGAATCAGCTGTTGCTTGTTGTCTCTGATTGGGAACCATACTTAGGCAGCCTTTTGTGCACTTGTCATTTGTGGGATCTTGTTCCGTGTTTGTGTTCATGACCGAGGACTTCACGTATCGTTTTGTTGTTTTTGTTGTATTTGAAAAGTACCTATTAAAGTATGTACTCATATCACGCTGCGCCTTGGTCCGTTTATAACGACGACCGTGACAGAAGATCCCACCAAAACAGGACCAAGCAGCGTGTCCAGGAGCAGACAGCCTGGACTTGGGAGGAGATCTTGGACGGGCAGGGGTCCTGGACTTGGGAGGAAATCCAGGCCGGAATGGATCGCCGTCCGTGGGAGGAGACGGTGGAGGCGCGCCATAGAGAGGAGCAGCGGCGCCAACCGGGCCGACATCGGACACGCAAGAGGCAACCCCAAGACATTTTTTGGGGGGGGCACACGGCATGGATGACGGGGCTGCTGGAGGCAGCTACTGGGCGAGTTTGTGGATTAGGAGAGGAGGCCACCAGGTTTGGGGGGCTGGAAGGGAGGTTGGCGGAGCCTAGAGGTAGAGCAGAGCCAACTCCCCGTACTCAGGCTAGGCAGTGTGAGACTGGGCAGGTTCCGGGGTATGCGGAGCTGCGTACTGTGCCGCGAGTGGTCCGGCACAGTCCGGTACGTCCTGTGCGAGCACCTCGCACGTGTCGTGCTAAGGTGGGCATGTAGCCAGGACGGAGCGTGCCGGCTCAACGCTCGTGGCCTCCAGTACCCCTCCTCGGTCCCGGATATCCTGCGCCAGTGTCACGTGCTGTAGTGCCAGTACGAGTACAAAGCCCTGTACGTCCTGTGCTGATGCCTCACACAGAGTGTGTAAAAATAGGCATTCAGCCAGGACGGGTTGTGTCAGCTCTTCGCTCCAGACCTCCAGTCCGTCTCCACAGCCCGGTCCGGCCTGTTCCTGCTCCCCGCACCAAGCTTGTGGTGCGCGTCGCCAGCCCGGTCCGCCCTGTTCCTGCCCCTCGCACCAAGCCTGTGATGCACGTCGCCAGCCCGGCCCGGCCTGTTCCTGCCCCTCGCACCAAGCCTGTGGTGCGCGTCGCCAGCCCGGCCCGGCCTGTTCCTGCCCCTCGCACCAAGCCTATGGTGCGCGTCGCCAGCCCGGGCCGGCCTGTTCCTGCCCCTCGCACCAAGCCAATGGTGCGCGTCGCCAGCCCAGCCCGGCCTGTTCCTGCTCCCCGCACCAACCCTATGGTGCGCGTCGCCAGCCCGGACCGGCCTGTTCCTGCTCCCCGCACCAAGCCAATGGTGCGCGTCGCCAGCCCGGTCCGGCCTGTTCCTGCTCCCCGCACCAAGCCTGTGGTGCGCGTCGCCAGCCCGGTCCGGCCCGTCCCTGCTCCCCGCACCAAGCCTGTGGTGCGCGTCGTCAGTCCGGCACAGCCCGTGCCTGTTTCACCAGTGCCTGGTCAGCTGCTCCACACCGGAGCCTAAGCAATCCGCTCCACCGATGTCCAGTCCAGCTCCAGCCAGCGCGACCAGACCAGGGGCGCTACGGGGGGGTTGTTAGAGGGTGGTGGTCACGCCCGGAGCCGGATCCGCCTCCGAGGTGGAATGCCCTCCCCTGTTGGGTTTATGCTGGCGCGGTCGCAGTCCGCGCCTTTGGGGGGGGGGGGGGGTACTGTCACGCCCTGGCTCTGGGGACTCTTGTATGTTGAGCCAGGGTGTTAGTTTCTTTGTGTAGTGTCTATGTTTCGTTTTCTATGTTCTGTTCTAGGTTATGTGTTTCTATGTTGGCCGGGGTGGTTCTCAATCAGAGGCAACGAGAATCAGCTGTTGCTTGTTGTCTCTGATTGGGAACCATACTTAGGCAGCCTTTTGTGCACTTGTCATTTGTGGGATCTTGTTCCGTGTAGGTTTGTGTTCATGACCGAGGACTTCACGTATCATTTTGTTGTTTTTGTTGTATTTGAAAAGTACCTATTAAAGTATGTACTCATATCACGCTGCGCCTTGGTCCGTTTATTACGACGACCGTGACAGTTCCAGCTTGGAACAGCAGGCCCAGCTTCCTAAGGGCATAAATGATGCACTCTGATGCCTGCCATTAGCTGATGGGGGTTTTGGTAAATGAGAGCTGAAGATTAGATGGCAGGGGGTCATCCTGGTGTCCCGACGCCCACTTGTCCTCTCCAGCTGCTAACAGCAGGGTACTCCATGCCAACCCCCCATCCTATCCCCTTTACCCAACCCCACTACCACCCACTCACCCTGGGCACTGTGTGGAGCATGGATCCAGTGAGCCAGCAACTGCCTGCCCAGGCATAGCTTTAGAGTGAACCACAACTGCATCAGTGACTGGTGCCACTGTACCTTATCCCATCTAACTAGGCAGTAACAGCTGTGCTGCAGGCTCTGAGAAGCATAATGTAGCAGCAGTCGACTGCGATTTGGGTTGTAATAGAGAAGAAATTTAGCCGGCCCAGATGTGGTGTGCAGGTGCTGTGGGGAACCTATCACATAACCTACCATCTTCATTTGCTGTTGTCATAGCTGCCTGATTCTGGAGCACTGGATTCTAGTGGAACTAAAGTATGATTTAACTGTGTGGTAATAAACAACTTGAGAGCATCACAAGCTACAACAATGTAGAAATAATTATTTTTCAAATTGGCATTTTTAAAATCTGTCCCACTCCTCCCCACCGGCGTTCGACGTCGCCGGTTTACTAACCACCGGTCCTGGTAACCAACATTATGCGCACCTGGCATCAATCATTACGTGCACCTGCGCTTCATCATGAGGCACACCTGGACTCCATTACCTCACTCATTACCTCCCTTTTATCTGGCACTCCCTTACGTTCTTTCCCCAGGCAATATTGTTTCTGTGTTTCATGTCAAGACACTACTCCTATGTTGTATCGTTCAATGTTCTTTGTTATATTAAACTTACCACCTGTACCTGCTTCTCGACTCCCAGTGTCTACGTTACATAATCAAAAGAGAAGAGCTACAGGCTTTCTGTGCATGATTTCCAAACACTGATGTAGGCCTACATTCTTGTCAGGACCAATACTTGAGCTAGCATTTTCAAGAGCACAGCCAGATAAGAGGCATATGATGCTATGTGTATCTTATGCATAGTTAATCTAGTGCAATTCCTCTGCAGGCTTATTAGTGTGGAAAATTGCCAACAGTGAACCAACAGCTGCTAGCTATAAGGAGATGGTTAGCAATGTTTTCTGACAAAAAAAATTACTATTTGCGCACTTGAAAGAGGTCTCTTGAATACAAAATGTTATGAATGTTGTGTAGAACTAAATCCCGCTAGGTTGCTCATGGACAAACACATACATGATGAATTTCAATATATTCAGCTGAGCATTAACAATGAATGATCTACCTCTTTGGGTATGCATCAATTGCCATGAAGCAAACAAAGAGAGAGCAGGCAGATACACAAGGGCCAAAAGCAGTGATGTATGTTTTTGTGCACCAAAACGTGTGTCTGTCTGTGTCTAGGTACGTGTATCTAGGTTTCTATGCGTGTGGCAAGAGGACCACATATTTTCCAATCACTCCATCTGCTTTGACAAATACTAAGCCATGGTGGTTGTGTGTTCCCATAAAACCTCATCTCCCTCATGGTTTTGGTCCAAAATTCCTGTCTGGCTGCTTCATATTGCATTTTGATTGATTAGTCTTCAATTTCGATACCCGTAATGCTATTCATAGGGTTCCTACCCACAGAGCTGCATCAGTCAAATTAAGGTAAAACAAAAGTCCCAGAAGATCAAGGATGTTTAGGAGTGCTCAGAGAGTGTGACCGCAAACTGAGAGAGACACACATATATAAAAACAATGGCTGTGCACTGGACCTCTTATCGCTGCTCTGTAACAGCAACAACAGAATCAGTCAGCCACAGGCAGCAGGCATTCATAAATGTTTATCAGGTGGCATCCCAGCTCATTACAATGCGCAGGCTGAAACAACATGGGGTGATGTAGTTTGTTAAGTAGTCTAGTCTCGCTTACATTGTTTTGGCGTTATCTTTTTGTTGTTGTTGAGTTAGGGCAGATTACCCCCCATTGTTTTCAGTATTCTATGAGATGCTGACAGTAATAACTTCTATCTTATCTATAATAACCCCAGCTTTGACCTCTCTTCTGTAAGTCAGATATGAACATCTTGAGTACAGTACCGCCAGCACAAGAGTGGTTTACTAAAAGTGTTTATCCTCCCTACAACATGATGTCTGTGGTGCATGTTTCGCCTGAAACTCCTGGTATGGTAATTTTCGCAAGCAGCCCTCACAGTCTCACATCAGAATTAGATGTTCATCCATGTTTCTCAAACATCACATTTCAAAGTTGTTCCAAATGTCAAATTTCGAAGTGTTTAAGGTTAAGTTTAGGCATTAACTCCACATTTTTAAGGTTAGGGCTAAGTTCAGGCATTAACTACAAATTCTTAAGGTTAGGCATTAACTCTGAATGGTTAAGGTAAGGGTTACGGTTTGGGATAGGCTTAAAACAAAAATATACAAAAAAAAACATTCTATCACTGGATTCGAACTTACAACCTTTGGAATCAAAGGCAGATGCTTACCTTCTTGAAGGTAACAGAGCTCACTGTTGCCCCTGGCCGGTTTCCACGTCATCTCCCGACGTCCTCAGACATGGATGGGTGTCAAATACGGAGTTGTATAACGGGTGGCCTGACTGAATTTTCAAACCAAACTGTACATCCAAACCAACAACCCGGACCAGAACGTATGAGTAAAAAGTCTAAAAATGTAGACATTCAACAGCTGGATCTGAGTTATCCTGTGAGAACTGAACGGAAGCTAAATCCCACTCACTCACTGAGGGATTGGATGTGTGCTCAGCAAAAAGAGAAGCAAAAGAGACTGAAGAGGAACCAAACTGCTGATCCGGTATGTCTGCCTCATCAACTCCATGGCAAAACTCAACTAAAATTATCAAAAACACATTGTAAGATAGAATCAAGGCCATAAATATCCCCAGCAGGTCCATTCCCTCGCTTTCATCTCCCTCCTTTAACATCCTTTATCTTCCTCCCTTTAATTTACTGCCTTCAAAAGGTATCCCTCCCTCCTCTCCACGGAAAGTAATAGGCCAAAGAATGCTTGAGGTTTCAAAACATTTTGTATTCCGTCAGCCATTTGTATGTCAATTTTTATGAATCTTACAGCTCTAACTAGCTATATCTGGGGTTTTATATTTCTCTTTCCCTACATATTCAACAACAGAACTTGGGTCAAAGGGTGAACTACCTGAGTAGTACCCCTTTGGGGTCATGGTTACAGAAGGTATTACTCTTCTTTTCTGATTATTGTCTGACCAGCTCAAACCTGTAATTTAGTGACCCCAAAGAAGTACTGTGAAATGTGCCGTATCAAAGTCAGTGGAGATCAGCTCAGTAATGTATGAAAGAGGAAATCATGTGCACACTTAGACTGAGTATGCCTCCCAGTCCCAATCCAAGGTAGTTCCATTGTTTCTTTTACTCCCAGGTTACCAGGTAGTATTCTAGTATTCTGATGGATGACACTTGAATTCCATTGAGCGTTATTCTCCAAAACTAAGGAGCCTAATCAATGAGTATTTGGAGACAGTGGCGCTCGGTGCCATTTAAGTTGAGGGAGGATTATACTTTTTTTGGGGAGCATGGCCTTATTTCTAATACAGCATATTGGATGACTGTCATTCATATTCCATTCACCCAGCTCAATGTAACATCGATAGGTTTAGGCATCTACACGATACTCAAATCATGAGATTGCTACAACCTAGCCTATGAATGAAAGTTTACAACGTAGGTGCACAGGTCGATAAAATTTTGAGTAATCAAGGTGACAGACAGTGACACATTCAGTACCGCCTTGCACACTCTTTCCTGCAAATATCTGATCTAGGTGTAATCATTAGTCCAACAGTTGCAAATGAGAGTTTCTATTGGACAAATTCACGTATGTTTATGCCGGTTTCGTCCTCTCACCCTTTCCCTTCGCTTCTGGATTTCAGTGCAAAACACATCAGCTTTCTGTGACCAGGCGCAAAAACCTTTCCAAGCCAAACCTTCATATCATGACCGCTAACCACTACACACAGCCTACATCGTTGTCACATCATAGTCAACATACTAGAACTAACGCGTTAGTAACCCGCTAAATCATGCAGTACAGTGTACAGTCAGAAAGCAGTTTAGCAGCTACACCGGCGGGCCCCAGTGGCAATAAATTCATAAAACCAAAAACGTACCTTTACTTGGAAGAGTTCCAGTGTTGGATAGTTATAGCCAGCTAGCTAACATAGCATCCGTCTCTGTTTGAGCTGGGTGTTTGAGTAGGATAAACTAGGTAGCTGAATTCACTAGCTCAGTGAAAGTGAAAGTTGTAAAAAAAATACAACCAAATATAGCTCTCTCTCTCTCTCTCTCTCTTGCTTCTCCTTAATTTTGGAATAAATTAATTTGTTCCAAACTGTTTAACTATTGTCTTTCTCTCGCTTTGAGTCAACTACTCACCACATTTTATGCACTGCAGTGCTAGCTAGCTGTAGCTTATGCTTTAAGTACTAGATTAATTATCTGATTATTTGATTGGGTGAACAACATGTCAGTTCATGCTGCAAGCGCTCTGATAGGTTGGAGGACGTCCTCCGGAAGGGGGTGAGAACCATGAGCCTCCTAGGTTTTGTATTGAAGTCAGTGTACCCAGAGGAGGACAGAAGCTAGCTGTCCTCCGGCTACACCATGGTGCTACCCTACAGAGTGCTGCTGAGGCTACTGTAGACCATTGGAAAACAGTGTGTTTTAATACATTATTTGGTGATGTGAATATATTTTGTATAGTTTTATCTAAAAAGGATAACTTTTTTAATGTTTCACTATTTTTATTAAATTAACTGAGGAGGATGGTCATCCCCTTCTTCCTGTGAGGAGCCTCCACTGTTTGGAGATACAGGGGAGGCTGTTATGAATATCAATGTGACAGTAGCTACTGTCCAAGATTGTATTGTCTACATTTGACTCAAACATGTAGGCAAAGAGTATAGGCTAGGTCTTCTCTGAATCGATGTAATATGAACTGCATGGGAATGTTGAAAAATAAAATTGTAGTCATACTCCTTGACACCTGTCCTTATCTTTGGTAGCCTAGTCTGTCACTGTAAAACGTCGGCCAGGATACCCACATGGGCCGCATGAGTTTGAGAATTAGGCTATGCAGACATGATTGACAGTTGAACATTATTTTTGAAGCAAGAAGTAGGCTAATCGATTCTAGCTGGGTGAAACTGTGTAAAAGTAGGAATCTAATATAGAGAGAGAGAGCGAGAGAGAGAGAGAGCGAGAGAGAGGGCGAGAGAGAGATAGCGAGAGCGAGAGCGAGAGCGAGAGAGAGATGGGTGGGGGTGTAGCCGTTGTTCACCCGACTCCATCTATAATGTGCACAGAGCATCATTAACTGTGCCCGCTTCTTCTCTCGTCTGCCACGCTCACATCCCATAATCCCGCTCATTGCTCGCGCAGATGTGGACTTGAAGACTAGTCAACTCAATCTCTCGTCACAAAATTGCCATTTGTATATAATTGCTCGACATGTATTTCACATTAAATTAGACAGAACCTGAAGACCGCTGGGCACAAGTAGACCAATGCTCTTTTTGGGAATAAAATAAACGACCCTTTTTTTGGGGGGTGCGTAGGTTGGTTGTCTTGACTAGAGCAACAGTATGGATCTCTCATTTATGGCTGCACAGGTAAGAATGCGCGCTGTGTTTGTGTTAAAGTGGTTTATTTTGAAAACAAGTGGTTAAAAAGCGAACGCCTGTCTTAACTTTATTTTCTAAAATTTGAGGCCGTGGCATTGTTGTTTTTAGTGTTAAACACTAGACATTGACGCATTTATTTTCCGCAAATTATAGGCACTTTTATTTATCTGTAGAGCTATGTTAAGATAAGGTAAGATAGATATGTCACTCTTTTTGAGCAAGCTATACAGTATCTCTAAAATACACAGGTTTTTGGAGATTAGACTAGTCCTTCTGACTGATACCCCCCTATTAGAATACATGTTGAAAATCTTTGGTTTCAGTTTACCGCATGTTAAATTGACCATTACAAGGGTAGGCTGCCTACCTGATTGCATGTTGTCAACTACAGGTAAATGGAAACACTTGAGTCAATGAGGGATACTAAGTATATTGAAAGCAAGTGCTTCCACACAGGTGTTGTTCCTGAGTTAATTAAGCAACTAACATCCCATCGTGCTTAGGATCATGTATAAAAATGCTGGCCATGCCATTATTCTGGCTACCATCCCAGCTAGCGCATAATGTTCTGAGAACCTTATGTTTCTTAGAGCTTGGTGAGAGCGTGGTTGTCCTATGGTAATTTTACATACAACCTTCCCAAAACTTTCTGGGAATGGTGTAGGATAGTTGCTTGGCTTTGGAACATTCTCAGCACATTTAAGGAACTTGACAAAAAATAATTTTCTTGGTATTTCATTAACAGAACGTTTTCTAAAAGTTCAAACATGGTTACATTTCAATTTTGGCAAAGGTCTAGAAATGTTCTCATACTGGTTTGACATTGGGACTAGTTCAAAGAATGTTAAGAAACAACTTTTTTCTGTGGGAATTTCAGTACTTCACATAACATTTCCTACATGGTTCTATTTAAAGTCATGTTCTCAAATTGTTCCGAGAATGTTAAGAAAACTCCATTTAAAACCATAACTTTAGTAATGTTCAGAGAACGTTTTAAGAATGTAATTTTAAAATATATATTCAGTGTCAACAAAACTATCCTCTATCTTGTTAAGTGTGTTCAGGTGTGTTGGCTGCGCCCACTAACAGCTTTGTATGCGTAAAAAAAACATGGCATGCTAGCTCCATCCTGGTGGCGCAGTGGACTGATTATATGGATAAAGAACAGAAGATTATAGGTTTGAATATCAGATTTTTTTTTTGGCATGATTAATGCCTAAGGAAATTAATTTCCATGCGTCCTATCTGTGTTTGGAGTTTAAAAAAGCCAACCGAAAATAAGCTAGCAGTGTTATGAAAAGTGTTATTGAAACATTCAGTGAACATTTTAAAGAAATTATTAAAATACCTCCAAATAACCTATCATTTCTGTTCTCAGTGTTAATAAAACCTCCCAGGAAAACTTTCAAGGAACCAGAGTAAAACATTCTCAGAACCTCCCTGAAACCTAAAATTAAATGTTCCCAGAACAGGCAAAATGTTCACTTCAGTTCTCAGAACGTTTAAAAGAAACATTCAGTTTTACCAGTCAGGAAATGTATGGCTTCATTCCCACAACCAATGTCAAACCAAAAACATATATTCCCACATCTTCCAAGGAACCAAATGTGCTAAGTGGGATGACTATGCCCCCATAGGATGACAATGCCCCCATCCACAGGGCATGAGTGGTCACTGAATGGTTTGATGATCATGAAAATGATGTAAACCATATGCCATTGCCTTCTCAGTCACTAGATCTCAACCTAATTGAACACTTATGGGAGATTCTTGAGCGGCGCCTGACAGTGTTTTTCACCACCATTAACAAAACACCAAATTACAGAATTTCTCATAGAAGAATGGTGTCGGATCCCTCCAATAGAGTTCCAGACACTTGTATAATCTATGGTGCATTGAAGCTGTTCTGGCTCGTGGTGGCCCAATGCCCTATTAAGACACTTTATGTTGGTGTTTCCTTTATTTTGGCAGTTACCTGTATATTGCTACTGACATGTGGGGAGGGTTGGGTGTATTACCAGAAAAATGTAGTCCATCACTGATTACATGAAAAATAAAGTAGTATTTTGGATTACTCTGATAGGCCCAAACATCTGTTAAGCAATATAAGCTATAATTGTCATTGTCTCAAAGTATCATTATGACTCATTAGTCAATTAGATATACAGTGCCTTGCAAAAGTATTCATCCCCCTTGGCGTTTTTCCTATTTTGTTGTATTACAACCTGTAATTTAAATGGATTTTTATTTGGATGTCCATGTAATGGACATACACAAAATAGTCCAAATTGGTGAAGTGAAATGAAAAAAATTACTTGTTTCAAGAAATTCAAAAAAATAAATAACGGAAAAGTGGTGTGGCTATGAAGCCCCTAAATATGATCTGGTGCAACCAGTTACCTTCAGAAGTCACATAATTAGTTAAATAAAGTCCACCTGTGTGCAATCTAAGTGTCACATTATCTCAGTATATATACACCTGTTCTGAAAGGCCCCAGAGTCTGCAACACCACTAAGCAAGGGGCACCACCAAGCAAGCGGCACCATGAAGACCAAGGAGCTCTCCAAACAGGTCAGGGACAAAGTTGTGGTGAAGTAAAGATCATGGTTGGGTTATAAAAAAAATATCCAAAACTTTGAACATCCCACGGAGCACCATTAAATCCATGATTAAAAAATGGAAAGAATATGGCACCACAACACACCTGCCAAGAGAGGGCCGCCCACTCACGGATCAGGCGAGGAGGGCATTAATCAGAGAGGCAACAGAGAGACCAAAGATAACCCTGAAGGTGCTGCAAAGCTCCACAGCGGAGATTGGAGTATCTGTCCATAGGACCACTTTAAGCCGTACACTCCACAGAGCTGGGCTTTACGGAAGTGTGGCCAGAAAAAAGCCATTGCTTAAATAAAAAAATAAGCAAACACGTTTGGTGTTCGCCAAAAGGCATGTGGGAGACTCCCCAAACATATGGAAGAAGGTACTCTGGTCAGATGAGACTAAAATTGAGCTTTTTGGCCATCAAGGAAAACGCTATGTCTGGTGCAAACCCAACACCTCTCATCACCCCGAGAACACCATCCCCACAGTGAAGCATGGTGGTGGCAGCATCATGCTGTGGGGATGTTTTTCATCGGCAGGGACTGGGAAACTGGTCAGAATTGAAGGAATGATGGATGGCGCTAAATACAGGGAAAATCTTGAGTTTCAGTCTTCAAGAGATTTGAGACTGGGACGGAGGTTCACCTTCCAGCAGGACAATGACCCTAAGCATACTGCAAAAGCAACACTTGAGTGGTTTAAGGGGAAACATTTAAATGTCTTGGAATGGCCTAGTCAAAGCCCGGACCTCAGTCCAATTGAGAATCTGTGGTATGACTTAAAGATTGCTGTACACCAGCGGAACCCATCCAACTTGAAGGAGCTGGAGCAGTTTTGCCTTGAAGAATGGGCAAAAATCCCAGTGGCTAGATGTGCCAAGCTTTTAGAGACATACCCCAAGAGACTTGCAGCTGTAATTGCTGCAAAAGGTGGCTCTACAAAGTATTGACTTTAGGGGGGTGAATAGTTATGCACGCTTAAGTTTTCTTTTTTTTGGTCTTATTTCTTGTTTGTTTCACAATAAACACGTTTTTGCATCTTCAAAGTGGTAGGCATGTTGTGTAAATCAAATGATAAACCCCCCAAAAAATCCATTTTAATTCCAGGTTGTAAGGCAAAAAAATAGGAAAAATGCCAAGTGCGGTGAATACTTTCGCAAGCCACTGTACCTAGGTGTATTTCATTTTAATTCCCCCAATTGAATAAGAGATTTGAATGTCTAGATTTGATATAAAATATGTCACCAATTACTGTTACAAAAGGATAAAAAAGAACGTCAGATCTTTTACCTAATGGTGGCGCTCTAAACATGCACAAATTCCCGTAGGAACACAGTCGTAGTGCTTGTGCATTTTTTTGTCTACTAGATAGCAGTAGGAGATCACATGATATCTTGGCCACTTGAAACCAGTTGTGTCTACAGCCGTGGTCAAAAGTTTTGAGAATGACACAAGTATTGGTCTTCACAAAGTTTGCTGCTTCAGTGTTTTTAAATATTTTTGTCAGATGTTACTATGGTATACTGAAGTATAATTACAAGCATTCCATAAGTGTCAAAGGATTTTATTGACAATTACATTAAGTTTATTCAAAGAGTCAATATTTGCAGTGTTGACCCTTCTTTTTCAAGACCTCGGCATTCTGCCTTGGCATGCTGTCAATTAACTTCTGGGCCACATCCTGACTGATGGCAGCCCATTCTTGCATAATCAATGCTTGGAGTTTGTCAGAATTTGTGGGTTTTTGTTTGTCCACCCGCCTCTTGAGGATTGACCACAAGTTCTCAATGGTATTAAGGTCTGGAGAGTTTCCTGGCCATGGACCCAAAATTACAATGTTTTGTTCCCCGAGCCACTTAGTTATCACTTTTGCCTTATGGCAAGGTGCTCCATCATGCTGGAAAAGGCATTGTTCATCACCAAACTGTTCTTGGATGGTTGGGAGAAGTTGCTCTCGGAGGATGCGTTGGTACCATTCTTTATTCATGGCTGTGTTCTTAGGCAAAATTGTGAGTGAGCCCTCTCCCTTGGCTGAGAAGCAACCCCACACATGAATGGTCTTAGGATGCTTTACTGTTGGCATGACACAGGACTGATGGTAGCGCTCACCTTGTCTTCTCCGGACAAGCTTTTTTCAGGATACCCCAAGCAATTGGAAAGGGGATTCATCAGAGAAAATGACTACCCCAGTCCTCAGCAGTCCAATCCCTGTACCTTTTGCAGAATATCAGTCTGTCCCTGATGTTTTTCCTGGAGAGATGTGGCTTCCTCGCTGCCCTTCTTGACACCAGGCGATCCTCCAAAAGTCTTTGCCTCACTGTGCGCGCAGATGCACTCACACCTGCCTGCTGCCATTCCTGAGCAAGCTCTGCACTGGTGGTGCCCCAATTCCACAGCTGAATCAACTTTAGGAGACTGTCCTGGTGCTTGTTCAACTTTCTTGGGCGCCCTGAAGCCTTCTTCACAACAATTGAAACTCTCTCCTTGAAGTTCTTGATGATCCGATAAATGGTTGATTTAGGTACAATCTTACTAGCAGCAATATCCTTGCCTGTGAAGCCCTTTTTGTGCAAAGCAATGATGACGGAACGTGTTTCATTGCAGGTAACCATGGTTAACAGAGGAAGATGATTTCAAGCACCACCATCCTTTTAAAGCTTCCAGTCTGTTATTCTAACTCAATCAGCATGACAGAGTGATCTCCAGCCTTGTCCTTGTCAACACTCTCACCTGTGTTAACGAGATAATCACTGACATGATGTCAGCTGGTCCTTTTGTGGCAGGGCTGAAATGCAGTGGACATCTTTTTGGGGGATTAAGTTTGTTTTCATGGCAAAGAGGGACTTTGCAATTAATTGCAATTCATCTGATCACTCTTCATAACATTCTGGAGTATATGCAAATTGCCATCATAAAAACTGAGGAAGCAGACTTTGTGAAAATTAATATTTGTGTCATTCTCAAAACTTTTGACCACGACTGTAGTTTGGGTAGTGAGTCACTGTGCCAAAATGGCTGAACTGATTTTCAAGCCCGACATCTTAAAATGACTTTAGCAATCAGGGAGATTCTTATGACATTGCCAGCAGTAAGATTTGAGTTTGATTTCCAAAACAACAACTCAGAGTTTAACAGGTTAAGGCCCATTCAGTTCATGGATTGGATTGACTTAATTAAACTGGTGTTGACACTGTTCAATGGAAAGCACAGGCATTGTACTACTGTATGCATAACATGTGAGTTAGTTAAAGCCTCAAACAGTAGTACTCTGATTCTGGAAAATTATTCTCATTTTCACAATTCATGTGAATAAAATGTAAAAAATCACTGCCGTAAATCCATGTTTGAATGGATTACTACTACAACAACAACAACAACAACAAAATGCAGTTGTGGATTTATGGGACAGTGGAATAAAAAATAACAAATGGATTGCAGAGACATCATTCAGAATTTGATTGTGATGTAATATGAGCTGGTTTGGAGTATTTTGGAGTGTTTTCTAACATGCTTTAGACCTGTGGAGGCTGCTGAGGGGAGGACGGCTCATAATAATGGCTAGAACTGAGCGAATGGAATGGCATCAAATTATATGTTTGATGTATTTGATACTATTCCACATATTCTGCTCCAACCATTAGCACGAGCCCGTCCTCCCCAATTGAGGTGCCACCAACTTCCTGTGCTTTAAAAACATTTTCATAATGCATTGTAGTTAATGGAAAGTCATGACTCAGCAAAATGTGTGTACTAATTTTATCAGTAATGAAACAAAAATATATATTTTGGTGATCAACTACAACCACAGAAAGACTGAAAATAAGTCTACATGTAAAAATGTGTGAACCTCCCCTTTAATGGAGGTTAAACTAATTCCAGAGCTCTGAGTGGCACCGTAATGGCGTGCCATAACAAATGCAAGCAGCTGTCCTTGGAGTCTTGAAGATTGACTTTGCAATGAGAAAACATGGATGCTTTTTTGTGCATCCATCTCAGTGTACCAGCACTGCCTGAAAACCGATGAACCTTCTACCCTCACTTTGTCTTCAAAAGATGACTGATGTCATCATAAGTCTCTTTCCTACAGAGAATAGAAGTTCCAGAGACGCTGAACTTTTCTAATGCAGGCTGCATGGTTAGCTGTGGATTTGGCCAGCAGTAGATAGTGGCTGATGGTGGCTGGGGAGGGGGTTGTGTAGGCCACAGAAATACTAAACTCAGCAAAAAAAGAAAGGTCCTATCACTGACAACTGCGTTTATTTTCAGCAAACCTAACATGTGTAAATATTTGTATGAACATAACAAGATTCAACAACTGATCAACAACTGAGACATCAACTGAATAAGTTCCACAGACATGTGACTAACAGAAATTGAATTATATGTCCCTGAACAAAGGGGGGGGGGGGGGGGGGGGAATCAAAAGTAACAGTCAGTATCTGGTGTGGCCACCAGCTGCATTAAGTACTGCAGTGCATCTCCTCCTCATGGACTGCACCAGATTTGCCAGTTCTTGCTGTGAGATGTTACCCCACTTTTCCACCAAGGCACCTGCAAGTTCCCTGACATTTCTGGGGGGAATGGCCCTAGCCCTCACCCTCCGACGTGCTCAATGGGATTGAGATCCGGGCTCTTCGCTGGCCATGGCAGAACACTGACATTCCTGTCTTGCAGGAAATCACACACAGAACGAGCAGTATGGCTGGTGGTATTGTCATGCTGGAGGTTCATGTCAGGATGAGCCTGCAGGAAGGGTACCACATGAGGGAGGAGGATGTCTTCCCTGTAACACACAGCATTGAGATTGCCTGCAATGACAACAAGCTCAGTCCAATGATGCTGTGACACACGGCCCCAGACCATGACGGACCCTCCACCTCCAAATTGGTACCCCTCCAGAGTACAGGCCTCGGTGTAACGCTCATTCCTTCGACGATAAATGCAAATCCGACCATCACCCCTGGTGAGACAAAAACTGCGACTCGTCAGTGAAGAGCACTTTTTGCCAGTCCTGTCTGGTCCAGCGACGGTGGGTTTGTGCCCATAGGCGACGTTGTTGCCAGTGATGTCTGGTGAGGACCCGCCTTACAACAGGCCTACAAGCCCTCAGTCCAGCCTCTCTCAGCCAATTGCGGACAGTCTGAGCACTGATGGAGGGATTGTGCGTTCCTGGTGTAACTCGGGCATTTGTTGTTGCCGTCCTGTACCTGTCCCGCAGGTGTGATGTTCGGATGTACCAATCCTGTGCAGGTGTTGTTACACATGGTCTGCCACTGCGAGGACGATCAGCTGTCCGTCCTGTCTCCCTGTAGCGCTGTCTTAGGTGTCTCACAGTACGGACATTGCAATTTATTGCCCTGGCCACATCTGCAGTCCTCATGCCTCCTTGCAGCATGCCTAAGGCACGTTCACGCAGATGAGCAGGGACCCTGGGCATCTTTCTTTTGGTGTTTTTCAGAGTCAGTAGAAAGGCCTCTTTAGTGTCCTAAGTTTTCATAACTGTGACCTTAATTGCCTACTGTCTGTAAGCTGTTAGTGTCTTAACGACCGTTCCACAGGTACATGTTCATTCGTTGTTTATGGTTCATTGAACAAGCATGGGAAACAGTGTTTAAACCCTTTACAATGAAGATCTGTGAAGTTATTTGGATTTTTATGAGACAGGGTCCTGAAAAAGGGATGTTACTTACTCTAATACTTACTCTCTTTGGTATACTACACCATATAAGTAAGTAGAGAGAATAGACTAAGCATGGGACACTTGAACAGATATAACATTGTACACAATATATAGGAAAAACTATTCAGTAAAGCTTCAAGCAAATAATTAATGGTAATTGTTATTGCATTATGCATTTCAGGGAGATCAGTTTTGATGACGACTACCCAACAAGACGTGATGCAGGGCTAATGTTTTAAGCGTGGTTCCATTTGGGGTGTAAGTGCTCTAGACCATGCCCGTCCTGTAGAGTCAGCCGAAGCCATGGTCCCAGTGACAGATCTTAAACACAGGGCCATAAAGACTCCATCAATCCAGAACCCTATGACTCCATCTATCCAGAGCTCTTCAGACTCATCAATCCAGGCAGCACTATTCATCCCTTTGGGCATCCCCTCGTGCTCATCTGTGCTGACAAACTGGGTAGAGACATTCTCCCTATCCCCCGGCTTTAGTCAACTAGGGCTGCACAATTAATTGAATTCACATCGAAATCACAATATTTACATATGCAATATCCATATCGCAAGAGGTTCATATCGCATGCAATATTTTATAACACCACCAGCCATGTGTAAATCCATTTTTTTAAATAGTTTATGTAGCCTGGAAAACGTAAACCCAGCACAGGGCAGAAACTAATTTTGGGTTATTTATTCTGTTGAAGTTTACATTTTAAATAGGAAAATGTAGGAGGGAAATCACCACAAGGTGAAATCACCATAATGTAAAGTTTGCTAACTTGCTAATGTTAGCTAAGTGGCTAACGTTAGCTTGCAAGATCAATCTTCTTGATAACAGCAGCAGAGACAATCCCCTACTGGATTAAGACCGCTGCTGTCTAATATTTGTTTTGTCCGTGCTGCGAACTGTGTTTTGAGATACTTGCATAACTTTTATGAGCTAGGTTGTCTGTTTTAGTAGTAAATTTCCGCATGCGCTCATTATCATTTACCTAGCATCCGCTATGGGGATTCCTTAGTACTTGTTATCATTTGTTTAGTATTCTGGTAAGTGACTTTTTGAGGTATTGTTTTACATTAGAAAAAAATTATTGCGCCCCTTGTGTACACTACCGGTAATACCGTATCTCCTGGGATGGCACAGGCACGGTATGGCGGTATGGAAATCTGGATACCGCACAACCCTATTATTTACCCATCTAAAGTATCTTTGGACCCACGATGGATTACAACAGCTCTCCAATGTAATTGCTTGCTCTCACTCTAACTCTTACACATGGTGCTGGCGCAATCCCATAACACTTTGCACACATTATTTACTGTTCTCTTGAAGGGACAGTGCCATGTAGTGCAGTTGTGTTTTTATCGTCTGTCTGTAAATAGCCTGTAAATACCCTATTTTTCGTACATATTTCCCTATCAGACTTTTCATCCTTCTACAAGATATACTTTCCTGCAACCCGCCTCACTCAATGTGGAACGGATTCTATTATTGACTTACCTTGACTTACCTTTATCTAGAATCTAGAATCTCCAGTTGAAACTAGCTAGCCAGCTAACTAGCTACTTGCTATTTGCTATTAGCCACAGCTAGCGGTGTTTCACCCAGGACATTGGATTTTTTTTCTGCGGGATTAATTTTAATCACTGGACATTGATCACCGGATATTCGGCCAGTCTGCACAGCGCGTTATCGACCCAGAACATATCAGTTTTTCCGCCGGAATCACTGAATCACTGGACCTTTAACTCCGGATTTCATCGCTACCAGCTAGCTACCACCAGCCAGCTACAACAAAACGGACGCTGTGGTCTGGCTAATCAAATCATCCTGAGCTAGGCCCATCGCCCATCTCCCGGCTATCTACCTCTCTGTCAACCGGACGGGACCACCTAGTGTTGACACGGAGCCCCGCCGATCCTACACGACTGGTCTGCGGACGAAATCGTCTGATGTGGTTACGACGTTAACCACGAAGATTCCATCCATCTGCTAGCCCTGGCCCGCTAGCCGTGGCCTCTTACTAGTGCTTCACCACCGGACCTTATGATAACTCAGCTATACAGCTGATATCTGCTGGACTGTTCCTTTTTACGGTACTACATCCTGTTTATGTTTAGCCTCAGCCCAAACATGGTTAGTTTATTGTTGTTTCGGTTATTTCTAATTGTACTATATCACTGTAGACCCCCCAGCCTAGCTAAACCTGCATTAGATAGCTCCTTTGCACCTCCCCCTATACACGCGGAGACCGACTCAATTGATGACTCTAGCGATGCTATCTCTTTCATTGTTACCCAACGCTTAGGGTTACCTCCACTTTACTCATATCCTTCCATATCCTTGTCTGTACATAATGCCCTGAATCTTTTCTATAACACCCGGAAATCTGCCCCCTTTATTCTATGTAACCAACGCACTAGAAGACCAGTTCTTAAAGACTTTAGCCGTATCCTTATTCTAGTCCTCCTCTGTTCCTCTGGTGATGTAGAGGCTAACCCAGGCCCTGCAGTCCTCAGTATCACTCCTACTCCCCAGGCGCTATCATTTGATGACTTCTGTAATCGCAAAAGTCTTGGTTTCTTGCACATAAATATCAGAAGTCTACTTCCTAAGTTTGAGTTATTCACTGCGTTAGCACACTCTGCCAACCCTGATGTTCTAGCAGTGTCTGAATCCTGAAAAATTCTGAAATTTCCATCCCCAACTATAACATTTTCCGTCTAGATAGAACTGCCAAAGGGGGTGGAGTTGCAATCTACTGTAGAGATAGCCTGCAGAGCTCTATCATACTATCCAGGTCTGTGCCCAAACAGTTTGAGCTCCTACTTCTAAAAATCCACCTTTCCAGAAATAAGTATCTCACTGTTGCCGCTTGCTACAGACCCCCCTCAGCCCCCAGCTGTGCCCTGGACACCATATGTGAATTGATTGCCCCCCATTTATCCTCAGAGTTTGTACTGCTTGGTGACCTAAATTGGGATATGCTTAATACCCCAGCCATCCTACAATCCAAGCTAGATGCCCTCAACCTCACGCAAATGATCAACGAACCTACCAGGTACAACCCTAAATCCGTAAACATGGGTACCCTCATAGATATCATCCTGACTAACATACCCTCTAAATACACCTCAGCTGTCTTCAACCAGGATCTCAGCGATCACTGCCTTATTGCCTGCGTCCGTAACGGGTCCGCGGTCAAACGACCACCCCTCATCACTGTCAAACGCTCCCTAAAACACTTTAGCGAGGAGGCCTTCCTAATTGACCTGGCCCAGGTATCCTGGATGGATATAGATCTCATTCCGTCAGTAGAGGATGCCTGGTTGTTCCTTAAAAGTAATTTCCTCTCAATCTTAAATAAACATGCCCCATTCAAAAAATACAGAACTAAGAACCGATATAGCCCCTGGTTCTCCTCAGACTTGACTGCCCTTGACCAGCACAAAAACATCCTGTGGCGTACAGCATTAGCATCAAATAGCCCCCGCGATATGCAACTTTTCAGGGAAGTTAGGAACCAATATACACAAGCAGTCAGGAAAGCAAAGGCTAACTTTTTCAAACAGAAATTTGCATCCTGTAGCACTAACTCCAAAAAGTTTTGGGACACTGTAAAGTCCATGGAGAATAAGAGCACTTCCTCCCAGCTGCCCACTGCACTGAGGCTAGGAAACACTATCACCACCGATAAATCTACAATAATCGAGAATTTCAACAAGCATTTTGCTACAGCTGGCCATGCTTTCCATCTGGCTACCACTAACCCGGCCACCAACTCTGCACCCTCTGCTGCAACTTGCCCATGCCCCCCCCCGCTTCTCCTTCACACAAATTCAGACAGCTGATGTTTTGAAAGCGCTGCAAAATCTGGACCCCTACAAATCAGCTGGGCTAGACAATCTGGACCCTTTCTTTCTAAAACTAGCCGCCGAAATTGTCGCTACCCCTATTACTAGTCTGTTCAACCTCTCTTTCATAACGTCTGAGATCCCCAGAGATTGGAAAGCTGCCGCGGTCATCCCCCTCTTCAAAGGGGGTGACACTCTAGATCCAAATTGCTACAGACCTATGTCCATCCTGCCCTGCCTTTCGAAAGTATTCGAAAGCCAAGTTAACAAACAGATAATTGACCATTTCGAATACCACCGTACCTTCTCCGCTATGCAATCCGGTTTCCGAGCTGGTCACGGGTGCACTTCAGCCACGCTCAAGGTCCTAAACGATATTATAACCGCGATTGATAATAGACAGTACTGTGCAGCCGTCTTCATCGACCTGGCCAAGGCTTTCGACTCTGTCAACCACCGCATTCTTATTGGCAGACTAAATAGCCTTGGTTTCTCAAATGACTGCCTCGCCTGGTTCACCAACTACTTCTCAGATAGAGTTCAGTGTGTCAAATCGGAGGGCCTGTTGTCTGGACCTATGGCAGTCTCTATGGGGGTGCCACAGGGTTCAATTCTTGGGCCGACACTTTTCTCTGTGTATATCAATGATGTCGCTCTTGCTGCTGGTGACTCTCAGATCCACCTCTACGCAGACGACACCATTTTGTATACATCTGGCCCTTCATTGGACACTGTGTTAACAAACCTCCAAACGAGCTTCAAT
Source organism: Coregonus lavaretus (assembly GCF_964263955.1). Taxonomy (NCBI): domain Eukaryota; kingdom Metazoa; phylum Chordata; class Actinopteri; order Salmoniformes; family Salmonidae; genus Coregonus; species Coregonus lavaretus. The sequence goes on along the minus strand of NC_140005.1, from coordinate 30,406,952 downwards.
GCCATACAACAATCCTTCAGTAGCCTCCAACTGCTCTTAAACACTAGTAAAACTAAATGCATGCTTTTCAATCGAACGCTGCTGGCACCCGCCCACCCGACTAGAATCACCACTCTCGACGGGTCTGACCTAGAGTATGTGGACAACTACAAATACCTAGGTGTCTGGTTAGACTGTAAACTCAACTTCCAGACTCACATAAAGAATCTCCAATCCAAAGTTAAATCTAGAATCGGCTTCCTATTTCGCAACAAAGCCTCCTTCACTCATGCTGCCAAACATGCCCTCGTAAAACTGACTATCCTACCGATCCTTGACTTCGGCGATGTCATTTACAAAATAGCCTCCAACACTCTACTCAGCAAATTGGATGTAGTCTATCACAGTGCCATCCGTTTTGTCTCCAAAGCCCCATACACTACCCACCACTGTGACCTGTACGCTCTTGTTGGCTGGTCCTCACTACATGTTCGTCGTCAAACCCACTGGCTCCAGGCCATCTATAAATCACTACTAGGCAAATCCCCGCCTTATCTTAGCTCATTGGTCACCATAGCAGCACCCACCCGTAGTCTGCGCTCCAGCAGGTATATCTCACTGGTCATTCCCAAAGCCAACACCTCCTTTGGCCGCCATTCCTTCCAGTTCTCTGTTGCCAATGACTGGAACGAATTGCAAAAATCTCTGAAGCTGGAGACTCTTATCTCCCTCAATAACTTTAAGCATCAGTTGTCAGAGCACCTTACCGATCACTGCACCTGTACACAGCCCATCTGAAATTAGCCCACCCAACTACCTCATCTCTATATTGTTATTTATTTTGCTAATTTGCACCCCAGTATCTCTATTTGCACATAATCTCTTGCACATCTAGCATTCCAGTGTTAATACTATTGTAATTATTCTGCACTATAGCCTATTTATTGCCTTACCTCCATAACTTGCTACATTTGCACACACTGTATATATATTTTCTGTTGTATTTCTGACTTTATGTTTTTTTACCCCATATGTAACTCTGTGTTGTTGTTTTATTGCACTACTATGCTTTATCTTGGCCAGGTCGCAGTTGTAAATGAGAACCTGTTCTCAACTGGCTTACCTGGTTAAATAAAGGTGAAATAAATAAAATTAAAATAAAAATACATGAATACAGCTATGTGCTTTTACCATCTGGCTACATTTACAGTTTTTTTTTTCGCCTCTTGGGGCTACTTCCCACACAGACCAAGCTCTGCCCCCCGTCATTCAGTTTTTCCACCTCGCTTTTAGATTCACTATGTTTGGTTTGCATGTTGTTCTGTTAGGTCAAATGCAATCAACATTGTTCCAAACAAAAAACAATGCTGCTTTCCACTTTGCTTTTTAATATAAATCATTCTATTTCTATGATTCCAACAGTTCACCCAAGTGTTTTGATCTACAGTGCCTTCAGAAAGTATTCATACTCCTTAACTGATTTTGTTGTGTTACAGCCTAAATTCAAAATTGATTAAATCGATTTTTTTCTCACCCATCTACACACAATATCCCATAATGACAAAGTGAACACATGTTTTAGAAATGTTAGCAAATGTATTGAAAATGAAATACAGAAATATCCAATTTACATAAGTATTCACACCTCTGAGTCAATACTTTGTAGATGCACTTTTGGCAGCGATTACAGCTGTGAGTCTTTCTGGTTAAGTCACTAAGAGCTTTCCACACCTGGATTGTGCAACATTTGCCCATTATTCTTTTCAAAATTCTTCAAGCTCCGTCAAAAATGTATTAATAATGAGCAATAGGTGGAGAGCGTTCAGCCACCACAGGTCTGTCCGGCAAGAACATGTCCAAGATACCTTGTGGTCCTCTGTAGCTCAACTGGTAGAGCACGGCGCTTGTAACGCCAAGATAGTGGGTTCGATCCCCGGGACCACCCATACACAAAAATGTATGCACGCGTGACTGTAAGTCGCTTTGGATAAAAGCGTCTGCTAAATGGCATATTATTATTATTATTATCTTCAAACAGGTTTATTTAGATAAGGGTTCAACCTGAGTCCTTTGTATTGACAGCTCACAGAAGTGAGAGTGTATAAGAAGTGGTTACTTGGATGCACGCACTAACACAAGTCAAAATACAGATACACTTGTGGTACAATTCAACGAGTCCAGGAGCGGGGTTCAGTGAGGTGCACGGGGAATGGCGGACTATGATTGGCTGATACAAGTGGGGTGACTTGGAGGTACCACTAGGGTGAGAAAATAAGGGGTGTTGGGCAAATACAACAACTACTAGAATATGGAGGATGTAACTGCTAAATAAGAGCTGGCCTTTTTGACAGCCACCCCCACATATACTGGGTAAATGTGAACTCTAAACAAAAGGCTCTAACTTAAAGGGGATGACTTAAGGCCTCTAGTCTGTTTTCATCTGCCAGGACAGGGAGGCAGAGCTGTGAAGGAGCCAGACAAGGAAAAGTCCAGTGCTCGTGATTGTCTGGCCACCCCGTCAGATACATAGGGCATAGGCATCTGGTCAAACAGGATTTGTTCTTTGGTGCAGCTGGCCACCCCGTCAGGAAGGTGTGTGTCACCAAACCGGGGTGAGTGACGATCGGAGACCAGTGCAGGCTGTGCAGCAGTTCTGGAAGAGGGGAGCCATCAGGATGCAGTGGTGGATTTGGTGGTGGTGGCCACCACCTCTGCCCACAAACAGGCAACTGGAGGACCTCGGCATTGAGGGCAGGTAAGGCCCCCAGAGGAGGAGCAGGAGTCATCTTTACCCCCGGCACGGTGTCAGCTGAGGACACTGGGACTGGAGACCTCAGGGCCGCAGCAACGGAGTTTGACAACGGTCTCAGGACTGGATACTTTGGTGGCTGGACCCACGAAGCAGGGACCAGTTGAGGGTCTCGGTTCAGGAGACCAGGCCACAGCAGGGTGACCAGACGAAGGCCCTGGATCAGGAGGCCGCCCCGCAGCAGAAGGTCTCAGCTGGGCCGCCCCACAGTGACGACAGGCGAGGGCTCCGAGACTAGAGCTGAGGTGGGCTGGATCTCCACAGCAGAGATGGGCGGAGATATCAGGACTGAAGACAGCTGCACACCTGAAAGAGAGGGAGAAAAAGACCCAAAGACAGCAGGAGAGAGCTGTACCCCTGGAAACTGACTGAGTGCCCAGAGCAAGTAACTTGGGGCCTGATCGAGCTAGTGACTTGTGGCCTGACTGGGCTACAGACTGTGAGCTAGGGGATGTTAGGCCTATCGGGACAGAAAGCTCTGGGTCGGCTAGGAGGGTGCTCCCCTAGATTGAGCTCCGTCAGCTTATCTGGCCCTGGAGAAGGCTCTGTGGTCACTGTGAAGGACTCCACAGTGGGTGTCGGCTGGAGAAGAGTGGTAGGGAGCTGCCCCAGGGTGAGCTCTCGCAGCTCCTCTGGCCCTGGGGGAAGGCTCTGGAACCACAATGGAAACCAGTTGTGACTCCACGGCTGAAGTAGGTTGGAGCACAGTGTTGGGGCTGCTCCTCCAGGGTGAGCTCTAATAGCCTCTCTGTCCCTGAAGAAGGCTGAGGCTCCGTGGCGGGAACGGGTGTAGGAGGCCCCAATACTATCTTGAGCTCCATGGTCAGAGAAGGCTGGAGCTCTGGTAGTTTCTCTGGCCCTGGAGAATGTTGTAGCACCACTGTGAGCGACTCCACAGCAGGGACCGGGGCTGATGGCAACTGATGCTGATGGTGAGGGTGTCATCGAGGGCTCATGCTGACGGAGGCGCTGATGAGCAGCTTTAGGCTGATGAGAGTATTGTGGAGCAGCAGAGCGTAAATCTGCAGCACCACCTTGACTATGAGCCACAGCAGCTGGCAGTGAACGAGAAGATGCCTGAGAAAGGGGATGTGAGGACTGGTCAGCCTCCACTGGATGAGCATCTGTTTTTGTGACAAATGGTGGTCATCTTCTCCTCGTCGTAGATACTCAGCCTTCCCTTTCCTGCATCTTCTCACTGGCCCTCCGTGGTGTGCTGGTACGAGCCCGTGGCACTGGACGTTCAGCTGGCTGTGGATTGGCTAGTGTAGCCATGAGCTGCTCCATCCTGTGCTCCATCTGTTTGAGCTCCTGCTTGGCCTCAGGTCAGAGATGAGAGCTGTGCTGCGACGGAGGACCTCGGACCTCTCCCTGATAGCATGCAACCGATCTTCTGCCCACTGGTCATCGCGAACAGTGAGGAGGAAGTGGCATGCCGTGTCTTGAGGCTTGTCTGCTCATCTTTGTTCAGGGAGATAACTTTGATGTGGGTGGTGACCAATACCTGGACTCTGCATACCTCTGAGACATTTTGGGCTGTGGTAGCTGATGGTATTTGACGACTGAAGGACCATGCTAAGGGCTGATCCAGGAGAATGAATAACGGGCAATAGGTGCCAGTGGATAGGGTTCAGAACCACAGGTCTATTCGGCAAGAAGTCCAAGATATCTTCAGACAGGTTCATTCAGATATGGGTTCAAACACATTACACTGAGTCCTTTGCATTGACAGCTCACAGAAGTGAATGTTTAATAAGAACAACTATTAGAATATGGGTGATGTACAGTGTCTTCAGAAAGTATTCACACCCCTTGACTTTTTCCAAATGTTGTTGTGTTACAGCCTGAATTTAAAATGGATTAAATTGAGTTTTTTCTGTCACTTGCATACACACACAATACCCAATAATGTCAAGTGGAATTATGTTTTTCAAAAGTTGTACAAATGAATAAAAAATGAAAAGCTGAAATATCTTGAGTCAATAAGTATTCAACCGCTTTGTTATGGCAAGCCTAAATAAGGTCAGGAGTAAAAAATGTGCTTAACAAGTCACATAATAAATTGCAAGTTGCAATAATAGTGTTTAACATGATTTTTGAATGACTACATCATCTCTGTATGCCACACATACAGATAATTGTAAGGTCCCTCAGCCGAGCAGTGAATTTCACACAAAGACCAGGGAGGTTTTCCAGTGGCTCGCAAAGAAGGGCACCTATTGGTAGATGGATTTTCAAAAAAGCAGACATTCAATATCCCTTTGAGCATGGTGAAGTTATTAATTACACTTTGGATGGTGCATCAATACACCCAGTCACTACAAAGATGCAGGCGTCCTTCCTAAATCAGTTGCCGGAGAGGAAGGAAACCGCTCAGGGATTTCACCATGAGGCCAATGCCTGTGTTTAATGGCTGTGATAGGTGAAAACTGAGGATGGATCAACAACATTTTAGTTACTCCACAATACTAAAGACAGTAAAAAGCCTAGAGGAAAACATGGTTCAGTTTGCTTTCCACCAGACACTAGGAGATGAATTCACCTTTCAGCAGGAAAATAACCTAAAACACAAGGCCAAATCTACCATGGAGTTGCTTACCAAGAAGACAGTGAATGTTCCTGATTGGCCGAGTTACCGTTTTTGATTTAATCTGCTTGAAAATCTATGGCAAGACCTGAAAATTGTTGTTTAGCCATGATCAACAACCAATTTTGCAGAGCTTGAAGAATGTTGAATACAATAATGGGCAAATGTTGCACAATCCAGGTGTGGAAAGCTCTTAGAAACTTACCCAGAAAGACTCACAGCTGTAATCGCTGCCAAGGATGATTCAAGTGTTTTATAGTCAATATTTATTTTTATTTATTATTTAGAATTCCTCTTCTTTGACATTAAAGAGTATTTTGTGTAGATGATTGGAGAAAAAAAAGACAATTTAAATATATTTTAATCCCACAATGTCACACAATAAAATGTGTGAATACTTTCTGAAGGCACTGTAACTGCTAAGTAAAAGCAGATATTTAAAAAAATACAGTTCACAGACTCATTGGATATGGTAGCCAATCATGGCTGAGATGTCATGCCTTGACAAATACATTTGGCTGAGATTTGTCATCCCTTGTATCAGGCCTACTGCAGTACAGAGGCTTGCGAAAGTATTCACCCCTCTTGGCATTTTTCCTATTTTGTTGCCTTTTATTGTGAAACAAACAAGAAATAAGACAAAAAAACAGAAAACCACTAGGATTTTTGCCCATTCTTCAAGGCAAAACTGCTCCAGCTCCTTCAAGTTGGATGGGTTCCGCTGGTGTACTGCAATCTTTAAGTCATACCACAGGTTCTCAATTGGATTGAGGTCTGGGCTTTGACTAGGCCATCCCAAGACATTTAAATGTTTCCCCTTAAACCACTCGAGTGTTGTTTTTGCAGTATGCTTAGGATCATTGTCCTGCTGAAAGGTGAACCTCCGTCCCAGTCACAAATCTCTGGAAGAGTGAAATAGGTTTCCCTCAAGAATTTCCCTGTATTTAGCGCCATCCATCATTCCTTCAATTCTGACCAGTTTCCCAGTCCCTGCCAATGAAAAACATCCCCACAGCATGATGCTGCCACCACCATGCTTCACTGTGGGGATGGTGTTCTTGGGGTGATGAGAGGTGTTGGGTTTGCGCCAGACATAGCGTTTTCCTTGATGGCCAAAAAGCTAAATTTTAGTCTCATCTGACCAGAGTACCTTCTTCCATATGTTTGGGGAGTCTCCCACATGCCTTTTGGCAAACACCAAACGTGTTTGCTTATTTTTTTCTTTAAGCAATGGCTTTTTTCTGGCCACTCTTCCATAAAGCCCAGCTCTGTGGAGTGTACGGCTTAAAGTGGTAATATGGACAGATACTCCAATCTCCGCTGTGGAGCTTTGCAGCTCCTTCAGGGTTATCTTTGGTCTCTTTGTTGCCTCTCTGATTAATGCCCTCCTTGCCTAGTCCGTGAGTTTTGGTGGGCAGCCCTCTCTTGGCAGGTTTGTTGTGGTACCATGTTCTTTCCATTTTTTAATAATGGATTTAATGGTGCTCCGTGGGATGTTCAAAGTTTCAGATATTTTTTTATAACCCAGCCCTGATCTGTACTTCTCCACAACTTTGTCCCTGACCTGTTTGGAGAGCTCCTTGGTCTTCATGGTGCTGCTTGCTTGGTGGTGCCCCTTGCTTAGTGGTGTTGCAGACTCTGGGGCCTTTCAGAACAGGTGTATATATACTGAGATCATGTGACAGATCATGTGACACTTAGATTGCACACAGGTGGACTTTATTTAACTAATTATGTGACTTCTGAAGGTAATTGGTTGCACCAGATCTTATTTAGGGGCTTCATAGCACCACTTTTCCGTTATTAATTTTTAAAGTTATTTTTTTCATTTCACTTCACCAATTTGGAATATTTTGTGTATATCCATTACCAAATTAAATCAATTTAAATTACAGGTTGTAATGCAACAAAATAGGAAAAATGCCAAGGGGGATGAATACTTATGCAAGGCACTGTAAGCATGATATAAGATTCTATATAAGATTTTCCTTATCATCCCCTAGCTTTGCTATATTCTGCCACCGACATCTCATCTCCCAGGCTGCTTGCCCTGTTCATGCTGGCTATGGGAATTTCTCATTACAGTACTGCCTGCATGGAGACTGTGCCTGTTCAAGTCCATCACATAGTACCTTATGGAGTCTCTGCTCCCATTACTGAGTCTCAGCAAATTCATATCTGATTCATATCTGCGTCAGCTTGCAGAATGGAGAGAGGAAGGGCTGACGATCACCTCAATATTTACCCTCAGCGAAATGATATGACCACCTCTCTCCCACTCTCACTATCATCATTAGCCTTGTATGAATATACAGTTGAAGTCGGAAGTTTACATACACTTAGGTTGGAGTCATTAAAACTTGTTTTTCAACCACTCCACACATTTATTTTTAACAAACTATAGTTTCGGCAAGTTGGTTAGGACATCTACTTTGTGCATGACACAAGTCATTTTTCCAACAATTGTTTACAGACAGATTATTTCACTTATAATTAACTGTATCACAATTCCAGTGGGTCAGAAGTTTACATACACTAAGTTGACTGTGCCTTTAAACAGCTTATAAAATTCCAGAAAATGATGTCATGGCTTTAGAAGCTTCTGATAAGCTAATTGACATCATTTGAGTCAATTGGAGGTGTACCTGTGGATGTATTTCAAGGCCTACCTTCAAACTCAGTGCCTCTTTGCTTGACATCATGGAAAAATCAAAAGAAATCAGCCAAGACCTCAGAAAATAATTGTAGATCTCCACATGTCTGGTTCATCCTTGGGAGCAATTTCCAAATACCTGAAGGTACCACGTTCATCTGTACAAACAATAGTACGCAAGTATAAACACCATGGGACCACGCAGCCGTCATACCGCTCAGGAAGGAGACGCGTTCTGTCTCCTAGAGATGAACGTACTTTGGTGCGAAAAGTGCAAATCAATCCCAGAACAACAGCAAAGGACCTTGTGAAGATGCTGTAGGAAACAGGTTCAAAAGTATCTATATCCACAGTAAAACGAGTAGTATATCGACATAACCTGAAAGGCCGCTCAGCAAGGAAGAAGCCACTGCTCCAAAACCGCCATAAAAAAGCTAGTCTATGGTTTGCAACTGCACATGGGGACAAAGATCTTACTTTTCTGAGAAATGTCCTCTGATCTGATGAAACAAAAATAGAACTGTTTGGCCATAATGACCATTGTTATGTTTGGCGGAAAAAGGAGGTTGCTTGCTAGCCGAAGAACACCATCCCAACCGTGAAGCACAGGGGTGGCAGCATCATGCTGTGGGGGTGCTTTGCTGCAGGAGGGACTGGTGCACTTCACAAAATAGATGGCATCATGAGGAAGGACAATTATGTGGATATATTAAAGCAACATCTCAAGACATCAGTCAGGAAGTTAAAGCTTGGTCGCAAATGGGTCTTCCAAATAGACAATTAAATCAAATTTGATTTGCCACATGCGCCGAATACAACAGGTGTAGATATCATAGTGAAATGCTTACTTACAACCCCTTAACCAACAATGCATTTTTTAAAGTTTTTGTTTTTTTAAGTGCAAATAACTCAAATAAAATAACAGTAGGGAGGCTATATACAGTGGGGTACCGTTGCAGAGTCAATGTGCGGGGGCACCGGCTAGTCAAGGTAATTGAGGTAATATGTACATGTGGGTAGAGTTAAAGTGACTATGCATAAATAATAGACAGAGTAGCAGCAGCGTAAAAGAGGGGGGTGGGGGTGGGGGGGCAGTGCAAATAGTCCGGGTAGCAATGATTAGCTGTTCAGGAGTCTTATGGCTTGGGGGTAGAAGCTGTTGATAAGCCTTTTGGACCTAGACTTGGCGCTCCGGTACCGCTTGCTGTGCGGTAGCAGAGAGAACAGTCTATGACTAGAGTGGCTGGAGTCTTTGACAATTTTGAGTGCCTTCTTCTGACACAGCCTGGTATAGAGGTCCTGGATTGCAGGAAGCTTGGCCCCAGTGATGTACTGGGCCATACGCACTACCCTCTGTTGTGCCTTGCGGTCGTAGGCCGAGCAGTTGCCATACCAGGCGGTGATGCAACCAGTCAGGATGCTCTCGATGGTGCAGCTGTATAACTTTTTGAGAATCTGAGGACCCATGCCAAATCTTTTCAGTATCCTAAGGGGGAATAGGCTTTGTCGTGCCCTCTTCACGACTGTCTTGGTGTGTTTGGACCATGATAGTTCGTTGGTGATGTGGACACCAAGGAACTTGAAGCTCTCAACCTGTTCCACTACAGCCCTGTCGATGAGAATGGGGGCATGCTCAGTCCTCTTTTTTTTCCTGTAGTCCTCAATCATCTCCTTTGTCTTGATCACGTTGAGGGAGAGGTTGTTATCCTGGCACCACATGGCCAGGTCTCGGACCTCCTCCCTATAGGCTGTCTCATCGTTGTCGGTGATCAGGCCTACCACTGTTGTGTCGTCAGCAAACTTAATGATGGTGTTGGAGTCGTGCCTGGCCATGCAGTCATGGGTGAACAGGGAGTACAGGTGGGGACTGAGCACACACCCCTGAGGGGCCCCCGTGTTGAGGATCAGCGTGGCAGATGTGTTGTTACCTACCCTTACCACCTGGGGGCGGCCCGTCAGGAAGTCCAGGATCCAGTTGCAGAGGGAGGTGTTTAGCCCCAGGATCCTTAGCTTAGCGATGAGCTTAGAGGGCAGTATGGTGTTGAACGCTGAGCTGTAGTCAATGAACAGCATTCTCACGTAGGTGTTCCTCTTGTCCAGGTGGGAAAGGGCAGTGTGGAGTGCAATAGAGATTGCATCATCTGTGGATCTGTTGGGGCGGTATGCAAATTGGAGTGGGTCTAGGGTTTTTGGGATAATGGTGTTGATGTGAGCCATGACCAGCCTTTCAAAGCACTTCATGACTACAGACGTGAGTTTTACGGGTCATCGATGCACTTATTGATGAAGCCAGTGACTGATGTGGTGTACTCGTCAATGCTATCTGAAGAATCCCGGAACATATTCCAGTCTGTGCTAGCAAAACAGTCCTGTAGCTTAGCATCTGCATCATCTGACCACTTTTTTATTAGCAGAGTCACTGGTGCTTCCTGCTTTAGTTTTTGCTTATAGGCAGGAATCAGGAGGATAGAGTTATGGTCATATTTGCCAAATGGAGGGCCAGGGAGAGCTTTGTATGCGTCTCTGTGTGTGGAGTAAAGGTTGTCTAGAGTTTTTTTCCTCTGGTTGCACATGTAACATGCTGGTAGAAATTAGGTAGCACAGATTTAAGTTTCCTTGCATTAAAGTCCCCGGCCACTAGGAGCGCTGCCTCTGGATGAGCGTTTTCCTGTTTACTTATGGCCTTATACAGCTCATTGAGTGCAATCTTAATGCCAGCATCGGTTTGTGGTGATAGATAGACAGCTACGAAAAATATAGATGAAAAGTCTCTTGGTAAATAGTGTGGTCTACAGCTTATCATGAGATACTCTACCTCAGGCGAGCAAAACCTCGAGACTTCCTTAGTATTAGATTTTGTGCACCAAATATACACCGCCACCCCTTGTCTTACCGGAGTCAGCCGTTCTATCCTGCCGATGTAGCGTATATCCTGTCAGCTGTATGTTGTCCATGTCGTCGTTCAGCCACTACTCGGTGAAACATAAGTTATTACAGTTTTTAATGTCCCGTTGGTAGGATATGTAATCTAAGGTCATCCAATTTGTTCTCAAATGATTGAACATTGGCTAATAGGATTGATGGAAGAGGCAGTTTACTCGCTCGCCGTCGGATCCTTACAAGGCACCCCTACCTACGTCCACGATATCTCTGTCTCTTTCTCATGCGAATGACGGGAATTTGGGCCTTGTCGGGTGTCTGTAGGATATCCTTCGTGTCCGGCTCATTGAAGAAAAAATCTTCGTCCAATACAAGGTGAGTAATCGCTGTCCTGATATCCAGAAACTCTTTTTGGTCATAAGAAACGGTGGCAGAAACATTATGTACAGAATAAATTACAAATAACGCGAAAAAACACACATAATAGTACAATTGGTTAGAGGGCTGTAAAACAGCAGCCATCTTCTCCGGCGCCACTTCAATGACCCTAAGGATACTTCCAAAGTTATGGAAAAATGGCTTAAGGACAACAAAGTCAAGGTATTGGAGTGGCCATCACAAAGCCCTGGCCTCAATCCTATAGAACATTTGTGGGCAAAATGAAAAACTGAAAAAGCGTGTGCGAGCAAGGAGGCCTACAAACTTGACTCAGTTACAGCAGCTCTGTCAGGAGGAATGGGCCAAAATTAACCCAACTTATTGTGGGAAGCTTGTGGAAGGCTACCCAAAATATTTGACCCAAGTTAAACAATTTGAAGGCAATGCTACCAAATACTAATTGAGTGCATATAAACTTCTGACCCACTGGGAATGTGATGATAGAAATAAAAGCTGAAATAAATCATTCTCTCTAATATTATTCTGGCATTTCACATTCTTAAAATAAAGTGGTGATCCTAACTGACCTAAGACAGGGAATTTCTACTAGGATTAAATGTCAGGAATTGTGAAAAACTGAGTTGAAATGTATTTGGCTAAGGTGTATGTAAACTTCCGTCTTCAACTGTAGGACGATGCATAATTTTCAGAGATGTAAACACCACATTTGGGAGTTTTTGATACCTAGCTCCTCTCTCTGTGCCATCTAGCAGGGCGCTGGTAAAATGATCCAACAGATATGTGACCTGGGAAGGAAACCTCTAATGGAAACAGCATCAGAAGAAAATAAACCAGAGAAAGGTGACTGTATCGCTCAGTGATAAGGAAAATGGAAGTTCAACAGTTCATGAACCAGATCATTTTCCTATTAGAGAGAGAGAGAGAGAGAGAGAGAGAGAGAGAGAGAGAGAGAGAGAGAGAGAGAGAGAGATTTGCAACACTATATGTACATATGATATTTGAAATGGCTTTATTCTTTTGCTAATTCTGTCTTTCTATTTCATATAGAATATGCAATCCCTTTGCGTAATTGTGTTAATGCAACGCGATGTCTTCAAATCTTGATTTCAAGCCTACGAGCCCTTTTTCTGTCTATGCTGACTAAATGGCAGATTTGAAGGAAGTAATAATGAGTACTCTGTACTTTTTGACTATCATATCACTTTCCCTCTGGTCCTTTTTCTGGACTGTGCAGACAGACACCTTTCTTTGAAGTCTGTGATTCTTTGAAAGAACAAGTTCAGCAAACCTCAGCATAGCAACTTATCTTTCAGTGTAAGACTTTGGCATGGCTCAATTGACTCAATTTGAACATCGTTGCAGTCCTTTTGCAAACATCAACAGCGGATATCAAAGTCTGACTTATCACAAAATATAGGGATACTTAAAAGGGGGATATCAAACACTTAAACTCCTTCCTCTCTTAGTTTGCAGAACAAATCTGATAACCTAGCCAAAGGTGATCAATCTGTTGAGCAAGGTGAAGGATTCAACCCATATTCTTCTGTACTGCCTCTGTTGTGGAAGGCAAACTGCAGGTTGGAGTGGTAGTAAAACTCACGCCACCCAGTGTTCTCATTTCCCTATTTCATGAAGCCCTCCTCATACAGGCTACAGCAGCTCACTCAGACTTTTATGAGAGTGGAGGAGGTGGCAGCTGATGCCGGGGTAATGTTTTTTTCTTTTAAAGTAAATGTAATCCATATAATGTGCCAAGTTTGGAGGAAGGATTTTGGACATATACAGTATGTGACAGTAGTATCTAAAAGCATAATTGAGAAATATGAATCAAAGTTGGTATATTTATGACATTTTGGCCTTACCCAGGCCTCCTTTAAGACTCTATAATGTGATCTCTGTATGTGATACTGTGCCACTAGAGATCCTGGTTCGAATCCAGGCTCTGTCGCCGCCGGCCGCGACCGGGAGACTCATGGGCGGCGCACAATTGGCCCAGCGTCGTCCAGGGTAGGGGAGGGAATGGCCGGCAGGGATGTAGCTCAGTTGATAGAGCATGGCGTTTGCAACGCCAGGGTTGTGGGTTCGATTCCCACGGGGGGCCAGTATAAAAAAAAAAATGTATTCACTAACTGTAAGTCTCTCTGGATAAGAGCGTCTGCTAAATGACTAAAATGTAAATGATACAAAGCAGAAATATGAAGCTTTACCGCTTGCTCTGTAGTATGAGTGGTATTTGGGTTTTTTATTTAACAATTTTCTTACATTAATATATGAAAATTGAAAATATCAACATGAATATTGAAAATACACCATTTTTAATTTGGCAAATTTGTCAATACATTGTTCAACAATATACTATAATATAATTCCCCTCACTTGTCACTTCCTGTTGTCACTTACTAGCTAGCTACCTTTTGAGATTGGATCCAGCGATGCGGTTGGTATCAGTTGCTGGGACCGCTACTATCTCTCCAGTGAGCCAGCTGACCGAGGCCGGGTCTGAGGAGCTGTTTGGCGTAAGAGCTAGCCTAGCTGCAAGCTAGCTGCCTATCAAGCTAGCATGGTTTTCTTGAGGGCTTGAACACAGCCTGCAATGCGGTTAGCCATTATGGCTGAGACTGCGAATTGTCCCGGGCTTGGGGCTGTCTAGACCCCTGCTGTTTGTTGTTGTTGTTTTCAAACCTCCCTGTGACCTGCCCTGTCTGGAACTGCGAGGCGTAACAGCGTAACCTACTGTTGTTACCATGACAAATACCAAAGCTGGCGGGAGTACCGTTGAGGACAGCAGTGTCTCTCTATCACAGGTGAAGGATCTTTTAAACAAACAAAAATAGTTATACAAGCAGTTGTTACAACAACAAGAAAATAGCTTCAAGTGCTTTGTCCAAATACTGGTGGAGTCAACTAATAAAAGAATGGACGACCTGACCAGAAAGGTCTTGAAGAACAGTTTGTAGTTCTCCCAGGGTGAGCTCGATGAGTTTAAACAGGAGAACGGCAAGATGACAGCGATCTGTAAGTCATTTGAGAGAGGACATCAGTTCTGTATGTGAATCCATGATAATAATGATGGAGAAATCAGATTATCTCGAGGGACAATCAAGGCGGAACAGCATCGTTGTGGACAGAATTGCAGAATCTCCACATGAGACCTGGACGGAGTCTGAGGACAAAGTGAGGAAAATGATCTCAGAGGAACTGATGATGGACCACATGAATATTTGAGGTGGAGTGCACCCACAGGACTGGAAAACCCACCACCGGACCAGGTGACAGGCCCAGGTCGATAGTGGTCAAGTTCCTGAGGTTCAAGCAGGAGCGCAACTTTCACTGGGGACAGGGGGGACATGAAATTGCATTTTTTGTCAAATCCACTCAAATCTAATTTTATTTGCCACATGCGCCGAATACAACCGGTGTAGACCTTACAGTGAAATGCTTACTTACAAGCCCTTAACCAACAATGCAGTTTTAAGAAAAATAAGTGTTAAGTAAAAAATAGATAAGTAAAAAATAATTAAAGAGCAGTAGTAAAATAAAATAACAGTAGGGAGGCTATATACCGGCGGTACCGGTACAGAGTCAATGTGCGGGGGCACAGGTTAGTCGAGGTAATTGAGGTAATATGTACATGTTGTACCGCACGGCAAGCAGTACCGGAGTGCCAAGTCTAGGTCCAAAAGACTTCTCAACAGCTTTTACCCCAAGCCATAAGACTCCTGAACAGCTAATCATGGCTACCCGGACTATTTGCACTGCCCCCACACCCCATCCTTTTTACGCTGCTGCTACTCTGTTAATTATTTATGCATAGTCACTTTAACTCTACCCACATGTACATATTACTTCAACTATCTCAACTAGCCGGTGCCCCCGCACATTGACTCTGCACCGGTACCCCCCTGTAAATATATAGCCTCCCTACTGTTATTTTATTTTACTTCTGCTCTTTTTTTCTCAACACTTTTTTTGTTGTTGTTTTATTTTTACTTTTTTTGTTAAAATAAATGCACTGTTGGTTAAGGGCTGTAAGTAAGCATTTCACTGTAATGTCTGCACCTGTTGTATTCGGCGCATGTGACCAATAAAATGTGATTTGATTTGATTTGATGTGGGTAGAGTGACTATGCATAGATAATAAACAGAGAGTAGCAGCAGCGTAAAAGAAGGGGTGGGGTGGGGTGGGGTGGTGGGGACAAAGCAAATAGTCCGGGTAGCCATGATTAGCTGTTCAGGAGTCTTATGGCTTGGGGGTAGAAGCTGTTAAGAAGCCTTTTGGACCTAGACTTGGCGCTCCGGTACCACTTGCCGTGTGGTAGCAGAGAGAACAGTCTATGACTAGTGTGGCTGGAGTCTTTGACAATTTGTAGGGCCTTCCTCTGACATATAGAGGTCCTGGATGGCAGGAAGCTTGGCCCCAGTGATGTACTGGGCCGTACGCACTACCCTCTGTAGTGCCTTGCGGTCAGAGGCCAAGCAGTTGCCATACCAGGCATTGATGCAACCATTCAGGATGCTCTCGATGGTGCAGCTGTAGAACTCCCCCACAGTTTTATCATTGGAATGTGATACAAAATGAGGCAATGGTGTGCTTTAGGACCATGTGGACGCCTCCGAGCGGTCGGGTGTGTTTATCCGACAGGATTAAAAAATAAATAATAATAATTATGTCCCCCCACTTCTAAAACCAAAGTTGCGCCCATGGGTTCAAGGACAAGGTAGCTGTTCTGGAAAGAGCCAAGAACTTGAGAGGAACGTATATCTTCCTCAAGGACTATCATGAAGCTGTGCGCCAGAAGAGGAAATAACTTATCCCAGCCATGAAAGCTGCCAGAGCGCGTGGGGACATCGCTTACATCCGATATGACAGGCTCATTGTCCACCCTCCCTCCCAAAAGCCTGGAAGGGATGAGAGAGCCAAGCCTATGGGTTCGTAGCTTCAACCCCGCAGAACACACACACACTTACACACACCAACTGATTAATGGACTGCTGAATGTACAGTACCAGTCAAATGTTTGGACTCACCTACTCATTCCAGGGTTTTTCTTTATTTTTATTATTTTCTACATTGTAGAATAATAGTGAAGATATCAAAACTATGAAATAACACATATATGGAATCATGTAATAACCAAAAAAGTGTTAAACTAATCAAAATATATTTTATATTTGAGATTCTTCAAAGTAGCCACCCTTTGCCTTGATGACAACTTTGCACACTATTGGCATTCTCTCAACCCTGGAATGAGTAGGTGTGTCCAAATTTTTGACTGGTACTGTATATATATGTTTTATTTTTGCTTTGTTTGCTCTTCGTTATTATGTTATCTCTGATAAGCTACCCAGGAAAGGGCTGAAAATAGCCCATATTATTATATGTAGCCTTAGAAATAAGGTTAATGAAATCAATAACTTGCTAACATTAGATAACAGCCATATATTAGCAATTTCTGAGACTCACTTAGATAATTCATTTGATGATACAACAGTAGCAATACAAGGATATAATATCTATAGAAGAGACAGGAATGCTTATGGGGGAGGTGTTGCTGCATATATTCAGAGCCATATTTCTGTAATGCTTAGAGAAGATCTTTTGTCAAGTGTTATTGAAGTGTTGTGGTTGCTTTATTTTTGGGGGGGTGTTGCTATATGCCACCAAGTGCTAACAGTCAGTATCTATATAATATGTGTGAAATGCTTGATAGTGTATGTGATGTAAACAGAAAGGTCATCAAACTGTCCACTCAAGAGGAAGCTTCTCACTGTAACCAGTGCCTGTAATCTGGTACAGGTTATTAATCAACCTACTAGGGTGTTTACAAATACTACAAGAACAAGATCATCCACATGTAAAAAATATTTGTTGGTCTGATGTGATTAATAAGGAGCATCCAGATGCTGCACTTGATGAATTTATTAAATTGCTTCTTCCAATTATTGATAAACATGCACCTGTTAGGAAACTGACTGTTAGAACTGTTAAGGCTCCATGGATTGATGAGGAATTGAAAAACTGTATGGCTGAAAGAGATGGGGCAAAAGGAGTGACTAATAGGTCTGGCTGCACATCTGACTGGCTGACTTACTGCAAATTGAGAAAAAAGAAGAAGAAACTGGATTATGAAGCCAACATCAATTATATTTAAAAAACAACGTTGGAGTACTTTAAATGGAATTATCGGCAGAAAGACATTCAACTCCATCTTTCATCGAATCCGATGGCTTATTGATCACAAAACCATTTGATGTTGGCAATTATTTGAATGATTACTTCATTGTCAAAGTGGGCAAACTTAGGCAAGAAATGCCAACAACGAACAGTGAGCCATTGTACTCATGTATAAAAAAAACAAATAATGAAAGAAAAGCATTGCAAGTTAGAATCATGTAAAGTTAGTGAGGGAAAGGTGGAAAATGTATTGTTATCGATCAATAATGACAAACCTCCTGGCATTGATTACTTAGATGGAAAGCTACTGAGGACGGTAGCTGACTCTATAGCCACTCCTATCTGTCATATCTTTAATCTGAGCCTAGAGGAAAGTCTTTGTCCTCAGGCCTGGAGGGAAGCCAAAGTGGTAAAGCGGCCTTTACTGATTCTAACAGCAGACCTATCAGCTTGCTGACTGTTGGAAAAATGGTGTTTGACCAAATACAATGCTACTTCTCTGTAAACAAATTAACAACATAATTTCAGCAGGGGGCATTCAACATGTACTGCAATAACACAAATTACTGATGATTGGTTGAAAGAAATTGATAATAAGAAGAATGTGGGAGCTGTAGTGTTACATTTCAGTGCAGCCTTTGATATTATTGACCATAACCTGTTGTTGAGAACTTATGTGTTATGGCTTTTCAACCTCTGCCATATCGTAGATTCAGAGCTATCTATGTAATAGAACTCCGAGGGTTTTCTTCAACCCTCCCGTTGTCCTAGGGTCAAAATGACCCGCCACTGTGTTGAACCAACTTTATTTAATTTTTATATTTTTGGGATCATTTGTGAGAAGGAGGCAGTGAGACTTTAAAGAAAGTATCACTGCCTCCTTCTCACAAATAATCCAAAAAATATAAAAAATTAAATAAAGTTTGTTCAACACAGTGGCGGGTCATTTTGACCCTAGGACAACGGGAGGGTTAATGGAAGCTTCTCTAATGTCAAACATGTAAAGTGTGGTGTACCGCAGGACAGCGCTCTATGCCCTCTACTCTTTTCTATTTTTACCAATGACCTGCCACTGGCATTAAACAAAGCATGTGTGTCCATGTATGCTGATGATTCAACCATATATACATCAGCAATTACAGTTAATGAAGTCATTGAAACCCTTAACAAAGAGTTGCAGTCTGTTTTGGAATGGGTGGCCAGTAATAAACTGGTCCTGAACATCTCTAAAACTAAGAGCATTGTATTTGGTACAAATTATTCCCTAAGTTCTAGAATTCAGCTGAATCTGGTAATGAATGGTGTGGCTGTTGAACAAGTTGAGGAGACTACATTACTTGGTGTTACCTTATATTGTAAACTGTCATGGTCTGTCCATAATGAAGAGATGCTCTGATTTTTTGACACCACACTCCACAAAGCAAGTTTTGCATGCTCCAGTTTTATCTTATCTTGATTATTGGCCAGTCATATGGTCAAGTGCTGCAAAGAGAGACCTAGTTCAGCTGCAGCTGGTTCAGAACAGAGCGACACATCTTGCTCTTCATTGTAATGGCTAATATTAATACTATGCATGCCAGTCTCTCTTGTCTAAGAGTTGAGGAAAGACTGACTGCATCACTCCACACACACTTACCCAACCAGACATGCCACTATGGGTCTTTTCACAGTCCCCAGGTCCAGAACAGATTCAAGGAAACATACAGTATTATACAGAGCCATGAGTGCATGGAACTCCCTTCCATCTTATATAGCGCAAGTGAACAGCAAACCTGGTTTTAAAAAAACTAATAAAGCAACACCTCACGGCACAACACCTCTCCCCATGTGACCTACTTATTGTGTGTATGTATTGACATGTATGTGTAACTAATAGATGCATACACACTACATGTTAATGTTTTTAAATGTATGTAAAAGTATTTAGTCTGTAATGTAGTTTTCGTCATACGTCGGACCCCAGTAAGACTAGCTGTCACCATTGGCGTCGGCTAATGGGGATCCTTATAAATCAAATCAAACACTCTACTGACATATCAAGTTCCACAGTAGGATTGAGGTAACCCTATTTTACAGGTTTCCATAAATAGATGGTGTTCACTGCAGGGGTAGAGGAGAGGCCAGCCTCTTTACAGCATTGCTTCTTCAGTGTTTACTGGTGCTTGATGGTTCCACCCTTAGAGGCGAGAACACAGAACATAACATAGAACACATCAAAGTGGGTGCTGAGTGCTGACTGAGTCCCCGCTGCAATGGATCCTGGGGGATTGTCTCTGTCTTTGCGAGTCATTGGGCTGTAACAATGGGCAACCGCTGCAGGTCGTAAAACGTGGGAGTATCGAGCAGCCTGAGGTTTAGCCCATTTCCTGACAAACTGCAAAATCTTTATCGTCCTTGCATGGTGTGAATCGACCCTCCTATTTATCTGGATGCTCATTCCCATGGATGAATAATGCATTCATATGAATATTCTACTTCACACCTATTAATGTTTATTTTTATTTTTTACTGCACCTTCAACTCTTCATTGATACTTTTAGGATAACATTTTACTGTGTAATGGAGCATAGGTCATACACAGCAGGCTTAGTGTTGTGAGGTTTTCTACACTTCTTTCAAGGATGTTTTTGCTTCCTTCAGCTCTGCCTCCACTGACCTCCAGCTGTCCCTGCTTTTCCCTGTGTGTAACGTGGGTGCACAATAAATACTGTATATGGTATAGTGTACTTTGATACTGATCAATAAACACTGAATTGCTAAAGTGAAGTGGGTATTGCATGAGAGAAACCTAAAGCTCAAAACCTGGCAACTGAGCTACAGTGAGGGAAAAAAGTATTTGATCCCCTGCTGATTTTGTACGTTTGCCCACTGACAAAGAAATGATCAGTCTATAATTTTAATGTTTGGTTTATTTGAACAGTGAGAGACAGAATAACAACAACAAAATCCAGAAAAACGCATGTCAAAAATGTTATAAATTGATTTGCATTTTAATGAGGGAAATAAGTATTTGACCCCCTCTCAATCAGAAAGATTTCTCACTCCCAGGTGTCTTTTATACAGGTAACGAGCTGAGATTAGGAGCACACTCTTAAAGGGAGTGCTCCTAATCTCAGCATGTTACCTGTATAAAAGACACCTGTCCACAGAAGCAATCAATCAATCAGATGTGACACTCTGGCTCCATGGACTTTGATTGTTTGAGCCAGGGTTGTTCATTTTCATTGTTTGGGTGTATTTCTATGTTGGGGATTCTAGTTGTTCATTTCTATGTTGGGTGATTGGTTGTTGATTAGTCATATGACTCCCAATCGGAGGTAACGAGTGTCAGCTGTCGGCTCGTTATCTCTGATTGGGAGCCATATTTAAACTGTGTGGTTTCACCTGGGTTTTGTGGGTTTTTGTTTCCGTTTTCAGTCAGGTTGACTGTGGACTTCACTAGTCGTGTTTCTTGTTTTTTGTGCTTTAACTAAATAAAGTACCATGTTCGTTTCACACGCTGCGCCTTGGTCAATTCCTTACGACGATCGTGACAGAAAAACCCACCAAAGAAAGACCAAGCAGCGTGTCCAGGAGCAAGGAGACTGGACATGGGAGGAGGCGCCGGGCAAGGAGATGGAGAGGCTGGCGATGGCCCAGGTGGGCACATCGTGGTCCTGGGAGGACATGCTCGGAGGCAAGGGACCTTGGGGAAGGATCAAGGCCCTGGCGAGAGAGGAGCAACGGCGGCAGCAGGGCCATCGTCGGAGGGTCGTGAGTCAACCCCAGAAATTTTTTTGGGGGGGGCACACGGCATGGACGACGGGGCTGACGGAGGAGAAAAGGGGGAGTATCCAGGAGGCCACCAGGCCAGGGGTACACCGCCCTGTACGTCCTGTGCTGATGCCTCACACAGAGTGTGTGAGGGTAGGCATTCAGCCAGGACGGGTGGTGGCCGCTGTTCACTCCAGGCCTCCTGTCCGTCTCCACAGCCCGGTCCGGCCTGTTCCTGCCACCCGCACCAAGACTACGGTGCGCGTCGCCAGCCCGACCCGGCCTGTTCCTGCCACCCGCACCAAGTCTACGGTGCGCGTCGCCAGCCCGACCCGGCCTGTTCCTGCCACCCGCACCAAGACTACGGTGCGCGTCGCCAGCCCGACCCGGCCTGTTCCTGCCACCCGCACCAAGTCTACGGTGCGCGTCGCCAGCCCGGTCCGGCCTGTTCCTGCCACCCGCACCAAGACTACGGTGCGCGTCGCCAGCCCGACCCGGCCTGTTCCTGCCACCCGCACCAAGACTACGGTGCGCGTCGCCAGCCCGGTCCGGCCTGTTCCGGCCACCCGCACCAAGTCTACGGTGCGCCTCAGACGGCCAGAGTCTGCCGTCTGCCCAACGGGGCCTGAACTGCCCGTCTGCCCAAAGCCTGCAAAGCCGCCCGTCTGCCATGAGCCATCAGAGCCGTCCGCCAGACCAGAGCCGCTAGAGCCTTCCGCCAGACAGGATCAGCCAGAGCCTTCCGCCAGACAGGATCAGCCAGAGCCTTCTGCCAGACAGGATCAGCCAGAGCCTTCTGCCAGACAGGATCAGCCAGAGCCTTCCGCCAGACAGGATCAGCCAGAGCCTTCCGCCAGACAGGATCAGCCAGAGCCTTCTGCCAGACAGGATCAGCCAGAGCCTTCTGCCAGACAGGATCAGCCAGAGCCTTCCGCCAGACAGGATCAGCCAGAGCCTTCCGCCAGCCATGAGCAGCCAGATCCGTCGGCCAGCCATGAGCAGCCAGATCCGTCGGCCAGCCATGAGCAGCCAGATCCGTCAGCCAGCCATGAGCAGCCAGATCCGTCAGCCAGCCATGAGCAGCCAGATCCTTCAGCCTGCCATGAGCAGCCAGATCCTTCAGCCTGCCATGAGCCGTCCAGCCAGGATCCGCCAGAGCCAGCCAGCCAGGATCCGCCATTCAGTCCGGTGCTGCCCCTCAGGCCGGTGCTGCCCCTTAGTCAGGTACTGTCCCTTAGTCAGGTACTGTCCCTTAGTCCGGTGCTGCCCCTTAGTCCGGTGCCGCCCCTTAATCCAGGTGGGTTTAGTTGGGGGGTGGTCAGGTGGAGGGGGCTACGGAAGCGGATAGTGACTAAGGTGGGGTGGGGACCACGACCTGGGCCAGAGCCGCCACCATGGACAGACGCCCACCCAGACCCTCCCCTAGACTGTATGCTGGTGCGCCCGGAGTTCGCACCTTTAGGGGGGGGTACTGTGACACTCTGGCTCCATGGACTTTGATTGTTTGAGCCAGGGTTGTTCATTTTCATTGTTTGGGTGTATTTCTATGTTGGGGATTCTAGTTGTTCATTTCTATGTTGGGTGATTGGTTGTTGATTAGTCATATGACTCCCAATCGGAGGTAACGAGTGTCAGCTGTCGGCTCGTTATCTCTGATTGGGAGCCATATTTAAACTGTGTGGTTTCACCTGGGTTTTGTGGGTTTTTGTTTCCGTTTTCAGTCAGGTTGACTGTGGACTTCACTAGTCGTGTTTCTTGTTTTTTGTGCTTTAACTAAATAAAGTACCATGTTCGTTTCACACGCTGCGCCTTGGTCAATTCCTTACGACGATCGTGACATCAGATTCCAAACTCTCCACCATGGCCAAGACCAAAGAGCTCTCCAAGGATGTCAGGGACAAGATTGTAGACCTACACAAGGCTAGAATGGGCTACAAGACTATCGCCAAGCAGCTTAGTGAGAAGGTGACAACAGTTGGTGTGATTATTCGCAAATGGAAGAAACACAAAATAACTGTCAATCTCCCTCGGCCTGGGGCTCCCTGCAAGATCTCACCTCGTGGAGTTGCAATGATCATGAGAACGGTGAGGAATCAGCCCAGAACTACACGGGAGGATCTTGTCAATGATCTCAAGGCAGCTGGGACCATAGTCACCAAGAAAACAATTGGTAACACACTACGCCGTGAAGGACTGAAATCCTGCAGCGCCCGCAAGGTCCCCCTGCTCAAGAAAGCACATATACAGGGCCGTCTGAAGTTTGCCAATGAACATCTGAATGATTCAGAGGAGAACTGGGTGAAAGTGTTGTGGTCAGATGAGACCAAAATCGAGCTCTTTGGCATCAACTCAACTCGCCGTGTTTGGAGGAGGAGGAATGCTGCCTATGACCCCAAGAACACCATCCCCACCGTCAAACATGGAGGTGGAAACATTATGCTTTGGGGGTGTTTTTCTGCTAAGGGGACAGGACAACTTCACTGCATCAAAGGGACGATGGATGGGGCCATGTACCGTTAAATCTTGAGTGAGAACCTCCTTCCCTCAGTCAGGGCATTGAAAATGGGTCGTGGATCGGTATTCCAGCATGACAATGACCCAAAACACACGGCCAAGGCAACAAAGGAGTGGCTCAAGAAGTAGCACATTAAGGTCCTGGAGTGGCCTAGACCTTAATCCCATAGAAAATCTGTGGAGGGAGCTGAAGGTTCGAGTTGCCAAACGTCAGCCTCGAAACCTTAATGACTTGGAGAAGATCTGCAAAGAGGAGTGGGACAAAATCCCTCCTGAGATGTGTGCAAACCTGGTGGCCAACTACAAGAAAAGTCTGACCTCTGTGATTGTCAACAAGGGTTTTGCCACCAAGTACTAAGTCATGTTTTGCAGAGGGGTCAAATACTTATTTCCCTCATTAAAATACAAATCAATTTATAACATTTTTGACATGCGTTTTTCTGGATTTTTTTGTTGTTATTCTGTCTCTCACTGTTCAGATTAACCTACCATTAAAAGTATAGACTGATCATGTCTTTGTCAGTGGGCAAACGTACAAAATCAGCAGGGGATCAAATACTTTTTTCCCTCACCTGTAACTATATTCTTTATTATGAAATATCCTCAATTTCAACAATAACCTTGACGATTCAATAAAACCAGCACTTTAGAATTAGTGAGCAAACCCCCTTTCTCCCTCCACCATAGATTTACAGAGTGAAGAAGATCCTTGAACCCGACCTTGGAGCTATTCAGAGACACTTAGCCTGAAGCTGTAGAGAGAAAAGTTAGTTAGGTATTCCTAACTAAACAGGGTTACCTATCTGAACAAACGAGGTGGGAACAGACGCTTGTTTACTGTTTGCACAGCATAGCCTCTCATACTTCAGAGTCCACTCACAGCCCAATGTACTGGTGATGATTGCAGTGTGAAGTGGGAAGCCAATGCTTTGTTCTGGTATTGTTGTTTTTACTGAAGTTCTGAAAGCAAACCCTTTGGTGCAGGCCTATTATTGAAACAGAGGGTTTCTCCTAGAGCAGTGGTCACCAACCGGTCGATCGCGAAGGCATTCGTAGTCAATCACGAGACATTTCTGTTCCAAATTGTTTTTTGGTTTAGCGCTGTTGGCGGTAGGTGCACTTGATTTAGCAGCTCTAGCGCCGGGAAGGCAAAGTGTTCCCATTTTGAACCATTTCATGTGTCTGAAGGTTAAACTCTGCATATATCTGGCAGGCCCGGAGAGCAAATCTAGTGCACCTATAGGTCTAACGCTGGCCAATCAGATAGCTCAGATCACCATTTCTGCACAGTTTCTTCGAGCCGTAGGCTGTAAAAATAAGCCTCGAGCGCACAACAAAGTTTATACTGTGAGATTTCAAAACTTTTTAAACCATGACTAGAGAGAGACTCAATGAATACAGCAAAGAGCTGCTGCATGTTTAAGTTGTTATTCAGCACTGTCAACACTTTGTTTAACAGTTTTATATGCCATAAAATGTGCGTTCTCCCTACTTCCACTCACACTACAACCAGCACTGCAGCTGAAATGAATGAGCATAGAAAAGTGTTTTGATAAGCTTGTGTTGTTATTATTAGCGGATTGTGTCTTTTGTAATATCAAGGAATATTTAACTTTCTCTGGTCATAGGAGTAACAACATGAATTGGTGCATGAGGCAGAAATAATGCAGTGTGCCTCACAAGTAACACAACAAATGATCTATTACCAGTGTGATAATTTACCAATTTTTATATAATATATAATTTCTAAATTGCAGGGCAATTCAAGCATAGCCAAAATGCAGTGATCATGTATTAGGCCTATTGCCTACTGCACAAACCTCATTGCTACAGAACTGTTTTTAATAAGTTAATGTTGCATAGGCTTATGTTTTTTAAGTCGTGTTTTTAAAAAGCGGTAGATCCCGGCTTGGACTCAAAGTGATCTTGACTCAGAAAAGGTTGGTGACCACTGTCCTAGAGGTTACCCTTCCACCCTGCCGGTCAGTCCTCAGATGGTTTGTAAGTAATGATAGCAGCCTGTACAACATAGGCCTAGCGTTCCACGTACAAGATTGATTATGTAGATTTACATATTTTTGTGGCTTGATCAGATTGTGTCTTAATCAGTCATTTGTATCGGATTACCAAATTATGTTTTATTCAATTCGAAGTTAGAGATCGTATAGACTTAAAATGGTTAGAAAACATGATTGTGGCTCAATCAGTATTTGTTATCTGAAAGCCTGTTTTATTTCCACTCAGTTTGACCATAGCTAGGCCATAGTCTAGACTTGTGGTGTGGCTTATCTCCTTCTTGTACTCAATCTGTCATTGAGTAGATAAGTCACTTCCTGTGGCTGAGGCAAACTGAGCGAACGTATTGTCCTTCCTAAACTCCTAGAACTATAAAGGCTTCTTTGGATTTCCCTGAAGGAGATCCCTCAGGTAGAACCGAAGAACCAAAGAGACAGCCCTAAATGAACCCTTTTTTTCTGCGAGCATGGTCTATAGCTCTACTTCTCACATAGCACCGCTGTGTTGATCAAATAAATTAGACCCACCTTTGTTTACTTCATTTAGTCATTTTTATTGTAACGCTGACACAAAACATTTTCTGCCTTCAACACAACTCACTCTAATATGCAGAAACTATGTAAATACTGTCAGTTACAGCCATTTATTATGGAAATAATTTTGAATGCCACATACTGTGAATACAGTGTGAGCTTATGTCCTTCACTTCAGCTGAAATATCACAATAAATGACAGTAGGCTATTTTATTTCTACCCAAAGACATAAATATTTATATGGATTTATTTTGGACACAGTTATTAGCCAAAGCTTAACTTTGTAGACATATGCCTCCACTAAATACCCAATGTTGTACCAAAACTCTACTCTTTCACTTTCTAGTCTCCCTAGCTGAGCCGGTCTGGGCCTACATGCCTCGGCTGGCACAACTCGCTCATCTTATTGCTCTAGGTTGGATTTCATTACAATTCATACCGTTCTCATAAATTGTATTGCTTCCATCTGTTACACTGTTCTGCCCTCCAGGTATTTATAGGAGTAGTAGTGCCATCAATACACTTCCTTATACGTTTTTCATCGCGCCTTTAGGCGTTTGGGGGACTAGGTCTTGTGAAAATGTTGTTTTCATCCTTGGATGCAGCTCTCTCTGGCACAATGAAGGCTCCTCAGAGGAGGAAGGGGAGGACCATCCTACACAGTGAATTTAATAAAAATTTAAATAGTGAAACATTATAAAAAGTTTTATATAAAACTATGCCAAATATATTCACGTCACCAAATATCTGATTAAAACACACTCTTTTGCAATGAAGGTCTACAGTAGCCTCAACACCACCTTCTTTGGTAGCACCATGGTGTAGCAGGAGGACAGCTATTTCTCAACCTCCTCTGGGTACATTGATTTCATTACAAAACCAAGGAGGCTCCTGGTTCTCACCCCTTCCATAGACTTACACAGTAATTTTGATGACTTCCAGAGGACGTCCTCCCACTTATCAGAGCTCTTGCAGTATGAACTAATGTCTTGTCCACCCAATCAAAGGATCAGAGAATGAATCCAGTACTGAAAGCATAAACTACAGCTAGCTAGCACTGCAATGTGGTTAGTAGTTGACTCAAAGAGAGAAAAATACAATATTTGAACAGTTTTTAACAAATTAATTAATTCAAAAATTAAAGAAGCAGTAGCGAGATCGATAGATATAAATATATACAGTGCATTCGGAAAGTATTCAGACCCCTTGACTTCTTTCACACTTTGTTACGTTACAGCCTTATTCTAAAATTGATTAAATTGTTTTTTTTCTTCATCAATCTACACACAATACCCCATAATGACAAAGCAAAAACAGGTTTGTAGACAATTCTGCACATTTATAAAAATAAAAATAAACTGAAATATTACATTTACATAAGTATTCAGACCCTTTACTCAGCACTTTGTTGAACCACCTTTGGCAGCAATTACAACCTCGAGTCTTCTTGGCTATGACTCTACAAGCTTGGCACACCTATATTTGGTGAGTTTCTCCCATTCTTCTCTGCAGATCCTCTCAAGCTCTGTCAGATTGGATGGGGAGCGTCGCTGCACAGCTATTTTCAGATCTCTCCAGAGATGTTCGATCGGGTTCAAGTCTGGGCTCTGGCTGGGCCACTCAAGGAAATTCAGAGATTTGTCCTGAAGCCACTCCTGTGTTGTGTTGCCTGTGTGCTTATGGTCGTTGTCCAGTTAAAAGGTGAACCTTCGCCCCAGTCTGAGGTCCTGTACTTTGTTCCGTTAATCTTTTCATCAAGGATCTCTCTGTACTTTGCTCCATTAATATTTTTCTTGATCCTGACTAGTCTCCCAGTCCCTGCCGCTGAAAAACATCCCCACACCATGATGCTGCAACCATTATGCTTCACCGTAGGGCTGGTGCCAAGTTTCCTCCAGACGTGACGCTTGGCATTCAGGCCAAAGAGTTCAATCTTGGTTTCATCAGATCAGAGAATCTTGTTTTTTCATGGTCTGAGAGTCCTTTAGGTGCCTTTTGGCAAACTCCAAGTGGGATTTCATGTGCCTTTTACTGAGGAGTGGCTTCCGTCTGGCCACTCTACCACAAAGGCCTGATTGGTGGAGTTCTGCAGAGATGGTTGTCATTCTGGAAGGGTCTCCCATCTCCACAGAGGAACTCTGGAGCTCTGTCAGAGTGACCATCGGGTTCTTGGTCACCTCCCTGACCAAGGCCCTTCTCCCCCAATTGCTCAGTTTGGCCAGGTGGCCAGCTATAGGAAGTCTTGGTGGTTCCAAACCTCTTCCATTTAAGAATGATGGAGGCCACTGTGTTCTTCTGGATCCTCAATGCTGCAGAAATGTTTTGGTACCTTTCCCCAGATTTGTGCCTCGACACAATCCCGTCTCTGAGCTCTACGGACAATTCCTTCGAGCTCATGGCTTGGTTTTTGCTCTGACATGCACTGTCAACTGTGGGACCTTATATAGATAGGTGGGTGCCTTTCCAAATCATGTCCAATCAATTAAATTTACCACAGATGGACTCCAATCAAGTTGTAGAAGCATCTCAAGGATGATCAATGGAAACAGGTTGCACCTGAGCTCAATTTCGAGTTTTATAGCAAAGGGTCTGAATACTTATGTAAATAAGGTATTTCTGTTCTAAAAACCAGTTTTCTCTTTGTCATTATGGGGTATTGTCTGTAGATTGACGAGGAAATTTTTTATTTAATCCATTTTAAAATAAGGCTGTAACTTAACAAAATGTGGATAAAGGGAAGGGGTCTGAATACTTTCCAAATGCACTTTGTATATATATAAATATGGCCAAAAGTATGTGGCCAAAAGTAAGACACTTCAAATTTGTGGATTCAGCAATTTCAGCCACACCCGTTGCTGACAGGTGTATAAAATCTGCACACTGCCATGCAATCTCCATAGACAAACATTGGCAGTAGAATGGCCCATACTGAAGAGCTACATTGACTTTCAACGTGGCACAGTCATAGGATGCCACCTTTCCAACAAGTCAGTTTGTCAAATTTCTGCCCCGCTAGATGTGCCCCGGTCAACTGTAAGTGCTGTTATTGTGAAGTGGAAACGTCTAGGAGCAACAACGACTCAGCTGCGAAGTGGTAGGCCACACAAGCTCACAGAACGGGACTGCCGAGTACTGAAGCGTGTAACTCGTAAAAATCGCCTGTCCTAGGTTGCAACACTTATTACAAGAACTGTTCGTCGGGAGCTTCATGAAATGGATTTCCATGGCCGAGCAGCCGCACACAAGCCTAAGATCACCATGCGCAATGCCAAGCGTCGACTGGAGTAATGTAAAGCTCGCCGCCTTTGGACTCTGGAGCAGTGGAAACGAAACACGTTCTCTAGAGTAATGAGTCACACTTAACCATCTGGCAGTCTGACAGACTAATCTGGGTTTGGCGGATGCCAGGAGAATGCTACCTACCCCAATGCATAGTGCCAACTGTAAAGTTTGGTGGAGGAGGAATAATGGTCTGGGGCTGTTTTTCATGGTTCGGGCTAGGCCCCTTAGTTCCAGAGAATGGAATTAATGCTATGGCATACATTCTAGATGATTCTGTGCTTACAACTTTGTGGCAACAGTTTGGGGAAGGCCCTTTCCTTTTTCAGCATGACAATGCCCCTGTGCACAAATCAAGGTCCATACAGAAATGGTTTGTCGAGATCAGTGTGGAAGAACTTGACTTGCCTGCACAGAGCCCTAACCTCAACCCCATCAAACACCTTTGGGATGAATTGGAACGCCAACTGCGAGCTAGGCCTAATTGCCCAACATCAGTGCCCAACCTCACTAATGCTCTTGTGTATCAATGGAAGCAAGTTCGCGCAGAAATGTTCCAACATCCAGAGGAAAGCCTTCCCAGCAAAGGGGGGACCAACTCCATATTATTGGCCATGATTTTGGAATGAGATGTTCAACGAGCATACTTTTGGCCATGTATTGTATATTTAAAATACTATACACTACCGGTCAAAAGTTTTAGAATACCTACTCATTCCAGGGTTTTTCTTTATTTTTACTCTTTTATACATTGTAGAATAATAGTGAAGACATCAAAACTATGAAATAACACATATGTCTGCTAAATGGCATATTATTATTTATTATTATTATATGGAATCATGTAATAACCCAAAAAGTGTTAAACAAATCAAAACATATTTTATATTTGAGATTCTTCAAAAAGTGGAACTATCATTTGTTTTTCAACAGTACAATGACCCAACACACCTCCAGGCTGTGGAAAGGCTATTTTACTAAGAAGGAGAGTGAATCCCTCCACAGCCTCATAGAGGATCTAGATACATTTTCTAACCTCTCTGGATTACAACCAAATTATGATACATGTACTATATTACGTATTGGATCACTAAAAAATAAAAAATTTACATTACCATGTAGTTTACCAATAAAATGGTCTGATGGTGATGTGGATATCCTCGGAATACATATCCCAAATGAAATAAATGATCTCACTCCAATACATTTTAATAGAAAGTTAGCAAAAATAGATAAGATCTTGCTACCATGGAAAGGTAAATACCTGTCAATTTGTGGAAAAATCACCCTGATTAACTCTTTAGTATTATCCCAGTTTACCTATTTGCTTATGGTCTTGCCTATGCCTAGCGAACAGTTTTTTAAATTATATGAGAAAATAATATTCAATTGTATTTGGAACGGCAAGCCAGACAAAATTAAACGGGCCTATTTATATAATGAATATGTATTCGGATGACAGAAATTTACATTTACATCATTTAGCAGACGCTCTTATCCAGAGCGACTTACAAATTGGTGCATTCAACTTATGATAGCCAGTGGGACAACCACTTTTTTATTTTTATTTTTATGGGTGGTGGGGGAAGAAGGGTTACTTTATACTATTCCAGGTATTCCTTAAAGAGGTAGGGTTTCAAGTGTCTCCGGAAGGTGGTCAGTGACTCCGCTGTCCTGGCGTCGTGGGGGAGCTTGTTCCACCATTGGGGTGCCAGAGCAGCGAATAGCTGTGACTGGGCTGAGCGGGAACTGTGCTTCCGTAGAGGTAGGGGAGCTAGCAGGCCAGAGGTGGATGAACGTAGTGCCCTCGTTTGGGTGTAGGGTCTGATCAGAGCCTGAAGGTAAGGAGGTGCCATTCCCCTCACAGCTCCATAGGCAAGCACCATGGTCTTGTAGTAGATGCGAGTCTCAACTGGAAGCCAGTGGAGTGTGCGGAGGAGCGGGGTGACATGAGAGAACTTGGGAAGGTTGAACACCAGACGGGCTGCAGCGTTCTGGATAAGTTGTAGGGGTTTAATGGCACAGGCAGGGAGCCCAGCCAACAGCGAGTTGCAGTAATCCAGACGGGAGATGACAAGTGCCTGGATTAGGACCTGTGCCACTTTCTGTGTAAGGTAGGGTCGTACTCTGCAAATGTTGTAGAGCATGAACCTGCAGGATTGGGTCCCCGCTTTGATGTTAGCGGAGAACGACAGGGTGTTGTCCAGGGTCACGCCAAGGTTCTTTGCAATCTGGGAGGAGGACACAATGGAGTTGTCAACCGTGATGGCGAGATCATGGAGCGGGCAGTCCTTCCCCGGGAGGAAGAGCAGCTCCATCTTGCCGAGGTTCAGCTTGAGGTGGTGATCCGACATCCACACTGATATGTCTGCCAGACATGCAGAGATGCGATTCGCCACCTGGTTATCAGAAGGAGAAAGGAGAAAATTAATTGTGTGTCGTCTGCGTAGCAATGATAGGAGAGACCATGTGAGGATATGACAGAGCCAAGTGACTTGGTGTATAGAGAGAATAGGAGAGGGCCTAGAACTGAGCCCTGGGGGACACCAGTGGTGAGAGCACGTGGTGCGGAGACAGATTCTCGCCACGCCACCTGGTAGGAGTGACCTGTCAGGTAGGACGCAATCCAAAGTGAAACGGCACGCTCAAGAGTTTTGGAGAGAAAAGAAAGAAGGGATACTGGTCTGTAGTTGTTGACATCGGAGGGATCGAGTGTAGATTTTTTGAGGAGGGGTGCAACTCTCGCTCTCTTGAAGACAGAATGGCCAGCAGTCAAGGATGAGTTGATGAGCGAGGTGAGGTAAGGGAGAAGGTCTCCGGAAATGGTCTGGAGAAGAGAGGAGGGGATAGGGTCAAGCGGGCAGGTTGTTGGGCGGCCGGCCGTCACAAGTCACAAGATTTCATCTGGAGAGAGAGGGGAGAAAGAAGTCAAAGCTTAGGGTAGGGCAGTGTGAGCAGGACCAGCAGTGTCATTTGACTTAATAAATCAAATCAAATCAAATCAAATTTTATTGGTCACATGCGCCGAATACAACAGGTGCAGACATTAGAGTGAAATGCTTACTTACAGCCCTTAACCAACAGTAAAAATAAAACAACAACAAAAAAAGTGTTGAGAGAAAAAAGAGCAGAAGTAAAATAAAGTGACAGTAGGGAGGCTATATATACAGGGGGGTACCGTTGCAGAGTCAATGTGCGGGGGCACCGGCTAGTTGAGGTAGTTGAGGTAATATGTACATGTGGGTAGAGTTGTGACTATGCATAAATAATTAACAGAGTAGCAGCAGCGTAAAAAGGATGGGGTGGGGGGGCAGTGCAAATAGTCCGGGTAGCCATGATTAGCTGTTCAGGAGTCTTATGGCTTGGGGGTAGAAGCTGTTGAGAAGTCTTTTGGACCTAGACTTGGCACTCCGGTACCGCTTGCCGTGCGGTAGAAGAGAGAACAGTCTATGACTAGGGTGGCTGGAGTCTTTGACAATTTTGAGGGCCTTCCTCTGACACCGCCTGGTATAGAGGTCCTGGATGGCAGGAAGCTTGGCCCCAGTGATGTACTGGGCCGTACGCACTACCCTCTGTAGTGCCTTGCGGTCGGAGGCCAAGCAGTTGCCATACCAGACGGTGATGTAACCAGTCAGGATGCTCTCGATGGTGCAGCTGTATAATTTTTTGAGGATCTGAGGACCCATGCCAAATCTTTTCAGTCTCCTGAGGGGGTATAGGCTTTGTCGTGCCCTCTTCACGACTGTCTTGGTGTGTTTGGACCATGATAGTTCGTTGGTGATGTGGACACCAAGGAACTTGAAGCTCTCAACCTGTTCCACTACAGCCCCGTCGATGAGAATGGGGGCGTGCTCAGTCCTCTTTTTTTTCCTGTAGTCCACAAGCATCTCCTTTGTCTTGGTCACGTTGAGGGAGAGGTTGTTGTCCTGGCACCACACGGCCAGGTCTCTGACCTCCTCCCTATAGGCTGTCTCATTGTTGTCGGTGATCAGGCCTACCACTTGTGTCGTCGGCAAACTTAATGATGGTGTTGGAGTCGTGCCTGGCCATGCAGTCATGGGTGAACAGAGAGTACAGGAGGGGACTGAGCACGCACCCCTGAGGGGCCCCTGTGTTGAGGATCAGTGTGGCAGATGTGTTGTTACCTACCCTTACCACCTGGGGGCGGCCCGTCAGGAAGTCCAGAATCCAGTTGCAGAGGGAGGTGTTTAGTCCCAGGATCCTTAGCTTAGCGATGAGCTTAGAGGGCACTATGGTGTTGAATGCTGAGCTGTAGTCAATGAATAGCATTCTCACGTAGGTGTTCCTCTTGTCCAGGTGGGAAAGGGCAGTGTGGAGTGCAATAGAGATTGCATCATCTGTGGATCTGTTGGGACAGTATGCAAATTGGAGTGGGTCTAGGGTTTCTGGGATAATGCTGTTGATGTGAGCCATGACCAGCCTTTCAAAGCACTTCATGGCTTCAGACGTCAGTGCTACGGGTCGGTAGTCATTTAGGCAGGTTATCTTAGAGTCCTTGGGCACAGGGACTATGGTGGTTTGCTTGAAACATGTTGGTATTACAGACTCAGTCAGGGACATGTTGAAAATGTCAGTGAAGACACTTGCCAGTTGGTCAGCACATGCTCGGAGTACACGTCCTGGTAATCCGTCTGGCCTTGCGGCCTTGTGAATGTTGACCTGCTTAAAAGTCTTACTCACATCGGCTACGGAGAGCGTGATCACATTGTCATCCGGAACAGCTGGTGCTCTCATGCATGCTTCAGTGTTGCTTGCCTCGAAGCGAGCATAGAAGTGGTTTAGCTCGTCTGGTAGGCTTGTGTCACTGGGCAGCTCGCGGCTGTGCTTCCCTTTGTAGTCTGTAATAGTTTTCAAGCCCTGCCACATCCGACGAGCGTCAGAGCCAGTGTAGTACGATTCAATCTTAGTCCTGTATTGACTCTTTGCCTGTTTGATGGTTCGTCGGAGGTCATAGCGGGATTTCTTATAAGCGTCCGGGTTAGAGTCCCTTTCCTTGAAAGCGGCAGCTCTACCCTTTAGCTCAGTGCGGATGTTTCCTGTAATCCATGGCTTCTGGTTGGGGTATGTACGTACGGTCACTGTGGGGACGACATCATCGATGCACTTATTGATGAAGCCAGTGACTGATGTGGTGTACTCCTCAATGCTGTCTGAAGAATCCCGGAACATGTTCCAGTCTGTGCTAGCAAAACAGTCCTTTAGCTTAGCATCTGTGTCATCTGACCACTTTAACCGAGTCACTGGTGCTTCCTGCTTTAGTTTTTGCTTATAAGCAGGAATCAGGAGGATAGAGTTATGGTCAGATTTGCCAAATGGAGGGCGAGGGAGAGCTTTGTATGCATCTCTGTGTGTGGAGTAAAGGTGGTCTATAGTTTTTTTTCCTCTGGTTGCACATTTAACATGCTGGTAGAAATTAGGTAGAACGGATTTAAGTTTCCCTTATGAGGATCGGATGTTGTCAACCTTCTTTTCAAAATGGTTGACGAAGTCATCCACAGAGAGGGAGGAGGGAGGGGGAGGAGGAGGAGGATTCAGCAGGGAGGAGAAGGTGGCAAAGAGCTTCCTAGGGTTAGAGGCAGAGGCTTGAAATTTAGAGTGGTAGAAAGTGGCTTTAGCAGCGGAAACAGAGGAAGAGAATGTAGAGAGGAGGGAGTGAAAAGATGACAGGTCCGCAGGGAGTCTAGTTTTCCTCCATTTCCGCTCGGCTGCCTGGAGCCCTCTTCTGTGAGCTCGCAATGAGTCGTCAAGCCACGGAGCAGGAGCGGAGGACCGAGCCGGCCGGGAGGATAGGGGACACAGAGAGTCAAAAGATGCAGAAAGGGAGGAGAGGGTTGAGGAGGCAGAATCAGGAGTTCGGAGGGAGAAGGATTTAGCAGAGGGAAGAGATGATAGGATGGAAGAGGAGAGAGTAGCGGGAGAGAGAGAGCGAAGGTTGCGACGGCACATTACCATCTGAGTAGGGGCAGAGTTAGTAGTGTTGGAGGAGAGCGAGAGAGAAAAGGATACAAAGTAGTGGTCGGAGACTTGGAGGGGAGTTGCAGTGAGATTAGTAGAAGAACAGCATCTAGTAAAGATGAGGTCAAGCGTATTGCCTGCCTTGTGGGTAGGGGGGGGACGGTGAGAGGGTGAGGTCAAAAGAGGAAAGGAGTGGAAAGAAGGAGGCAGAGAGAAATGAGTCAAAGGCAGATGTAGGGAGGTTAAAGTCACCCAGAACTGTGAGGGGTGAGCCATCCTCAGGAAAGGAACTTATCAAGGCGTCAAGCTCATTGATGAACTCTCCAAGGGAACCTGGAGGGCGATAAATGACAAGGATGTTAAACTTGAATGGGCTAGTGACTGTGACAGCATGGAATTCAAATGAGGAGATAGACAGATGGGTCAGGGGAAAAAGAGAGAATGTCCACTTGGGAGAGATGAGGATTCCTGTACCACTGCCGCGCTGACCATATGCTCTCGGGGTATGCGAGAACACATGGTCAGACGAGGAAAGAGCAGTAGGAGTAGCAGTGTTTTCTGTGGTAATCCATTTTTCTGTCAGCGCCAAGAAGTCGAGTGACTGGAGGGTAGCATAGGCTGAGATGAACGGAAGTTCCAGAGGCTGCCGAAGACCTGGAACTACACGTGGGTTGTGCGCGCAGGGACCACCAGATTAGAGTGGCAGCAGCCACGCGGTGTGAAGAGTTTGTATGGCCTGTGCAGAGAGGAGAGAACAGGGATAGATAAACACATACAGAAAAAGGCTACAATAATGCAAAGGAGATCGGAATGAAATGAACTAAACATCTGGGAAAGTGAGAGAGTGGGGCCTCCCTCACTTACGTTTCACTGAAACACTCAAATATAACTCTCCCAACTTCCACTCTAGAAATTATAATTGTTGTAAACTACAGCGGTTCAATGTTTTCTAGGAATAGACTCTAACTTAGTTTATTCAGCTAGCTAACTTGGTACAGTTTTCTTCCGTGAAAACCATCCAGGGCCCTGAATCCTATGACGCCATAGCCAACTAGCATGCCAGCCTCCAATAACACGGTTTAGCACCAATACTCGGTTACAACAAACCACCAGTGTGTTAACACGCCAAACAGATCATTCGTGTCCGTGTCTAACGTTATGTAAAGTTTTGCGTTAGTTTTGACAGTTTGAGTGAGTACGTCGTCAACTTATTCAGCCAGTTATTTAGCTAGAATAGTTAGCATACTAGCTAGCCATTGCTCTCTGCCAACGAACCAACCCCTCTTCCCACGGCACAAAACATACAGAGAGAGCCAAGCTAACGTTAACTAGTCACCCATGTCCCGAATTCCCTTGAATGACTCTGGTTACCAGTATGTAAAAACAAAACAAAAATAAATGTAGGTTATAACTTACCCTTAGTAGCTACTGTTAGCCAGTTATGTGCAAAGCTAGCCACTGAATCGATTCAGCCAGTTCACGTCTGTCCCAACGGAGAGAAAGCGTCTCCAAATATTACAGCTAGGTTGTTCCAGCTATTGTTTAGTTAGCTATCCAGGTAGCAACAAGCTAGCTACATTTCGAGTACAGTAGCTACTAACTACCTAACGTTAACGCTTCAGATAATGAGGTTAGAAAAACAGCTGAATGGTAGGTAGCTAGCTGGCATAATTACAGGTACTCGTAAGCGTGAAATAACATTGGAAACAACTATCCACCGTTGCTAATAGTTACCAGCAGCTACCCGCTAGCTAGCTAGCTTTATTGGTCCAGGTAGTGGGTTAGCTAGCCTCGTGCTTCACCGGGCTCAGCCGAATACAATACTTACCTACAATAATTGCCTACAATAACCTACAATAACTACCTAGATAAACTACCTACAATACCTAACTACAATACCTACCTACAATCTAAATACATGGTTTAAGCTTTACTCAACACCATATAAGAAGCCAAGCTTACAGTGAGGGAAAAAAGTATTTGATCCCCTGCTGATTTTGTACGTTTGTCCACTGACAAATAAATGATCAGTCTATAATTTTAATGGTAGGTTTATTTGAACAGTGAGAGACAGAATAACAACAAAAAAATACAGAAATACGCATGTCAAAAATGTTATAAATTGATTTGCATTTTAATGAGGGAAATAAGTATTTGACCCCCTCTCAATCAGAAAGTTTTCTGGCTCCCAGGTGTCTTTTATACAGGTAACGAGCTGAGATTAGGAGCACACTCTTAAAGGGAGTACTCCTAATCTCAGCTTGTTACCTGTATAAAAGACACCTGTCCACAGAAGCAATCAATCAATCAGATTCCAAACTCTCCACCATGGCCAAGACCAAAGAGCTCTCCAAGGATGTCAGGGACAAGATTGTAGACCTACACAAGGCTGGAATGGGCTACAAGACCATCGCCAAGCAGCTTGGTGAGAAGGTGACAACAGTTGGTGTGATTATTCGCAAATGGAAGAAACACAAAATAACTGTCAATGTCCCTCGGCCTGGGGCTCCATGCAAGATCTCACCTCGTGGAGTTGCAATGATCATGAGAACGGTGAGGAATCAGCCCAGAACTACGCGGGAGGATCTTGTCAATGATCTCAAGGCAACTGCGACCATAGTCACCAAGAAAACAATTGGTAACACACTACGCCGTGAAGGACTGAAATCCTGCAGCACCCGCAAGGTCCCCCTGCTCAAGAAAGCACATATACAGGCCCATCTGAAGTTTGCCAATGAACATCTGAATGATTCAGAGGAGAACTGGGTGAAAGTGTTGTGGTCAGATGAGACCAAAATCAAGCTCTTTGGCATCAACTCAACTCACCGTGTTTGGAGGAGGAGGAATGCTGCCTATGACCCTAAGAACACCATCCCCACCGTCAAACATGGAGGTGGAAACATTATGCTTTGGGGGTGTTTTTTTGCTAAGGGGACAGGACAACTTCACCGCATCAAAGGGACGATGGACGGGGCCATGTACCGTCAAATCTTGGGTGAGAACCTCCTTCCCTCAGCCAGGGCATTGAAAATGGGTCGTGGATGGGTATTCCAGCATGACAATGACCCAAAACACATGGCCAAGGCAACAAAGGAGTGGCTCAAGAAGAAGCACATTAAGGTCCTGGAGTGGCCTAGCTAGTCTCCAGACCTTAATCCCATAGAAAATCTGTGGAGGGAGCTGAAGGTTCGAGTTGCCAAACGTCAGGCTCGAAACCTTAATGACTTGTAGAAGATCTGCAAAGAGGAGTGGGACAAAATCCCTCCTGGGATGTGTGCAAACCTGGTGGCCAACAACAAGAAACGTCTGACCTCTGTGATTGCCAACAAGGATTTTGCCACCAAGTACTAAGTCATGTTTTGCAGAGGGGACAAATACTTATTTCCCTCATTAAAATGCAAATCAATTTATAACATTTTTGACATGCGTTTTTCTGAATTTTTTTGTTGTTATTCTGTCCCTCACTGTTCAAATAAACCTACCATTAAAATTATAGACTGATCATGTCTTTGTCAGTGGGCAAACGTACAAAATCAGCAGGGGATCAAATACTTTTTTCCCTCACTGTACCTCCCGCTAGAGAAACACAACCTCAGCCGACCAGTATCCGTATCCGAGAAATGATTAAATATTAAAGCATTAGACCTATCAATAAAAGCTTCAGTCATACAAAAGTTATACTTAAATCCGAACTGGTTCTCTTGCAAATTAGTAAGATTATCTCACCCAATGTTCAATAATGGCCTTTTCCCCTTTTTTCAGATTACAACCTCTCACTTTAAATTTTTTGAAAAGGAAATAATCTCCCAAATATCACTATTTCTAAAACAAGCCATAGAAAGTTGGTTGCAATTTCAATTTAATCCTCCAGAAACGACAGAACAAATAATGCAACAAATATTGTGGTTAAACTCAAATATACTTATTGATAAAAAAACTTCTTTTTTTTGACAAAATATTTAAAAGAGGTATAATCTTCGTAAATGATGTTATCGGTAGGACTGGTGGAGTTATGCAGCTAACAAAAACATATGGAAATGTCTGCTCTACCCAAAATTATAACCAAATAATTGCAGCCTTACCGCAAAAATGGAAAAGGAAAGTGGAAGGGGGAAAAAGTAAGGAACTAGTCTGTCGGCCTTGCATTAAAGAATATAATTGGTTAAAGAAAATTGTGATAAATAAAAAAGTAGACCAGTTTCATTTAAGGACCAAAGGATTGACAGCCGTCCCATATAGATTGCAAAATAGTTGGGAAGAGATTTTTGATGTACCGATTCCATGGCATAGTGTTTATGAATTTATACGCAAAATGATGCTGGATTCAAAACTTAGAATTTTTTAATTTTAATTATTATATAAAATTCTTGCTACCAATAGAATGTTATTTATATGGGGGATACAATCTTCCCAGCTCTGCAGATTTTGCTGCGAAGAGACAGAATCATTAGATCCTTTGTTTTGGTACTGTCCATTTGTAGCTTGTTTTTGGACAGGAATGGCTAAAGGATTGCAATATTTACCTGGAGCTGACCCTGCAGATAGCACTACTGGGTGATCTGAAAAGTCATAGTCAATCAATCAATAATATAATAATACTTTTAGCAAAAATGTTTATTTTTAATTGACGATCTGTAGAAACAATGAGAATAGAAAGGTTCAGAACTTTTGTAAAACATCACAGTACAGTTGAAAAATATATGGCAAATAGAAATCCAATATGGATGGTGTTAAGAGATAGATGGGAGGTGTTGAATGGAGCTGAAAGATGGGACTAATAACAACAACTAATTACAACAAGACAACTAATGTAAAGCATACTGTGTCCATAATAAGTATATAGGTTATAGGTTGAGAGCTTTTGTGAAAGAGCACAGTTAGAAAAATATGGCATATAGAAGCAAACCAGATGGACATCATGAAAATGATCGGAGGAAGTTCAGGAGTAAAAACAGAATTTGACTGTGTCCATAAAATGCATATAGTATGTATGGGCTGGAAGTAGAGGCCTGAGCGTTGTTGTTCACTAGTTTACTCCAATTGGGGAAGGGGTGGTGGGGTTGGAAAGTAATGAAGTGAAATATAATTTTAAAAAGGATATGTGTGTGTGTATGTATGTATGTATGTATGTATGTATGTATGTATGTATGTATGTATGTATATATATGTGTGTGTATGTGTGTTTATGTGTGTGTATATGTGTATGTGTATGTGTGTATATACAGCTGTGGAAAAAATTAAGAGACCACTGCACATTTTTCTTAAATCAGCATCTCTACATGTATGACAGCCATTCCATTT
The DNA here is from genome assembly GCF_964263955.1 of Coregonus lavaretus. Lineage (NCBI taxonomy): Eukaryota > Metazoa > Chordata > Actinopteri > Salmoniformes > Salmonidae > Coregonus > Coregonus lavaretus. The sequence continues at coordinate 30,366,097 of NC_140005.1, read as the reverse complement.
CAGTGTCTGTTGAATTCCAACACAGGCACACCTCAATCTACTGAATTAGGTACTGATTAGGTGATCACATGAACCAAATCTTATTTAACGAGGAAAAGTATAAAAACCACTGCTGTGGTCATCACTATCCTCTTGCAATAGGACCAGCTGGATGGCAAAAACAGTGCTAATAGTACCTCAAAAGTAATATTAATCAAAAAATAACTATTGACCATGCCAAAAGTTTTGAGTAAGAAAAAGAAGGGTTCAATTCTGGCTTTACTGGCAGAGGGATACAGTGAGCGTCAGGTTGCTTCCATCCTTAAAATTTCAAAGATGGCGGTTCATAAGAACAAGGTCAAGCAGCAGACATTGGGGACAACAAAGCTACAGACCGGCAGAGGGCGAAAACGACTCTCTACTGACCGGGATGACCACCAACTCATTTGAATATCACCCAACAACCATAGGATGACATCAATTGACCTACAAAAAGAATGGCAAACGGCAGCTGGAGTGAAGTGCATGGCGAGGACGGTTCGAAACAGGCTCCTAGGGGCAGGGCTGAAGTCGTGCAAAGCTAGAAAAAAGCCCTTCATCAATGAGAAGCAAAGAAGAGCCAGGCTGAGGTTTGCAAAAGACCATAAGGATTGGACCGTAGAGGACTGGAGTAAGGTCATCTTCTCTGATGAGTCCAATTTTCAGCTTTGCCCAACACCTGGTCGTCTAATGATTAGACGGAGACCTGGAAAGGCCTACAAGCCACAGTGTCTCGCACCCACTGTGAAATTTGGTGGAGGATCGGTGATGATCTGGGGGTGCTTCAGCAAGGCTGGAATCGGGCAGATTTGTCTTTGTGAAGGACGCATGAATCAAGCCACATACAAGGTTGTCCTGGAAGAAAACTTTCTTCCTTTTGCTCTGACATTGTTCCCCAACTCTGAGGATTGGTTTTTCCAGCAGGACAATGCGCCATGCCACACAGCCAGGTCAATCAAGGTGTGGATGGAGGACTACCAGATCAAGACCCTGTCATGTCCAGCCCAATCTCCAGACCTGAACCCCATTGAAAACTTCTGGAATGTGATCAAGAGGAAGATGGATGGTCACAAGCCATCAAACAAAGCCGAGCTGCTTGAATTTTTGCGCCAGGAGTGGCATAAAGTCACCCAACATCAATGTGAAAGACTGGTGGCGAGCATGCCAAGACGCATGAAAGCTGTGATTGAAAATCAGGGTTATTCCACCAAATATTGATATCTGAACTTAAAACATTACTATTGTGTTGTTTAAAAATGAACATGAACTTATTTTCTTTGCATTATTCGAGGTCTGACAACACTGCATCTTTTTGGTTATTTTGACCAGTTGGCATTTTCTGCAAATAAATGCTCTAAATGACAATATTTTTATTTGGAATTTGGGAGAAATGTTGTCAGTAGATTATAGAATAAAACAAAAATGTTATTTTTACCCAAACACATACCTATAAATAGTAAAACCAGAGAAACTGATCATTTTGCAGAGGTCTCTTAATTTCTTCCGTAGCTGTATATATATATACAGTGGGGAGAACAAGTATTTGATACACTGACGATTTTGCAGGTTTTCCTACTTACAAAGCATGTAGCGGTCTGTAATTTTTATCATAGGTACACTTCAACTGTGAGAGACGGAATCTAAAACAAAAATCCAGAAAATCACATTGTATGATTTTTAAGTAATTAATTTGCATTTTATTGCATGACATAAGTATTTGATCACCTACCAACCAGTAAGAATTCCGGCTCTCACAGACCTGTTCGTTTTTCTTTAAGAAGCCCTCCTGTTCTCCACTCATTACCTGTATTAACTGCACCTGTTTGAACTCGTTACCTGTATAAAAGACACCTGTCCACACACTCAATCAAACAGACTCCAACCTCTCCACAATGGCCAAGACCAGAGAGCTGTGTAAGGACATCAGGGATAAGATTGTAGACCTGCACAAGGCTGGGATGGCCTACAGGACAATAGGCAAGCAGCTTGGTGAGAAGGCAACAACTGTTGGCGCAATAATTAGAAAATGGAAGAAGTTCAAGATGACGGTTAATCACCCTCGGTCTGGGGCTCCATGGAAGATCTCACCTCGTGGGGCATCAATGATCATGAGGAAGGTGAGGGATCAGCCCAGAACTACACAGCAGGACCTGGTCAATGACCTGAAGAAAGCTGGGACCACAGTCTCAAAGAAAACCATTAGTAACACACTACGCCGTCATGGATTAAAATCCTGCAGCGCACGCAAGGTCCCCTTGCTCAAGCCAGCGCATGTCCAGGCCCGTCTGAAGTTTGCTAATGACCATCTGGATGATCCAGAGGAGGAATGGGAGAAGGTCATGTGGTCTGATGAGACAGAAATATAGCTTTTTGGTCTAAACTCCACTCGCCGTGTTTGGAGGAAGAAGAAGGATGAGTACAACCCCAAGAACACCATCCCAACCGTGAAGCATGGAGGTGGAAACATCATTCTTTGGGGATGCTTTTCTGCAAAGGGGACAGGACAACTGCACCGTATTGAGGGAAAGATGGATGGGGCCATGTGTCGCGAGATCTTGGCGAACAACATCCTTCCCTCAGTAAGAGCATTGAAGATGGGTCGTGGCTGGGTCTTCCAGCATGACAACGACCCGAAACACACAGCCAGGGCAACTAAGGAGTGGCTCCGTAAGAAGCATCTCAAGGTCCTGGAGTGGCCTAGCCAGTCTCCAGACCTGAACCCAATTGAAAATCTTTGGAGGGAGCTGAAAGTCCGTATTGCCCAGCGACAGCCCCGCAACCTGAAGGATCTGGAGAAGGTCTGTATGGAGGAGTGGGCCAAAATCCCTGCTGCAGTGTGTGCAAACCTGGTCGACCTACAGGAAACGTATGATCTCTGTAATTGCAAACAAAGGTTTCTGTACCAAATATTAAGTTCTGCTTTTCTGATGTATCAAATATTTATGTCATGCAATAAAATGCAAATTAATTACTTAAAAATCATACAATGTGATTTTATGGATTTTTGTTTTAGATTCCGTCTCTCACAGTTGAAGTGTACCTATGATAAAAATTACAGACCTCTACATGCTTTGTAAGTAGGAAAACCTGCAAAATCGTCAGTGTATCAAATACTTGTTCTCCCCACTGTATATATATTTGCCAGATAAATCAAATAAAAGGAAAGATTTTAAAAAAGAAGGAGAGTGATGGAGTGCTTCTTCAGATGACCTGACCTCCACAATCCCCCGACCTCAACCAAATTGAAATGTTTTGGAATGAGTCGGACCTCAGAATGAAGGAAAAGCAGCCAACAAGTGCTCAGCATATGTGGTAACTTCTTCAAGACTGTTGGAAAAGCATTCCAGGTGAAGCTGGTTGAGAGAATGCCAAGAGTGTGCAAAGCTGTCATCAAGGCAAAGGTTGGCTATTTGAAGAATCTCAAATATAAAATATATTTTAATTTGTTTAACACTTTTTTGGTTACTACATGATTCCATATGTGTTATTTCATAGTTTTTATTATTTTACAATTCAGAAAATAGTAAAAATAGAGAAAAACCCTTGAATGAGTAGGTGTTCTAAAATTTTTGACCGGTAGTGTATTTATAAAAAATAAATATGGGGGATTGGAAATTATGCACAAACCCCCCTCCCCCCACCTGTGATGATAGTGATAATTGCTGCTGTTACTAGGTCTGGCACAATTACCGTATAACCGTGTAACCGACGGTTTTGGCTGAAGACCGTCATCAAAATAAAATAACCGTCATAACTGTAATTTGTGTGGACCGAACAGCTGACTGAAGACGGGACGTCTGTTTCTGCGGTAACATGGACTCTTAACAACATTATTTTTTGGCCCCGATTTAGCGGTCCCAGACATGTTTTTAGATGGGAGACAAAATCCCCATGTCATTGCCTACTCTGGGGCACGCGGCCATCACAGACGTTTGTTTAATGTGATCGGGTCAGAGATGCAATCTGAGGGTTACCGATACCATCTTTGAGCCATCCCAGACGTCCCAATATTTTAAAACGTTTAATTTTTTGCCACAAAATCTGCAATGCACTTGTAGTGTGAGATGTGCAACGACAGGTTTTGAGAACTGTGATCAGCAATAGCCAATGAGAGCTCGGCAGAGAAGAAGCCAGTGGGATGATGACGTTGTATCACATCACACAGAATGTGTAGACTCGAGCATGAGCAATGACTACTACTAGTATGTGTTTACAGCTCTGAAGTTCACAAGCAATGTTATTCAATTCAAAATGTATTGGCTAGATATTTCAACTCTTAATGGAAAGCGTGAATGTCTGACTGAAAATGTTTATGAGGCTGCTTTGAGCCACAGCTCATTATAGCTATGATAACATCAGTGTTTTCGAGACAGGGTGGTATCGAGAATCCTCACAACCAAGTGAAGAATCTTGTAGTGTGTGAGCCCCGTCTGTGCGCTTAGTGTACACACCCCTACGTTGGCAAGACTAAAAACGACTTTTAATGTTAGAGGCTCAGCGATGTTAGGATTTTGTAAGTTGTGTAGTGTACGCCCGCCATTAGTGATGTTTCTGTAGCGCTCATGTGATTGCAGAGTGCAAAACAAATGGTCACTGGATTGATGCAAATAATCATTATATCATTCTGCCAGGTAGGCATAGGCTACTTTGTAGTTAACATTTAATTGAGAAGGGTTTTAGGAAAGCCTTTCCATCTCTACCAGAAGATGGTTATCATTAGCATCGTCGCTAATGGCTACACATGTAGATATACGCGAGCACCACACACACACACACACACACACAGACAGGGCCTGCAAGGTGGAAAAATCTGCCGTTCTACCCTTGAGCAAGGCAGTTAACCTCCAACAACAACTGCTCCCCGGGCGCCGATGACGTGATGTTGTTTAAGGGTTGGGTTAAATGCTAAAGACACATTTCGGTTGAATGCATTCAGTTGTGCAACTGACTAGGTAATCCCCCCCTAATGTTTGTCATTGGACTATGGCCGTGTTGTGGCTCTGCAGTCCAACTACCGTTAACATGAAGATCATTGCTGCTACTTGTCATGGAATTATGGTTTCAGGCATGATAGCCTGATCACAAAAGTAGCAGTAGAAAAATTAAGTAATTTCATGTGCACAAGCATAACCTTCACATTTCAGAGAGGGGAAGGATTTGGTTGACATCAGAGAAGTCTCTAGTGTCTACAATGTCTCAATGTTATAGGACTTGCCAACTTCATGAGTGGGTGATAATGTGAATGGTTTACAATATGTCCCAATCTGTCATAATACTGACCACCTTAACGATTACAGATCACAAAGATGAAAATAATGTATACCCAAGGTGGACAGAATACCACCGTGAGTCACAGAGCTACAGAGTAGTGGCTTAAGGAAAAGCTATTTGTCATAATCTTCTCTTTGACAGTGGCAAAGGCATTTCTTGGTCCTATTTTGCCTTCTAACATGCAGCGTACTGTGGATGACAGACTTTAAGTCTCGTGCTGCTTTTCGACTGTAACTCCAGTGGTACATTAGTGTATACACCTTTGTGTTATACTAGGGAAATTATATTTCCACAGCTAGGGCTGACAGTGAGGATGGTGTTTATGAGATGGTTCACAGTTAGCCATTGTTGTGTAAATGACAGCTGAAAAGTACCAGTGTTCTGGCTTTGACCCCAAGTGAGAGCAGGTCCGCTGGTGAGACACGGGTGCTGGCCTGCGTAGATGGAAACAGAAAAGTCTGAGCCTTTTGGGTAAAACACTGGAGTAAATCTTGTATGGAAATGCGCCAATGGTGTTTTCAGCTGTTCTTCGTATTTCGAATAAGCTCAAAGCACAGCTGCCCCCTCAAAAACAAAGTCTTACTTGAGTGGAGATTCAGTTAAGGGGTTCAACCTCAGCCCCCCCCCCCCCCCCCAACCGCCCGTGAGTTGGCGGGCAGGCTGACGCCAGCACTTTATTATTATAAAATGACTAGCTTGGCTGGTTTTGTGCATCATTTTCACAACACACATCTTTTTGGTGTTCAAATTTGATTTTTCTGCCTGATCTGCCTTTCCCCCCCATTATGCAAAGCCTTTTAGGTAGACCCTAGGTCCTGTTAAAATAGCATGCCATAACAGAGATAGATGGGGTATGTGACTGACAGTCAAAGAGACGTGTGGAAGGGGCATGGCAATATGATCTAATGCCCTACACGGTCCAATCAGAGAGGAGCAAACGCTCCGCTTCAGAGATGAGGCTGCACCTCTGTCAGCTGCCTGTGGTTGTCAGGAAAAGCCATTATTTGTTGCTTAGCGCATCCCCCCGGCAACAGGCACATAGCTCATTAAGTGCATGGGGAGCACTTTTACAGCCACAATGACATCAGAGCAGAAAATGGTTACGGAGCTCCCTGGCATTCAGTTTGCTGATATGGACACATAGTTTGCATGCATTCTGGGGTGGAAGTGCAAGATCTGAGCAGGTCCTTGGTACACACTAAGGGCCTGGTATATAATAGATTTTCACTGGTGTGAAGTTTATTTTGCAGCAGTGGTTTTCAGACAGGAGTACAAACAAGGGTCAAGAGAAGGAATGAGTTTCTGGTCATTTTAACATGTGCAAACGCTTAGTAAATAAATGCCCTCAATATACACCTAAGTATGTTTATTATGTATGCAAGTAGAGTATGTCAGATTTGGAAATGATCAAACACTCTCTCACCAAATGGTTAGGTGTATAGGAAATTATAAGTAGTGTTCACAGTATTTTTTACCCTGTTTATCAGGGCCGGTGAGAAGTGATTCCAGTGAGTGTATCTTAATTGAAAATACTCATATGAAAAATGCATGACTAACATCCACATATAGAAACATGGGAATAGTGTGCTACATTGCAAGGAATGCCAAGTATGTGTGGGAGAAAAGCACATGTTTTGGGGTGTAAACAATACTTTAAAACACATGCTGCACATTTAATCTGGCTCATACATAATTAAAATGAATGCTTATATAAATGATTAATGGATTGCAGTTGTAGACAGAAAATAATTTATATTTAATTTTCTAAAGCTATCTCATGATTAAGAACAAAAAATGTAATCAGTTCTCAAACTGTGCATAGCTGCGATTTTAATTACTGTAACAAGGCTGAGGAAGCTCATTGAAAGACTGAGAGAAAGCACATTTGAATATGTTATTCATGAATAAAAACAATATTTTTTCAACACTCAGAATTTGTGAAACAAAGGACTTTGACACTGTGAAAAGTTATAGGTTTCTTGTCGGAGGCCTAAAAATTACATAAACATCGTAAAAAACCCAGCATTACGCAATGTGACGCTATACTTCCACTTGGCAGTATGACTTAGACATGTACTGTATGTGGCCATTGTTATGGATGACTTATTCTACAGTATCCAGTGTTTTTATGAGAATATTAACTTTAACTCAACAACAATGTGTTACAGCACAGGAAAATAGTCAATCAGGGCACTCAAACCAAATACTTTTGTCCCTCACTGTTTACTAGTGGTAATATATCCATGTAAACAGAAGCAATAGTGACCAGTAGCAGGATAAATAGGTAAGTATATGATAATGGCAATCCGTAATCAATGAACAGCAGCGTAGTGGTAATAATACATCAAATCAATGATAATTTTCTCAGCAGCATTGGTGTGAGGGGGAGCAGTAGTTGTTAGCCATTTAACAGTCTTATGCAACGCTTACTGTAATTGGGCCCTTATCATTGCATGATGCCACGAACAGATTGGACGCATTTATCAGGGTGTGAAAGCGGGTGTACGTGGGGGTATGGCTATCAATAGCTCTTCTCTACCTAGCTAGAGTTTGTACTCTATGTTGTATTGCAGATATTACATAGGACCAAATATATATCAAAACACTGGGCAATGCACTGGGTAAATATTGGACAGTTATTTTGACCCAGCCAGTTGGGTTGCGTGAATTATCCAAACATGGGTTAATTTACCCATCAGTTGGGTTTTTATTCAATTATATGCTGGGTTGACCCAGCAGGCGTGGCCTATTAGGGGCATGGCATTTGGATAGTTATTTTTGGCCCCCCGTGAGTATGTTTGTGTCGTCATGAAATTTTGTCCACCAGTTATTGTCATGCAAAAGACTGCCGGTCTCACGGTAATTGACTGTTAATTAACATAAACAGGTTTAGCATCTCCAGGCTGAGAGAATGATATGGATAATATGATATGGATAAAAAAATTGTAAAATTATTGAGCATGTCCTCAAAACTCAAATAAGCATCAGAAATTGTCCTTATATAGCTTATCAAAATGCATATCAAGATCCTTATATGGACCTCAGTCAAGAGCATATGCATTGTAGGTGCTGAGAAAATATACTATGTAGGTCTACTGTCAGTATTTGTCATCATATAGAGAAAAATATATGTCTATATAGGCCTCTCTCAGGATATCTAATGAGTCAATATCCAGCCATACCATGTATGATATCCGGAGGGAATCCAAAAATGATTTGTTCATGAAAGAAAAATATGGATTTCATATTTGTAAAATGATTGAGCATGTGCTGAGAACTCAGAAATGCATATCAAGATCCTAATATGGACCTCAGCCAAGAGAAGCATTATATGTGATGTATACAGTCAGTATTTGTCAACATGAAGAGAGAAAATAGGATGTCACATATCTCAGGATATTGAATGAGTCCATATCCGGCCATGGGAAATGTCTGTGTGTGATATTCGGAGTAATCCCAATATCATATATGTCTAAAAGACACATCTGGAATCAGAATTTATCCGGATATGGTGCATATCCACAAATCTCAAAATAAGCATTATAAATGGTCTATCAAAAACGTGTCATGTAAAGATATCCCCTGATATGGACCCTTTTCACCCTGTGTTATTTACATTTTGTAACTACAGTGGGGAAAAAAAGTATTTAGTCAGCCACCAATTGTGCAAGTTCTCCCACTTAAAAAGATGAGACAGGCCTGTAATTTTCATCATAGGTACACATCAACTATGACAGACAAAATTAGAAAAAAAATCCAGAAAATCACATTGTAGGATTTTTTATGAATTTATTTGCAAATTATGGTGGAAAATAAGTATTTGGTCAATAACAAAAGTTTCTCAATACTTTGTTATATACCCTTTGTTGGCAATGACACAGGTCAAACGTTTTCTGTAAGTCTTCACAAGGTTTTCACACACTGTTGCTGGTATTTTGGCCTATTCCTCCATGCAGATCTCCTCTAGAGCAGGGATGTTTTGGGGCTGTCGCTGGGCAACACAGACTTTCAACTCCCTCCAAAGTTTTTCTATGGGGTTGAGATCTGGAGACTGGCTAGGCCACTCCAGGACCTTGAAATGCTTCTTACGAAGCCACTCCTTCGTTGCCCGGGCGGTGTGTTTGGGATCATTGTCATGCTGAAAGACCCAGCCACATTTCATCATCAATGCCCTTGCTGATGGAAGGAGGTTTTCACTCAAAATCTCACGATACATGGCCCCATTCATTATTTCCTTTACACAGATCAGTCGTCCTGGTCCCTTTGCAGAAAAACAGCCCCAAAGCATGATGTTTCTACCCCCATGCTTCACAGTAGGTATGGTGTTCTTTGGATGCAACTCAGCATTCTTTGTCCTCCAAACACGACGAGTTGAGTTTTTACCAGAAAGTTCTATTTTGGTTTCATCTGACCATATGACATTCTCCCAATCCTCTTCTGGATCATCCAAATGCACTCTAGCAAACTTCAGACGGGCCTGGACATGTACTGGCTTAAGCAGGGGGACACGTCTTGCACTGCAGGATTTGAGTCCCTGGCGGCGTAGTGTGTTACTGATGGTAGGCTTTGTTACTTTGGTCCCAGCTCTCTGCAGGTCATTCACTAGGACCCCCGTGTGGTTCTGGGATTTTTGCTCACCGTTCTTGTGATCATTTTGACCCCACGGGGTGAGATCTTGCGTGGAGCCCCAGATCGAGGGAGATTATCAGTGGTCTTGTATGTCTTCCATTTCCTAATAATTGCTCCCACAGTTGATTTCTTCAAACCAAGCTGCTTACCTACTGCAGATTCAGTCTTCCCAGCCTGGTGCAGGTCTACAATTTTGTTTCTGGTGTCCTTTGACAGCTCTTTGGTCTTGGCCATAGTGGAGTTTGGAGTGTGACTGTTTGAGGTTGTGGACAGGTGTCTTTTATACTGATAACAAGTTCAAACAGGTGCCATCAATACAGGTAACGGGTGGAGGACAGAGGAGCCTCTTAAAGAAGACGTCTGTGAGAGCCAGAAATCTTGCTTGTTTGTAGGTGACCAAATACTTATTTTCCACCATAATTTGCAAATAAATTCATTAAAAGTCCTACAATGTGATTTTATGGATTTATTTTCCTAAATTTGTCTGTCATAGTTGACGTGTACCTATGATGAAAATTACAGGCCTCTCTCATCTTTTTAAGTGGGAGAACATGCACAATTGGTGGCTGACTAAATACTTTTTTTCTCCACTGTATCTCAACATTGATTTATGCATAGGCTCTTGAGGAACACTTCTGTAAACATTTCACATTTTGATAATTTAGCAGATGTTCATATCCAGAGAGACTTACAGTAGTGAGTGCATACATTTTCATATTTTTTTCCTGCTGGTCCCCAATGGGAATCGAACCAACAACCCTGGCATTGCAAGCGTCATACTCTAGCAACTGAGCCACACGGGACCTACAGTAAGCCTCATTAAAGCTACAAAAGTGTCAATGTTGATAAACCTTAACATGTGATAACAATAAAACAGAACACATGAACCGGAATTACATTCACTTTCATGGGTGGACAAAAATACCTATCTGAAAGCCACACCCCTACTGAGCCATGACTCCAGTCTTCTGATCTGACCCGCTGGCTCATATCTCAATAACCCAGCATCAATAACCCAGTATCAACAACCCAACCTTGCTATTGTTTAAGAAAACAACCCACCTAAGTAACCCACATTTTGCAACCCCGCAGATGGGTCATCCAAACAACCCAGCATTCTTTAGAGTGTTCAAACTTGGCATGTTCCATCTAATCCAATATAGCACCAATAAACTGCTCGCAATGTTAAAATAGATCCGCCTATTGCCGTTTAGCCAGCAGATCCGCAAGGTCTAAGCAAGGTCAGGAAAGTTCAGCCCAGCATTTGGTTCCTCTGAGCCTGCCCATGGAGTTGCAATGATCATGACGCAGCCACTCTCTATTAGCTCTATTACGCAGCCACTCACCCATGCAAGTCTACTGGCATCGGTTTCCTGACATTAATGTATGGGAGATGGCCCTCATTGCCTGCTTAAGTGCACAGCGGCCTGGGGATGCCCCAAACCAGGGTTTCTCTCTTTCCATTCCATTAACCTTTTACTGCAGTGGGCTAAATCAGGGTCACACAGAGTGTTTCTTGGTAGTCTTAACCAAATCTACTTTGAAACCAAAGTATATACCTCACACACATGGTTATGGGCTTTAAAAAAAGAAGACACCTGTACCATGTCAGATAAAAAGTTGACATTTATTCCATTTTGAGTTTGCATCCCAATATTACACTTTATAAACATCAAAAAGACTGAAATATAACAAAACCATTTGACATATAAACACCAGCTTTTCTGCAGGTTTTTAGAAAGAATGTTTATTAATTATGAAAAATATTAATAACAATCCACCCATGAGGCCACTAGAGGGCGATTTGGTAATTTGACTGCAGGAAAGGGTTTTAATGCTTACAGCTCGCTGTGCTGACCTTGTGCCCGTGCACTGGGTAATAGTGGGTTCAGACAAGACCGGGGAGCAAGTGATACCAGATTACTAGTGTTTTTCCAAGGTTACTTCAAACCTTAACAATTGTTGCATGTTATGCAAGGCTATGATGTGGATGATTTTATGGTGAAATGAGCCATATAGTGGTGTTTATGCTAGATGTGTCTAAATGTAGATTTTTGTCACTCCTCTTCAGGCTCTATTCAGCCAAACCTACTACTACAAAAAAAACTTTAGCTACATGTGGAGTGTCCATACATAGCATACACATAGCATATACATGGATATCTGCTCCCATCATGCTCAATTGGATGTAATGTCATTATTCACCACCGGGGGCCAATGGCTGGAGAGCAGCAGCGGCATTCTTTAAAAAAATACATTTCTCTCAGTGAGAGGAACGACCTCAAATGAGCATGTGTGCTCTGTGTGTGTTTTTATCTCACTATTAGTGTGTGTGTGTGTGTGTGTGTGTGTGTGTGTGTGTGTGTGTGTGTGTGTGTGTGTGTGTGTGTGTGTGTGTGTGTGTGTGTGTGTGTGTGTGTGTGTGTGTGAGAGAGAGCGAGCGAGCAGAGAGAGTAAGAGTGTTTTGGTGTATATAGTGTGAGTGCTCCACATCCCTCATGTATTTTTAGCATAGTTTTTTGACAGCCCTCGGAGGAGAGGAATCTGTTTTCTAATTTGAGAGCTAGCGTTCGCAGCAAGCGAGTGTTCTCTCGTTTTCAGGCACTCCTTAGCTTCCTACAGTACATACATTACATATGAGAGGATGCGCTCTCTCGCTCTTCTTCTGCTCTGGTCTTCTTGTCCCAAGCAATAAATCACTCTCACTTCCCACTCGTTAAATATTTATTCCATGTTAATTAAACCTTAGTTCCCAGTGTGGGAACGCACCTGTGTGTGCATGGGGGTTATCCATGCCAGGAGTGAGAAACCTTGTTCCCGTTTGCAACAAGATGCAGTGATACGTTCACTATTTCATTTAATTTACTCTACTGTTTTAACTTGCTAATGCAGGACCCAATAACATCTCCCACTCACAGGAAAGAAGATGTTACTGTAATGTTCGATCAAATCTTCTGTACCTACTCGCAAAGAGCTCTACACTGCATATGAAATAAAAGAACACCTTTTGGTTTTGTCATTTCATATCTTCTCTTTCTCTCTCTCACCCTCCCAACCATCCTCCATCCTTCCCTGTCCTGCAGATCCCAGTCATGACGGGGGCCTTCATGGACTCCTCGCCCAATGACAACTACAGTGCCGACCACTCGCTCTTCAATTCCTCAGCCAGCGTCCACGCCACCTCTGCGGCCACCTCAGCCCAGGCCCAACAGGACGACCAGTCCTCGTCCAGTGATGCCATCTGGCTCTGGATTGCCATCATCGCTACTATCGGCAACATTGTGGTGGTGGGAGTGGTCTACGCATTCACCTTCTGATCCATCTTGCCTTCCCGTCCACCAAGCCAAAAATTAGAGAGCCTCCCCATGGGGGAACGTGATAAAAGACAAAGGATAAATATCACATACTGTATGACCAAAGGGCTCTGGGATACGAACGCTGGCTGTGGTGTGGGGGTTCTTTAGTTGAAGGTTCAGCAACATTCACTTTCAATAAAAAAAACTTGGAAAGTTTCAGGATAGGAACAGTATACGCAGTATGCACAAGTTCTGAAGGGTATTTTCAACTTTAGTCGCCTAACTTTCAATAGACATCACACTCCTGGATGTTGTTGTTGTGTTGCATTGTGGGGCTGAAGGGGCTTAAGATACGGAGAGGGTGAACTGGACCATCTTAAATGTCCCCCAGATAGAAGAGAGGCAATTAAGAGGAGTGCTGCTTAATTATTTGGATGAACAGAGACGTGAATCTTAAAACGTTTAAGGGACGCTGGGATTACTTCTGCATTAGCCATGGGCTCAGCTTCTTACAGTTCGTTATCTGTTCTGCCAAAAGAACGCTCAAAGTATTATCTTTCCTTTGTAATATCGACAGAAAATGGACCAACGGACACTGGCTTTAATTAAACATACCTGCAACATCCTACAACTGTTATTGCTTCTCAGTTTCTATAGCAATGCCACACCAGTTTATGGTCCAACTAAGAAAATCACTTCACCATCTAATTTACTCTGCTAAATCTGCATCTGAAACATTATTTATTACACTATACAGTACATCTATCATTGACATTCCACTTTTTTATAACAAACCTCTCACAAAGATAGTAAAGTAGACCTGAAAGATATAAGCACACTTTACATGAGCAGAAATAACATACAGCTTTAGGTTGTCATAGCCAAATTGTTATTTAGCTACCCTCTTTGAAGTCTTCATGTGCTGTATAAGATAAATAAGTGGTGTGCTAGAAAGGCTGAGTGTTGTTCTACCTGTTTCTGTCAAGCTGGGCTTTTTAAATGCAGAACTGTTCAGTGAATTAGCTTTTTGCTGCCATGGGGTCCAGGGCCAGTTGTTACTATGGTGATTAATCCTCGTCCTTTAATTGAGAATATTAACAAGACACTAGCGAGGCCCCTGTTGTCATCACGGTCCCCAACTCTCTCCAAACGTTGTACCAACACACAGATTCTGTTGTACATGTACAGTGAGGGAAAAAAGTATTTGATCGTCTGATTTTGTACGTTTGCCCACTGACAAAGAAATGATCAGTCTATCATTTTAATGGTAGGTTTATTTGAACAGTGAGAGACAGAATAACAACAACAAAATCCAGAAAAACGCATGTCAAAAATGTTATATATTGATTTGCATTTTAATGAGGGAAATAAGTATTTGACCCCCTCTCAATCAGAAAGATTTCTGGCTCCCAGGTGTCTTTTATACAGGTAACGAGCTGAGATTAGGAGCACACTCTTAAAGGGAGTGCTCCTAATCTCATCGTGTTACCTGTATAAAAGACACCTGTCCACAGAAGCAATCAATCAGATTCCAAACTCTCCACCATGGCCAAGACCAAAGAGCTCTCCAAGGATGTCAGAGACAAGATTGTAGACCTAAACAAGGCTGTAATGGGCTACAAGACCATCGCCAAGCAGCTTGGTGAGAAGGTGACAACAGTTGGTGTGATTATTCGCAAATGGAAGAAACACAAAAGAACTGTCAATCTCCCTCGGCCTGGGGCTCCATGCAAGATCTCACCTCATGGGGTTGCAATGATCATGAGAATGGTGAGGAATCAGCCCAGAACTACACGGGAGGATCTTGTCAATGATCTCAAGGCAGCTGGGTCCATAGTCACCAAGAAAACAATTGGTAACACACTACGCCGTAGGGGAGAACTGGGTGTTGTGGTCAGATGAGACCAAAATGGAGCTCTTTGGCATCAACTCAACTCGCTTTGTTTGGAGGAGGAGGAATGCTGCCTATGACACCAAGAACACCATCCCACCGTCAAACATGGAGGTGGAAACATTATGCTTTGGGGGTGTTTTTCTGCTAAGGGGACAGGACAACTTCACCACATCAAAGGGATGATGGATGGGGCCATGTACCGTCAAATCTTGGGTGAGAACCTCCTTCCCTCAGCCAGGGCATTGAAAATGGGTCGTGGATGGGTATTCCAGCATGACAATAACCCAAAACACACGGCCAAGGCAACAAAGGAGTGGCTCAAGAAGAAGCACATTAAGGTCCTGGAGTGGCCTAGCCAGTCTCCAGACCTTAATCCCATAGAAAATCTGTGGAGGGAGCTGAATGTTCGAGTTGCCAAACGTCAGCCTCCAAACCTTAATGACTTGGAGAAGATATGCAAAGAGGAATGGGGCAAAATCCCTCCTGAGATGTGTGCAAACCTGGTGGCCAACTACACGAAACGTCTGACCTCTGTGATTGCCAACAAGGGTTTTGCCACCAAGTACTAAGTCATGTTTTGCAGAGGGGTCAAATACTTATTTCAGTCATGAAAATGCAAATCAATTTATAACATTTTTGACATGCGTTTTTCTGGATTTTTTTGTTGTTATTCTGTCTCTCACTGTTCAAATAAACCTACCATTAAAATTATAGACTGATCATTTCTTTGTCAGTGGGCAAACGTACAAAATCAGCAGGGTATCAAATACTTTTTTCCCTCACTTTACATGGATGTCAGGGGTGATCATTTCTTAAGGTTGTCACAGTGACAGTGCTATGAGCTTTATTATTGAGCTTAATTATTGACTGCTTTCTGTCTAGAAAGGAACTGAAAAGAACCGACAAGGTTGGTAAATGTGATGGATTGATAAAAACATGTTCAATCTCAGCCCCAAAGCGTTCTGTTCAGCTGAAAAGAGCTGATACAGGAAAGAGCCGCTCCCTTCTTGATTGTCTTTTGTCTTTTCTCTAGGAGACCGTTGTTCTGGAATGTTGGCTGGCTTGCCCCAACAGCTGCAAGTGTATCTGAGAGAGAGAATGATAAATCAATTTGATCCAAGTTCCCCATTATAATAATTAGGTGGGTGCTTACATTTGTGCTATATCACACATGTACAAGTGCAAAGTGGAAATGTGTTTTTTGCATATCCCACTCCCCCTGAGAGTGGGGCAGAGCCAGAAATCAGACATTATTGACAGCGACCCTGGAGCAATTAGGGTTAAGTGCCTTGCTCAAGGGCACATCAACAGATTTTTCACCAAGTCAGCTCGGGAATTGAACCAGTGACCTTTCAGTTAATGGCCCAACACTCCTAACAGCTAGGCTACTTGCCGCAAGTGAGTTGTTATATCAGACACATTATATAATGATTTATGAATAGCTTTTTGTTGCTGAAGTCAATAGCAATTTTCTTGTGTATACATCCCCCGCTCTTGAGCTGATGCAGAAGGTCAACATTGATTCCATCAACCTTTTTGACATATTTTTTGTGATATATGATATATGATTTTAAGTTACAGGGCATCATATAGCGATAAGCTAGAAAGAGAGTTGGGGCTGTTTGTATTCAATGACGTTTCTTACATTATGTGACCTTGATAAAATAATACTTTGTAGTAAGACTATCTAGAAGGTTGTGTAGGGTTTCTCATGTCTTGGTATATGTATGCACTATACATATTTTTATTTATATAACATACCTACGTACATTAACCAACTACGATAGAATTTCCAGAAAATTGTTTTATTTAAATCCCCAAATTAGGAGTTAATGACATAATGTTGAGATAAGGTCTTCCAAAGGCCGTTATTATGATTTTTTAATAAGAGGTCAAATGTGTAAGTGTTTAGCGATGTTGTAATTAAAATACACAATGTTATTTTTTGTAAGAAAATGTATTACTATTAAAGTTTCAGGATTGCTGTATATGTCTCCATAAATACTTATTGCATGATAAATGTCCCATTCAATCCAACAGGGAAATGCATAACAGAAGTGTTACTTTAACATTGTACAGTGGGATGCATATGTACATTGTGAAAGTGTTAAACATAACACTTTCTGAGCTAAATGTGCACTGGGGGGAAATTCAGAGATCTCACAATAAGACTAAACTTATGCACAACACAATATATCACATGAGTAGAGATTGACCTTTTCAGTTTGTGAGACAAACTGGCACTGCTTCCTACTGAAGGCATATGCACTGGCAGTGATTACTAGTGGATGCTGTGCCCCCAGGTGAGATTGATACAAGACAAGCATTGTACCATCACTCACTCTGACACAGGCACAGGTTGTATATATCTGTCTGGATGTGAGCCACTGTCATTCCTTCACTGAAAACAGGAGAAGTTGCTTCATTTTACTTTTGAGGTTTAAAAAGGATTCTGAAATTTGTAATTTCCACTTTGAAATGTCAGACTTGATTTTCCCTTCCGAAAAAATGATCAGCCCCTACAAAAACTGTATATTAATTATAATCCACGTAATAATTCACATTTCCTGTTGCTGCAGGGTTATTTTCCTGCTGTAGCAAACTGGCTCAAATTAAGATCCTACACCTGTAGAGTCTACTGCCTGTGTTGCTGCTGCCCTGACACACGTGCAACTCCCGACTGAAGAAAGGATGGAGTTGAGTTGGAGGGTCGTTGATTCAGCCGCTCCTCAAATCAAATCACATTTTATTTGTCACATGCTTCGTAAACAGCAGGTGTAGGTAGACTAACAGTGAAATGCTTACTTACGGGTCCTTTTCCAACAATGCAGTTAAAGATAAATATACTTTTTTTAAATAGAAATTGTGACACAGGGAATACATTTACAGTGAATAACAAAAAACAATAATGATTAAAAAGAACATGGTAATATACAGGGAGTGCCAGTACCGTCGATGTGCAGGGGTACAAGGTAATTGAGGTAGCTACAGTGCCTTCAGAAAGTATTCACACCCCTTTGACTTTTTCCACATTTTGTTGGGTTACAGCCTGAATTTAAAATGTATTAAATTGAGTTTTTTGTCATGGGCCTACACACAATGCCCCATAATGTCAAAGTGGAACTTTGTTTTTCTAAATGTTTACAAATTAATAAAAAATGAAAAGCTGAAAAATAATGTATTGAGTCAATAAGTATTCAACCCCTTTGTTATAGCAAGCCTAAATAAGTCCAGGAGAAAATAATAGTGTTTAAAATCCTTAAGAGTCTATTGACACACCCGTGCATAAGTAACATAATAAAAAAATCCCCATCAAAATCTGTCAGTTTAAGTAAGGCATAACAGTTTTTTTGCATGGGCTGCATCTCAATCCACCACATCCACCTATGTTGGGCTTCAGCATCTGCGAAGGAAGGTGGCCGAGCTACAGCAGTGTTTGTGAGACAATGAGTTTCCTTAAAATCTGTCTTCTCACGAAAACGTCTGTAGTGTCCAAACGGTTTGGCCAACAAGCAAATACCACTCTATGGAAAGGGGTGATTCTCACAAACACGATGATCTTCTCTGTTTTGCTCTACGATCCCCACAAGTGTCACGGGACTCGACTGAAGGTAAACGATACTGGTTTAAAAAAATGAACGGAAGTATGGAGATAGTTGTGTGCCCCAAAAAAAGGAGTTAAATATGTGTCAATAAAAATTACATATTTCCTCAGCTTTCTTATACAGTATCTCCTTGATACAGGAAAGACACTTCAAAACCTTTTTCCTTATGATTTATGTTTTGACTGTCTGTTTTGCCATTTATGAATGTGTTATTCAATGCATTTCTATGGGCTATCCTACAGGCGTCCTTCCTAACTCAGTTGCCGGAGAGGAAGGAAACTGCTCAGGGATTTCACCATGAGGCCAATGGTGACTTTTAAACAGTTACAGAGCTTAATGGCTGTGACAGGAGAAAACTGAGGATGGATCAACAACATTGTAGTTATTCCACAATACTAACCTAATTGACTGAGGGAAAAGAAGGAAGCCTGTACAGAATACAAATATTCCAAAACATGCATCCTGTTTGCAACAAGAGACTACAATAATACTGCAAAAAAATGTGGCAAAGCAATTAACTTTTTGTCCTGAATTCAAAGTGTTATGTTTGGGGCAAATCCAATACAACACATTACTGAGTACCACTTTCCATATTTTCAAGCATAGTGGAGGCTGCATCATGTTATGGGTATGCTTGTAATCATTAAGGACTGGGGAGTTTTTTAGGTTAAAAAAAATATGTAATGGAGATAAACACAGGCAAAATCCTAGAGGAAAATCTGGTTCAGTATGCTTTCATCCAGACACTGGGAGATGAATTCACCTTTCAACAGGACAATAACCTAAAACAGAATGCCACATCTACACTGGAGTTACCAAGAAGACAGTGAAAGTTCCTGAGTGGCTGAGTTAGAGTTTTGACTTAAATCTACTTGAAAATCTATGGCAAGTCCTGAAAATGGTTATCTAGCAATGATCAACAACCAATTTGACTGAGCTTGAAGAATTTTGAAAAGAATAATGGGCAAATGTTGCACAATCCAGGTGTGGAAAGCTCTTAGAGACTTACCCAGAAAGACTCAAAGCTGTAATTGCTGCCAAAGATGCTTCTACAAAGTATTGGCTCTTTGGGTATTGTGTGTAGACAATTCAGGCTGAATTCAGGCTGTAACACAACAACATGTGGAATAAGTCAGGGGTATGAATAGGGCTGTTATGGTGACCGTATTACCGCCACACTGGCGGTCAAGAGTCATGACGGCAGTCAAATTCCACGTGACCATTTAGTCACGGTAATTAGGCGTCTCCAAGCTCTGATGCTGCGGATGGTCATTAGTAGCCTACCAAACGTGCTAACTGCCTGGTACCTGGCACTCTATTGTCCCTCAAATCACTCTGACATCAATGCAAATGTGATCAAAAATCTAATCAAACACTTCATGAGAGCCCATGAGCTGATGGTGGCAACATTTCTATATGCTATGCAATTGCGTGAGAAAACAGAGTGATGGCCTCTATTTAAAAGAGGAGGATCCCATCAGCTTTCTATAGGCTAGGCCTACTATATTTATTTAGTAATGTTCCTAATATTAAGTACATTGCTTCTCTTTACAACAGGAGTACAGTGATCCCTCGCCACTTCGCGGTTCACTTATCGCGGATTCGCTATTTCGCGGATTTTCACAATGCATTTTTTATTTTTTTTTGGTGCATTGTGCTCTGCATTCTGATTCGCTAAAAACTCACTCCCGCTTCTTGTATCAAAACATGCTACGAATTGTGCTATCATTTTGTCGTCTCGTGCAGTTATGTGTACGTACATAAAACAGCTTGGCAAATTTACATTAAGTTGGCCAAATTATCTTGTAATTTCGAACATCTTCTAAACCCATAATGTCGACGAAACGGCCTACACGTGAGTCACTGTATTTGTATACATGTAATAGTTGCTAATTGTAAAAAAAAAAAAGTTTTCTATTTCGCGGATTT
This sequence comes from Coregonus lavaretus, assembly GCF_964263955.1. Classification (NCBI taxonomy): domain Eukaryota; kingdom Metazoa; phylum Chordata; class Actinopteri; order Salmoniformes; family Salmonidae; genus Coregonus; species Coregonus lavaretus. Next base: position 30,345,455 of record NC_140005.1, on the reverse strand, counting down.
CACTTATCGCGGGTCATTTTCGGAACGTAACCCCCGCGATAAACGAGGGATTACTGTATAGCCTACCTGGCTGGCATGAAAATGAACCACAGAAAAGTGTTCTCCATTCGCTATTTAAATGCATAGATGACATGTATTTTTTTCCGCTGCCCCTGTTTCGAGACAAGTGCATGATAATGGTCCATTCTAAATCAAAACAAATTTCACACATATATTATTTAGTATATGTAAAGACAAGATGAAATGAAGAATGGTGTGATGGGTGACAATATTAGCTTATCACTTGTAAATTATATATTATCACTTACTTGATGCCCAGCTTAAGGCAAACAGCGCATGTTTTTTTTGTTGTTGACTTTTTCAAATCATAGTCGCACACCTCATATAGCCTAGCTATATGGGTGTAGAGCCTAACTGGCATACCTACACAACGCATGAGTTTCAAGTTTGGGGAAGATAATTTTTACCATAAAAATGCACCTTTATAATAAAAGCATTACATGCAAAATCGCATTTGTGGTCACTTTTGAGAATGGTGTTTTCCATATACGCGCTTATAGCCTACTGACGTGTGCACATTTCTGCGCTTATAATGTGAAGAAATAGCCTAATAGCTTATCAACATTTTAAGCTAAACATTCTCATCTGTTGCGTCAGGCTCGTTGCTTAAAACAGGTTTTTTGATGCTAGTGGTTGCATACATTTGGGGTCTATCGCATCCCACAACTGTCCCAGACTATGTTTGGAATATTTATTTCTCGCACAGAATAGGTCAACTTTTGTACTATGGGGGATTGACATAGGCTAGTACTTTTGCTGGTTGTTAAGCCTACTCATCTTGTTGGCTGACGAAAAGTAAATGTGGACAGTTCTTCCAATATCTTCAATATGTTCCTCGAAATTGGATAATGAAGTGCGCAGTTGCGTCTCCGATGTGTCGGTCTTCACTTGTAGCCAGTGAGAAAGACCCGATGACGTGACTGAGAGCCATGTGAGTGAGAGGTACTTCGACACGCAGCCTAATTATTATATTCAGCCCAAGGGCACAATGGCTTCTGGCCACAAAAACCATGGATTTTTTTAGGGGGCATTATGGCCACACAAAGGGGATGCAGCCAGGAAATGTGAGGTATTATCAAGTGCTTATCAAATTGTGAATGAGAGACTGATGAAGTGTGCACAGCCTGTGCAAAAAAAACTAAGCAGAGCTCATGCCTTTCATGTGACTTTTTTCAAATCATCATTAGTCAGACCATGCAGCCTTAGAATGTATAAAAAATCCAAACATATAGCCCAACATTTGTTTCACAACTAAAGTTACATAAATAACTCTACATTAAGCATATAGGAGCTGTGTTCAATTGTATTCTTCATACTATAAAATAATGCCATGGAATTCTAAGCAAATCTTGTCTGCTAAATTAACTAATGTAGCTCACAGCCATATGGCATAGCCATATCAGGGCCTAACAAATCAAATCAAATCAAAATCAAATTGAGACCGGTAGTTATTTGTTTGACAATCACCAGCTGACAAAATTGAATGACCGCCACAGCCCTAGGTATGAATACTTTTGAAGGCACTGTATGTACATATAGTAGGGGTAAAGTGACTAGGCAACAGGATAGATAATAGACAGCAGCAGCTTATGTGGTGAGTGTGCAAGTGTGTGTGTGTGTGTGTGTGAGTGTGTGTGTTGCGTCAGTATGCATGTGTGCATGTGCTATGTGTGTGTGGGCATATGTAGTGTGTGTGTGTGTGTGTGTATATATATGTGTGTGTTGGGGTGTCAGATATCTCAGATTTTCGGGATGTCTCCTGGTCTGACAAACAGCGCTGTAGCTCTGCCACTTTCCACCGCAGATATGGAAGGCCGGCATAGGTGGATGCGGTGAAGTGAGACGCAGCCAAGATATCCCTATCTTAAACTGAACAATTTTGATGGGGATTTTTGTATCATCATGTTAATTAGATTAATGCATGGGTGCATTTTCTTGTTTGCTTACGGCCTTATACAGCTCGCTGAGTGGTGGTCTTAGTGCCAGCATTGGTTTGTGGTGGTAAATAGACAGTTACGAAAACTATAGTTGAAAACTCTCTCGGTAAATAGTATGGTCTGCAGCTTATCATGAGGTATTCTATCTCAGGCGAGCAAAAACTAGAGACTTCCTTAACATTAGAGATCGCGCACCAGCTGTTATTAACAAAGAGACACACCCCTCCTCCCTTTGTCTTACCTGAGTCTGCCATCCGGTCTTGACAATGCATAGAAAAACCAGCGAGATGCATATTATGCATGTCCTTGTTCAGCCACGACTCTGGGAAACATAGAATATTACAGTTTTTCAGGTCCCATTGATAGGATAGTCTCGAACGGAGCTCATCCAGTTTGTTCTCCAGTGACTGCACATTCGCCAATAGAACAGAGGGCATTGGCGGTCTATTTGCTCGCCGGCATAAGCTCGTCAGGATATCACCTCGCCTACCTCTTTTTCACTGCCGCTTCCTCTTTTAAGTCCAGGGGATTAGGACCTAGTTCAGAGTAACATAAAGTCCAGAGCTGCCGACTCGTTGAAGTAGAAATGTTAATCCAAATCGAGGTTAGTGATCACTGTTCTGATGTCAAGAAGCTGTTTTCGGTCATAGGAAATGATGGCGGAGACATTATGTAAAAAAAGCTAAGATCAGAGTAGAAAAACACACTAAATAGGAGCCCGTAAAATGGCTACTATCCACTGCAGTGCAATCTTCACCACAGATGCTCCTCTTTCTGCCTCTCTCTGCTGCGCGTATCAAGTGTAAATCAAGTTTTATCAAGTGTTAATCAAATGTTGTCGCAGTTCTGTTGATATTTAAACTAGGTAGCTACACTCCTAGAAAAAAGGTATCCGAAAGGGTTCTTCCACTGTCCCCATAGGAGAACCCTTTTGGGTTCTACCTGGAACTAAAAGGGTTCTACATGGAACCCAAAAGGGTTCTTCCTGGAACCAAAAGGGTTCTACATGGAACCCAAAAGGGTTCTTCCTGGAACCAAAAGGGTTCTTCAAAGGATTATCCTATGGGGACAGCCAAAGAGCCCTTTAAGGTTCTAGATAGCACTTTTTTTTAAAGAGTGTAGCTACACACACCGCATCTCAAGCCACGCATGTTTGGATACAGGTGTGTGCAATCTCCGTACAGGGCAGACTGGGAAACAGGCACGACCCAGGAAACAGGCACGACCCAGGTGCGCGTGAGCTCTGTACAGGGCAGACCAACAGGCGCAACCAACGGATGGGGTGGAGGGTGGCGAACTTGATGACATCACGACGACTTGCGGGCAGTGGGTTCAGAGCAACAATGACAAAAACTGTAGGCTATACAAAAGGACGGCAAAGGGGCATGTGCTCGGCACAGTTAGACCCCTATCTGTGCACGTGCCTGCTGTCAGGGAAACTGGGGAAAAAGCACAAAAGTAATGTACACACTGCAAATCAATCCCAGTCTCTACACACTTTTCCACAGCACAGACAATACACTCCCTCACTTCTAGATCTCATACGCACATGTATAGTAGATGTATAGACCACAGGAGACTGCTGAGGGGAGGACGGCTCATACTAATGGCTGGAATGGAGTGAGTGGAATGGTATCAACCATATGGAAACCATGTGTTTGATGTGTTTGATACCATTATATTTATTCCGTTCCAGCCATTACTATGAGCCCATCCTCCCCAGTTAAGGTGCCACCGGCCGCCTGTGATGTAGACAGTATACTGTACAGGTACAGTATATGTGCTACTTCTTTAGAGTGCAGTATTACAGCATTGACCCGACCTGGCTGTGGTGGTGGAGAGCTCTGGCTGGAGCTCCTGATTTAATGGCTGCCCCAGGTGAGTAGAGGAGGACAGGAGTTCACCTCAGCCCATGTACTATTGGCTCCACCATTAAAACACTGGGAGAATGAGGGAATGAGGTAAATGGCTCTGGATTAATGGCCTGAGCTAAGTAGCAGAGTTCGTCTGTGTCCCAAATGCCACCCTATTCCCTATATAATGCACTACATTTGGCCAGTACAGGCCATGGTCAAAAGTAGTAAAATAAATAGGGAATAGGGTGCCATTTGGGTGACAAAAGCCTTCCTCTCTCTCTCTCTCTCTCACTCTCTGACCCTTGACCTCCCTGACCTCCCCTCCCTGAGCATACTTGATGATGAAGTGGAGTGGGGATTGAGAGGAGGGGTTTGGGTGGGTGGATGGATGGATGGATGGATGGATGGATGGATGGATGGATGGATGGATGGATGGCAGAGCTGGACTTTCTTTCAGGTGTGGTGCCATAGCAACAGTGAGATGTACAGTAATAGAGTTAGACCTGCACCTTTGGTCTTTGGCTGTTATTTTCAAACCTCCATATTTTCACCCACACAAATGGCTCAAGAATGGATAAAGAACTGTAGCCTCCACTGCTGCCTTGAAAATGTTTTATTACCATGGTGATAAACATAATTATTAATGATTAGATTACATACTTTGCAAAGTTGGACATGGAGCAGTCAACTGAAGATGTGTGTTTTCAGTGAGATCCAATTTGATATTTTATCCCTCTGAGATGTAGCCTACAGTAATTGAAAGATTATCTTATGATGAATTTATCTTGGGAGAGATTTTGTACTGTCATTAAAAACACGCACGAGAGGGAGAGGAAATGTCAAAGAAGTCAGTTCTAATCACTCCATTCTACATTAAGCACTCCTTCCTTTCTCCCAAACTCACATAAGGGTAAATAATGTGTCTGGTCTAACTAAGAGAGGGAAAAGGAGGGAATGGAATAGGAGTATATGTCGTGTAGCCCAGGGCTACTATAGCCATTTCATTCCCCCATGCCCATTGAGAATGCATCATTATAATTAGTCATTGATAGTAGCTCAGCAATGTCTGTCAGTCACTCAAAAAGGCAAGGCCATATTCTTAGAATGTGAATATGAATATGAACCTGGTTCTGGTGGCTGGCTGCGGCCGTCGGCTCTCATGGTTGAGAAGATATCTCTCTGTCTGTCAACCCAAACAGCAAATGTCCTTAGAAAGAGAGGTGGATTTATGACAAGGCTTCCCTTTCAGAAAATATTCATGTGACCTCTCCTCCACCTGAGCCCACAGCTTTGTCTCTACAGTAGCATACGGAGTGCACAGAGGGACACAGAAGTGATCAGGATTCATAACAGTTGTTCCTCAGATTTTTCCCGTCTTCCCAATGAGTCTGTGTCTATATGTACTGTATGTGGAGTGACAGTATCACAGTAAGACACCTGTCCCCATGTCAACAGAGCCCTGTCAAGACCCTGTCACTACCTACTAGGGATCTGATTGGATATCAGCATGCAGGGCAGGTTTCCTGTCACCATGGCGACTGACATGTATCAATCATCTAGCCAGCTCATCCAGCCTTGCAGAGTCAGCCTCCATGGAGTATCTCTTTCAGGGCTGTTGACCAAAATCAAAGGAGAAGCCCCTCTAGGGTCATGTTTTATGCATGATCTGTTGAACAGAGAGAGAGACACAGAGAGACAGAGAGACAGAGAGAGAGAGAGAGAGAGAGAGAGAGAGAGAGAGAGAGAGAGAGAGAGAGAGAGAGAGAGAGAGAGAGAGAGCTTTAGGGCACCACCAGTGGTATTACCAGTGGATGTTCTGTCCCTTTATATCCTCTGTGATTAATGTCTGAGCTGATGCTGACATGGAGAGCAGGTGAAAGATTGATTGTTTGTGATATCAGTCATTTCTGCCTAATGACGCATTAGGAAGTCAACCAAGGTGACGGTTTTGTGTTTTCTGGTTTTTCCATTCCTATCTCATACTTTTGATGTATCGGAGTGTAAGTCAATTTATTTGCAATAAAAGCACAGCTCAGGTGTTATGCAGTGTAATGTATCACATTTTTTAATGCAGCGTTACGGTTTGTTGGTTTGTCACGGTTGGTTGACGCCACCAGCAGGTCAAATCAAATCTGTTCACTTAGTTGAACACCTCATGCTCAGTCATAACAAATAACACTTCAGCAGCTTGAAATAAATCAAATCACTGCTGACAGTTGACCAGGCAATTTGTGTGTGCGTGTGTGCATGCACTGTGTGTGTGCATGTGTATGTGTGTACGAACAGATGTATGTGCTTATGTACATGAGGATGTGTATGCAAGTTACTATTTGACCAGTAGAGGGCACTGAATGTTATGAAATATGTTATGAAATCTAGGCACATTTACAGTGAAACATTTTTGGGGGCCTATTTACATAATATAACATAAGAAATAACACAATATGTATCAACACACTCCACATTTTAGCCATTCTCTCTCTCTCTCTCTCTCTCTCTCTCTCTCTCTCTCTCTCTCTCTCTCTCTCTCTCTCTCTCTCTCTTCTCTCTCTCTCTCTCTCTCTCTCTCTCTCTCTCTCTCTCTCTCTCTCTCTCTCTCTCTCTCTTCTCTCTCTTCTCTCTCTCTCTCTCTCTCTCTCTCTCTCTCTCTCTCTCTCTCTCTCTCTCTCTCTCTCTCTCTCTCTCTCTCTCTCTCTCTCTCTCTCTCTCTCTCTCTCTCTCTCTCTCTCTCTCTCTCTCTCTCTCTCTCTCTCTCTCTCTCTCTCTCTCTCAAATATTTTAAGTGTGTGAGGGTGTGAGGAGAAACAACCTGTCAGTATTCATCTACTCCCTTCCCTGATATGGAGAGTGTGGTTTATAGCCTGATAATCATAATTCTACATTACCTGAATGAAAAGTGATTTTGAGCATTTGACTAAAAAAATTAAAGTATTTTGTAGTCATTCTCTATGTCTGTGGTGAAAACTAAAGGCAGCGACTTTGAAACCAATACTGTTGGTCTGGCTGAGTAATGTACATGAATACCTCCACAGGATAATGATGACAGGCCATCTATACCACGGTTTCCCAAACTTGGTCCTGGGGCCCCCCCTGGGTGCACGTTTTTAGTTTTTGCCCTAGCGCTACACAGCTGATTCAAATATTCAAAGCTTGATAATGCGTTAGTTATTGAATCAGCTGTGTAGTCCTGGCAAAAAAAGTATGTTGTTCTGCGACTTGAATTTCCAGTGATGAAATGAACCTGGGACTGGAAATGCCTGAGTGATAAAATAGACCTTCCCAAGTGTGCTGTGTGTCCTCGCTTCCATAGCTTACCGTGCTCCCACCATGCTGCCACCGTGAGAGTGTAAACCCTAGGCCGTGGATCAACCCCCCCCCCCCCCCCCCCCCCTCTTGTTATGTCAGACGCTGACAGTCATCCAATTAGCCCATGTCAGCTAACATGTTTTAGGATGGTAAGTTAGCTGGCTAGACTATCTAAACTTCTAGTAATCATGGTCGAATTACCGACCGGGCAGGGCCGGCTCTGATTGCATGTGTGGGTATGAATGTGCGCAGACCAGCGAGTCACTGTGACCATCCTCCCCAGTGTAGAGATAGAACCCTTGCTCAATGCTCCAGCCATTACAGTAAACACAAATTCATCCACCCAGTGAAAAAAATGATTTCCTCAGCTACTGGTGTGCATCTTTGAGAAAACTATTTTGATAGCGGAGGTGGAGGGGGGCATTGACATCCGAGTCTGACTAGAGAGCATAAGTCAATTAGATGTGGGAGAGACCACTTACAAGTAGGACATACAATCATACAGTTGAAGTCGGAAGTTTACATACACTTAGGTTGGAGTCATTAAAACTTGTTTTTCAACCACTCCACAAATGTCTTGTTAACAAACTATAGTTTTGGCAAGTCGGTTAAATCAAGTCGGTTAGGACATCTACTTTGGGCATGACACAAGTAATTTTTCCTACAATTGTTTACAGACAGATTATTTCACTTATAATTCACTGTATCACAATTCCAGTGGGTCAGAAGTTTACATACACTAAGTTGACTGTGCCTTTAAACAGCTTGGAAAATTCCAGAAAATTATGTCATGGCTTTAGAAGCTTCTGATAGGCTAATTTACATAATTTGAGTCAATTGGAGGTGTACCTGTGGATGTATTTCAAGGCCTACCTTCAAACTCAGTACCTCTTTGCTTGACATCATGGGAAAATCTAAATAAATCAGCCAAGACCTCAGAAAAAAAATGGAGGACCTCCACAAGTCTGGTTCATCCTTGGGAGCAATTTCCAAACGCCTGAAGGCCATGTTCATCTTTACAAACAATAGTACGCTAGTATTAACACCATGGGACCACGCAGCCGTCATACCGCTCAGGAAGGAGACGCGTTCTGTCTCCTAGAGATGAACGTTCTTTGGTGCGAAAAGTGTAAATCAATCCCAGAACAACAGCAAAGGACCTTGTGAAGATGCTGGAGGAAACAGGTACAGAATGATCTATATCCACAGTAAAACAAGTCCTATATCGACATAACCTGAAATGCCGCTCAGTAAGGAAGAAGCCACTGCTCTAAAACCGCCATAAAAAAGCCAGACTACAGTTTGCAACTGTACATGGGGACAAAGATCGTACTTTTTGGAGAAATGTCCTCTGGTCTGATGAAACAAAAATATAACTGTTTGGCCATAATGACCATCGTTATGTTTGGAGGAAAAAGGGGGTTGCTTGCAAGCCGAAGAACACCATCCCAACCGTGAAGCACGGGGGTGGCAGCATCATGCTGTGGGGGTGCTTTGCTGCAGGAGGGACTGGTGCACTTCACAAAATAGATGGCATCATGAGGAAGGACAATTATGTGGATATATTGAAGCATCATCTCAAGACATCAGTCAGGAAGTTAAAGCTTGGTCGCAAATGGGTCTTCCAAATGGACAATGACCCCAAGCATACTTCAAAAGTTGTGGCAAAATGGCTTAAGGACAACAAAGTCAAGGTATTGGAGTGGCCATCACAAAGCCCTGACCTCAATCCTATAGAACATTTGTGGGCAGAACTGAAAAAGTGTGTGCGAGCAAGGAGGCCTACAAACCTGACTCAGTTACACCAGCTCTGTCAGGAAGAATGGGCCAAAATTCACCCAACTCATTGTGGGAAGCTTGTAGAAGGATACCCGAAACATTTGACCCAAGATAAACAATTTAAAGGCAATGCTACCAAATACTAATTGAGTGTATGTAAACTTCTGACCCACTGGGAATGTGATGAAAGAAATAAAAGCAGAAAATAAATCATTCTCTCTACTATTATTCTGACATTTCACATTATTAAAATAAAGTGGTGATCCTAACTGACCTAAAACAGGGAATTTATACTAGGATTAAATGTCAGGAATTGTGAAAAACTGAGTTGAAATGTATTTGGCTAATGTGTATGTAAACTTCCGACTTCAACTGTACGTCAGTAACGTCTCATGTTTTGTGGTCACTTATTTGGAAGACTGATTAGAAAAGTGCTCAGCCATTCTCCACTCCACAGCCAGATGATTCATGCACTCCAACTCTTAATGGAATACTTCCCTAATACACTTTAGTTTTGAGTCATAAACAGACTAATGACTCCATCCATAGGAAGATAAATGTTTGAGAAAAAGACTGAGAAAGTCCCTTTCAGACATGATGTTACCCACTTTCCTCCAGCCACACCCAGTCTGCTAAAACACAGTCTACCCACAATGCTAGTAAAAAGCTGCTTGACATTGCTTACAGAAAGTTTCAGTTTCACACCATCTTGGAAGTTCCAGTAATAGACCTCCCAACATGATTAACCTCTTAAGGATCGGACACTTTTTTTTCAATTTTCGCCTAAAATTACATACCCAAATCTAACTGCCTGTAGCTCAGGACCTGAAGCAAGGATATGCATATTATTGATACCATTTGAAAGGAAACACTTTGAAGTTTGTGGAAATTTGAAATGAATGTAGGAGAATATAACACATTAGATCTGGTAAAAGACAATAAAAAACTAAAAATAATATGTTTTCTATTATTTTTGGGTTCCATCATCTTTGAAACGCAAGAAAAAGGCCACAATATAATATTGCAGTTTAGGCACAATTTAGATTTTGGCCACTAGATGGCAGCAGTGTGTGTACAAAGTTTCAGATTGCTCCAGTGAAACATTGCAATACTGGACTATTTTGTATCAAGTTTGCCCAAATGTGCCAAATTGGTCAATTGATACATTTTCAAGTACATAACTATAGAGAACATACATAAATGATATGGTATGTCATACATGATGGATCATTAGCTTATACACATCTAGATGGCCTGGCGGGGTGGGTGTGGAGCCAGAGACAGCAGGGGTTCAAACTGTAGAACCCAGTTCCTACATTTGAATATAAAAATGGATTTTATCAAACAAAAACTATGCTACAATTTATCTCTGGGACCCTTAGGATGACAAATCAGAGCAAGATTACTGAATGTAAGTACATTATTTACCTTCAGAGGTGAGTGTATCAAACCAGTTGCCGTGATAAGTTTTGTTGTTGTTGTGCAATCTCCTCAAACAATAGCATGGTATTTTTTCACTGTAATAGCTACTGTAAATTGGACAGTGCAGTTAGATTAACAAGAATTTAAGCTTTATGCCCATATAAGACATGTCTATGTTCTGGAAAGTTTGCTGTTACTTACAACAGTCATGCTAATCACGTTAGCTCAACCGTCCCGTATAAGGGACATAGATCCCGTAGACGTTAACTAATATATTTCTAATATAGTCTTGAAGTTGATCTTGCAATGCTGGTATGATAAAGAGTTAATGTCAGTGTCAAAAGAGTTCTAAGATCACATGGAAAATACCACAGAGGCAGACCAAAGTACAGTCAAAGGTTCTTTATTATAAATTCAGCTTTTACAACAATGACAATACTGTCACACCCTGATCTGTTTCACCTGTCTTTGTGATTGTCTCCACCCCACTCCAGGTGTCACCCATCTTCCCCATTATCCCCAGTGTATTTATACACAGTATCATTACAGCCCAATGGCTAGAATTTATGGCTGTAGGCTAACTATGTACACCGGGACAAACTAACACAGCAGTTGATGTGTTTAGAAATTATACTGAACAAAAATATAAACACAACATGTAAAGTGTTGGTCTCATGTTTCATGAGCTGAAATTAAAGATCCCAGAAATGTTCCATACTCACAAAAAGCTTATTTATTTACATCCATGTTAGTGAGTATTTCTCTTTTGCCAAGATAATCCATCCACCTGACAGGTGTGGCATAAATAAGCTGATTAAACAGCATGATCATTACACAGGTGCATCTTCTGCTGGGAACAATGAAAGGTAAATCTAAAATGTGCAGTTTTGTCAAACAACACAATGCCACAGATGTCTCAAGTTTTGAGGGAGCGTGCAATTGGCATGCTGACTGCAGGAATGTCCAACAGAGCTGTTGCCAGATAATTGAATGTCCATTTCTCTACCACAAGCCGCCTCCAATGTCGTTTTAGATCATTTTGCAACCGCAGACCACGTGTGACCACGCCAGCCCAGGACCTACACATGGCTTCTTCACCTGCGGGATCGTCAGAGACCAGCCACCCGGACAGCTGATGAAACTGTGGGTTTGCACAACCGAATAATTTCTGCCCAAACTGTCAGAAACCATCTCAGGGAAGCTCATCTGCGTGCACGTCGTCCTTACCAGGGTCTTGACCTGACTGCAGTTCGGCGTCGTAACCGACTTCAGTGGGCAAATGCTCACTTTCGATGGCCACTGGCACGCTGGAGAAGTGTGCTCTTCACGGATGAATCCCGGTTTCAACTATACGGAGCAAATGGCAGACAGCGTGTATGTTGTCGTGTTGGCGAGCGATTTGCTGATGTCAATGTTTTGACATGGTGGCAGTGGGGTTATGGTATGGGCAGGCATAAGCTATGGACAACGAACACAATTGCATTTTATCGATGTCAATTTGAATGCACAGAGATACCGTGACGAGATCCTGAGGCCCATTGTCGTGCTATTCAGCCGCCGCCATCACCTCATGTTTCAGCATGATAATGCATGGCCCCATGTCGCAAGGATCTGTACACAATTCCTGGGCGGCAGGTAGCTTAGTGGTTAAGAGCGTTGTGCCAGTAACCGAAAAGTCGCTGGTTCTAATCCCCGAGCCGACTAGGTGAAAAATCTGTAGATGTGCCCTTGAGCAAGGCACTTAACCCTAATTGCTCCTGTAAGTCGCTCTGTATAAGAGCGTCTGCTAAATGACTTATTTATTTAAGTTGAAAATGTCTCAGTTCTTCCATGGCCTGCATACTCACCAGACATGTCACCCACTGAGCATGTTTCGGATGCTCTGGATCAACGTGTACTACAGCGTGTTCCAGTTCCCGCCAATATCCAGCAAGTTCGCACAGTCAATGAAGAGGAGTGGGACAACATTCCACAGGCCACAATCAACAGCCTGATAAACTCTATGCGAAGGAGATGTGTCGCGCTGCATGAGACAAATGGTGGTCACCAGATACTGACTGGTTTTCTGATCCACAACCTTTTTTCTTCTTTTTTTTAATGGTATCTGTGACCAACATATGCTTATCTGTGAAACCCATAGATTAGAGCATAATGCATGTATTTCAATTGACTGATTTCATATGAACTGTAACTCAGTAAACTCTTTGAAATTGTTGCATGCTGTGTTAATATTTTTGTTCATTGTATTTTGGGGAGGGAGGAGGTGATAGGGAATTGGCAACAGCTGTCTCAATGTCACCTTTGTCCATGCCAATCTGTGGAATCACAGCACACCATGCAAGCAACCAAAACAGTCCATGCGATACAATTCGATTTCACATGTGCGAATGTAAGAAATTAAGTGAAAGGCAATCGTTGTAAACAACACACAGCACACATGATCAAAAGGCACTCATAAATAGGCATGATATCAACAAATAAGACATGCTGATATGTAATATAAAGAGAATGGCAGTCTCTAGTTTAGCAAGAGTCAGTGTCACTTGTGACATCAGTGAACCATTAAGGTAAGGGTTAAGTTAGGTTTACTGGAAAAGAGGCCATTCTTTATCAGTATCATATTCTATGTCAATCAGGTTTAGATTATAATAAATACCACCAAATACAAAATCCACCATCATCCAGACAAATTGTGTGTTTGTTTGGATATATCCAAGTATGTTTGTGTAACTATGGTCAACCTGTTCATCAACATCTTGGGATTCACTGATCATTGTTTAGAGGAATATGGACAACAGCAAACAGACAGGAAAATAAAGAAGACTGGACATTTAAACTCTGAAAACACTTCTCAACCACAAATCTCAACCACACCACAAATATCTAATTGTCTGCCCCCTCCATTATCCTCTAAAGCAGTGAATTCATGGCGGACCATCTGATATTTTCTAATACGTTTCTGATAAGTTTCAAGGGTACTATATAAAGACACAACAATGAATTAAGTTATATTTATAGAAGCCATTCATAGAGAGGAACATAAAGAGATACACTACATGACCAAAGATATGTGGACACCTGCTTGTCGAACATCTCATTCCAAAATCATGGGCATTAATATGGAGTCTGGGAAGGCTTTCCACTAGATGTTGGAACATTGCAGCGGGGACTGGCTTCCATTCAGCCACAAGAGCATTAGTGAGGTTGGGCACTGATGTTGGGCGATTAGGCCTGGCTCGCAGTCGGCGTTTTAATTCATCCCAAAGGTGTTCGATGGGGTTGAGGTCAGGTCTCTGTGCAGGCCACTCAAGTCCTTCCACATCGATCTCGACAAACCATTTCTGTATGGACCTTGCTATGTGCACGGGGGCATTGTCATGCTGAAACAGGAAAGGGCCTTCCCCAAACTGTTGCCACAAAGTTGGAAGCACATAATCGTCTAGAATGTCATGCTGTAGCATTAAGATTTCCCTTCACTGGAACTAAGGGGCCTAGCCCAAACCATGAAAAACAGCCCCAGACCATTATTCCTCCACCAAACTTTACAGTTCGCACCATGCATTTGGGCAGGTAGCGTTCTCCTGGCATCCGCCAAACCCAGATTTGTCCGTCGAACTACCAGATGGTGAAGCGTGATTCATCACTCCAGAGAACACGGTTCCACTGCTCCAGAGTCCAATGGCGGCGAGCTTTACAACACTCCAGCCGACGCTTGGCATTGCGCATGGTGATCTTAGGCTTGTGTGCGGCTGCTCGTCCATGGAAACCCATTTCCATGGACGAGCAGTTCTTGTGCGAACAGTTATTGTGCTGGCGTTGCTTCCAGAGGCAGTTTGGAACTCGGTAGTGAGTGTTGCAACTGAGGACAGACGATTTTTACGCGCTACACGCGTAAAAAGTCCCGTTCTGTGAGCTTGTGTGGCCTACCACTTCGCAGCTGTGCTGTTGTTGCTCCTAGAGGTCTCCACTTCACAATAACAGCACTTACAGTTGACCGGGGCAGCTCTAGCAGACAGAAATTTGACGAACTGATGTCACGATCGTCGGGAACAGATGAGGACCAAGGCGCAGCGTTGCAGGCAAACATACTCTTTATTGAGCGAAACGCGATCAAAACAACAAAGACGGTAACGTGACAGTACACGGTCAAACACAACCAACTTGAAACAAGAACCCACAAAAAACAAAGGAAAAACCGACAGTATAAATATGGCTCCCAATCAGAGACAACCAGCAAACAGCTGACACTCGTTGCCTCTGATTGGGAGTCACTCAGGCCAACATAGAAATAGAGAACATAGATCTACACACCCTGGCTCAACATAACAGTGTCCCCAGAGCCAGGGCGTGACAACTGACTTGTTGGAAAGGTGGCATCCTATGACGGTGCCACGTTGAAAGTCACTGAGCTCTTCAGTAATGCCATTCTACTGCCAATGTTTGTCAATGGAGATTGCATGGCTGTGTGCCTGATTTTATACAACAGCAACGTGTGTGGCTGAAATAGCCAAATCCACTAATTTGAAGGGGTGTCCACATACTTTTGTATATATAGTGTCGTGTCTATTTGTGCAAATGCTTGCAAGTTGCCGCAGAATTGGTCACAAGTCTGGAAGAAAGTACTGCATCTCTATAGCAGTGTCAATGGGGCCTGCGGGCAGTGCATAGAGTTACAGTACACTATCCATGGAAATGCACCATTTACCTTGTGGCTTCTACCATCTGTTTCAAACATTGTCTTGATAAAAGGGTAGCACTTAACAGGAACAAGGTGTTTGAGTCACCCTTTGACATTTTAGCTCAACAGTGTGGTGTTTGAGACATGCACTCTCTAGGACATTGTTATTCAGACAATGTTTTCCCCAGTTGATATATGCAGTGTTGAAGTGTTTTTTTCACCACATACCATATGTGTGTTGTTTTATTACTGTGTTACTCATGGGCACCATATGGTCACCTGCAGAGCGCAAACATAAATATAATTTAATCATATTGCACATGGAAGACTTGTTAGCCAAAACAAACAACATAACATTAGGTGGCTGAAAAAAAGTAGCCGGTTGGTCTCAACAAAGATTGCTAATTCATTTTTAAGTGGGACTAATAAGGGGAAGTGTCATGCGGTTGCTGCATTTGATTAGTCAAAATCTCAGAATAGATGTGGAAAAAATAGACGGGACAAATGTTGTAGGGAAATGAGTGTCCGTTCCCTTGCAAAGTTGAGCATTTATTGACGGCACCTAAAGCACGGTGCTCCATTGGATGTTTTTAATGCACTGAGAGCATGCACTAAGCACAGTTTATTGACTTTTCTCGCAATGATGAAGAGTGTTAGGTATTGCGGTCATTTTGAAAGTCAATGGATGAACTGATTGAAATTCACTACTTGAGAAACCCTTAGACATTTGGCAATTTCCTGATATGAAACTATGATCAGCGTCTTAAGAGGATTTCCAATCAAATCACTGTAGTTGCTGGCATAAAATGTGAGTGTTTGATTTTCAGGTTTCCGTCAACTTTTGTGAAGATCTCATTTCGAAAGGAAAGGACAAAGAAAAGTGGAGGAAATGGTTGCCAGACCAGGAAGAGTTGTATGTCACCAGTGAAATATTACATTGTTGAGTGGCAGGTTGAAGCCTACTGTGGGCCCACCACATGTAGGACCTGTCACATGAGACAGGAGCAATGTTCCCTCTAAGCTGCACGAGTGCGCGGGGGATGAAATATCAGCATGCAGAGAAGCACGAGATTGAACTTCACTCAACTTTCTAGAGTTTTCGCCTTTAGTTAACACTATCAACGTTTTGCTCTGCTGTGAGAATTGTGCTCGAATCAACACAATATTAGCAACTTTCAATCAGTGGCGGTCTGTGCCGTTTATGATGAGGGAGGATGATTTTTATTTTCATGAGCATGGCCTTATTTATTTTACAGCATGTTGGATGACTGTCATTCATATTCCATTCACCCAGTTCAATGTAACCTCGATAGGTTTATGCTACTACATGATACTCTAATTTTCCCTATACCCATCATGAGGTTGCTACAACCTAGCCTATGAACGAACGTTTACAACGTACACTACCGTTCAAAAGTTTGGGGTCACTTAGAAATGTCCTTTCGAAAGATAAGCAATTTTTTTGTCCATTAAAATAACATCAAATTGATCAGAAATACAGTGTAGACATTGTTAATGTTGTAAATGGCTATTGTAGCTGGAAATGGCTGATTTTTTTATGGAATATCTACACAGGCGTACAGAGGCCCATTATCAGCAACCATCAGTCCTGTGTTCCAATGGCACGTTGTGTTTGCTAATCCAAGTTTATCATTTTAAAAGGCTAATTGATCATTAGAAAACCCTTTTGCAATTATGTTAGTACAGCTGAAAACTGTTGTGCTGATTAAAGAAGCAATAAAACTGGCCTTCTTGAGACTAGTTGAGTATCTGGAGCATCAGCAATTGTGGGTTCGATTACAGGCTCAAAATGGCAAGAAAAAAATAACTTTCTTCTGAAACTCGTCAGTCTATTCTTGTTCTGAGAAATGAAGGCTATCCCATGCAGGAAATTACCAAGAAACTGAAGATCTCGTACAACGCTGTGTATTACTCCCTTCACAGAACAGCGCAAACTGGCTCTGGACAAATCCATTAGAGTGTCTAGTTTGAGAAACAGGCGCCTCACAGGTCCTCAACTGGCAGCTTCATTAAATAGCACCCGTAAAACACCAGTCTCAACATCAACAGTGAAGAGGCGACTCCGGGATGCTGACCTTTTAGGCAGAGTTGCAAAGAAAAAGCCATATCTCAGACTGCCCACCTTAATCTTTTATTTTTATTGGCCAGTCTGAGATATGGCTTTTTCTTTAGAACTAATAGAACTAATGTGTTAGCAAACCCACTACAATCATGCAGTAACGTTTACAGTGTATAGTCAGTAAGCAGTTAGACCGGCGGGCCCCGGTGGCAATAAATTAATAAAACCAAAAGCTTACCTTTACTTGGAAGAGTTCCAGTGTTGTGTTAGATAGTAATCGCCAGCTAGCTAACATAGCATCCCTCTGTTTGAGCCGGGTGTTTGAGTAACTAAACTAGTCAGCTGCATTTGCTAGCTAAGTAAGTGAAACTGAAAATGAAAATAAATGACAAAATCTCTCTCTCGCTCTCTCTCTCTTGCTTGTTTAAAACTGTTCAACTATTGTCACGGATCCCCCCGTTACTGCTGCTCATTCCATTCACCAGCTCCGGAGGTCTACTTCACCGGCCTTCTAGGTGTCACTGACATGGATCATTACCACCAACCCCGGATTGTCTTGTCTCATTACGCACACCTAGTTCACATTCCCCCTGATTAGTGTATGTATATATGTGCCCTCTGTTCCCCATTGTCGATTATTGTCCCATGTCCGTTGGTCTCGTGAGTACCGTGTATTGTGCTCTTGTTATTACGTGTCTCATCCATTTAGAGGTTTACACCTCGCTCTTTTGTTTGGGTTACAGCCCTATGTTATAGAGTTGAAGTCTGAAGTTTACATACACCTTAGCCAAATACATTTAAACTCAGTTTTTTACAATTCCTGACATTTAATCCTATAAAAATTCCCTGTCTTAGGTCAGTTAGGATCACCACTTTATTTTAAGAATGTGAAATGTCAGAATAATAGTAGAGAGAATGATTTATTTCAGCTTTTATTTATTTCATCACATTCCCAGTGGGTAAGAAGTTTACATACACTCAATTAGTATTTGGTAGCATTGCCTTTAAATTGTTTAACTTGGGTCAAACGTTTCGGGTAGCCTTCCACAAGCTTCCCACAATAAGTTAGGTGAATTCCTCCTTGACAGAGCTGGTGTAACTGAGTCAGGGTAGAAGGCCTCTTGCTCGCACACACATTTTCAGTTCGGC
This sequence comes from Coregonus lavaretus, assembly GCF_964263955.1. Lineage (NCBI taxonomy): Eukaryota > Metazoa > Chordata > Actinopteri > Salmoniformes > Salmonidae > Coregonus > Coregonus lavaretus. Next base: position 30,327,188 of record NC_140005.1, on the reverse strand, counting down.
CCACAAATGTTCTATAGGATTGAGGTCAGGGCTTTGTGATGGCCACTCCAATACCTTGACTTTGTTGTCCTTAAGCCATTTTGCCACAACTTTTGAAGTATGCTTGGGGTCATTGTCCATTTGGAAGACCCATTTGCGACCAAGCTTTTTCTCCAAAAAGTATGATCTTTGTCCCCATGTGCAGTTGCAAACCGTAGTCTGGCTTTTTTATGGCGGTTTTGGAGCAGTGGCTTCTTCCTTGCTGAATGGCCTTTCAGGTTATGTCGATATATGACTCGTTTTACTGTGGATATAGATACTTTTGTACCTGTTTCCTCCAGCATCTTCACAAGGTCCTTTGCTGTTGTTCTGGGATTGATTTGCACTTCTCGCACCAAAGTACGTTCATCTCTAGGAGACAGAACGCGTCTCCTTCCTGAGCGGTATGACGGCAGCGTGGTCCCATGGTGTTTATACTTGCGTACTATTGTTTGTACAGATGGATGTGGTACCTTCAGGCATTTGGAAATTACTCCCAAGGATGGACCAGACTTGTGGAGGTCTTACATTCTTTTTCTGAGGTCTTGGCTGATTTATTTTGATTTTCCCATGATGTCAAGCAAAGAGGCACTGAGTTTGAAGGTAGGCCTTATAATACTGCCACAGGTACACCTCCAATTGACTCAAATTATGTCAATTATCCTATCAGAAGCTTCTAAAGCCATGACATCATTTTCTGGAATTTTCCAAGCTGTTTAAAGCACAGTCAACTTAGTGTATGTAAACTTCTGAACCACTGGAATTGTGATACAGTGAATTATAAGTGAAATAATATGTCTAAACAATTGTTGGAAAAATGACTTGTGTCATGCACAAAGTAGATGTCCTAACCGACTTGCCAAAACTATAGTTTGTTAACAAGAAATGTGTGGAGTGGTTGAAAAACGAGTTTGAATGACTCCAACCTAAGTGTATGTAAACTTCCGACTTCAACTGTATATATATACGTGTTTGTTTAGGGCTTCGTCCCCGTTGTTTGTTATGACGTGCCTTGTGTTGGGTGGAGAAATAAAAACCCTAATACGTATTCCTGCGCCTGTCTTCCTATCATTATACTACGTGACAGAATATTCGACCCATAAATGGAGACAGCGGGAAAGGCCGAGCTGGCGACCATCGCAGAGACAGCAGCATCACGAGAACTGTCTCTCCAGACTCGGCAGCTGCTCGGAGTTCGCCCTGGAGTTCCGGACCATTGCGACCTCCACCAGATGGAACGAGTCGGCTCTGGTCACCGTTTTCCGCAGCGGACTGCAGGAGGATGTACAGATGGATTTAGCTTGCCGTGATGACAACCTGTCACTCGACCAGCTCATCAGCATGGCGATCTGGTTGGACAACCTCCTGCGGTCCCGACAAAGACCTGCGCAGAATCCGGAGCCCATGGCTACACCTGCTCCGTGGCCAGAGCCGATGGAGGTGGGCTCTGCACATTTGGCTAAGGCAGAGTGTAGGAGAGGGAGGAATCTGGGCCTCTGCTCCTATTGTGGAGAAAGGAGTCCTTCCTCCCCGACCTGCCCTCTATCCACTAATAGGTGAGGAGGTGACAAGCCAGGGAATTCCCTTGCTACAACCCAGATGGGATGCAAGATCTCCTCTACTTTTCTGTCAACTCAACCAGTGTGTTTTCCCATTAAATTCCCTGAATAACCTAGCCCCTCACTCCCATTAGCTCTGATTGATTCTGGAGCTGCCGTGAATCTTTTAGATAGCACACTGGCCACTGCATTACGCATCCCCTACAGTCACCCATTCTGGTTCGAGCCCTGGATAATCGTCCAATAGGGACTGAGCTCGTACATCACATCACTGTTCCCGTTTCTCTGCTGACCCATGACACTCATTTAGAACAGATCACCTTTTTGATTATAGACACCCCCACGCACCCCGTTGTTTTAGGTCTCCCCTTGTTGAGTTGGCATAACCCTGTTATTTCCTGGTCTGAGAGGAGACTGCTAGGTTGGTCGCAGGAGTGTAAGGGGAGTTGTCTCACGGTGTCTGTCAACGCCACTACGGTGGAAAGTCCGGACCACGCTACTCAAGTGGATTTACCAGAGGAATACCAGGATCTGCACCGGGTTTTCTCTAAGACCCAGGCTACACACCTGCCTCCTCATTGCCCCTGGGACTGTGCCATTGACCTGCTATCTGACACAGCCCTCCCGAGAGGACACGTCTATCCCCTCTCCTGTGCGGAGACCGAGGCCATGGAGACCTACGTACAGGAGAGCCTCCGGCAGGGTTTTATCCACCCCTATATGTCACCAGCCTCCTCAAGTTTATTTTTTGTTAAGAAGAAAGATGGGGGACTGCGCCCCTTCATTGATTATAGAACACTGAATAAAGCCACCGTTAAGTTCAGCTATCCTTTACCCCTCATCCCAACCATCATCGAACAAATGCACGGGGTGCAGTACTTCACGAAAATTGACTTGAGGAGCGCCTACAATCTGGTGCGCATTCGTGCAGGCGACGAATGGAAAACTGTATTTTCCACGACCACGGGGCATTACGAGTATCTCATAATGCCCTTTGGCCTGTCTAATGCTCCTTCAGCCTTCCAGGGCTTTTTTTAACGAAGTATTTCGGGACATGCTGGGATGGGGCGTAGTGGTTTATATAGACAACATTTTGGTCTATTCTGCTGACCGAGCCAAGCATGTCTCGTTAGTCAGGTCTGTGCTGGGAAGACTGTTGGAGCATCATCTCTATGTTAAACAACAGAAATGTTTGTTTTTCCAGCGGAGGGAGTGGAGATGGAGGAGCAATGCGTCAGCGCATTCAGGTCATGGCCCATCCCCAACTCCGTGAAAGCTGTCCACCGATTCCTGGAGTTCGCCAAATATTTCCTGAGGTTCATCCGGGGCTTCAGCACGGTGGTCGTGCCTCTTACCTCCCTGCTGAGAGGAGGTCCCCAACGGCTTCGTTGGATGGTGGAGGCGGAGAGGGCGTTCGAGACGCTGAAGGCTTGCTTCACCACTGCTCCTGTGCTGGCACATCCCGAACCCTCACTCCCATTCATCGTTGAGGTGGATGCCTCCGAAGTAGGAGTCGGGGCAGTGCTGTCCCAGTGCACTGGAACCCCTCCAAAACTGCAGCCCTGCGCCTTCTACTCCAAGCAGCTGAGCCCTGCCCAGAGGAACTACGATGTAGGGGACCGGGAACTCTTGGGGTCAAGAAGGCTCTGAAGGTGTGGAGGCACTGGCTGGAGGGGTCCAAACACGCTTTCCTGGTGTGGACGGACCACCGCAACATCATGGCAGCGAAGAGACTAAATCCAAGACAGGCCAGGTGGGCTCTATTCTTCACCAGGTTCCAATTCACACTTTCCTATAGTTTCTAGCCATCTTTGGAAAGCAAGTCAGGTAAAGAGCTTTTTTATGTCTTAAAGAGGCAGTTTCCATGTTAAAATGTTATGGGATGCATTTTTCTCCATTGTTTTTGATGGTAGGCCACTCTGGTAGGCCTACATTATAATCAAATAGCCTCCTTGGCCAATGTTAAAACTGTAACTTAAAGCGGGTACAGACTCAGTGTTCACAGTAAACGCGGGCCGGAAGTTGCACAGAATGTTTGATGTTCAAGTTTGCACTCAACAGACCTGAAATTTGCTCAGTGCCAGAAATTGTTTTAGGGAACATTGGACAGGAGGATGGGAAATAAGGTCCCACTGGGCACACCACGTAATTTAAATGTGGAGAATTGGGTAATATTTGGTTGATACGTTGATCAATGAGACTACAGCCTATTTTCACCAACTCAAAAAGATAGTCAAAAGTTTGTTGAAATCCAAATGTGTTATAACTATGCTTTCAACCATCTAAAAGCACAACGAAATTCCAATGGAAAATCAATGTCAGATTCTTTGTTAAATTGTCACCTAAATGTGATGTCACTTCGCTTTCAACCATTTAAAAGCACGACAAAGTTCAAATGGGAATACAATGTTAAATATTTTGATTATTTATACAACTTAATGTGTTATCACTGTCCTTCATGTACTAGCACAGACCTGTGACATTTGCATGCTATCTTGAACACGCACACTTTCTATGATTACATAAGACATTTATTGTTACAGTAACCTCAAAATGTGGCCAGGGAGGTGTTACTAATTTTTAAGTTTAATAAATGCTGTTACATTGCAATGTAGTGAACATTACGCCATAATCCAGTCCGTGTATTCATACTGTGGGATTCCAGTTTGACGTTTTACAGTAGCCAGAAAGCGGGCGTGATATTAATTAATTAAATTTTTTATTTAATTTGCCATTTAGCAGACGCTTTTATCCAAAGCGACTTACAGTCATGTGTGCATACATTTTTACATATGGGTGGTCCCGGGGATCGAACCCACTACCCTGGCATTACAAGCGCCATGCTCTACCAATTGAGCTACAGAGGACCACCCATATGCCATGTGAACCATGTAATGCCAGCATACTTCTGAGTAAAGTTAAACTAAAGTATATGAACGCCCCGACCTCAGTTCTTCTAAACATAATATTGAATTGTGTTTGGTTGACAATGCAGCAAAAAATCAACATTTAAAGGAGATGTATCTACTGCTTGGATAGTTCCACCTGAGCCACTGGCTTAATAAACTGTGAAATCGGGGAGGGGACTATGTCGAGAGTGTGCAAAGCTGTCATCAAGGGTGGCTATTTGAAGAATCTCAAATATAAAATATATTTTGATTTAGCACATGTTTGGTTACTACATGATTCCATATGTGTTATTTCATAGTTTTGATGTCGTCACTATTATTCTACAATGTAGAAAATAGTAAAAATAAAGAAAAACCCTTGAATGAGTAGGTGTGTCCAAACTTTTGACTGGTACTGTATATATATACAAAAATGGCACTAAAACTACTTCCATATACTTCCATTCATATTTTAAACTGGTACCTTCAGACGAGTTCCATGATGCTTGTGCTCGTGAGAGTCTCATCTTTCCACAGAGTGGTCATATTAGTTTTATAGGCCAATCTGTTCGGACACTACATACATTTTCGTGAGAAGACCAATTTTCAGGATGTCTTATGGTCTGACAAACACCGTTGTAGCTCGTCCACCTTCCACCGCAGTTACGGAAGGCCGCCATTGGTGGATGCGGTGGATTGAGATGCAGCCCATGCAAAAACATTGATACTGTATCTCTAGCTTAAACAGACAGTGTCACGGTTTCGGCCGAGACTGCTCCTCCTCCTGGTTCGGGCAGGCTTCGGCGGTCGTCGTCCCCGGAGTACTAGCTGCCACCGATCTATGTTTCATGTTCGTTTGGTTTTGTCTGGATGTTGTACACCTGTGTCTTGTTAGTCCTCGTTAGTGTCCTATTTAGTTCTCGTTGTGTGTGCTTGTCGTTGTGTGTGATTGAGCATCTGTTTTCGTGTTTGGAGCTACATTTTTCCCTCCAGTGTTTTGAGAGGGTTGTTTGCACATGTTTGTGCGTCATTTGTTTGGTCGCCTGTGTGCGTCTTGTATTTTTGCCTTCGGGCTTATGGTGCTTCTGTTGGATATATATTATATATTTTGCACTAAAGCCTTTGGACTGAGCCTCTGCGTCCTGCGCTTGATTCCTACACCACACCCACCTTCAGCACGCCCTGACAGAATCACACACCATAACTATGGAATCAGCAGGATCGGCAGGGACGCCTGTGTCGCTCGAGGAGCATCTCCGTGGGCAAGAGGACCAGATCCGACAACTGGAGACCGCTCTACAGGAAGTAATCAACATCATGCACCGATGGGAGGCCAGCAGGGTACCCACACCTCCACCTACCCTTTCCATCTTATCGGTCGGTCCACCAGTCCCAGGTTCGGAACCCAGGGGGATTCGGTTCTCGCTCCCGAGGGCGTATGACGGAACAGCTGCCGGGTGTCAGGGGTTCCTCCTGCAGGTGGAGCTCTACCTGGCCACTGTACACCCGGTGCCCTCGGGATACGAGAGCGTGTCCGCCCTCATATCCTGTCTCACGGGCAAGGCGTTGGAGTGGGCTAACGCCGAGTGGAGGAGGATGGACACCAACACCATCACCTACGCTGAGTTCTCCCGCCGCTTCAAGGCCGTGTTCGACCATCCACCTGAGGGCAAAGCGGCGGGGGAGCGGCTAGTCAATTTGAGACAGGGGAGGAGGAGCTCTCAGGTGTTCGCTCTAGAGTACCGGACTCTAGCGGCGGATGCAGGGTGGAATGAACGGGCTCTCATCGACCATTTTCGATGTAGCCTAAGAGAGGACGTTCAACGTGAGTTGGCCTGCAGGGATACCCATCTTACCTTCGACCAGTTGGTCGATATGTCCATCCGTCTGGACACCCTGCTGGCCACCCGTGGACGTCCCGAGGGGAGTCCGTCCATTCCGCCCTCCGGCACCTCCGAGCCGAGCCCTATGGAGCTCGGGGGTGCCGGCGCTAGAGAACGGAGTAGGAAGAGCCCGAGGGGGCCGGTCTCCTGCACCAAGTGCGGTCGTGGAGGGCACACTACGGCCAGGTGCTGGGGAGGGTTCTCCGGGAGTAACGGCAACAGGCCACGCACTGGGGGGGCCTCCCAGGTGAGTAGACGTCCCACTTACCCAGAGCTTTCTGTTGCACACTTTTGTATACCTGTTTGTTTCCCACAGGTTGCACCTCATTCCCAGCATAAGGCGCTAGTAGATTCAGGCGCAGCTGGGAATTTTGTTGATCGTAAGTTTTGTTTTGAGTTAGGGATCCCTCTCCTACCTGTTGACAAACCTTTTCCCGTTCATGCCTTAGACAGCCGCCCGTTGGGGTCGGGGTTGATCAGGGAGATCACAGCGCCACTTCGGATGTGTGCGCAGGGGGGTCATGAGGAGACTATACAGTTGTATCTGATCGACTCTCCTGCGTACCCAGTGGTGCTGGGGATTCCCTGGTTAAGCACCCATAACCCTGCTATTTCGTGGCAACAGAGGGCTCTCGATGGGTGGTCTGCTCAGTGCGAGGGGCGATGTCTGGGTGTTTCCGTGGGGGCGACTTCGGTGGAAAGTCCAAACCAAGTGCCCGCACTGCACATTCCGCCTGAATATGGGGATTTAGCACTCGTGTTTAGCAAGACTAGGGCGACGCAGTTGCCTCCTCATAGACAGGGGGATTGTGCGATTGATCTCCAGGCAGGAGCAGCGCTCCCACGGAGCCATGTGTATCCTTTGTCTCAAGAGGAGAGAAAAGCTATGGAGACTTATATAGCCGAATCTTTGAGACAGGGATACATTCGGCCCTCCACTTCTCCCGCCTCCTCGAGCTTCTTTTTTGTGAAAAAGAAAGATGGAGGGTTGCGCCCGTGCATTGATTACCGTGGTCTCAATCAGATTACTGTGAAATACAGTTATCCACTCCCTCTGATTGCGACCATGACGGAGTCATTGCATGGAGCGCGGTTTTTCACAAAACTGGATCTCAGAAGCGCGTATAACTTGGTGCGCATTAGGGAGGGTGACGAATGGAAGACAGCATTTAGTACCACGTCAGGTCATTTCGAATATCTCGTCATGCCATATGGGTTGATGAATGCTCCTTCAGTCTTCCAATCCTTCGTAGATAACATTTTCCGGGATATGCAGGGACAAGGGGTGGTCGTGTACATTGATGACATTCTGGTGTACTCGTCTACCCGAGCTGAGCATATAACCCTGGTGCGTCGTGTATTGAGGAGGCTGTTGGAGCATGACCTATATGTCAAGGCAGAGAAATGTCTGTTTTTCCAGGAGTCGGTCTCCTTTTTGGGTTATCGGTTGTCCGCGTCAGGGGTGAGAATGGAGGTGGATCGTGTGTCCGCTGTGCGTAATTGGCAAACCCCAACTACTGTAAAAGAGGTGCAGCAGTTTTTGGGCTTTGCGAATTACTACCGGAGGTTTATCGGGGGTTTTGGACAGGTGGCAGCTCCCATCACGTCCCTTCTGAAGGGGGTTGCGGTGCGCCTGCAGTGGTCAGCCGATGCGGACAGGGCCTTTAGGAGACTGAAGGACCTGTTTACGTCGGCTCCGGTGCTGGCGCATCCGGATCCTGCATTACCCTTTCAGGTCGAGGTAGACGCGTCTGAGGCTGGTATCGGGGCCGTTCTCTCTCAACGGTCCGGCACGCCACCTAAACTCTGCCCCTGTGCTTTTTACTCTAAGAAGCTCAGCCCGGCGGAGTGTAACTATGACGTTGGGGACAGGGAGCTGTTAGCTGTAGTTCAAGCCCTTAAGGTGTGGAGGCATTGGCTTGAGGGGGCTCAACACCCTTTCCTCATTTTGACTGACCATCGGAACCTGGAGTACATCCGGGCAGCGAGGAGACTGAACCCTCGCCAGGCTCGATGGAGTATGTTTCTCACCAGGTTCGTATTTAAAATCACGTACATCCCTGGGTCCCAGAATGGTAAGGCAGATGCGCTGTCCCGGCGGTATGACACGGAGGAGAGGTCCGTTGAGCCCACTCCCATACTACCGGAGTCTTGCCTTGTGGCACCGGTGGTGTGGGAGGTCGATGCCGAAATCGAGCGAGCGTTGCGTACCGACCCCAGCCCTCCACAGTGTCCTGAGGGTCGGAAGTACGTTCCGCGCGAGATTCGGGATCGACTCATTTACTGGGCTCACACGTCACCCTCCTCTGGACATCCGGGTATCGGCCGGACGGTGCATTGCCTTAGCACTAAATACTGGTGGCCCACTTTGGCTAGGGATGTGAGGGTTTATGTCTCCTCCTGCTCGGTGTGTGCCCAGTGTAAGGCGCCCCGACAACTGCCCAGGGGTAAGTTACAACCCCTGCCCGTTCCACAACGACCATGGTCCCACCTCTCGGTGGATTTTGTGACAGACCTTCCCCTCTCTCAGGGGAATACCACCATCCTGGTCGTTGTGGACCGGTTCTCTAAGGCCTGTCGTCTTCTCCCTATGTCGGGTCTTCCTACTGCCCTACAGACCGCTGAGGCCCTCTTTACCCATGTCTTCCGGCATTACGGGGTACCCGAGGATATAGTGTCTGATCGAGGTCCCCAGTTTACCTCTCGTATTTGGAGAGCGTTCATGGAGCGTTTGGGGGTCTCGGTTAGCCTTACCTCAGGGTACCACCCGGAGAGTAACGGGCAGGTAGAACGTGTCAACCAGGATGTGGGTAGGTTTCTGAGGTCGTATTGCCAGGACCGGCCGGAGGAGTGGGCACGGTACATTCCCTGGGCCGAGATGGCCCAGAACTCTCTCCGCCACTCCTCTACTAACCTAACCCCCTTCCAATGTGTGTTAGGTTACCAGCCGGTTCTGGCACCTTGGCAGCAGAGCCAGATCGAGGCCCCTGCGGTGGATGATTGGATGAGGCGCTCGGAGGAGACGTGGAACGCTGCCCACGTCCACCTGCAGCGGGCCGTCCTTCGTCACAAGGCGAGCGCCGATCTCCACCGCAGTGAGGGGCCGGTGTACGCACCCGGAGATCGAGTCTGGCTCTCTACCAGAAACCTACCCCTCCGCCTGCCCTGCCGGAAGCTGGGTCGGCAGTTTGTGGGGCCCTTTAAAGTCCTGAGAAGATTGAACGAGGTGTGTTATAGATTACATCTACCTGTTGAGTATAAGAATATTAACCCCTCGTTCCATGTGTCTCTTCTCAGGCCGGTGGTAGCTGGTCCACTCCAGGACAATGAGATAGGGGAGACTCCTCCGCCCCCACTGGACATCGAGGGGGCTCCGGCGTACACCGTTCGGTCCATCTTGGACTCTAGACGCCGGATGGGGGGTCTCCAGTATCTCGTGGAGTGGGAGGGGTACGGCCCGGAGGAGCGGTGCTGGGTGCCGCGGAGGGACATCCTAGACCCATCTCTCCTGTCGGAGTTCCAGCGGGACCATCCCGCGCGCCCTGCTCCGCGTCCTCCTGGTCGTCCCCGAGGCCGGGGTCGGCGCACGGCTGGAGCCGCGCGTCAAGGGGGGGGGTACTGTCACGGTTTCGGCCGAGACTGCTCCTCCTCCTGGTTCGGGCAGGCTTCGGCGGTCTTCGTCCCCGGAGTACTAGCTGCCACCGATCTATGTTTCATGTTCGTTTGGTTTTGTCTGGATGTTGTACACCTGTGTCTTGTTAGTCCTCGTTAGTGTCCTATTTAGTTCTCGTTGTGTGTGCTTGTCGTTGTGTGTGATTGAGCATCTGTTTTCGTGTTTGGAGCTACATTTTTCCCTCCAGTGTTTTGAGAGGGTTGTTTGCACATGTTTGTGCGTCATTTGTTTGGTCACCTGTGTGCGTCTTGTATTTTTGCCTTCGGGCTTATGGTGCTTCTGTTGGATATATATTATATATTTTGCACTAAAGCCTTTGGACTGAGCCTCTGCGTCCTGCGCTTGATTCCTACACAACACCCACCTTCAGCACGCCCTGACAGACAGATTTTGATGGGATTTTTTGTATTATACAAAATAGCTGTTGATGACTTCCCAAATGCTATATAGGCCTGAATAGCATAATTGATTATATATGATTGATAAAGTATGGTTACATTTCATTTGCTCTGTTAAACCTACCCTTTGGAATGACTTTGATAGCAACAGTGAATCTATTAAGTGGAGATTTCTCAACTATCATTCTCACGATAAAAGGGAAAGGGGGATACCTAGTCAGTTGCACAACTAAATGCATTCAACTGAAATGTGTCTTCTGAATTTAACCCAACCCCACAGTCGGTGACAAATGTCAAAGCTAAGCAGAGCTGGGCTTGGTTAAAACCCTGAATGGGAGACCAAAGGGTAGCTGTAGATATATGAACTCTCCAGTAGGAGGTGCTGCCCAGCCTATTGTTTTTTTCTGATAGTGGATATAACGTTGAAGATCTGACGTTGTTTTAAAAGATACAAATTCAACATATTTTATACAGGGTTTGTCAATAGAATGTGTTACCATGATGACATAATCCTGTGGTTGAAATTTCACCCTCATAACAATGGACTTGTATTCCATGTAGATTCCACGTCACAATATGTTGACAAATTAACAACGTTGACTTAACCAGTTTGTGCCCAGTGGGGTGGTGTCAAGATCCCTGGTGACGTGACAGAGACGCCTGTTAGTGTGTTAGCACCATTGGCCACATGGCTCCCCTTCTCATGTAGGGGACAGCCCTCAGAGGTTAATGGCCACTCTCTTCTGGCACTGATCATTACTCACACTGACCACAATCTAAACATGGGGGAAAAAACAAGACCATTCTTGTTCAAGGTCATGTGTTATTGTTTGATGTCAAATTTGTAGTGTGTGTAAGGGGTATTTTTCAACATGTTCTTCAACTGGTGATGTAATGTACTGTACAGTAAATGTGACTTGTATTGGGTGACACAATAGGTCTTGCATCTACATAAATCGCGTCTGACATTTTTATTTGTTTTAAACACACCCATAAATAATTGTTTTCTTAGAGACCACTACCAGACAGTCTGTGGTTACGCTAATTGCTGGCTATATTTGCACTAAGTGCTGCAGCAACATTGAGGCGGAGAAATACCAAGATCACTTTGCTTTGGGTCAATATCAAACCAATTTAGTCTTAGTCTGCTTGGTGCACATGCATGGATAATGAACAGCACAAGTACCATGGTGAAAAGCACTTAGGGCTCTATTCAATCTGCATCACTGAAGTTCAGCTTTACAGCGTAAGTGAAATTTAAAGGCAATGTTCCCGGTTTAGCATGTCGGCTCAATCAGAAATTACCTTTACATTTCTATTGCGGAATATGTAATGCTTCAACTTTACAGAATTAACAAAGCCCTTAGTATTAGATTAATTGGAAGTTTCATGACAATTTAATTCTGCTGCTCTATAGATTGCTCCATATGGAGAAGAAACGTTAGTGGGCGTGGTGTTTGGGAAACGTTTGTGAGTCCTGAGCTCGAAAAGATCAGAATTGGGGTGCCTGTGTAAACGCAGCCATAGAAACTTTTACCAGGAGAGTCAACATCTTTTCTCAGGTTTCCTCAATATCTAAGATGAGTAAAAGTGAAAATGTTCAGGTCGTAGGCTGTGGTAGGTTGAATCTAGCTTCTTCTTTGGCTTCTGGAAACAAGCCAGCTACTAAGCTAACATATGGAATTGTTTTAAGATGGTCATACCAAAGATAATTTAGCTATTTGATTTAGAATTTTAGGGCCCCTTTAGGTATAAACAAAAATATATATATTTTGAATAAAACATTGAATTTGGCCTTACTGCTATTAGCTCATAGAAATGCCTTCATAAGCACTACATAAATGTGTTACAAAGCATCTATAACTGTATCTCATGCTTTATAAAGGGTTCATAAATGTGGCATAACTGTGTGAAGACATCACCAATGCAGAGCCATCATCCCATTTAAATACCTCTCACACCCTACAGTAACCTGTGGATCATGAGAGAACCTTCATAAATCAGCAGAACATTAACCTATTTATTGACACGTTAATACTTAGTTTGAAGTGAGACACCTTCGGTCATTAATAACACATCCATAAAGACTATATCACATGACGCTGTACTTAATTTAAAGTCAGACCCCTTTGGTCATTTATAACACATGCATAAATGCCTTGTATCATATGACGCTGTACCTACTATAAAGTCAGACACCTTTGGTCATTCATGACACATACAGAAAGGCTTAATGATGTAAACACAAATGTATTAACACTTAAGTATTTGTTTTATCAGCTAAAACAAATAAACATTAAAAACATGTTTAAACCATACATTTTATTTTATTTTTTACATAAAACAATACAAATACATTAACTTTAAAAAAGTCCAACAATGCAATTACATTGAACATTACACAGGGCTGTGAACAGTGTAGCTTGTCCCTGAGCTGGCGGACAAATGTTTATTGCCTTTCTGCCTACTGGAGGTACTGCATGTTGGTTTAATCCTTAAAAGTAACAACAAAGAAAGTTAGCAGGTCTGTTAGGAAATCCCTTTGTCACACCATCTGGATAAGTGCATTTCTGTGCTGTGCCGGAATTACTCTAAATGGGGAGATGGGACACTCCATTCGATTCCTATTATTACTGTAAATTCCTCTTTCATTTACAAATCTTATGATGTGACTATGAGACATGACTGTATAGACGTGTTGGTTGCTTTAGTAACAAAACCGACGCATGCGCAACTATGGGTCAAAACAGACGGGGTTGATTTAAGCTGAAACCACACAGAGATAAAATGTGCATGCGAGAGTAGAGAGCGTAAATTCACATACACTGCATAGTGTATGCTTAATTTTCATGAGAATCCATAATAAACAGTTGTATTTGTTATGTTCGCTATGTAGCCCTTGTGAATTATTGTTGAGTGTTCCTTTTGACTCAATTTATGTCATATGGGAGCCACCGTACCTGCCTCCTGCTTTGTTGGCACACGAACGTGAGGGGAGTTGTAGCTCATACACCACAGTAGTTTATAAAGTATTTAGCTAATCTCGTTCTTCCTACATAACAGTATTCTCTCTTGAATGGAGGTCCTGGAGTTTCCCAGCTGTAGCCTGCCTAGGCTGTATGCCTGTACTCAAAATCAACAAAGATAGCCAGAAAAGTATTGTTTTCAAATATGTATTATTGGCACTGGCAGCTAAACTTAAACACTAAATAGACAATTTTTAACTATAAATGTCACAATTCCAGATGTAACAATGCACAAACAGTCTATTAATAATGTAAAATTAACAGATGTACAGAAAACTCATGTGAAGGCCAAATTACAGAGGAGGAATTTCTTGATGCAATTAAAGCCTTTAAATCCGGGCTGGATGGCATCCCAGTTGAGGTATACCAAACCTTTTTTGATGTACTCAGAGGACCGTTATTATAATGTTTTAACCATTGTAGGCTGATGATTCATGTTTTATTTTAAATCCACAATTTGGATCTAGATAATTTTTCTAACCTCTCTGGATTACAACCAAATTATGATAAGTGTACTATACTTTTACATTACTGTGTAGTTTACGAAGAAAATGGTCTGACGGTGAAGTGGTCATTTTTCCCTTTATTCCGATTGCAACCTTTCACTTGAAAATGAAATAATCTCCAAAATATTGCTATTTTTTAAACAAGCCATAGAAAGTTGGTTGCAATTTCAGTTTAATCCACCAGAAAAGACAGAACAAATATTACAACAAATATTTTGGATAAACTCAAATATACTAATTGATTAGAAAAATGTTATTTTTGGAAAAAATGTTTAAAAACGGTATAGTCTTTGTAAATGATATCATAAATAGGACTGGTGGAGTTATGTCACACATGCAGCTAACGAAAATAATAATTTAGGCAGGTTACCTTTGCTTCCTTGGGCACAGGGACTATGGTGGTCTGCTTGAAACATGTAGCTATTACAGACTCGGTCAGGGAGTAGGATTCAATCTTAGTCCTGTATTGACGCTTTGCCTGTTTGATGGTTCGTCTGAGGGCGTAGCGGGATTTCTTACAAGCGTCCGGATTAGTGTCCCGCTCCTTTAAAGCGGCGGCTCTAGCCTTTAGCTCGATGCTCATGTTCCCTGTAATCAATAAAGGAAAACGACACAAAAAAATCTAAATTTCTTAGTTTTTCCCAGAACTCAAAAGTCGTGCTCTGATGTGGTTTAAGAATAGTTGTGAACACAAAAAATCTAATTTGGTTGTAATTCTATATGAGAAAACGTGTGAGGAAACCAGCATTTTTGGGGGTGGGGAAATCCAAAACGTAATAACAAAACCGAGAAAACGGAATTTGGGAAAAAATAACAGAATTAGGCAAAAAACTTCAACTTAAACTAAAACATTTTGGGAAAAGTTGGAAGTCAGGTCCAATATTGGCTATATACCCAAGAGGGAAAGAGGTTGGGCAATCCTAGAAACGTTTATATAACGTGTAATATAATATACATAATTTAGCAGATGCTTTTATCCAAAGCGACTTACAGTCATGAGGGCAAAATGTTTTACTTATGGGTGGTCCCGGCAATCAAACCCACTATCCTGGCATTGCAATGCTCTACCAAGATGCATGACAAGGTTATAAATGCTTTGCGAAGCCTCAATTTAATATGATTTATAAAGCCTTTATTAAGCGGTGCTTATGCCACCCTTTATAAAGCACAGGTTTATGTCATATTTGACATAGTGAGTTATGTCACATTTGACATTGGTGGTTATGTCACACAGTTATGGCACATTTATTAACCATTTATAGAGTATGACATACAGTTATAGATGATTTGTTGACACATTTATGTAGTGTTTATGAAGGCTTTATGAAGCCTTTATAAGCTGCACATAATTTAAAGCGGGACCGAGATGGTCAACAAGACAAACCAGATAATTTCAAGTGTCTTCATATTTCACAATCAAGTGATCTTGTTTGAATTTAGGATGTAAAAAAAAATGGGGAAAGATGGAAGAAAAAAGTGCACAGATTTAGTGACATCACTTCCATTATGGACTCCTTCCTCCTTTAAGAGAGTGAGTTGGTGCCGACCACAGGGTAGAGGAGCCTGGAACACTGTGGGGAAACATCTTGACTGGACTGACCAGACGCACAGCACATCTGGATGTACACTTAGTCTAGAGGACTCTCGCTCCAGCCAACAAGGTTTGTAAGATTAAGTACTGTAAGTTTTATATGTCAAACATGGGCTAGTGTTTTTCACTAGTGTAAGAACATTTATAAATATTGAAGAACTGCCGATATAATCACAGTAAACTGTTCGTTTTGATCATATTTAGGGTAAACTTAATTGAATTTCTGTCTCTCCTCTCATTTTACAAAAGAGAGGATTACTGTGTGAAGGTTTATTTTGTCAGACTTTTAAACACTTTCCAGACTTTTCTTTTAGTTTTGTCTGTTTTGTCATGTTGCAGCTGATGAGGATACTGGTATGTGAAACAATGACAACAGGATAAGGTGTAAGCCTACTAGCTGCTTGTATCATAATGCTTAGAACAATTATTGAACAATGTTTTGGCTCCCAAATGTTTCCATAACAAGAAACACTGATCATCAAATCAGATTGATGCGCCGAATACAACAGGTGTATACTTTACATTGAAATACTTTCCCAACAATGCAGAGTTTAAAGTAAGAAAAGATGAGCAAATCAAAAATGTTTTACAAGGAAATAGTAACACAATCAAATAACAATCATGATGCTATATACAAGGAGTATTGGTACCGAGTGTGCTCCTAATCTCAGCTCATTACCTGTATAAAAGACACCTGGTAGCCAGAAATCTTTCTGATTGAGAAGGGGTCAAATAAAAATGCAAATCAATTCATAACATTTTTGACATGCGTTTTTCAGGATTTTTTTGTTGTTATTCTGTCTCTCACTGTTCAAATAAACCTACCATTAAAATGATAGACTAATCATTTCTTTGTCAGTGGGCAAACGTACCAAATCAGCAGGGGATCAAATACTTTTTTCCCTCACTGTATGTTGTTGTAGCCTATATAGGATCTTTTCTTGTCCCTACATTTTTTTTACAATAGGGTAGCTTTTCAAGCTGCATACCCGGGGACTGGGAGGGAGCACACTCAGTGTAGCCACGGGAGCGGACATAGTGTAGGCTATCTATGATTTCGTTATCTGATCAACTTTTTTCTTTCTTTCGCTGTGTAAATTGACTGGATATTCACTGCAGTATTAAGCCTAACATTGAGCTTATGAATTATGGGCTAATATGCATAAGCTTCTAACTTCGGCTATAGGCTACATCCAGCGCTGGTCCTTGCCGTTCTGCCTCACTAGGCGATACCAAAAAATACAACCCCTGCTAAATTAGAATAGTCCCAGTAAGCAAAATTACGTTGAAAATACTTCTAAAATACATATTTCCCAGACATTGAAGTTAGGTTCAATTTAGGTTCTGAACGAAAGGTGAAAATACCTATTTTCCGTACATTTAGAATACATATTTTCCAGGACGTTGAAAAGGCATCCTTTCCGGATGTTGAAAAATATGTATTTTCCGGAAGTTGAAAATATGTATTTTCCGGATGTTGAAATCAGGCTAGTTTTTGGCTCTGAATGAAAGTTTAAAAGACGTAATTTATTGACGTCTATGTTTGAGCCAAATCAAGGCTGGCCCATACCGGACAAAATCTGAACCAAACATAGACGTCTATGATTGGTTCAGATTTGATTCAGTCTGGACCAAAATCAATGTCCGTGGAAGTTAAAATCAAGGCCGGTCTGGACCGCACCAAAAAAATATGCCCAAAAGGCGTCGCCGTCAGTCCGGTCTGGACATGACCAAATAAAGACGTCCAAAAGACATCGGCTAGTGCTTACCATGGAATTTTATGAATGCCCATACATGTGGTAGGCCCACCATTTGTGAAACAGGCCGTTGCATTGGCTTTATTAGTCCTGATTCCTGTGACTAATCAATTTGGCTATTTAGGCTGTGAATATCAGCTACCCAATTTTATCAGGAGTTATCATGAGCCTATTTGCAATGTGTTTACACAGCAGGAAATGCAGCAGTATTTTCTTTTTCGCTATGATCAACTTGTCAAAAATGGATGGATACAAACTTGACACCACTGATCATTACAATGGGGTGAAACTCCTTAAACAGTTGTGATTGTCTATTCCATATTGTACATATACGGGACACCGATCCCGTAGAGGTTAAGAATAGTCTGATGGGTGATAATATCAGCCTATCACTTGTGAATGATGTATTATCACATGTGAATGATGCCCAGCTTGTGCATTTTTGTTGTTGACTTTTTCAAATCATAGTCGCACACCTCATATATCCTAGCCCATCGGCCTATATGTTTTGATAAGGTTTGTATCACAACTAAAGTGGCCAAATAACTTCTTAAAATGTAGCACATTAATCCGCTTTATAACCGGTGTCGAGCCTAACTGGCGTACATAGGCTGTTCATGAGTTTCAAGTTTGGGGAAGATAATTTTCACCATAACAATGCACCTTTATGCATTATCGCATTTGCCGTCACTTTCCAGAACAGTGTTTCCCAACTAATTGATTGCATTTTTGAACATTCACACTTATAGCCTACTGCTGTGTACGCATTGCTGTGCTTATAATGTGAAAAAAATAGCCTAATAGTTTATCAACATTTTAAGCTAAATGATCAGCCTCATTGCATTTAAAAGGTTTTTTGATGCGAGTGGTTGTATTAATTTGGGATCTATCGCATCCGACAACTGGCAGTATGTTTGGAATATTTATTTATTGCACAGAAGGACAAGTTGACCAATAGAATAGGTCAACTTTTGTACTACGGGGATAGTAGATTGACATAGGCTAGTGCTTTTGCTGTTCGTTAGGCCTAATCATCTTGTTGGCTGACGAAAAGTAGGCTAAATATGGACAGTTCTAACATCAATATGCGCCTCCGAATTCGCGCGCAGTTGCGTCCCCAATGTGTCATGTGACGGCTACATCTGAGAGAGCCATGTGAGTGAGAGGTGCTTCGGAGCACTGCAGCCGGGAGAAGGGAATTATAATTAGCCTATTATATATTCAGCCCAATGGCACAACGGCCACACAATTTTTTAGGGGGCATTATGGCCACACAAGGGGGATGCCACAGGGAAATTTGAGGCTTGGTGAGAATATTATCAAGTGCTTGTCAAATTCTAAATGAGAGACTGATGATGTGTGTGCAGCTTGCAACTTTTTTCAAATCATCATTAGAGTCCCATCATGCAGCCTTGTATTAACCTCTACGGGATCGGTGTCCCGTATATGGGACGGTTGAGCTAATGTGCGCTAATGTGATTAGCATGACTGTTGTAAGTAACAGCTACCTTTCCAGAAAGCTTAAATTCTTGTTAATCTAACTGCACTGTCCAATTTACAGTAGCTATTACAGTGAAAAAATACCATGCTATTGTTTGAGGTGAGTGCACAACAACAAAAAATGTATCACGGCAACTGGTTTGATACATTCACCTCTGAAGGTAAATAATGTACTTACATTGTCACGCCCTGGCTCTGGGGACTCTTAGATGTTGAGCCAGGGTGTGTAGGTTCTATGTTATAGTTTTCTATGTTTTGTTCTAGATCGTTTAGTTCTATGTTGGCCAGGGTGGTTCCCAATCAGAGGCAGCTGTAGCTCTTTGTCTCTGATTGGGGACCATACTTAGGCAGCCTGTTTTGCACTAGTCGGTGTGGGATCTTGTTCCGTAAAGGTTTGTGTATGTAACCTCAGGACTTCACGTATCGTTTATTGTTTTGGTTCGTTGTGTGTACAAGTAATAAAGATGTACGCTTACCACGCTGCGCCTTGGTCCGTGTCTTCCGTCAACGATCGTGACATACATTCAGTAATCTTGCTCTGATTTGTCATCCTAAGGGTCCCAGAGATAAAATGTTGCATATTTTTGTTTGATACAATACATTTTTATATTCAAATGTAGGAACTGGGTTCTACAGTTTGAACCCCTGCTGTCTCTGGCTCCACATCCACCCCGCCCGGCCATCTAGATGTGTGAAAGTTAGTGTATAAGCTAATGATCCATCGTGTATGACATTCCTGGGAGTGTGTAAACGTACATTTTATATTACCATACAATTTTTGTATGTTCTCTATAGTTATGTACTTGAAAATGTATTCACTGGATCAATCTCAAACTTTGCACACATACTGCTGCCATCTAGTGGCCAAAATCTAAATTGCGCCTAAACTGCAATATTATATTGTGGCCTTTCTCTTGCATTTCAAAGATGATGGAACAAAAGAAAAGAAAAGAAAACACATGTTTTATTGTTTGTATTATCTTTTACCAGATCTAATGTGTTATATTCTCCTACATTAATTTCCACAAACTTCAAAGTGTTTCCTTTCAAATGGTATCAAGAATATGCATATCCTTGCTTCAGGTCCTGAGCTACAGGCAGTTAGATTTTGGTATGTCATTTTAGGTGAAAATTGAAAAAAATGGTCCGATCCTTAAGAGGTTTTAAGAGGTTAAACATCAAAACATATAGCCCAACATTTGTATCACGACTAAAGTTATATAAATAACTCTAAATTAAGCATATAGGAGTACCTATTTCTTTGTTAACCGTTCAACACAGAATAGCCGCATGTGTGCACTCCCTCAAATCTTTTGGAGAAAATAACCTTTATATTTTATAAAGCTATGTTCAATTGTATTCTTCATACTATAAAATAATTTTAAAATAATGCCACAGAATTCTAAGAAATTCTTGTTTGCTATATGAACTAGTGTAGGCCACAGCCATAGGGCATAGCCAGATCAGGGCCTAACACAAGGACAACTCAGAGTATGCTATTCTGTTCTTCTGAAATAGACTACATTTTCTTCATATCATGCTTCTTTAGACCTCTCTAAAATAAATAATGGATGTATTGTGATGGTGTAGGCTATATTAAATGGATTTAGACTTTTTTAAATGTAGATGTTCTGAAGGTCTGCATCAGTGGCTTGTAGCCTATGTGTGTAAGCCAGGAGAAGCTAAACTTGTTTATGCTAATTAACGGTCAATTACCGTGAGACCGGCAGTTATTTGCTTGACAATCACCAGCTGACAACATTTCATGACTGCCACAGCCCTAGGTAAATCAAGATGTTTTTTCTATTTGCACGAACACACTCACACACACACACACACACACACACTCACAGAGAGAGAGAGAGAGAGAGAGAGTGAGAGAGAGAGAGAGAGAGAGAGAGAGAGAGAGAGAGAGAGAGAGAGAGAGAGAGAGAGAAAAAGAAATCAGAACCATGGAAAGCCACATCATCTTTAGCATACCTTGATTGGACTAAGTTGTTTTTGATATCTTTTTGTTGTCACTGTATTAGACTAAGCATAGGTGACTTGATGATGTTGAAATGTTGAAGTTGAAATGGTGCTGGAATAGTGTAGGCAGCTCCTGCTTTCTTTGGGACTTGTGGTAACTCTCCGTGGTTCTAAATCAATATTTGTTTAGTGGTCCGAAAATTTCGGAAACATTAACTTGCTTGACCATGCTGTAGGTCATGTAACGGTTGCTCTCTGCTTTTGTGATGAAACAAAGGTATGGTTGAATTTATTCTGCCACTGTGTCTTCTTATTGTCTCGGCCTTAGGCCTATATATCACAGATGCAAGGCTTATGAACTAAGAGGTTAAACAGCAAACAATGCAATGAATATGTTAGTTTTTTTCTGGCTTGGCTTCCCCAGCAATTTTACCCACACTCCGCTACTGTACACCATATGAGTGGCCTGCTAATGTACCTTTCTGGAACTTCTAAACTGTGGAGAATAGACCCAAACTGTTCCAAATGGTTGCATAATCAGGCCCAGGCTGTTGGCCTGTGCAGTTATTTCGGCATGAAACAAAACAGGACATGTGAGCGGTTATTCAAATTCACTAGATAACAATAATAAATTCCTCATTGCACTGTGTTGTTTTAGCCCAGTTATAATCATTTTCTTGTCTAAAAACGGAACGTAGGCCTAATCAATAGTGATTCTTTGCGTGCCCGGGGACCACAGAGCGCAGCCTGGAGGAACGCACTACAGATCTGCCATTTCATAATCTGTTAATTTATTTTTCTTGCACTTTGACAGGTAAATATTTAGCCTATAGCCCTAATATTTAGAATCCTACAGGACTGGTTCCAAAATCTGATAGGGTTTTTTCTATTGGATTCTTGTATTGGAATCATATAGGATAGAATCTCATAGGAGTCCAATAGGACTGGTTCCAAAATCTGATAGGATTTTTCTATTGGAATCCTATAGGATAGAATCCCATAGGAGTCCAATATGACTGGTTCCAAAATCTGATAGGTTTGAATCACTTTCATATTGTGGTTGTGTGTTGAAGAGGTTCAGAATCTCAGGGAATTATCACTGGTGTAAGTAGGCAAAGAGATGGAGATTGTGCTCCTGCGAGACATGGGAGAAATATTCAATACCAGTAAACTGAAGAACAATCTTGATTGCAGTTTAACATAAATGTTCAGGTTTCTGTGCCATATTTAGTTACGAGATTGTCCAATAAAGCTACATACTCTATTATTTCAGATTATTTGCCTAATTTCCTTTACGTGGACAGTGTGTGTTACTAAATTCCACAACCTCACGTTGATAAAATATAGAATTTGGCCTTTACTAATATAGCCCAGAGAAACACATTGAATAACACATTCATAAATGGCAAAACTGACAGTGAAAAAATTAAACATAAGAAACAAGGTTTTTTACAAGTTTGTCCTATATCTAGGAGATATAAGAAAGCTCAGGAAATATATATATTTTTTACACATATTGAACCACTTTTTGGGGTAGGCACAAAACTACCTTCATACTTCCATTCATTTTTAAACCAGTATCGGTTACCTTCAGACGAGTCCCGTGACACTTGTTTGGGGGTCGTAGAGCAAAACGGAGAACATCATCTTGTTCGTGAGAATCTCCCCTTTCCACAGTGGGGTTACATTAGTTTGTAGCCAAACGGTTTGAACGCTACAAACTGACGTTCGCACATCAATGCTACCGACTTCAGATGAGTCTCCTGACACCATCGTGAGAGTTTCCCCTTTCCGTAGAGTGGTCATAATAGTTTGTAAGTCAAACCGTTCGGACGCTACAGACGTTTTCGTGAGAAGACTGATTTTCGGGATGTCTCATGGTCTGACAAACACCGCTCTAGCTCTGCCACTTTTCACCGAAGACGCAGAAGTGCGACATCGGCGGATGCGGAGCATTGAGAAGCATCCAATGCAAAATAAACATATCTAGCTTAAACTGACGGATTTTGATGGGTATTTTTTTATTATGTTACTTAGTGCGTCAATCTACTCTAGGGAGCTAAACTAGCAAGTCTGTTTGTTTGCTTACCACAGCAACTACTGTAGCTTTCTAGTAAACTTGCTGACTACTTCAGTGGATGTGGAACACATTTCTACCGGCAAATGAACACACAAATGAACACATTATAGCCATGGTATAAAAGGGATAATCAACTCAGGGCTCAACGCGTTCTCTGGAAAATAATACATCTCTGTGGAAGGTCAGTTCCACTCCGCTAGCCCGTCATGGAACACACCTTCTACATCATTCATTATTTTCCATAGAATGCATAGACCCTCGTTGATCATCTCTTCTTGTTGTATTGTACTGGAACTTATGACAACAAACTATAATTAATTGGGATCAATTAAGAAAAACGTTCTAATAGAATTCTGATTGGGGTGACAAAATCCTGCAAGACTTTGCAAAAAACTATAGGATCCAATTGGATTACTTTTGATTTTCATTGTGGGAAAAAAGTAGTCCAAAAGGATTCTGATAGCGGTGACACCAAATCCTATAGGATTGTGAGAATCCTATAGGGTCCAATAGGATTACTTTTGATTCCCAATAGGGAAAAATAAGTCCAATAAGATTCTGATACAGGTGACACAAAATCCTATAGCACTGCTAGAATCTTATGAGATCCAACAGAATAACTTTTTATTTCCAATAGGAAAAAAGTAGTCCAATAAGATTCTGATAGAGGTGACACAAAATCCTATAGGATTGTGAGAATCCTATAGGATTCTATTGGAAAAATCACTAATCCTATAGGAGCTTTGGACTAGGGCACCTCCAATGTGTCTGTGCTCCCAGGGTTATGTGGGAATGTCCCTCCCCGGAGAAAGCCACAGATAAGGTGTGCTTGACCCCTGTGTTAGCACACAGTTGGCCAACCATCCAAACAATGTCATAAATCAGGATTGAGTCATCACACTGGGCCTCAGCACCTGCAAGTCACCTTCTATCATTCTTCCACTACACCTCTGACACCGCCTGGTATAGAGGTCCTGGATGGCAGGGAGCTCGGCCCCAGTGATGTACTGGGCCGTATGCATTACCATCTGTAGCGCCTTGCGGTCGGATGTCAAACAGTTTCCATACCAAGCGGTGATGCAGCCAGTCAAGATGATCTCAATGGTGCAGCTATAGAACTTTGAGGATCTGAGTGCCCATGCCAAATCTTTTCAGCATCCTGAGGGGGAAGAGGCATTGTTGTGCCAGCTTCACGACTGTGTTGGTGTGTTTGGACCATGATAGGTCCTTAGTGATGTGGACACCGAGGAACTTGAAGCTTTCGACCCACTCAACTACAGCCCCGTCGATGTGAATGGAGGTGTGCTTGGCCCTCCGTTTCCGGAGTCCACATAGATGTTGAGGGTGAGGTTGTTGTCTTGGCACCACACTGCCAGGTCTCTGACCTCCCTGTAGGCTGCCTCATGGTGTTGGTGATCAGGCCTACCATCGTTGTGTCGTCGGCAAACTTAATCATGGTGTTGGAGTCATGCGCGGCCACGCAGTCATGGGTGAACAGGGTATGCGTCCTGGTAACTTTCATGAATACTACATTTCTTTCTCTACCTGTCTTTTAGTTCCTGTCCATATGATATTTACAAGATATGCACATAAAGATATGCATAAGGAATAACACACTGAAGCAACCACTTAGCCACTTGTACTGTTCTCTAATAAGACAACTTCCTGATGATGACTTTCAGACACAGTATCTCTGACTAAATAATAAAAAAGTCACAGGGAACAGCAAAGTTCAATATTGTGCCGAGTTATTAAAGCGCGACTGCCACTATAAAGCAACTAATCCCTTTGAAAACGGCCTATGTGACATCGATATGAGTCAGAAACATTTATTCTAGGGTCAAAATTGACTACAAAGTGTAAATAGGATAATTTTGGTCATGAAGTCAGTCTCGTCTAAAACTAAGATTGGAACCTCAGTGTGTCACAACCAGTAAATGAAGGTTGGGTTTGGATCACAATTATGTAGACCAAGCCTCCACAGCCAAAGTTGTATGGTTTGCATGCCTTGCCGAAGGACATTTTTTACATTTTAGTCATTTAGCAGACGCTCTTATCCAGAGCAACTTAGCGCATACATTTTCATACTGGCCCCCCATGGGAAACGAACCCACAACCCTGGCGTTGCAAGCGCAATGCTCTACCAACTGAGCTACAGGGGACCTTAGTATGCAGAATCAGTTGTTGGAGTTCATCGGTCCCCATGCCTGCACCAGTAATGCTAGCTTGGTGTGCAACGACCGGGGGTGGTGAGTATAACCAAAGATACTGGAATATAATGACCTCTGGTGTAACTTAGCTAACAACGTTAGATAACGTTATTGCTGGTTATGTAGGTAGCCATCTTTTGATAAAGCGAGGCAGGCTAGCTAACGTTAGCGTACCTCATTACAACTTAGGTCGTAGCGCATACAAGTTTGTGTATTGTCTAGATACTGCTGGTTATGTAACATTATCATTTGATAATGCTAGCGGGGCAGGCTAGCTAGCTAGCTACAAGCTAGCTAATGTTGTGAAAAGTTATATTAAAAAATACCTGGTTTGATAAACTAGTAGGTAAATTACCCAGCTAAGCAGATACAAGTAGTAGAGTAATTTTGGTTGTGAAGTGCATTATCAAAAAGCTTTGTCCTTTCTTTTCAACAAAATGCAATTTACCACTTGGCTGTCTATTGTATCACCCTGTCACAGGCCCTCCCAGTCAACACCACCTCCAGTTTCCATTGATCATCCATTAGATGTTTCTACAACAGGTACACACCTGCCTATGTAAGGTCCCACAGTTGACAGTGCATGTCAGAGTAAAAACCAAGCCATGAGGTCAAAGGAATTGTCCGTAAAGCTCAGAGACAGGATTGTATTGAGGCACAGATCTGGGGAAGGGTAGCAAAACATGTCTGCAGCATTGAACATCCCCAAGAACACAGTGGCCTCCATCATTCTTAAATAGAAGAAGTTTGGAACCACCAAGACTCTTGCTAGAGCTGGCCGCCCGGCCAAACTGAGCAATCGGGGGAGAAGGGCCTTGGTCAGGGAGGTGACCAAGAACCCGATGGTCACTCTGACAGAGCTCTAGAGTTACTCTGTAGAGATGGGAGAATCTTCCAGAAGGACAACCATCTCTGCAGCACTCCATCAATCAGGCCTTTATGGTAGAGCGGCCAGACGGATGCCACTCCTCAGTAAAAGGCACATGACAGCCTGTTTGGAGTTTGCCAAAAGGCACCTAAAGACTCTCAGATCATGAGAAACAAGATTATCTGGTCTGATGAAACAAGATTGAACTCTTTGGCCTGAATGCCAAGCGTCACATCTTGAGGAAACCTGGCACCATCCCTAGGGTGATGCATGGTGGTGGCAGCATTTATGCTGTGGGGATGTTTTTCAGCGGCAGGGACTGGGAGACTAGTCAGGATCGAGGGAAAGATGAACGGAGCAAAGTACAGAGAGATCCTTCATGAAAACCTACTCCTGAGCGCTCAGGACCTCAGACTGGGGCGAAGGTTCACCCTTCAACAGGACAACGACCCTAAGCACACAGCCAAGAAAACGCAGGAGTGGCTTTGAGACAAGTCTCTGAATGTCCTTGAGTGGCCCAGCCAGAGCCCGGGCTTGAACCCAATCTAACATCTCTGGAGAGACCTGAAAATAGCTGTGCAGCGACGCTCCCCCTCCAACCTGACAGAGCTTGAGAGGAACTGCAGAGAAGAAAGGGAGAAACTCCCCAAATGCAGGTGTGCCAAGCTTGTAGCGTCATACTCAATAAGACTCGAGGCTGTAATTGCTGCCAAAGGTGCTTCAACAAAGTACTGAGTAAAGGGTTTGAATAGTTAAGTAAATGTAATATTTCAGTTTTTTTTATTTATAAATGTGCAAACATTTCTAAAAACCTTTTTTTTTGCTTTGGGATTATGGGGTATTGTGTGTAGATTGATGAGGGGAAAAAACAATTTAATACATTTTAGAATAAGGATGTGACGTAACAAAATGTGGAAAAAGTAAACTGGTCTGAATAGTTTCCGAATGCTCCGTACATTTTGGCTTCTCCAAGTTTTTGTCAATATGACATGCCTAAAATGAGAACATATTTTTTCATTTTAGTTTATTTTCATTTAAATACCGTAAAACTTCAATTAATAGCCCTGGCGTTTCTTTGCTTAAATCACTGAACACAACAGGGTTTTATTAGAGACAGGCTTCTATTTGAAGCAGGCGTCTATTTCCTTAATGCACACAGCTTTTGCTAATTTGTATAGTTCCAGCATTCACTTCCAGCATTTTAATCAATTTCTTCATTTCTAGCACTAATGTGTTATCATTTACACACGGTGTCATGTTTCTTTCATCTTAGTATGCCTCCATTTCAAAAACAAAAATAACTAATAATTATTCTCCTCTTTGACTGTGCATTTCCGGCAGTTCTAACTTTCACCACTAGAGGGTGAGTGGCCTATTTCTAGAGGTCTGTACTCCCGAAATTGTGTTTGTGCTTGCCAGTTAGCTAGTAGTTCTCAGCTGTTAGCAGCCAATGGCTAGCAGTTTCTTACTTGCGATAAAACCGGATGATTGTCATCATTTTTTCAGAGTCATTACTGAATTATTTAATGTAACAAATCAAACATTAAACCTCAAACAATTAATGGTAATTCATGCTAACAATTAACTTACACTGAGGGAAAAAAGTATTTGATCCCCTGCTGATTTTGTACGTTTGCCCACTGACAAAGAAATTATCAGTCTATAATTTTAATGGTAGGTTTATTTGAACAGTGAGAGACAGAATAACAACAAAAAAATCCAGAAAACGCATGTCAAAAATGTTATAAATTGATTTACATTTTAATGAGGGAAATAAGTATTTGACCCCCTCTCAATCAGAAAGATTTCAGGCTCCCAGGTGTCTTTTATACAGGTAACGAGCTGAGATTAGGAGCACACTCTTAAAGGGAGTGCTCCTAATCTCAGCTTGTTACCTGTATAAAAGACACCTGTCCACAGAAGCAATCAATCAATCAGATTCCAAACTCTCCACCATGACCAAGACCAAAGAGCTCTCCAAGGATGTCAGGGACAAGATTGTAGACCTACGCAAGGCTGGAATGGGCTACAAGACCATCGCCAAGCAGCTTGGTGAGAAGGTGACAACAGTTGGTGCGATTATTCGCAAATGGAAGAAACACAAAAGAACTGTCAATATCCCTCGGCCTGGGGCTCCATGCAAGATCTCACCTCGTGGAGTTGCAATGATCATGAGAACGGTGAGGAATCAGCCCAGAACTACACGGGAGGATCTTGTCAATGATCTCAAGGCAGCTGGGACCATAGTCACCAAGAAAACAATTGGTAACACACTACGCCGTGAAGGACTGAAGTCCTGCAGCGCCCGCAAGGTCCCCCTGCTCAAGAAAGCACATATACAGGGCCGTCTGAAGTTTGCCAATGAACATCTGAATGATTCAGAGGAGAACTGGGTGAAAGTGTTGTGGTCAGATGAGACCAAAATCGAGGTCTTTGGCATCAACTCAACTCGCCGTGTTTGGAGGAGGAAGAATGCTGCCTATGACCCCAAGAACACCATCCCCACCATCAAACATGGAGGTGGAAACATTATGCTTTTGGGTGTTTTTCTGCTAAGGGGACAGGACAACTTCACAGCATCAAAGAGACGATGGACGGGGCCATGTACTGTCAAATCTTGGGTGAGAACCTCCTTCCCTCAGCCAGGGCATTGAAAATGGGTCGTGGATGGGTATTCCAGCAAAGGAGTGGCTCAAGAAGAAGCACATTAAGGTCCTGGAGAGCCTAGCCAGTCTCCAGAAAATCTGTGGAGGGAGCTGAAGGTTCGAGTTGCCAAACGTCAGCCTCGAAACCTTAATGACTTGGAGAAGATCTGCAAAGAGGAGTGGAACAAAATCGCTCCTGAGATGTGTGCAAACCTGGTGGCCAACTACAAGAAATGTCTGACCTCTGTGATTGCCAACAAGGGTTTTGCCACCAAGTACTAAGTCATGTTTTGCAGAGGGGTCAAATACTTATTTCCCTCATTAAAATGTAAATCAATTTATAACATTTTTGACATGCGTTTTTCTGGATTTTGTTGTTGTTATTCTGTCTCTCACTGTTCAAATAAACCTACCATTAAAATTATAGACTGATCATGTTTTTGTCAGTGGGCAAACGTACATAATCAGCAGGGGATCAAATACTTTTTTTCCCTCACTGTAGACCCAGCATTTATTTTAAACAGGCGTTTATTTGCTGAAATATGTGCAGTTGCACGGCTATTAAAAGGGACATGCGGCTATTTAAGACTGCGTTTAATATAAATTTTACGGTATCAGTTTCAAGTGTTACATTTAACCCTGCAACCACTTTCGGTTGAATTGTAATCAATGGGTATGTCCTAAAATTGGAGATACAGTGTGTAATGGTAGCTGTGATATGTATGTTGTTTGTATAAAAATATTATTAATCTAAATCAAATTATCTTTTCAGAAATAAGCAAAAGACTGAAAGTGTTACTTTGTGCCCTGGTCTCCCCTTTCTACCATGTACCCCCGTCCCCCTCCTTGAACAACCACTGTTACATTTACACAACATATTCTCTACAGCTCCAAAATGGACATCATCACCAACTCCATAGACATGACTGGAAGCAACAGTACCAACACCAGCCACTGCCCTTACGCTGAGGAGTGGTACTGGCTCCACACCATGCAACCGGCCTACATCCTGGCCACCAGCATACTGGGGATTCTGGATAATGTCTTTGTCCTGTTGGTGTTCTGCCTGCATAAGAAGGCCTGCACCGTAGCAGAGATCTACCTGAGCAACCTGGCTGCTGCTGATCTTCTCCTGGTCTCCTGTCTCCCCTTCTGGGCTGTCAATGTGGCCAACGGCTTCGACTGGGCCTTTGGCCCCCTGCTGTGTCGCCTGGTCAATGTGGGCATCAAGATGAACGCCTACAGCAGTATCTACTTCCTGGTTCTGGTCAGTGTGGACCGCTATGTGGCGCTGGTGCATACTATGAGCCACGGGAGGATGAGGAGGCCCTCCTACGCCAAGCTGGGCTGTTTGTTAGTGTGGGGCTTTGGCCTGTTGCTGGGCACCCCTACCATGCTCTTCAGGGCAGTGAAGTGGTTCCCAGACATCCAGGTGACCGCCTGCTTCTTGGACTACCCCAGTCCCAAGATGGAGGTGGTGTTCGACGTGATGCTCATTGTGTTGGGGTTTGCCATCCCTGTGTCAGTGATCTCCTACTGCACCTGTCAGATCATCCACGCCCTGAATAACCAGGCCATGGAGAGGATCAAGGCGGAGCACACAGAAAGGAAGGCCACTCTGCTGGTGCTGGCTGTTCTCCTGACCTTCCTGCTCTGCTGGGTGCCCTTCCACCTAGTCACGGCCCTGGAAGTCCTCCAGAGGGCGGGCGTAATCTCAGGCTGCCACCTGAGCAACAGTCTGGAGATCTGCAAACAAGTGTTCACCTACCTGGGCTTCTTCAACAGCGTGCTCAACCCAGTCCTCTACGTGATCGTGGGGAAGAACTTCAGGAAGAAGGTCAAGGATGTGTTCAAACAACTGTCTACGAGGAAGAAATGGCCACCAGATCACTACGATCGCAATAGTCATCCACACTCAAAAAACTGACTTGAGTTTAATGCACATGAAGGGCCGATTTCCCGGACTAAAAGTTTGTTCAATGGAAATTCTCTTAGTCCTGGACTAAAAATTATTTCAGTCCAATATTAGGCTTAATCTGTTTCTGGAAAACCAACCCAAAAGGGAACAAGTTATAACTTTTACCTCTATGACCGAAATTGACACTGGAGCACTCAGCCCTCTGTTGAGTTGACTGCATTCTATTTAAGTATACTAATTGCCTTCACAGTATCAATGTGCTTTAACTTAGAAACCATGCTTCAGTTCAGAATGTATTTATCAACACTGTATATGTTATCTAGGATGGCTGGTTCTTTTAATTTTGTGCAATATATATAAATACTACACAGTATATTTGTGTTCTGTCAAATATGCTGTGTAAATAGGAACTTATTGTGTTCTAAAAATGAGTCAGTATTTAGTAGAAATGTACATTGAACAGTTTTTGTAAATGGAGCGGTAGTGGCTAGTAAGCCGGTGACGACGAACGCCAAAACCTGCCCGAGCAAGGAGGAGGGGCATTTTGTTACTTTTGAGAACATTATTTACCCCCCCTAAGGTCAATGTCCGGGCCTCTGTGGAAATCTAATTAGCATTAAAAATAAAAATAAAAATATGTCAGTTTAAACTAGAGATATCTGTTATTTTGTCTCAATCCACCACATCCGCCTATGTCGCACTTCCGCATCTGCAGTGAAAGGTGACAGAGCTAAAGCAGTGTTTGTCAGATCATGAGACATCCGGAAAATCGGTCTGTAGCGTCCAACCGGTTTTGCCTACAAACACGATGGTGTTCTCCGTTTTGCCTACAAACACGATGGTGTTCTCCGTTTTGCCTACAAACACGATGGTGTTCTCCGTTTTGCCTACAAACATGATGGTGTTCTCCGTTTTGCCTAAGACCTCCACAAGTTTCAGAAGACTCGTCGGAAGTCGGTACAACCGATCTGCCAACATGTATGTAGCGTCTAAACTGTTGGGGCTACACACTAATATGACCCCTCTGTGCAAAGGTGAGACTCTCACGAACATGTACATGTCGGTTGTTGTTGTGCTCTAGGACGCCCACAGGCCTCACAAGACTCGTCTGAAGGTCCCCATGTACCAGTTTAAAAAAATGAATGGAAGTATATGGAGATTGTTTAATGTAGATGTCCAAAAATATGGGCTTAAATACATGTAAAAAAAAAAAAATAATGTTTCATGCTCTTTCTTATACCTCTCAGATATTGGAGAGACACTTCAGAACAAACTTCCTTTTGGTATATTTTTGGGACTATCTGTTGTACCATGTAGTGAATCTGTTATTCAATGTGTTTGTTTGGTTTAATAGCAATAAGGCCCAAAATAATTTGATCAAATATTGTTTTTATATTTTATTTCATACTTCAAGGGATCTTAAAACTCTAAATCAAATAGTTAAATGATGCTTGGTATGACCTTCTTAAAACAATTCCATATAGCTTAGTAGAACCCTCCTGCTTGGACAGGGCTTAGGCTCTGCTGGGTTAAAACAAACCAACTATGTCTGTCTTGTTGAATCATTTTAAATGCATGTCAATGTGAGACGACCACCTAAAACTAAACACAGAGCGGCCCAGATGAACTCTGGGTTAGTGATTTATAGTGTTTTCTTTGACTAAATGTCTGAATGGCTAAATTAGTGAATGTGTCACAGACTTTCCAGTGGTGACAAAAGTTGTGTCCCTTTGTGTGGGCAGAGAATATTACACTCTCTTATAATTTTTTCCCAAACCCAAACTTTATTGGTTAGACAGGAGCGACTGTGGTCAGGGGCCTGATAACCAACCTGATAACCAGCAACGACGAGTCAGCCAATAGGGAGGAGGTAAGTGAACTGGCATTGTGGTGCCAGGACAACAACCTCTACCTCAATGTCAGCAAAACAAAGGAGTTGATTGTTGACTTCAGGAGCAGAGGAGGGAACACTGCAGTAGAGAAAGTCAGCAGTTTTAACTTCCTCGGCATCCACATCACCGATGACTTGACATGGACCAACAACACCACCACTCTTGTCAAGAGGGCGCAATAGCGCCTCTACTTCCTAAGGCAGCTGAAGAAATTCGGCATGCCACCCCGGGTCCTCTCCACTACTACCGCTGCACCATCGGGAGCATCCTGACCAGTTGCATCACAGCCTGGTATGGCAATTGCTCCATCCACAACTGCAAGGCCCTCCAGTGGGTGGTGAAGACGGCCCAGTACATCACTGGGGCAGTGTTCCCACCAATCAAGGACATCTACTTGAAACTGTGCCTGAGGAAGTCCCGCAGCATCATCAAAGAGCCCACACACCCCAGCCACGAGCTGTTCTCTCCCTTATCGTTGGTCAGACGGTATCGGAGCATGAGGTCTGATACCAACAGGTTCAGAGACAGTTTCTATCTACAAGCCATCCGACTGCTGAACACTTGAACTGGACTGACCACCTGCACTGACTCTCCCCACCTTAGCATACACACACACACACACACACATGCATCTGCTGTGACCAGACTCTTATTTACTATTGCTAATACTGCACAATTTAACCCATAAGAGTCTAAGCCCTGTCTAAGCCGGGGGAGGGGGGTTCTACTAAGCTTTATGGAATTGTTTTAAGAAGGTCATATCAAGGATCATTTAGCCATTTGATTTTGAATTTTAAGACCCCTTTGAAGTATATCTCTTTTTTATATATATAATGTGTGATTTTTCTGGGGGGGAATTTCTGCTATTAGCCCATACAAAAGCATTGAATAACAGATTCACTACATGGAACAACAGATAGTCCCAAAAGAAAATCAAAAGGAAGTTTGTTCTGAAGTGTCTGTCCTTTATCTGAGAAATAAGAAAGATTAGGAAAGATAATTTTTTTTTTTTTTTTACATGTATTTAAACACTTGCCCCCCAATCACCCCTTCCATTATACATGTGTTAATATTGTACTATAAATTGTGCCTCCCTGTATTTTATGCTAAAATGTTTATTCTATTCTACAGAGCCATTTACTTGATGTTCGTATTCTTATCTTTTCTTATTTCTTATTGGTGTTGCATTGTCGAAAAGGAACATGCAAGGAAGCATTTCGTTGGACAATGTATACCACGTCTATCTTGTACATACGACTAATAAAACTTGAAACTGAAACCATTGTGTGGGTGAAGTAATTGATGAGGCACAGAGAGGAAACATTTTGCTGCCGGGTCAAAAAAGTGTGCTACTCTTAGGTACTTCAGTCAAAAAGAGTGTGCTAGGTGTAGACAGAGTCAGTCCACAGAGAGTGTGCTCCATGTCATCCAGATAACCTAGAAGGGCCATCTGTTGCCTGCAGCACCATTTAGATGACTGTACATCACAGTGGTTTATGTAAAGAGATGAGGTGTGCTTCACAAGGCAACAGCACGCAGAGCCTGTGTACTCTCACTAATATCAATATTAGCCCTTCCATTCTCTTCCTCCCAAGTCCATTAGCACATTAGTCATTTTATTTTGAGCCAGAGGGTAGCAGTTTACTTTACTTTGAAATGAGAGAAGTAGTGGTACACATGTTCAATAGCATTGACATAATGAAAAGCTGTTGATGTTTTATAATATAAAATTGTGCTCCAACATTGACACACACAATCTCTTTTCGGTCAGCTCTCGAAATGGTCTCAAACTGGTCGGGGGACCCTCTCATGGAGGGTGTGCTCATGGCCGAGGACGAGTGTAACCACACAACAGCCTGGGAGTGGGTGTACTCCATCCAGCCAGCTTACATGTCCGTCATCTGCCTGCTGGGAATGGTGGGCAACACCTTCGTGCTGTGTGTGTTCTGCCTCCAGAGAAGACACAGCACAGTGGCAGACATCTACCTGGGGAACCTGGCTGCTGCAGACCTCCTCATGGTATCCTGCCTGCCCTTCTGGGTGGTGGCAGTCGTACAGGAGTTCCATTGGCCGTTTGGTGAGCTTATGTGTCAGCTGGTGAACATTGTCATTGGGATGAACTACTACTGCAGCGTCCTGTTCCTTACACTGGTGAGTGTGGACAGATACCTGGTGCTGGCCCGTCCCCTGTCGTCCCAGGGCAGAGGGAGAAGACCAGCCTGGGCCAGTGGGATCTGCCTGGGAGTCTGGGTGGTGGGCGCTCTTCTCAGCCTTCCAGCCCTGCTCTTCCGATCCGTCCAGTTCTTCCCCCACCTGGGGGTGGAGGCATGCTACATGGCATACCCCCACGACGGCTGGAGGCTGCGCTACAACCTGACCATCAACATAGTGGGCTTTCTGGTTCCTGTACCCATTGTGTCCTTCTGCAGCTACCACATCATCAGAGTCTTACGGGACAACCAGGCGAGCAGGGTGAGGAGCACGGCGGCAGCTGGCACGGAGAGGAAGGCTGCCCACCTGGTGCTTATCGTCCTGGCCATCTTCATCCTCTGCTGGCTGCCCTACCAGTTTGTCATCTTCCTGGATACCCTGTATCACTATGAGGTCATCTCTGGCTGCGGCTGGGTGGATGCATTAGACATCAGCACTCAACTGGCTACCTACCTGGGCTACAGCAACAGCTCACTGAACCCTTTTCTGTATGTGATTGTGGGGAAGCACTTTAAGCAGAGGGCCAAAGGGGTATGTAGACAGATGATGTGCTGTGAAAAGGGAAGGAAGTCCTATCATACTGTCAATCTAAACTCCACCATTAAGTACACAGACTCCACTAAGGTATGATTTATAAACCCTAAATAACAATGTCATTTTAAAGCACATATTTCTGCACTAGCATCACTTTTTTGTGTAACAGTATGATAATACTTGTGAATGTGTTTTGTGTTTATATTGTATTTAGCTTTTGCTACTGTGTGTTTTCTATACCTGTATCTCAAAAAGGTTTCTCAGTGATTTGATATTTTACAGGCAGGATGGTTTAGACATTTTTATACATTAATACAAATCAAACATTTGTAAAGTCCTTGATAATAATCTATTTTATATGATAAGTGAATGTTTTCTGACCAATACTGTGGAATAGTTATTGAATAGCTAAACTGCACAAATTGCAATGACTTGTTTGGTACTTACCATGAACAATTCCATGTGATATGATTGAATGTAGTTATGGACAGGTCAGAGTAATAGTCCAAATATACCCTCACATTGTCATAATGTGTGAGAAAGGGATTAAGAGGACATTCTTATTCAACTCTAAGATGATGTCTAGCCAGCAAACAGACATTGTTTGTCGTGATGAATATCGGCCATACAGTATAACAGAACAGCATGCCTTTAAGTTGAGAAGCTAAGTATGTTTACAGAGAGTATGACTAATTGTTTTTTGAGTGTCTAAGAGAGAAAGATCAGAGGGGTGTAGTCTGTACTGTATATATCTGTTCTGTACACTAAAGTGTATGTTTTGGTCTATGTAGAAATGAACCAGAGTGAAATAAGACAGACACATATCAAGTGGACCTAAAGCATGGACCTACACTGAGTGTACAAAAAATTAGGAACACCTTCCTACTATTGCGCTGCAACCCCTTTTTCCCCTCAGAACAGCCTCAATTTGTCGGGGCATGGACTCTACAAGGTGTCGAAAACATTCAACAGGGATGCTGGCCCATGTTGACTCCAATCCTTTCCACAGTTGTGTAAAGTTGGCTGGATGTCCTTTGGGTGGTGAACCATTCTTGATACACACGGGAAACTGTTGAGTGTGAAAAACCCAGCAATGTTGCAGTTCTTGACACACTCAAACCGGTGCGTATGGCACTTACAACCATACCACGTTCAAAGGCACTTAATTATTTTGTCTTGCCCATTCACCCTCTGAATGGCACACATACACAATAATAATATAATAATCTATGTCTCAATTGTCTCAAGGCTTGAACATCCTTCTTTAACCTGTCTCCTCCCCTTCATCTACACTGGTTGAAGTGGATTTAACAAGTGACATCAATAAGGGATCATAGCTTTCACCTGGATTCACCTGGTCAGTCTATGTCATGGAAAGAGCAGGTGTTCCTAATGTTTTGTACACTCAGTGTACAGTCCCAATAGAATGTTTCTGTAAAAATATACATTACAAGTACACTCTATAATCCAGAAACATTATTTTCTTGTGTTACTATTACATTTTTATCTATTTGTTAATTTTATTACTTTTTAATTGCATTGTTGGGAAAGGGCAAGTCTACACTTGTTGTATTTGGCACATGTGACAAATAAAATGTTATTCAATTTGAAACAACTCATGATGAAATATAAACAGAGACTGTTCTATGATTAAGTTTAAATCTACTTGAGAGAAAGGGGGAACAGAAAGGAAATCATAGATCAAGCCATCTACTTGGCCCTCGGCCTGCAATTATGTACAGTTGAAGTTGGAAGTTTACATACACCTTAGCCAAATACATTTAAACTCAGTTTTTCACAATTCCAGACATTTAATCCTAGTAAACATTCCCTGTCTTAGGTCAGTTAGGATCACCACTTTATTTTAAGAATGTGAAATGTCAGAATAATCCTTTCAACACATTCCCAGTGGGTCAGAAGTTTACATACACTCAATTAGTATTTGGTAGCATTGCCTTTAAATTGTTTAACTTGGGTCAAACGTTTCGGGTAGCCTTCCACAAGCTTCCCACAATAAGTTGGGTAAATTTTGGCCAATTCCTCCTGACAGAGCTGGTATAACTGAGTCAGGTTTGTTGGCCTCCTTGCTCGCACACGCTTTTTCAGTTCTGCCCACACATTTTCTATAGGATTGGGGTCAGGGCTTTGTGATGGCCACTCCAACACCTTGACTTTGTTGTCCTTAAGCCATTTTGCCACAACTTTGGAAGCATGCTTGGGGTCAATGTTCATTTGCAACCAAGCTTTAACTTCCTGACTGATGTCTTGAGATGTTGCTTCAATATATCCACATAATTTTCCTTCCTCATGATGCCATCTATTTTGTGAAGTGCACCAGTCCCTCCTGCAGCAAAGCACCCCCACAGCATGATGCTGCCACCCCCGTGCTTCATGGTTGGGATGGTGTTCTTTGGCTTGCAAGCCCCCACTTTTTCCTCCAAACATAACGATGGTCATTATGGCCAAACAATTATATTTTTGCTTCATCAGACCAGAGGATATTTCTCCAAAAAGTAAGATCTTTGTCCCCATGTGCAGTTGCAAACCATAGTCTGGCTTTTTTATGGCGGTTTTGGAGCAGTGGCTTCTTCCTTGCTGAGCGGCCTTTCAGGTTATGTCGGTATAGGACTCGTTTTACTGTGGATATAGATACTTTTGTACCTGTTTCCTCCAGCATCTTCACAAGGTCCTTTGCTGTTGTTCTGGGATTGATTTGTACTTTTCGCACCAAAGTACGTTCATCTCTAGGAGACAGAACGCGTCTCCTTCCTGAGCGATATGACGGCTGCGTGGTCCCATGGTGTTTATACTTGCGTACTATTGTTGGTACAGATGAACGTGGTACCTTCAGGCGTTTGGAAATTGCTCCCAAGGATGAACCAGACTTGTGGAGGTCTACAATTTTGTTTTCTGAGGTCTTGGCTGATTACTTTTGATTTTCCCATGATGTCAAGCAAAGAGGCACTGAGTTTGAAGGTAGGCCTTATAATACTGCCACAGGTACACCTCCAATTGACTCAAATTATGTCAATTAGCCTATCAGAAGCTTCTAAAGCCATGACATAATTTTCTGGAATTTTCCAAGCTGTTTAAAGGCACAGTCAACATAGTGTATGTAAACTTCTGACCCACTGGAATTGTGATACAGTGAATTATAAGTGAAATAATCTGTCTGTAAACAATTGTTGGAAAAAGTACTTGTGTCATGCACAAAGTAGATGTCCTAACCAACTTGCCAAAACTATAGTTTGTTAACAAGAAATTTGTGGAGTGGTTGAAAAACGAGTTTTAATGACTCCAACTTAAGTGTATGTAAACTTCCGACTTCAACTGTATATGTTCTTACACCTCTTCCAAAAAGCTCCAGACCACTTTATAGAGGTTATAATAATGTTCTAAAATAATTCTAAAAGGAAAGCCAAAGACATTCTAAAATAAATGTGTTTGTACACTTGGACAACAAGCTCTTCACTTGACAAAATACATGTTCTCTCCTTGAGTATTCGTATATACTGACTTGACCTTTGGCGCTTCAGGAGGCAAACTGAAAATGTCTTATAAACAAGTTGACATACACGGTGGGACAAGGGTGTCGAAGAATGCTGTATACAGAACCAAACTTTCCAGCAGATCTCTCCCTAACTCAGTGAGTAGCTTAAAGATGAACAACACCACAAAACTCCTTACAAAAATAAATTAACACTAGGTAAGCAATTTATTACATTACCTTAAAAAAGATGGCTTTGTGAGCCAGGCATCTGAATAAAGTAATTATATAGAGACTAACGTAGTTTAATACAAATGAATACTTATAGACCAAAACACTGAGACTTCCACTTTTTAGAGGTTATTCAACTTGACAAGAAGAAAGCATAGTCATTTGATCAGCCATCTGCATTTTTAAGGATGTTCTACACAGAGTTGCACATTATAAATCTTTTATTAGTTACTAAATCACATTTTAGACGAAATATTAATAAAAAAAATGTGTGATCAATTACTCCAAGGACTCATGTCATGTCTTTATTAAAACATCATGCTTAAATCCCTCTTTTGTCAAACAACACCAGAAATACTAAACATATCTGTGGATTCTGCATACTTAAGCAACAGCTTAAGTGACTAATGGTGACCCTACAGGGGAGTTTTGAAGAGTTTGGACTTCAGCATAATGTTTTGAAAGATATCTGGCTACAATGTTCAGGAGATTGATTACAGTGTTTTCCCCATTTGGCTTCTATTTCCATGCCAAATACAGTATCCAACTTCAGTGTCACAATATTTACATGAATATTGTTGTTTTTTAGTGGATAATAAGCACAGATAAGATATTTTCATTTATTTTCCTTTGAGCACAGAGCTGATGGTCCCCATGGCAATGCTACTGTCAGAAAACATTAGCACAATACTTCCCACCATCTAGACTCCGCTCCACAACAGAATGGATCCTGGTCCACAGCATCGTCCCTCCCTACATCTATTCATTGGTGGTCTGCCTCATCCTGTGGCTGTTTGGGCTGCTGATGTGTCAAGGTGTGCTGTAGGTGTAGTGGCGGAATCAATTGCAGGACGCAGACGGATAATCCAACAAACTTGTATTGAGCCGAAAACACGGCAAAACGGACAACTCTTGCCCGAAGGCGAAATACGCACGAAGGCGAAAACGAAACAGAACAGCGCACAAACAGGTGCGTAACTCCAGCGCAGTGGAGAGAAGCTCAACCGAGCGAAAACACATCTGACACAAAACAATATTACACAACACCTGACACACACAACGGGATCTAAATAGGACACTAATGACACTGAATGAAAACAGGTGTGACAACACTTAGACAGAAGCAAACGAACATGAAACATACAACGGTGGCAGCTAGTACTCCGGAGACAACGAACGCCGAAGCCTGCCCGAACAAGGGAGAGAGGCAGCCTCGGCCGAAACCGTGACAGTACCCCCCCCCTTGACGCGCGGCTCCAGACGTGCGCTGACTCCGGCCTCGGGGACGACCCGGAGGACGCGGAGCCGGGCGCGTCGGGTGTCCACGATGGAATTCCGTCAGGAGAGACGGGTCCAAAATGTCTCCCCTCGGCACCCAGCACCGCTCCTCCGGACCGTACCCCTCCCACTCCACTAGATACTGGAGACCCCCCATCCGACGTCTCGAATCCAAGATGGACCTCACGGAGTACGCCGGTGCCCCTTCGATGTCCAATGGGGGCGGAGGAGTCTCCCTGATCTCACTGTCTTGGAGTGGGCCAGCTACCACCGGCCTGAGAAGGGACACATGCAGGGGCGGTGTGTTCAATAGGGCGATATGGGCGACGCACTGCCAAACGGGAAAAGGAAGGGATTTTTTTTCTAATCAATTATATCACGGCAACAGTAGTTATCAGTGTTGTAATCTAGACGTCTGATCTGCCACAGTGCCACACTGCCACTAAATGTCCAATCAGGCTAAAGTCGTGCTACAAATGCCCCCCCCCCCCCCCTTTTGGGGCGATTTCAGTCAGGTTGAAAATCGCCCAGAAGTCTGTCATAGACTCCCATGTAAAATCAATTTTTTTCAAATTTCAGAGCTTTCAATACAATCTCTATGGGTGTCTGAGGGCTTGCACTTACGCGCTTTCGTCATACGTAACGTAACCATGAACGTAACTAAGAAAAGAGCGTGTAGCAGCGTCTCTGTTGCGACCTGCAGTGTGTGTGACGTTTGGTGTGGCGTTATCTTATGTTTTTTATCTTATGTTTTTAATTTGTACACTTAGTGGCGTTATTTTATGTTTTTAATTTGTACACTTAGTTTACAAACATTCTGCCAACCATGGATTTCCAGTGGTGGGGTCACGGTGTTGGACTGATCTTGTTGATCGTGTACATACCCGCTACGAACGGACTAAATAATGAAAACGCTGCTGGCAGCGGAATCCAATACAGCAGGGAGTTTTTACTACAATGCAACTCAAATACGAACGCGATGGATATCCCAATGGCCCATCTAATACCTGATTGTCTGCGAGTGGATTACAAACCCAAATGCAAACGTGGAAAACGCGGGGGAATCAGACAACGACTTTAAAAAAATTAAGAACAAACTTCCCTTACCCACCACCTTGCTGATTAATGCCCAGTCACTGAGGGGGAAAGCGGATGAGTTGTCAGCGAATCTGCGCTTCCAACACGAATATCGGGAGGCCTGTTTGCTGGCATTTACTGAGACTTGGCTGGATGACAGAGTCCCGGACAGAGAAGTGGAGCCGGCCGGCTTCACCCTGGTCAGAGCGGACCGCGATCTGACAGTCACAGGGAAACTTCACGGCGGGGGCGTCTGCCTGCTTGTCAGCGACCAGTGGTGTAAATCGATCCTGGTAAGAGAGCGACTCTGTACCCCCGACATTGAACTGCTTTCTGTGTCACTGCGACCTTACTATCTGCCCCGTGAGTTCCCCCAATTGTTTGTTACCGTTGTGTACATTCAACCAAAAGCTAATATAACAAAGGCATCAGAGATTATTTATAATCTGTCACAGAAACTGGAATCCATCTCCCCCGACGCACCCAAATTTATTTTAGGGGATTTTAACAACTGTACCTTGCACAAAGTCTTGCGCACATACCATCAGTATGTGAAATGTCACACTAGGAAAAATAGGACTCTTGATTTGTGCTATGGGACAATACCAAAGGCGTTCTCTGCCACCACCAGACCTCCTCTGGGGACATCAGACCACAATGTGGTCTACCTCAGGCCAATTTACTGTCGCCTCCTGGAGAGGGAGAAACCCACAGTTAAAACTGTCCAGATCTGGAATGACAACAGTATCACTTGGGGTGTTTTGACTGTACAATGTGGGAGGTATTTGAGGACAGCAGCTCTGATCTGGATGAACTCACAGAGGTTATTTCAGACTATGTAAACTTCTGTGTTGAGTCAGTTGTGCCTACTAAGACCTGTAAAATCTTCCCTAACAACAAGCCTTGGGTATCAAAACATCTAAAATCACTACTTGATAGGAAGAAGGCAGTTTATGCTGGGGGTGATAGACAGGCTTTAAGAGATGTACAACGTGAGATAAAAAGACAGATACTGGTGGACAAGTTTTGCGGAGTGTTTGAGTTAGCTTTGCGAGGCAAAGATGAAACTGAGGGCTCCACCAACCCTGGTAAGCCAACACTTTTGAGATCAGTCAATAAATGCTTCTGGTATTGACTTATATGCTGCCCCTGTCTTCATGTTGTTGCTGGACATATCTTTTTTAAAATGTGTGTAGGTCACCTAAATCATCAGAAAAATTGCCCCCCCTGAGAATTTTTTCAGGAGCCGCCACTGGACACATGGAACGAGGGGTTAATACTTTTATATTCAACAGGTAGCTGTAATTTATAACACACCTCGTTCAACCTTCCCAGGACTTTAAATGGCCCTACAAACCGCCGACCCAGTTTCCGACAGGGCAGGCGGAGGGGCAGGTTCCTGGTAGAGAGCCAGACTCGATCACCAGGTGCGTACACAGGCCCCTCACTGCGGTGGAGATCAGCGCTCGCCTTATGACGTCGGAGGGCCCGCTGCAGGTGGACGTGTGCAGCGTTCCATGTCTCCTCCGAGCGCCTCGCCCACTCATCCACCGCAGGAGCCTCGATCTGGCTCTGCTGCCAGGGTGCCAGAACCGGCTGGTAACCTAACACGCATTGGAAAGGGGTTAGGTTAGTGGAGGAATGGCGTAGGGAATTCTGGGCCATTTCGGCCCAGGGAACGTACCTTGCCCACTCCTCCGGCTGGTCCTGGCAGTATGTTCTAAGAAACCTGCCCACATCCTGGTTTACACGTTCCACCTGCCCATTACTCTCCGGGTGGTAACCCGAGGTGAGGCTCACCGAGACCCCCAACCGCTCCATAAAGGCCCTCCAGACTCTGGAGGTAAATTGGGGACCCCGATCAGACACAATATCCTCGGGTACCCCGTAGTGCCGGAACACATGGGTGAACAGGGCCTCGGCAGTTTGCAGGGCGGTAGGAAGGCCCGGCATGGGGAGCAAACGACAGGCCTTAGAAAACCGGTCCACAACGACCAGTATGGTGGTATTCCCCTGTGAAGGAGGAAGGTCAGTAAGGAAATCCCCCGAGAGGTGGGACCATGGTCGTTGTGGCACGGGCAGGGGTAGTAACTTACCCCTAGGCAGATGTCTAGGCGCCTTACACTGGGCGCACACCGAGCAGGAGGAAACATAAACCCTCACATCCCTTGCCAACGTGGGCAACCAGTACTTGGCACTAAGACAGTGCACTGTCCGGCCGATACCCGGATGTCCAGAGGAGGGTGACGTGTGAGCCCAATAGATCAATCGATCCCGAACCTCGAGCGGAACGTACTTCCGACCCTCCGGGCACTGTGGTGGACTAGGGTCGGTGCGTAACGCCCGCTCGAGTTCAGCATCGACCTCCCACACTACCGGTGCCACCAGACACGACTCCGGCAGTATGGGAGTGGGCTCCACGGACCTCTCCTCCGTGTCATACCGCCGAGACAGCGCATCTGCCTTACCATTCTGTGACCCAGGGATGTACGTGATCTTAAAAGTAAACCTGGTCAAGAACATATTCCATCTTGCCTGGCGAGGGTTCAGCCTCCTCGCCGCCCGGATGTACTCCAGGTTACGGTGGTCCGTCAAAATGAGGAAAGGGTGTTGAGCCCCCTCAAGCCAGTGCCTCCACACCTTTAAGGCCTGTACCACGGCTAACAGCTCCCTGTCCCCTACGTCATAGTTCCGCTCCGCCGGACTGAGCTTCTTAGAATAAAAAGCACAGGGGCGGAGTTTAGGTGGCGCGCCAGACCGTTGTGAAAGCACGGCTCCTAGACCGGCCTCTGACGCGTCCACCTCTACCTGGAACGGCAAAGAGGGATCCGGATGCGCCAGCACCGGGGCCGAGGTAAACAGGTCCTTCAGCCTCCCAAACGCCCTGTCCGCCTCGGCCGACCACTGCTGACGCACCGGACCCCCCTTCAACAGAGACGTGATGGGAGCTGCCACCTGTCCAAAACCCCGGATAAACCTCCGGTAGTAATTCGCAAACCCCAAAAACTGCTGCACCTCCTTCACAGTGGTTGGTGTTTGCCAATTACGCACGGCCGACACCCGGTCTACCTCCATCTTCACCCCTGACGCAGACAACTGATACCCCAAAAAGGAGACCGACTCCTGGAAAAACAGACACTTCTCTGCCTTCACATACAGGTCGTGCTCCACCAGCCTCCGCAACACTCTGCGCACCAGGGCCACATGCTCGACACGGGTAGGCGAGTACACGAGAATGTCATCAATGTACACAACCACCCCCTGCCCCTGCATGTCCCTGAAGATCTCATCCACGAATGATTGGAAAACTGACGGAGCGTTCATCAACCCGTATGGCATGACCAGATACTCGTAATGGCCCGAGGTGGTACTAAAGGCTGTCTTCCATTCATCGCCCTCCCTGATGCGCACCAAGTTGTATGCGGTCCTGAGATCTAATTTTGTGAAGAAACGCGCCCCATGCAACGACTCAGTCATGGTCGCAATCAGCGGGAGTGGATAACTGTACTTCACCGTAATCTGATTGAGACCACGGTAATCGATGCACGGGCGCAAACCACCATCTTTTTTCTTCACAAAAAAGAAACTCGAGGACGCAGGGGAAGTGGAAGGCCGTATGTATCCTTGTCTCAGAGATTCGTCTATGTAAGTCTCCATAGCTTTCT
This sequence comes from Coregonus lavaretus, assembly GCF_964263955.1. Lineage (NCBI taxonomy): Eukaryota > Metazoa > Chordata > Actinopteri > Salmoniformes > Salmonidae > Coregonus > Coregonus lavaretus. The sequence continues at coordinate 30,282,325 of NC_140005.1, read as the reverse complement.
TCTCCTCTTGAGACAGAGGATACACATGGCTCCGTGGGAGCGCAGCTCCTGCCTGGAGGTCTATCGCACAATCTCCCTGCCTATGGGGCGGCAACTGCGTCGCCCTCGCCTTACTAAACGCAATAGCCAAATCCCCATACTCAGGGGGAACGTGCAATGCGGGCACCTGGTTTGGACTCTCCACCGAGGTAGCCCCTACGGAAACGCCCAAACATCTACCCACACACTGAGCAGACCACTCCATCAGAGCCCTCTCCTGCCACGAAATGGATGGGTTATGGGTACTCAACCAGGGCATGCCCAGCACCACCGGATACGCAGGAGAGTCAATCAGAAATAGCTGAATCATCTCCTGATGACCCCCCTGCGCACACATCCTAAGTGGCGCCGTGACCTCCCTGATCAAGCCCGTACCCAACGGACGGCTATCTAGGGCATGAACGGGGAAAGGAACATCAACAGGAAGAAGGGGAATCCCTAACGCTAAACAAAACTTTTTATCAATAAAATTCCCAGCCGCGCCTGAATCTACCAGCGCCTTATGCTGGGAATGAGGTGCTACCTGTGGAAAACGCACAGGCATACAAAAATGTGCAACAGAGAGCTCTGGGTGAGTGGGGCGCCTACTCACCTGGAGGGAATCCCCAGTGCGGGACCTGTCGTCCTCTCCCCTAGGAGGCCATCCCCAGCACCTAGCCGCGGTGTGTCCTCCCCGACCACAGTTGGTGCAAGGGATGGACCCCCTAGCAAGCCGACCCCTCCTCTCTCTAGCGCCAGCACCCCCGAGCTCCATGGGGCACGGCTCGGAAGCGCTGGAGGGTGAAATGGACGGACCCCCCTCGGAACGCCCGCGGGTAGCTAGCAGGTTATCCAGCCTGATGGACATGTCGACCAACTGGTCGAACGTGAGGCTGGTGTCCCTACAGGCCAGCTCCCGACGGACGTCCTCTCGTAGACTACACCTGTAGTGATCGACGAGGGCCCGATCATTCCACCCTGCATCTGCCGCTAGAGTACGGAATTCGAGGGCGAACTCCTGAGCACTCCTCCTCCCCTGCCGGAGGAAGACCAGACGCTCCCCCGCCGCTTTCCCCTCCGGGGGATGGTCAAACACCGCCTTGAAGCGGCGGGAGAACTCGCTGTACGTGATGGTGTCCGCGTCGATCCTCCTCCACTCCGCGTTGGCCCACTCCAACGCCTTCCCGGACAGGCAGGAGATCAGGGCGGACACGCTCTCATGTCCCGAGGGCGCCGGATGCACGGTGGCCAGGTACAGCTCCACCTGGAGAAGGAAACCCTGGCACCCGGCTGCGGTCCCATCGTAAGCCCTCGGGAGCGAGAGTCGGACTCCTCGGGTTTCTGGTGCGGGACTAGGCTGACTGGCCGATGGTGCTGGCACGGAGGGTGGCGGTGGAGGCGTCCCCCAGCCTCGGATGGTGGTGATCACCTCCTGCAGGGCGGTCCCCATCTGCAGGATCTGGTCCCCTTGCTCCCGGACCCTGTCCTCCAGAGTCGCCTGGGCTGCTGCGGCTCCTGCTGATTCCATAGGTGGTGTAATATTCTGTCAAGGTGTGCTGTAGGTGTAGTGGCGGAATCAATTGCAGGACGCAGACGGATAATCCAACAAACTTGTATTGAGCCGAAAACACGGCAAAACGGACAACTCTTGCCCGAAGGCGAAATACGCACGAAGGCGAAAACGAAACAGAACAGCGCACAAACAGGTGCGTAACTCCAGCGCAGTGGAGAGAAGCTCAACCGAGCGAAAACACATCTGACACAAAACAATATTACACAACACCTGACACACACAACGGGATCTAAATAGGACACTAATGACACTGAATGAAAACAGGTGTGACAACACTTAGACAGAAGCAAACGAACATGAAACATACAACGGTGGCAGCTAGTACTCCAGAGACAACGAACGCCGAAGCCTGCCCGAACAAGGGAGAGAGGCAGCCTCGGCCGAAACCGTGACATGATGGGGGTGCTGGCGACGATTCACATAAAGGTGATGTTTGTTGATGAACTTCAGACAATGGTGTGTATTCTGGAGTATCCTGAAAACTCAGGGAAATCTTGGAAGCTGGCCCACAACCTCCTGATGAACATTGTGGGCTTTATTCAACCTTTTGTGGTGATTATTTCCTGCAGTTGTAACATCTTTAGAGCCCTGAGGAAGAGGAGGGAGAGTGTTTACATAGAGGATAGAAACTACAGGAAGGCCACAGTCCTCGTTTACGCCGTGACGATGCTGTTCCTTGTGTGTTGGAGTCCCTTCAAACTCTTCACCCTACTCGATATACTGTGTGAAACAGAGGTTTTGGACGAGATGTGGGATCATACCCTGGATATTGGAACCCAGCTTTCAACCTACCTAACGTTTCTGAACAGTAGCCTAAACCCTGTGCTGTATGTATTTTCCGGTCTGTATTTTAGGAGGAAAGTTAGCGCCATCTACAGGAGAACTAAGAATCGCAGGAGTTCTGCTACAACTGAAAGCTGAAATGCCTGTGTATCAACCTATCACCACAGGGTTGATCAAATCAAACATGTTGTAATACAGACATGGCTTCCTGCATTTTCCTGCACATTTGTCATTTGATATCATGTAGTTATTGCACACTAAATGGCATTTTCAATGAATAACGCAATTTATCTAATGTATCCACATCAAATGTGTGCAATCTAGAACCACATTGTGTAGGCCTATCAGGTTTAGATTGTGTAGGAGATATGCTTGCAGGCACGGAAATTATAGTCTCAAAAGTAAGATAATGGCGATGTTTTCTGAAGTGTATATTGTGTACTCACAGTGTCACAATGTCAATTTGAATGCTAAATGTAACTTTTCCAGTCCTTTCTCTGAGACAAGCAAGATAGATTGTAGATTCCACTAGGGAAGATCATGGGGGTGATAGATTTGAAATGTTACACCCTAATCGGATCTGCAAACCTATAGTTTCATCAGCTGTTCAGGTGGCTGGTTTCAGGTGAAGAAGCCGGATGTGGAGTGTCAAGAGGTGAGGTGTATGTGGTGTGGAAGTCAGGCGCAGGACACCGAAGCTCAGTCCAACAGAGTTTACTAAATATCCGAAAGGCAACGATACACATAAACGGCCTCAAAAGACAAACAGAGGCGAGCAATTACGCAACCATGCGTAAACAATAAAACAACAAACAGGGAACAAAACACGCAGCACTACGGACAGGCGAACAACAACACACAATCTAACCAATACAAAACAGGGAACTTATAGGACACGTAATCAGCACACAAACAGACACAGGTGTACAAGACAGACCAAAGCAATCACACACGAAACATCCAACGGTGGCAGCTAGTACTCCGGGGACGGCGAACGCCATTGCCTGCCCGAACCAGGAGGAGGAGCAGTCTCGGCCGAAACCGTGACAGTACCCCCCCCTTGACGCGCGGCTCCAGCCGTGCGCCGACCCCGGCCTCGGGGACGGCCAGGAGGACGCGGACCCGGGCGCATGGGATGCCCACGGTGGAACTCCGTCAGGAGGGATGGATCGAGGATGTCCCTCCTGGGCACCCAGCACCGTTCCTCCGGACCGTACCCCTCCCACTCCACGAGATACTGGAGACCACTCATCCGGCGCCTCGAGTCCAAGATAGTCCGGACCCTGTACGCCGGGGCCCCCTCGATGTCCAAAGGGGGCGGAGGGGTCTCTCCTATCTCAACTTCTTGGAGTGGGCCAGCTACCACCGGCCTGAGAAGAGACACATGGAACGAGGGGTTAATATTTTTGTATTCTATAGGCAGTTGTAACCTGTAACACACCTCGTTCAATCTTCTCAGGACTTTGAAGGGCCCCACAAACCGCCGACCCAGCTTCCGGCAGGGCAGGCGGAGGGGCAGGTTTCGAGTCGAGAGCCAGACTCGATCTCCCGGTGCGTACACCGGTCCCTCACTGCGGTGGCGATCGGCGCTCGCCTTTTGTTGACGGATGGCACGCTGCAGATGGACATGGGCAGCGTCCCACGTCTCCTCCGAGCGCCGAATCCACTCGTCCACCGCAGGGGCCTCGATCTGGCTCTCGTGCCATGGTGCCAGGACCGGCTGATAACCTAAAACACACTGGAAAGGTGTTAAATTGGTGGAGGAGTGGCGGAGAGAGTTCTGGGCTATCTCTGCCCAGGGGAGGAACCTAGACCACTCCTCCGGCCGGTCCCGGCAATAGGACCTCAAAAACCTACCCACATCCTGGTTGACACGTTCCACCTGCCCATTGCTCTCTGGGTGGTACCCCGAGGTAAGGCTTACCGAGACCCCCAACCGTTCCATGAACGCCCCCCAAACTCTGGAGGTGAACTGGGGACCTCGGTCAGACACAATATCCTCGGGGACCCCATAGTGCCGGAACACATGGGTGAATAGGGCCTCAGCGGTTTGTAGGGCAGAAGGGAGACCCGGCATTGGAAGGAGACGATAGGCCTTAGAAAACCGATCCACAACGACCAAAATGGTGGTATTCCCCTGGGAGGGGGGTAGATCGGTTACGAAATCCACCGATAGGTGGGACCATGGTCGTTGTGGAACGGGCAGGGGATGTAGCTTACCCCTGGGCAAATGTCTAGGCGCCTTACACTGGGCACACACCGAGCAGGAGGAGACATAAACCCTCACATCCCTAGCTAACGTTGGCCACCAGTATTTCATGCTAAGACAGTGCACGGTCCGGCCAATACCTGGATGTCCAGAGGAGGGTGATGTATGAGCCCAATAAATAAGTCGATCACGAACCTCGAGCGGAACGTACGTCCGCCCCACAGGACACTCGGGGGGAGTAGGGTCGGTACGCAGTGCCCGCTTGATTTCCGCATCGACCTCCCAAACCACCGGAGCCACCAAACAAGACTCCGGCAATATGGAAGTAGGCTCGTTGGACCTCTCCTCTGTGTCATACCGCCGGGACAGGGCGTCTGCCTTACCATTCTGGGACCCTGGGATGTATGTGATCTTAAAAACAAACCGGGTTAGGAACATGTTCCACCTAGCCTGACGAGGGTTCAATCTCCTAGCTGCCCGGATGTACTCCAGGTTACGGTGATCTGTCAGAATGAGGAAAGGGTGTTGAGCCCCCTCAAGCCAATGCCTCCACACCTTTAGGGCCTGGACTACGGCTAACAGCTCCCTGTCCCCAACGTCATAGTTGCGCTCCGCCGAGCTGAGCTTCTTCGAGTAGAAGGCACAGGGGCGGAGTTTAGGTGGCGCGCCGGACCGTTGTGACAGGACTGCCCCAATACCGGTCTCAGACGCGTCCACCTCTACTTGGAAGGGTAAAGAGGGATCCGGATGCGCCAGCACCGGAGCCGAGGTGAACAGGTTCTTCAGCTTAACAAATGCCCTGTCCGCCTCAGCCGACCACTGCAAACGAACCGGACCCCCCTTTAGCAGAGATGTAATGGGGGCTGCAACCTGTCCAAAACCCCGAATAAACCTCCGGTAGTAATTAGCAAAACCCAAGAACTGCTGCACCTCTTTTACAGTAGTTGGGGTTTGCCAATTACGCACGGCCGATACCCGGTCTACCTCTATCTCTACCCCTGACGCGGACAACCGATAACCCAAAAAGGAGACGGACTCCTGGAAGAACAGGCATTTATCTGCCTTGACATACAAGTCATGCTCCAGCAGTCTTCTCAACACTCGGCGCACCAGGGCTACATGCTCGGCTCGTGTGGAAGAGTACACTAGGATGTCGTCGATGTAAACTACTACACCCTGCCCATGCATGTCCCGGAAAATCTCGTCAACAAAGGATTGGAAGACTGAAGGAGCATTCATTAACCCGTATGGCATGACGAGATACTCGTAATGACCCGAGGTGGTGCTAAATGCTGTTTTCCATTCATCCCCCTCCCTAATGCGCACCAGATTATACGCGCTCCTGAGATCCAACTTTGTGAAGAACCGCGCTCCGCGTAACGACTCCGTCATCGTCGCAATCAGTGGAAGTGGGTAGCTGTATTTAACTGTGATCTGATTGAGACTACGGTAATCAATACACGGGCGCAATCCCCCATCCTTCTTCTTCACAAAGAAGAAACTCGAGGAGACCGGGGAAGTAGAGGACCGTATGTATCCCTGTGCCAAGGACTCGGCTATGTAAGTCTCCATAGCCGCTGTCTCCTCTTGAGACAGGGGATACACACGACTCCGTGGCAGAGCCGCTCCTGTTTGGAGATTTATCGCACAGTCCCCCTGTCTATGAGGAGGCAGCCGTGTTGCCCTCGATTTGCTAAACACGAGTGCTAAATCCTTATACTCAGGGGGAATGCGCAGTGCGGGCACTTGGTTCGGACTCTCTACCGAGGTCGCCCCTATGGAAACACCTAGACATCTCCCTACACACTGGGCAGACCACTCCATAAGAGCCCTCTGTTGCCACGCTATGGTAGGATCATGGGTGCTTAACCAGGGAAGTCCCAACACCACGGGGTACGCAGGGGAGTCAATCAGATAAAACTGAATGATCTCCTCATGACCCCCCTGCGTCGTCATCGTCAGTGGTGCTGTGACCTCCCTGATCAGGCCCGACCCCAACGGCCGGCTGTCTAATGCGTGGACAGGAAATGGAGCTTCTACCGGCCGAAGGGGAATCCCTAACCTACCACAAAATGCCCGATCAATAAAGTTCCCAGCTGCGCCTGAATCTACCAGCGCCTTATGCTGGGAATGAGGTGCCACCTGTGGAAATCTCACAGGAATACTCATGTGACCAACAGAAAGCTCTGGGTAAGTGGGGCGCCTACTCACCTGAAATGACTCCCCAGTGCGTGACCTGTTGTCACCCCTCCCAGGAGACCCTCCCCAGCACCTGGCCGCGGTGTGTCCTCCACGACCACAGGTGGTGCAGGGGATGGCCCCCCTCGGGTTCCCTCTCCTCCTCTCTCTAGCGCCAGCACCCCCGAGCTCCATAGGAATCGGCTCGGAGGTGCTGGAGGGTGGAATGGACGACCCCCACTCGGGACGTCCGCGGGTAGCCAGCAGGGTGTCTAGACGGATGGAAATGTCCACCAACTGGTCAAACGACAGGTTGGTGTCCCTGCAGGCCAGCTCACGACGAACGTCCTCTCGTAGGCTACACCGGTAGTGGTCGATGAGGGCCCTCTCATTCCACCCCGCATCCGCTGCTAGTGTCCGGAACTCCAGTGCGAACTCCTGGGCGCTCCTCTTCCCCTGTCGGAGGTGGAACAGACGCTCTCCCGCCGCTTTACCCTCAGGTGGATGATCGAAGACAGCCCTGAAGCGGCGGGAGAACTCCGCGTAGGTGATGGTTGCGGCGTCTATTCCCCTCCATTCGGCGTTGGCCCATTCCAACGCCTTGCCGGATAGACAGGAGATGAGGGCGGAGACGCTCTCGTATCCCGAGGGCGCCGGGTGTATAGTAGCCAGGTAAAGTTCCACCTGCAGGAGAAATCCCTGACACCCGGCTGCAGAACCGTCATATGCCCTCGGGAGCGATAGCCGAATGCCACTGGGTTCCGGTGCTGAGAGAGGAGGACTGGCCGTGGGTGATGGGATGGTGTGCGAAGGCGTGGGCACCTCCCCAGTCACCAACCGGCGCAGCGTGTTGGACACCTCGTTCATGGCGGCCCCAAGTTGCCGGATCATGGTGTCTTGGTCGCTGATCCGATCCTCCAGCGACTTGGGTGCCGCCACTGCTCCTGCTGACTCCATGGTGGTGTGTTGTTCTGTCAAGAGGTGAGGTGTATGTGGTGTGGAAGTCAGGCGCAGGACACCGAAGCTCAGTACAACAGAGTTTACTAAATATCCGAAAGGCAACGATACACATAAACGGCCTCAAAAGACAAACAGAGGCGAGCAATTACGCAACCATGCGTAAACAATAAAACAACAAACAGGGAACAAAACACGCAGCACTACGGACAGGCGAACAACAACACACAATCTAACCAATACAAAACAGGGAACTTATAGGACACGTAATCAGCACACAAACAGACACAGGTGTACAAGACAGACCAAAGCAATCACACACGAAACATCCAACGGTGGCAGCTAGTACTCCGGGGACGGCGAACGCCTTTGCCTGCCCGAACCAGGAGGAGGAGCAGTCTCGGCCGAAACCGTGACATGGAGGTCCTGGGCTGGCGTGGTTGGATGTGGTCTGCGATTGTGAGGCCGGTTGGACGTACTGCCAAATTCTATAAGACGGCGTTGGAGGCGGCTTATGGTAGAGAAATTAACATTAAATTATCTGGCAACAGCTCTGGTTGACATTCCTGCAGTCAGCATGCCAATTGCATGCTCCCTCAAAACTTGAGACATCTATGTCATTGTGTTGTGTGACAAAATTGCACATTTTAGACAAAACTGCACATTTTAGAGTGGCCTGATATCGTCCCCAGCACAAGGTGCACCTGTGTAATGATCATGCTGTTTAGTCAGCTTCTTGATATGCCACACCTGTCAGGTGGATGGATTATATTGGCAAAGGAGAGATGCTCACTAACAGGGATGTAAACAAATTTGTGCACAACATTTGAGAAATAAGCGTTTTTTGTGTATGGAAAAATGATGGGATCTTTTATTTTAGCTCATGAAACATGGGGCTAACACTTTACATGTTGCATTTACATTTTTGTTAGGTATATTTGTATCTTGATACAAATATTAATGATTCCCAAGACATCTATAAGAAGTCAATTCATAGTCATTTAATGATAACATTACAAGACCAAAGTGTGGAGAGTAGTCTTTCTAGCTGTGCTTTTTTGCTTTCCAGACTGGTTCTGGTAGCTCATGTTTGTATACATAGCGTTTTAACTTGGGTGTATGACCTCCCTCCAACCACATTCTGTAACTATTTGCATTCTGTAGGTATAGAAGTCAATTTTTAGATGTCAAGTCGTTGATCACACCCAGGGTAACCACAGTGGAGAGACGTTCCAAGCAATAAACTGCAGATGAGCCAGCGTCTTGTCTGTTGCTTTTCCTAATAGCTGTGGTTTCTACACCACAGTGAGGTTTACACCATAGCCTATGAAATAATATAATCCCCACCACAAATCAACTAAAATGTATGGCTCAGTCTCTGAAACACAAATAAGAACGCAAAATAGTATCTGTCCTTCAATGAAAGTCAGTACAGTTCAGTTTCAATTACAGGTAAGATACAAAAAAAAAATAAGAAAATCTCCAATAAATCCAGAAGGGAGGAAAGGAAAATGAAGATTGATCTTACCAGTTCAAGCTGCACAGTTCAGTAAAAATTGTCCAAAGGAAATACACAAAGCAAAAACCCCAAAAGGTAAAATAACCAAATAGTCACCAAACATTCTGGTCAGGATTCTAAGTCAGACTTATACACACAGAGTGAGCATTTGTGACTGCTGGATGCCTGGCTGACGCAGACCGTGGCTTGCTTCTGTATCCCAACCAGGGCGTGGGCGAGAGCATCCGGAACAATGTTGCACTGTCCTTTTCTGTAGGTAACATGGAACTCAACCTCCTGTAGTCCGATCGTCCATCTTACCTTCTTGAATTGGGTTTTTGATGGTTGAACACACAGGCCATGGCTGAGTGGTCCAGAATGACCTCGAACTTCCTCCCTTCAAGGAAAGGCCGCCACTTTTCCACCGCCCAAATGACTGCTAGGTACTCTCGCTCAGAAACAGAGTAGTAGACAGCAGAGTTCAGCAGTCTTGATCCATAGGCAATAACTCGCTCACCGTCATCAATCTCTTCTGTCAAAACAGCACTAAGACCAATGGCATTAACATCTGTTTGCACTTTGAAGGGCAGGTAGAAGTCAGGGTAGAGCAGCACTGGTGCTTTGGTTAGGGCCTCCTTCAAGTCCTCGAAAGCCCTCTGGCACGTCCTTCCTGTTCAGAGCATTGAGAGGAACAGAGCGGTCTGCGTAGTGAGGGATGAAGCGATGATACCATCCTGTCATACCTAGAAACCTCTCCACTGCCTTGACTGACTTAGGTGTTGGAAAAAACTGGACAGCCTCAACCTTCTTTGCCTGTGTCGTGATTTCTGCAGTGGACATCCCATGTCCAAAGAAGGAAATGCTCCTCTGGAACAGGTTACACTTCTTCAGTTTCACCATGAGCCCAGCTTTATGCAACCTGCTGAACACAGCTCTCAGGTCTTCCGGGTGTTGTTGCTCTGAGCGGGAGTACACCACAATGTCATCAATGTATGCAAAGCAACACTTCCCCTTCACATCTTCAAGGGCTATTTCCATGAGCCTTTGGAGCAATGCTCCAGCATTTTTCAAACCAAAGGGAAGAGCGAGAAACTCAAATAAGCCCCCCGGAGTAACAAATGCCATCTTCTGGATGCTGTCAGAGTCCATGCACACCTGCCAGTATCCGCTCTTGAGGTCGATAGTGCTGAATACTGTTGCTCCATGTAAGGACTCCAGTATTTCCTGAATTTGAGGCATGGGGTAGGCGTCAAAAGGGTTCTTCGCATTGATGCCTCTGTAATCAACTCAAAACCTTGTTCCTCCATCCTTTTCTTCACAAGCACTACAGGTGAGGCACGGGGGGATGTAGATCGTCTGACATTGCCGTTGCTCAACATGTCCTTGACCTGTCTGTCCATGAACTCCTGCTTCTGCAAAGACACTAGGTAGGCCTTCTTCTTTATGGGGACCTCATCAGCTGTTATGATGCAGTGAGAGACAAGAGTAGTGCATCCAACAGAATTTGTGCAAACAGTGGCCCACTCATGCAACAGGCTGTCAAGCTGCGCACAAATCTGTGAGCTGGTGTCCGCCCCACTAACCAGCTGCTGTATTAAGGCTTCAGATTGCTCACAGGGTGACGTGGAGACATTGGCCCACAGCTTCGTGCACAGCTTGACAGCCTGTTGCATGAGTGGCCTACTGTTTGCACAAATTCTGTTGGACTCACTCCTCTTGTCTCTTACCGCATCATAACAACTGATGAGGTCCCCAAAGTCACCTTAGAGCACATAAATATGATTTATGAACTGCAAACCACCCATGTTTAATTGTTGAGTTCACCATTCACGCTCTCAGCACACAGTTCTCTCTCTCACCTGCAGTGCTGATTTCATGTGATAGCTCAGATGAAATTTAAGACAAAGAAATGCTAGAGACTACGAATATTTGACATTCACTTCAAGATGCTTAGCTAAACAGTCACATCCCTGGTGCTTGAGAGAATGCAGGTTCTTGAGCAAAAGCCATGAAATTCCTGATGAAATCTTGACTTTTAAAACCATTTAGGCTAATGGTTTTTTCTTGCATTTTTGGGGGAGGAACTGTTCCATTTGTCATTGTGCACAGGTAATATGCATGTTAGTAAATGAATATGTAAATACAGTTGAAGTCGGAAGTTTACGTACACCTTAGCCAAATACATTTAAACTCAGTTTTTCACAATTCCTGACATTTAATCCTAGTAAAAATCACCTGTCTTAGGATCACCACTTTATTTTAAGAATGTGAAATGTCAGAATAATAGTAGAGAAAATTATTTATTTCAGCTTTTATTTATTTCATCACATTCCCAGTGGGTCAGAAGTTTACATACACTCAATTAGTATTTGGTAGCATTGCCTTTAAATTATTTAACTTGGGTCAAACGTTTTGGGTAGCCTTCCACAAGCTTCCCACAATACATTGGGTGAATTTTGGCCAATTCCTCCTGACAGAGCTGGTGCAACTGAGTCAGGTTTGTTGGCCTCCTTGCTCGCACATGCTTTTTGCCCACAAATATTCTATAGGATTGAGGTCAGGGCTTTGTGATGGCCACTCCAATAACTTGACTTTGTTGTCCTTAAGCCATTTTTCCACAACTTTGAAAGTATGCTTGGGGTCATTGTCCATTTGGAAGACCAATTGAAGACCAAGCTTTAACTTCCTGGCTGATGTCTTGAGATGTTGCTTCAATATATCCACATAATTTTCCTTCCGCATGATGCCATCTATTTTGTGAAGTGCACCAGTCCCTCCTGCAGCAAAGCACCACCACAGCATGATGCTGCCACCCCCGTGCTTCATGGTTGGGATGGTGTTCTTCGGCTTGCAAGCACCCCCTTTTTCCTCCAAACATAACGATGGTCATTATGGCCAAACAGTTATATTTTTGCTTCATCAGACCAGAGGACATTTCTCCAAAAAGTACGATCTTTGTCCCCATGTGCAGTATGCAAACCGTAGTCTGGCTTTTTTATGGTGTTTTGGAGCAGTGGCTTCTTCCTGGCTGAGCGGCCTTTCCGGTTATGTCGATATAGATACTTTTGTACCTGTTTCCTCCAGCATCTTCACAAGGTCCTTTGCTGTTGTTCTGGGATTGATTTGCACTTTTCGCACCAAATGGCGTTCATCTCTAGGAGACAGAACGCGTCTCCTTCCTGAGCGGTATGACGGCTGCGTGGTCCCATGGTGTTTATACTTGCGTACTATTGTTTGTACAGATGAACGTGGTACCTTCAGGCATTTGGAAATTGCTCCCAAGGATGAACCAGACTTGTGGAGGTCTACACATTTTTTTCTGAGGTCTTGGCTGATTTCTTTTCATTTTCCCATGATGTCAAGCAAAGAGGCACTGAGTTTGAAGGTAGGCCTTGAAATACATCCACAGGTACATCTCCAATTCACTCAAATTATGTCAATTAGCCTATCAGAAGCTTCTAAAGCCATGACATAATTTTCTGGAATTTTCCAAGCTGTTTAAAGGCACAGTCAACTTAGTGTATGTAAACTTCTGACCCACTGGAATTGTGATACAGTGAATTGTAAGTGAAATAATCTGTCTGTAAACAATTGTTGGAAAAATTACTTGTGTCATGCACAAAGTAGATGTCCTAACATGCATGAGAGCACCAGCTGTTCCGGATGACTATGTGATCATGCTCTCCGTAGCCAATGTGAGTAAGACTTTTAAGCAGGTCAACATTCACAAGGCCGCAGGGCCAGACGGATTACCAGGACGTGTACTCCGAGCATGTGCTGACCAACTGGCAAGTGTCTTCACTGACATTTTCAACATGTTCCTGACTGAGTCTGTAATACCAACATGTTTCAAGCAGACCACCATAGTCCCCGTGCCCAAGCACACTAAGATAACCTGCCTAAATGACTACCGACCCGTAGCACTGACGTCTGTAGCCATGAAGTGCTTTGAAAGGCTGGTCATGGCTCACATCAACACCATTATCCCAGAAACCTTAGACCCACTCCAATTTGCATACCGCCCCAACAGATCCACAGATGATGCAATCTCTATTGCACTCCACACTGCCCTTTCCCACCTGGACAAGAGAAACACCTACGTGAGAATGCTATTCATTGACTACAGCTCAGCATTCAACACCATAGTGCCCTCAAAGCTCATCACTAAGCTAAGGATCCTGGGACTAAACACCTCCCTCTGCAACTGGATCCTGGACTTCCTGACGGGCCGCCCCCAGGTGGTAAGGGTAGGTAAGAACACATCTGCCACACTGATCCTCAACACGGGGGCCCCTCAGGGGTGCATGCTCAGTCCCCTCCTGTACTCCCTGTTCACCCATGACTGCATGGCCAGGCACGATTCCAACACCATCATTAAGTTTGCTGACGACACCGATGTGACAGCCTATAGGGAGGAGGTCAGAGACCTGGCCGTGTGGTGCCAGGATAACAACCTCTCCCTCAACGTGACCAAGACAAAGGAGATGATTGTGGACTACTGGGAAAAAAAAGAGGACTGAGCACGCCCCCATTCTCATCGACGGGGCTGTAGTGGAACAGGTTGAGAGCTTCAAGTTCCTTGGTGTCCACATCACCAATGAACTATCATGGTCCAAACACACCAAGACAGTCGTGAAGAGGGCACGACAAAGCCTATTCCCCCTCAGGAGACTGAAAAGATTTGGCATAGGTCCTCAGATCCTCAAAAAATTATACAGCTGCACCATCGAGAGCATCCTGACTGATTGCATCACCGCCTGGTATGGCAACTGCTCGGCCTTCGACCGCAAGTTACTACAGAGGGTTGTGCGTACAGCCCAGTACAAAACTGGGGCCAAGCTTCCTGCCATCAAGGACCTCTATACCAAGCGGTGTCAGAGGAAGGCCCTCAAAATTGTCAAAGACCCCAGCCACCCTAGTCATAGACTGTTCTCTCTACTACCGCACGGCAAGCGGTACCAGAGTGCCAAGTCTAGGTCCAAAAGACTTCTCAACAGCTTCTACCCCCAAGCCATCAGACTCCTGAACAGCTAATCATGGCACCCCATCTTTTCACGCTGCTGCTACTCTGTTAATTATTTATGCATAGTCACTTTAACTCTACCCACATGTACATATTACATCAACTACCTCAACTAGCCGGTGCCCCCGCACATTGACTCTGCACCGGTACCCCCCTGTATATATAGCCTCCCTACTGTTATTTTATTTTACTTCTGCTCTTTTTTTCTCAACACTTTTTTGTTGTTTTATTTTACTTTTTTATTTAAAAATAAATGCATTGTTGGTTAAGGGCTGTAAGTAAGCATTTCACTGTAATGTCTACACCTGTTGAATTCGGCGCATGTGGCCAATAAAATTTGATTTTATTTGATTTTATTTGATTTAACCGACTTGCCAAACTATAGTTTGTTAACAAGAAATTTGTAGAGTGGTTGAAAAACTAGTTTTAATGACTCCAACCTAAGTGTATGTAAACTTCAGACTTCAACTGTACATAAATAGAGTAAAGGACTAATCAAAACATTATTCACAAGAGTACTTCTGTTGAACTTTCACCATTCTAATGCGGGCAATTTTGAGGAAAGCCATTGTGCAAATATCTTCCTCAATGGAGCCAGAAATGTGGCACCTAAACAAATGTTGTTTGACAGCAAAAGTAAAACACACCTAGAAGAACAAGATGTTACCAAGATGTTATTTTCAGTAGATAAGAGGGCCAAATATAACACATCATTATCATTTCAATCTGTCTCTCTCTATCACTGTTGAGATCGTCTGACATGAACTTGCATGGTTAGGCATGTGTCCTCTCCAGATCTGCCACATACTTTACATCCTATCAGTTTACAAGACATTTAGGTGGGATTTTAAATCAAGTTAGGGGTTGACATAATTGCTAAGTGAGTGACATTCAATTATCTGTAATATGGACCATCAGGAGTATTAGCCATCTGGGGCTCCAACAGCTCCAACAGAGCTACAACAGCTCTGTTTACAATCATTTCACCTTGTTTACAGTCTTCAAAACCATCGCTTTGTGATGTCTGCCATTATGAAAAATGAAAGCTTTTTCTATTTTCACCCAATGCTATAGAGGAGATTAATACCATTAACAGGAAGCAAATTAGGTTCTAGTGTCCTGCTTCGTGGTTCAACTATGCCAATAGACAGAAATGTGGCTATAGCTCCAACGTAAAATAATAAATAATGTTTGTTTTAAATGTCATAAAATGTTTTCCATATTATGAATATTATTATTATTATCCTAATGTACTTTTAACAAAACATATCTGAGAAATATGTCTACTGTTGGACAGGCATCTGTGTGAGAATACAAGGCCCATCTGTTTTCTTCTCCCAACCTTTTCTCTCCTGCTGTGAGTACATGGAAAAGGTCTTAGTGTAACAATTTGCGTGATCAAATGTTGACAGAGGAGACAGAACAGTGGGTCGATGCAGTAAGGCTGTTAGTCCGCTCTACCTCAATGAAACAAAAGAGGAAAACAACATCACATTACCTTCCACAAACACACTCCTAAACAATCCATGCACACCATTAAGTTACATTATGTGTGCTTGTGGGGCCACTGTTTTTTCAGAGGCAAATCAACCAGATAAGATTCCTACTTGTCAGTTTGTCCTTTTCAGGTAAGTCTTCATGGGGAAAGGAATAGGGAAATGTGCTTCAAATGCATACGTAACATTTACAGTATTTATTTATTTATTTGGATACCCATTACTCAACTAACCACTAAATTGTAATTTAGTAGTTTAACAACATTCTAAATGTAGAACTAAAATTAAATCCCAATTATTTTGTTATTGATAACAAAATAAGTAGTGTATGCCCTGAGAACAGGTGACTACAACACAGAGCATGCAGAGGTCAAAGATGGACCCAACAGCAGCACCACACAATCAGACCAATTCTAACATGTCTGACTCCTGCATTAAAGACAACTGGGTGGACCGCCACATATACCCAGTGGCGTACTCCCTCTTCTTCATCGTAGGCTTCCCCGGCTAACTGCCAGTCTCTGTAGGTGGCCTGGCTGCTAATGAGGAAAGGCAACAACTTGGCCGTGTACCTGGTCAACCTGTCAATCTCAGACCTCCTCTTCACTATCTCCATGCTGGTGTGGATGGAGCTGGCCCTGGGTCGGCCCGTAGGGGACACCCTCTGTAGTAGGTTGTCTGTGGTGATGTACAACAGTTTCTACATCGGGTCTGGTCTCCTCTGCTGCATCTCAGTGGATCTCTATCTGGCCGTGGTCTACCCTCTTTACTGGGTCCGGCAGGTGCTTACTGCAGTGGCAGTGAGTGCTGTATTGTGGTGTGTAAAACTGTCTATCCACATCTACCTTCTTCACCACACGGGGGCGCTGCAGGGCTTCTCCCCCAGTGCAAGGAGGCCCACGTGGCTCTGACCCGGGTAGCTCTAGGGTTCCTGGTGTCACTCCTTCATCATGACCTTCTGCTTCCACCAGATCGTGTTGGCGCTCCGGGGCAGTGCCTCCATACTGGCTTGGGAGAGGAGGAATGTCAACCTCCTGCTGCTGCTCCTCCCGGTGACATATGTGGTGGTCTTCACCCCTTTCCAGGCCGTCATGTTCCTCAGAGGGGTGCTGGAGCCAAGGGACTGACTGTAGCATGGGCATGAAGCTCAGGGACCCATACATGATGCGAAATGACTAAAGTGCTGCAAAGATGCAAGAGGGACCAGTCGGTTAAAAAAGTGCAAAAACATTTACACAATCACATAAGCTATTGATAAATCCATATAAAGTATTTTACAGTGAAAATGTAATGTAAAAATTGCTTTATGCTATCATGATTGTTGTCAGAATTGGGACCTGTAACTAGCTTCTCTTGTATACGTGTGTGACCTCACATTGTAGACAGTAGCCTCCATGATAGAGTACTTAACCAACCTTATTTGCAGCAAAATATTCAACTGATGCCTTGTTAG
The DNA here is from genome assembly GCF_964263955.1 of Coregonus lavaretus. NCBI lineage: Eukaryota > Metazoa > Chordata > Actinopteri > Salmoniformes > Salmonidae > Coregonus > Coregonus lavaretus. Next base: position 30,265,137 of record NC_140005.1, on the reverse strand, counting down.
GCCATAATAGTACTGTAAATGTGTTGTTTAAGCATCCACTACTCTATAAAAATGTTGTTAAAATGTTTTTTATGCAAATGTATAGCTATTCAAACCCTAACACATATTCCTGTAAAGGTACAATGCCTGAATAGTATCTGTTAATATAAAGATATGGTATGATATTTTCTACAACTCCTTAATATGGAAAACCTAAGTATATCTATGTACACACTCTGGATCATTACCCATTGTTTGACTTTTATATGGAAATTTGATTAGATAAATATCATTAGGAAGTTCCCAATATGGCTTGTTCATAATCCTTTATCACACTGCAAACAATCATGTCAACACAAGCTAAACTAATATAACCAGTCTATATCGTGAAACCAATACTGTAGGGAGAGACAGCATGTAGTTAATGGCTCAACATAGACATTTTAGCTAAAGCTCCAGTGTGGTCCACTAGCCCTCTCTCTGTCTGTCATGTTATGGATTGAACTTAATATACATGTATATCTATACGGTAGTAAACGTCTCAGAAGCAGTGGTTTTTTTTCTTCCTGTTTGTCTGAGCTTGTTTAGCAATCATCTGAATGATAGTACGTGTTGTGTCAACTGTGTCTGTGTGGAGGGTTATAGTTTGGGAGATACATCAGCAAATGTTGACTTTAAGCTACAGTATAAGTACGGGCCAATCGGCTGCTCTCCTGTATAAACCGTGAGTATTGCTTTTTCTATAAAAAATCTGACTGATTCTTATTTGCTTTAGAGATATCCTTGCTATGTTCCATATGCAAGCTTTAAGGGGGATGTTTACTTTCTTGAGTAAATAATGCACAGTCTTGAAATTATTTTTGCTACACTTCAGAAATAGAGTCATGTTGTGTTGTATTGTCTTGTTTCCCGAAAGGTGAGTGGCCATGAATTTCACTGTTGGAATGGAGAATTTCAGCCTCAACACCACAAATGACTCAGACAAACTGTGTTATCCAGCTGACTACCCTGAGGAGAGGAAACCCTTTTTCTTTCTGTACCTGGTCATCATTATCATCGGGATTCCCTCCAACTCCTTCTCCCTCTATGTGTCCTGGCAGCACATCAGACAGAGGAACGAGCTGGGTGTTTATCTGTTTAACCTGGCTCTGTCTGACCTCCTATTCAGCGTAGGTCTGTCTCTGTGGGTGGACTTGCAGTGGCGCGGTGTCTGGCTTCGCGGGGAGGCCGTGTGCGTCCTCTGTGTCATCTTCCTCTTTACAAACTTCTACACCAGCGATGGGCTGCTTTGCTGTATTGCCCTGGACCGTTACCTGGCTGTGGTCCACCCGCTAAAGTACCCAGTCCTGAGGAGGATGAACACGGCCGTGGTGATCAGCATGGCTGTCTGGGTGCTGGTGATCTCCTTCAACGCGGCCACAATCACCTGGATAGACTCGTACGACTCGGAGGGTAAGAGGGCTGTGTGCTTTGACGTGTTCCCTCTGAGGGACAGGCTGGCGCAGGTCAACGTGACTCGCTTCGTCCTGGGTTTCCTGTTTCCTGTCCTGCTGGTATCGTTCTGCTGCCGGGGCATCTGTATGGCAGTCCGCTCCAACCGGGCCACGGAGGAGCAGGAGAGGAGACGGGTGTCAAGACTCCTGGGGGTGGTGCTGCTTACCCTGGGGCTCTGTTTCGGACCCCTCCACGTTATTATGCTCCTGCAGGGGCTTCTGGAGCACTGTCGGAGCCCCTCCTGGCTCTTTCTGCCTTATAAGATCAGCATGGCCATGTCAGCTCTCAACAGCCTGGCTGACCCCTTCCTCTACTGTTTCATCACCAGACTGGGCAAGGCCAATGTCACACAGGTGGTACACTTCCTCCAGGGGAAGAGAGAGGGGAACGGTCAGGAGGTGGTGTAGTGTAGTGATACTCAACCACAAACCAGAACAGTTAAGAGAGAGAGACTCATACTGTTTTGTGAGTGACAAATATTGACTCATGCTTTGTCAAGACTCCGTTCCAAAATGTATTATGTAAGGTGTTAGATTATACCAACGTGGATACATACTGTGCTATGGTTTGCAAGCATTTCGCTACACCCGCAATAACACCTGCTAAACATGTGTATGTGACAAATACATTTTGATTTGACATTTGATTTGATCATTGTGCCAGGCAATCAATACTAAGACATGTGTTTCTGAAAGGAACCGTTCAAGGATAATGTGATTGCATTCATCCCTCCTTGTGACACTACAAAAGGATGAACTTCATTCCACTTTCACTTCAGATTTTATCTTGCTGTTAATACATTTACAGACTAGTGTTTCAGAGGTGACCAAGTATACTAATAGCACCAAAAATAGAACTTGACCACATCACTCGGTCAGCATTCTTATTTGACCAAATCCTTGTCATAACTGTCAACCTTCATGCTGTCCCAGTGTTTTTGCTTTATCATGTAAAATGTAACACTGTTTAACACTGACAGTAGAGCAGCATGTGAACTGTGGTATCGGAGGCCATCAAGTAGCAGCATTGGGAAAGCAGTGGGATCTCTATTTTTATGTATCTGGCACCCTCTTCTTTGCTATATGTGCAGCCACTACACACTGGCGGCAAAGACTCTAAAACAAGCTAGCTGACTGACAGCTGCTTTCAACCAAAATCATATACAGTGCCTTGCAAAAGCATTCATCCCCCTTGGCGTTTTTCCTATTTTGTTGCATTACAACCTGTAATTTTAATGGATTTTATTTGGATTTCATGTAATGGACATACACAAAATAGTCCAAATTGGTGAAGTGAAATTGAACAGATCATAAAAAAATATCAGAAACTTTGAACATTGTCAGAAGAACCGATGTGGATGTGGTGGAGGAGTCAGGCGCAGGACACATAGGCTTCGTCCAACAGACTTTACTATTCAAAAGTGCAAAAATACAATACACGGCCTCGAAACAAACAGAGGCGAGTGAATACGTAAACCATGCGTAAACACTAAACAAACAAACAGAGCGTCAACACGCAGCTCCGAAATACAGGCAGACAACAACACACAATCTAACCAATACAAAACAGGGAACTTATAGGACACGTAATCAGAACACAAACAGACACAGGTGTACAAGACAGACCAAAGCAATCACACCACGAAACATTCAACGGTGGCAGCTAGTACTCCGGGGACGGCGAACGCCGAAGCCTGCCCGAACCAGGAGGAGGAGCAAAACCGTGACCGGGGTCGGTCGGCCCGAGGCCGGGGTCGGCCGAAACCGTGACAGTACCCCCCCCCCTTGACGCGCGGCTCCAGCCGTGCGCCGACCCCGGCCTCGGGGACGGCCAGGAGGACGCGGACCCGGGCGCGTGGGATGCCCACGGTGGAACTCAGTCAGGAGGGATGGATCTAGGATGTCCCTCCTAGGCACCCAGCACCGTTCCTCCGGACCGTACCCCTCCCACTCCACGAGATACTGGAGACCACTCATCCGGCGCCTCGAGTCCAAGATGGTCCGGACCCTGTACGCCGGGGCCCCCTCGATGTCCAAAGGGGGCGGAGGGGTCTCTCCTATCTCATCTTCTTGGAGTGGGCCAGCTACCACCGGCCTGAGAAGAGACACATGGAACGAGGGATTAATATTCTTGTACTCAATAGGCAGTTGTAACCTGTAACACACCTCGTTCAATCTTCTCAGGACTTTAAAGGGCCCCACAAACCGCCGACCCAGCTTCCGGCAGGGCAGGCGGAGGGGCAGGTTTCGAGTCGAGAGCCAGACTCGATCTCCCGGTGCGTACACCGGTCCCTCACTGCGGTGGCGATCGGCGCTCGCCTTTTGTTGACGGATGGCCCGCTGCAGATGGACATGGGCAGCGTCCCACGTCTCCTCCGAGTGCCGAATCCACTCGTCCACCGCAGGGGCCTCGATCTGGCTCTCGTGCCACGGTGCCAGGACCGGCTGATACCCTAAAACACACTGGAAAGGTGTTAAATTGGTGGAGGAGTGGCGGAGAGAGTTCTGGGCCATCTCTGCCCAGGGGATATACCTAGACCACTCCTCCGGCCGGTCCCGGCAATAGGACCTCAGAAACCTACCCACATCCTGGTTGACTCGTTCAACCTGCCCATTGCTCTCTGGGTGGTACCCCGAGGTAAGGCTCACCGAGACCCCCAAGCGTTCCATGAACGCCCCCCAGACTCTGGAGGTGAACTGGGGACCTCGGTCAGACACAATATCCTCGGGGACCCCATAGTGCCGGAACACGTGGGTAAATAGGGCCTCGGCGGTCTGTAGGGCAGTAGGGAGACCCGGCATTGGGAGGAGACGACAGGCCTTGGAGAACCGATCCACAACGACCAAAATGGTGGTATTCCCCTGGGAAGGGGGTAGGTCGGTTACAAAATCCACCGAGAGGTGGGACCATGGTCGTTGTGGAACGGGCAGGGGATGTAACTTACCCCTGGGCAAATGTCTAGGCGCCTTACACTGGGCGCACACCGAGCAGGAGGAGACATAAACCCTCACATCCTTAGCTAACGTTGGCCACCAGTATTTCACGCTAAGGCAGTGCACTGTCCGGCCAATACCTGGATGTCCAGAGGAGGGTGATGTATGAGCCCAATAAATAAGACGATCACGAACCTCGAGCGGAACGTACGTCCGCCCCACAGGACACTCGGGGGGAGTAGGGTCGGTACGCAGTGCCCGCTCGATTTCCGCATCGACCTCCCATACCACCGGAGCCACCAGACAAGACTCCGGCAGTATGGAAGTAGGCTCAATGGCCCTCTCCTCTGTGTCATACCGCCGGGACAGGGCGTCTGCCTTACCGTTCTGGGACCCTGGGATGTATGTGATCTTAAAAACAAACCGGGTCAGGAACATGTTCCACCTAGCCTGACGAGGGTTCAATCTCCTAGCTGCCCGGATGTACTCCAGGTTACGGTGATCAGTCAGAATGAGGAAAGGGTGTTGAGCCCCCTCAAGCCAATGCCTCCACACCTTTAGGGCCTGGACTACAGCTAACAGCTCCCTGTCCCCAACGTCATAATTGCGCTCCGCCGAGCTGAGCTTCTTGGAGTAGAACGCACAGGGGCGGAGCTTAGGTGGCGTGCCGGACCGTTGTGACAGGACTGCCCCAATACCGGTCTCGGACGCGTCTACCTCTACTTGGAATGGTAAAGAGGGATCCGGATGCGCCAGCACCGGGGCCGAGGTGAACAGGTTCTTCAGTTTGACAAATGCCCTGTCCGCCTCAGCTGACCACTGCAAACGAACCGGACCCCCCTTTAGCAGGGACGTAATGGGAGCTGCAACCTGTCCAAAGCCCCGGATAAACCTCCGGTAGTAATTAGCAAAACCCAAGAACTGCTGCACCTCTTTTACAGTGGTTGGAGTTTGCCAATTACGCACGGCCGACACACGGTCTACCTCTATCTCCACACCAGACGCGGACAACCGATAACCCAAAAAGGAGACGGACTCCTGGAAGAACAGGCATTTCTCTGCCTTGACATACAAGTCATGCTCCAACAGTCTTCTCAACACTCGACGCACCAGGGCTACATGCTCGGCTCGTGTAGAAGAGTACACTAGGATGTCGTCGATGTACACTACCACACCCTGCCCATGCATGTCCCGGAAAATCTTGTCAACAAAGGATTGGAAGACTGAAGGAGCATTCATTAACCTGTATGGCATGACGAGATACTCGTAATGACCCGAGGTGGTGCTAAATGCCGTTTTCCATTCATCTCCCTCCCTAATGCGCACCAGATTGTACGCGCTCCTGAGATCCAACTTTGTGAAGAACTGCGCTCCGCGTAATGATTCCGTCATAGTCGCAATCAGTGGAAGAGGGTAACTGTACTTAACCGTGATCTGATTGAGACTACGGTGATCAATACACGGGCGCAAACCCCCGTCCTTCTTCTTCACAAAGAAGAAATTCGAGGAAACCGGGGAAGTGGAGGACCGTATGTATCCCTGTACCAAGGACTCGGCTATGTAAGTCTCCATAGCCGCAGTCTCCTCTTGAGACAGGGGATACACACGGCTCCGCGGAAGTGCCGCTCCTGTTTGGAGATTTATCGCACAGTCCCCCTGTCTATGAGGTGGTAGCCGTGTTGCCCTCGTTTTGCTGAACACAAGTGCTAAGTCCTCATACTCAGGGGGAATGCGCATTGCGGGCACTTCGTTCGGACTCTCAACCGAGGTCGCCCCTAAGGAAACACCTAGACATTTCCCTACACACTGGGCAGACCACTCCATAAGAGCCCTCTGTTGCCACGCAATGGTAGGATCATGGGCGCTTAACCAGGGAAGCCCCAGCACCACGGGGTACGCAGGAGAGTCAATCAGATAAAACTGAATGATCTCCTCATGACCCCCCTGCGTCGTCATCTTAAGTGGTGCTGTGACTTCTCTGATCAGCCCCGACCCCAACGGCCGGCTGTCTAGGGCGTGGACAGGAAAGGGGGCTTCTACCGGCCGAAGGGGAATTCCTAACCTATAACAAAATGCACGATCAATAAAATTCCCAGCTGCTCCTGAATCTACTAGTGCCTTATGCTGGGAATGAGGTGCCACCTGTGGAAATCTCACAGGAATACTCATGTGACCAACAGAGAGCTCTGGGTAAGTGGGGCGCCTACTCACCTGAAATGACTCCCCAGTGCGTGACCTGTTGTCCCCTCTCCCAGGAGACCCTCCCCAGCACCTGGCCGCGGTGTGTCCTCCACGGCCACAGTTGGTGCAGGGGATGGCCCCCCTCGGGTTCTCTCTCCTCCTCTCTCTAGCGCCAGCACCCCCGAGCTCCATGGGAATCGGCTCGGAGGTGCTGGAGGGTGGAATGGACGACCCCCACTCGGGACGTCCGCGGGTAGCCAGCAGGGTGTCGAGACGGATGGAGATGTCCACCAACTGGTCGAAGGATAGGTTGGTGTCCCTGCAGGCCAGCTCACGACGAACGTCCTCTCGTAGGCTACACCGGTAATGGTCGATGAGGGCCCTCTCATTCCACCCCGCATCCGCTGCTAGAGTCCGGAAATCCAGGGCGAACTCCTGTGCGCTCCTCTTCCCCTGTCGGAGGTGGAACAGACGCGTAGGTGATGGTAGCGGCGTCTATTCCCCTCCATTCGGCGTTGGCCCACTCCAACGCCTTGCCGGATAGACAGGAGATGAGGGCGGAGACGCTCTCGTATCCCGAGGGCGCTGGGTGTAGGGTAGCCAGGTAAAGTTCCACCTGCAGGAGGAACCCCTGACACCCGGCTGCAGAACCGTCATATGCCCTCGGGAGCGAGAGCCGAATGCCCCTGGGTTCCGGTGCTGAGAGAGGAGGACTGGCCGTTGGTGATGGGATGGTGTAAGAAGACGTGGGCACCTCCCCAGTAACCAACCGGCGCAGAGTGTTGGACACCTCGTCCATGGCGGACCCAAGTTGCCGGATCATGGTGTCCTGATAGCTGATCCGTTCCTCCAGTGACTTGGGTGTCGCAGCTGCTCCTGCTGACTCCATGGTTGGTGTGTTGTTCTGTCAGAAGAACCGATGTGGATGTGGTGGAGGAGTCAGGCGCAGGACACAGAGGCTTCGTCCAACAGACTTTACTATTCAAAAGTGCAAAAATACAATACACGGCCTCGAAACAAACAGAGGCGAGTGAATACGTAAACCATGCGTAAACACTAAACAAACAAACAGAGCGTCAACACGCAGCTCCGAAATACAGGCAGACAACAACACACAATCTAACCAATACAAAACAGGGAACTTATAGGACACGTAATCAGAACACAAACAGACACAGGTGTACAAGACAGACCAAAGCAATCACACCACGAAACATTCAACGGTGGCAGCTAGTACTCCGGGGACGGCGAACGCCGAAGCCTGCCCGAACCAGGAGGAGGAGCAGTCTCGGCCGAAACCGTGACAAACATCCCACGGAGCACCATTAAATTCATTATTAAAAAATTAAAAGAATATGGCACCACAACAAACCTGCCAAGAGAGGGCATCAAAGAGACAAAATATAACCCTGAAGGAGCTGCAAAGCTCCACAGCGGAGATTGGAGTATCTGTCCATAGGACCACTTTAAGCTGTACACTCCACAGAGCTGGGCTTTACGGAAGAGTGGCCAGAAAAAAGCCATTGCTTAAAGAAAGAAATAAGCAAACACGTTTGGTGTTCGCCAAAAGGCATGTGGGAGACTCCCCAAACATATGGAAGAAGGTACTCTGGTCAGATGAGACTAAAATTGAGCTTTATGGCCATCAAGGAAAACGCTATGTCTGGCGCACACCCAACACCTCTCATCACCCTGAGAACACCATCCCCACAGTGAAGCATGGTGGTGGAAGCATCATGCTGTGGGGATGTTTTTCATCGGCAGGGACTGGGAAACTGGTTAGAATTGAAGGAATGATGGATGGCGCTAAATACAGGGAAATTCTTGAGGGAAACCTGTTTCAGTCTTCCAGAGATTTGAGACTGGGACGGAGGTTCACCTTCCAGCAGGACAATGATCCTAAGCATACTGCTAAAGCAACACTTGAGTGGTTTAAGGGGAAACATTTAAATGTCTTGGAATGGCCTAGTCAAAGCCCAGACCTCAATCCAATTGAGAATCTGTGGTATGACTTAAAGATTGCTGTACACCAGCGGAACCCATCCAACTTGAAGGAGCTGGAGCAGTTTTGCCTGAATGGGCAAAAATCCCAGTGGCTAGAGGTGCCAAGCTTATAGAGACATACCCCAAGAGACATGCAGCTGTAATTGCTGCAAAAGGTGGCTCTACAAAGTTGTCACGCCCTGACTCTAGGGACTTGTATTTGTTGAGTCAGGGTGTGTATTTTCTGTGTTGGGTTTGTCCATGTTTAGTTTCTAGATCGTTTAGATCTATGTTGGCCAGGGTGGTTCCCAATCAGAGGCAGCTGTAGCTCGTTGTCTCTGATTGGGGACCATACTTAGGCAGCCGTTTGGCACCTGTTAGTTGTGGGATCTTGTTCCGTAAAGGTATGTTGTTTGTATGCTACCTTGGACTTCACGTTTCGTTTGTTGTTTTGTCGTGTGTTTAGTCGTTAATAAATATGAATGCATATCACGCTGCGCCTTGGTCCTTCTCGTTCATGAACGATCGTGACAAAAGTATTGACTTTGGGGGGGGGGGGGGGGTGAATAGTTATGCACGCTCAAGTTTTCTGTTTTTTTGTCTTATTTCTTGTTTGTTTCACGATAAAAAATATGTTGCATCTTCAAAGTGGTAGGCATGTTGTGTAAATCAAATTATACAACCCCCCCAAAAATCAATTTTAATTTCAGTTTGTAAGGCAACAAAATAGGAAAAATCCCAAAGGGGGTGAATACTTTCGCAAGCCACTGTAGGTAGCACACAGGAGGACATTTTTCTCAGTTTAGATCATTTCCTTTTGAATTTCTAGCCAAATGTAAAACGTTCCTGTTTTGATTAATTTAATAGAGTGAGTTAGGTCTGCTCTATACCAAATTAGTATACCCCCTGAGTCCCTTCCCTGTTTCACACCTGGTAGTTTGGTGTATGGGACTACCAGCTCTCTGTAACCTAGAGGGCAACCAGTGGGTCCATCTCCTCTATACCATGTTTCTTGTAGGATGACAATGTCTGTATTTCTGATTTATTTGGTGAAGTCCAGGTTCCTGCTCTTTAGGCAAAAGGCAAATGACCTCAGGCCTTTGATATTCCAGGATGAGATAGTGAAGGCTTTGTGCTCCATAAAGTGTCCAATGTTGTTAGTCGTGTGGATTGGCCTCAGACCAGTAGGTGTGAGCAGAGCCTGCTGAGCATCTGGTACATGCCATTGGCTTGGGCTAGTGTAAGAGTGATTGGGCCTGTTTACCTGCTCACGGCCTGGTCGTATGTGTGACTTTCATGTTGAGGCCCTCTTTGCGGAAGTGGGGGGCATGGGGTGGGCAGGAGGGGCATAGGTCTGATCTGAGGGGGCCTAAATGGGGTGTGGGCATGGTTGACTAAGGGGGTGTTGATTGGTTGGGGTGGGGGTGTGGATGTGGCTGGTCTCTCTCATATAGACATACACACACACACTCCATGATGGTGATTTCTCTTGTCTCGTTCGGTCACCTTATCAGTCGGATACTGTGATAAAAGACAAGCACTATAGGATGATGGATGAAAAGACTGTAACCTACACAGGTGATCACACTAAAACTGCTCTGGATTTCAACAGAGGTGAGAGCAGAGAGGAGTCTTAAGAAGCTGTTAGTTAATGGTTAAAATACAAGAGACTGAATATGTGAACTAGCATTCTATTAACAATTAATCATCACTTTTTCTTATTAAGGCAGCAAACTGCCACTACAGCTTAAAGTGAATGAGTCTGGCCATTGATGCCTTGTGTCATGATTCTATTCAGATTAGCTCAGATTTGCATCGTTAGGATTAAATTTATTGACTGTCATAAATGTCAAGGCTAAAAGGAGAACCGGAAAAATATGTTTTTACTCATCACCATGACGCCACTTTTAATTATTTGGATTTCAATTATGCATTACTTCTATCAGAGATGGATGACTCAGTTTCTCCATGATCCATGTTTGATCACAACAGTTGGAGCTGATGGGCATTTTATAAGGGGAATAATAACGCCTCATGCTTCTATTATCCACTTCCAGTCTCATTGCTGGCCATATTAGCAAGCCAATATCAGAACCCTAGAGTCATGTTCTTACAAGACAGAATATGATAAATATTCTAGTATTTTGTATTTTATTCAGAGCAGCAGTTACTCTTCCTTGGGTCCACACAAAAAATAAAACATGCCATAATACAGAACATCAAAAGACAAGAAAAGCTCAAGGACTGAAATACACACATTTAAAATAAGAACAATAGAACCAATAAAGGTCCTACTTACAGTTACACATATTACTGACCTCACATCAGTACATATACAGTGCCTTCAGAAAGTGTTCATACCCCTTGACTTATTCCACATGTTGTTGTGTTAACAGCCTGAATTCAAAATGGATTTTAAAACTATTTCTCATCCATCTACACACAATAGCCCATAATGACAAAGTGAAATCATGTTTTTAGAGATTTTTTCACATTTATTGAAAATAAAATACAGAAATATCTCATTTACATAAGTATTCACATCCCTGAATCAATACAGCGATTACAGCTGTGAGTCTTTTGGGGTAAGTCTCTTAAGAGCTTGCATACCTGGATTGTATAATATTTGCACATTATTATTTTTAAAATTCTTCAAGGTCTGTCAAGTTGGTTGTTGATCATTGCTAGACAGCCGTTTTCATGTCTTGCCATAGATTTTCAAACCAATTTAAGTCAAAACTGTAACTATGCCACTCAGGAACATTTAATGTAGTTTTGGTAAGCAACTCCAGTGTATATTTGTCCTTCTGTTTTAGGTTATTGTCCTACTGAAAAGTGAATTTGCCTCCCAGTGTCTGTTGGAAAGCACACTGAACCAGGTTTTACTTTAGGATTTTGCCTGTGCTTAGCTCTATTCCATTAATTTTTATCCTAAAAAAGTCCTTGCCGAATACAAGCATACCCATAACATGATGCAGCCATGATGCATGATGCAGCCACCACTATGCTTGAAAATATGGAGCGTGGTATTCAGTAATGTGTTGTGTTGGATTTGCCCCAAAAATACCATCTTGTATTCAGGACAAAACGTTTTGCCCTGCAACATTTTTTCCCAGTATTAATTTAGTGCCTTGTTGTAAATAGGATTCATGTTTTGGAATATTTTAATTCTGTACAGGCATCCTTCTTTTCGCTCGGTCAATTAGGTTAGTATTGTGGATAAGGCTGTTGCGGTGACCATATTACCACCACACCAGCAGTCATGAGTCATTACCACAGTAAAACCTCACGTGACTGTTGAGTCATGGTAATCTCATTTTATGCACTCTGGACATGCTTTGGTAGTACCCAATTTGCTAATGACCATCGGGTCCTAATGGCCTGGGACTCAGGGCTCTATTGTCCCTCAAACCACTCTGGCATCAATGCAAATGCTTCGAAAATCACATTGTGCTTTTAAAGATGAACTGAAACTCTAAAACAAACCATGATATCATGTTATCATATATATTGAATAACATTCCGTGAAAGGAAACTTTTAAAAAACGGCAGAAAAGCAAAATATTAGACTTGTCCAACACCTCGTAAATACTTGTAAAATGTAGGTCGCCGCCATGTTGGAATGATGTATACGACTAATATAATCGGAATGGTAGCGTGAGATTGCGTCTCAAGCCCCGCACATCAACACACCGTGGTAAATTTAAAAATGGAAGAAGGAGAATTGGTTGTGGGAAGATGGCGTGTCGAGTGCAGTTAGTGAGAAAGATGAGTGGACAACAGTGAAGTCCAAGAATGGAACAAAAAGGCCTAAAATTGTTGTGGGAAATGAGTCTGATGAATCGTTGCTTGTTGGAGTCAGTTTTTTTTGGATAAGGATGTTTATTTGGGAAACACTTTTGAAGTCACGAGGATGGTGAAGAAGGCTTTGGGGAAAATGGATGCAGTCAAAGTAACCAGGAGTGGTTTGGTGTTCATATCGTGTGTATCTAAAGAGCAAAACGGGGAGTACATTGTGGCTTGCGAAATTATTGACGCATGAAGTGGACAGATTTGATTTTCGGAGCAGGGCACCGGAAAAAGGTGTTATTAATTGTACTGCACAAGTGTCTAAGAAGCTGGACTTCATTATATCTGCAGCCAGAAGTTTTTGGGCCTCAAAGACATAACTGCAGAAGCACTGCAAGGACTACTGTCGCCAGGAAATGTCTCGCCATCACAGATTAAACAGGCTGATTTAGTTTAATTAACATTTCGTTATTGAAGATTGTATGGATTTTTTACATTATTTCCCCCCCCGCATTTTTGCCTTTTCGGATCTTTATTATCCACCTGTACAGTAAGGGGCAGAATGCACATATAATTGTTGCGAATACCGAATACCAAAGAAGAAGACCGACCCATCCAAGCTGTCCTTGTTCATCCCCTGGCATATGACTTTGAACCTGTACGTCGTCGTCCCCTAGTAGTACCTTCAGGTCCTTTTGCGCAAGAAAATGTAGTTGTAGAGAGATTACACCACAGACTGAACAATTGCGAGTGGTGCACTTGTGGCAACTGCACTGCGATGCCCACTGTCCACAGAGTCGATTGATTGCAAATAAGCAGCCCTACATGACCTGGGTGTCAGTGGTGGACAAGGACAACTACCTTGTATTGTTAATCACAGGCTCTTCACCACGCTCTGTGAAGAGCGAGACCTTTTGGAGATGGCCATGCTATCCCTGAAGGACGTACGGGCAGAAAGTTTGGAGTGCCCTATAAACCGCAGGTACCGTAACGTTACTAGGCATTATTTACATTTTAGAAGCGCTAGTTAGCTAGTAAGGAGCTAGCGAGCTAATTATAGATGATCCTGCATTGGCACAGCGCTGTTTGATCGTATTGATGTGTATTGATTGGGTGAAAGTGGAGATGTCATAAACGTCAGGTGAATGTAAACAAAACCTAGAGGCAGTGCGTTTGTTTGCTAGGAAAGCTAGCTAACTAAATAACTAAGTGAAGTCTGGTAAATTATGTCGCCCCACAAGTTGCCAAGATAGTTAGTTAGTTAGCTAGTTGTTTACAACCACTCTACAGTCTTTTGCTGGCTACTGTAATGACAGGAGCGTTTGTTGACATTTTACAGATCGTGACGCGATCCACTTAAAATGCCTATTATTTGTAGGCTATTGCATCCATTCCAAGATCGCACACAATCTGATAATCTATAATTAGCTATTTTCTTATTACCATACTTTTGATTACTGTTACAATCATAAGGATTCTATTGTACGGACCTCATGAATTTCTTACAATAAGGGCGCACTTAATAATCATTATGCATGTTTCAGTCTTTACAGATTGACTGTTTATTGTGTAATGATGTAATTAATGTGGTTCTCTGTAGCTCAATTGGTAGAGCATGGCGCTTGTAACGCCAGGGTAGTGGGTTCGATCCCCGGGACCACCCATACGTAAAAATGTATGCACACATGACTGTAAGTCACTTTGGATAAAAGCGTCTGCTAAATGGCATATTATATATTATTGTAATGAATAACTAAATAGCTATTACATATGAATGTCTTCATGCTAAGTGTCTTTATGCAATATAATTTAATCCGCCACCATCAAATTGTTCCCTATAGAGTATATACGAAAGGCTGCCTCTTTCGAGCTGTTTTCATTTTAGGTATGATGTCTCTCCCTGCAGAGTGCGCACGCGAGCACCTTCTTTACACGCGCCACACTCCAGGTGCATGCCAGGACAATTTCACAATTATTGTAAAGAACTAATGGTGCTTTTCAACTGGGAACTCAGGGGGGGAAAGCAAGTAAAAATCATGACGTCAGTGATCTTAAGATCGGAAAGTCTAGAAAGGTGCCAGAGTTTTCGACTTGGAATTCCGAGTTGGATGACCGTTCCGAGTTCCCAGTTGTCTTGAACTCACTGAAGGTGGAAGTCGGAGATTTCATAGTTCCCAGTTGTTTTGAAGGCGGCATAAATTATTGGCGCTCCAGGCTGTTTGTACATTACAGTGGTTCCTTTCGTGTGCGTTGATGAACAGTAAGTTGCTTTCCATGTCACTGTTTATAATGTATTTCTCCTGTACATTTGTTAGCCAGCACACCATATGTCCCTCAGAGTTTAGATGTATGTAATACCGTTTATGTCAGCAGCTACGTGTGTTAATTAGATAATTAGCCAAGTAAGCTAGCAATATGTATCTGTAGCATGGCTAGCTCCCTAGCACTTCATAATGTGTATATGCATAGAGAAGGTGTAAATTATCAATCCGCGTGTACACTGAGGTTAGTTTAGGTATTACCCTGAATCCAGGGGCAACAGGTGGGCTTCATAGCCACAAGCCATTGTCGCAACACTGATTTTCGCTTGAGTGGTAGGGCATGGTAGTGGACTCCTGTTCTGTAAAATTACTACAGCCTGGGGCTATACAGTCAGACCCCCCTTTACGCCTCTTTTGCGCTGGTTCTGTCGAAGCCATTTTGAGCTAGATGTTATCTAAAGAAGCTGTCAGCGAGACGTGAACACATTGTAACTGCTAGCTGTCAGTGAGAAGTGACAATGCAGATGACGTCACCGATTTGACTGTTTCAAGATGGCCGCACCCTGTAGCTGAGTGTCGGTCAGTGAGCAGAGCTGTGTTCGAATACTCCGCACTATTTGTGACGTAAATTTAGTATGTAGTATGCTTATTGGTCATAGTATGGATATAGTTAGTATGCCAAAAGTTGCCGGATGGAAGTAGCTAGCAAGCTAGCCAACGTTAGCCAGTTAGCTTGGGTGCTTAACTGCCATTGTGAGGTCAGAACGCTCGGATCAACCCAACTCCTCGACCAGAGCGTCAGAGAGCGAACCGCTCTGAATTTACGAACGGACAATCTGACTTCGCAATGGATTCACGAACGCCCAGAGCGCACTCTGTCACTCCAGATTTAATTTACCAACACACCCGAAATCGTAAAATGTCTAGCTAGTCAGTTGTTATGCTAACAAGCTAGCAATAGGTTGCATAGCAACAGCATCAACTTCCGGTAGACAGGCGAAGCGCTAGTACACTCAACTGAAACGATACCGATCGTTTACAGTATACTAAAATGAACTAATAGTATATACTAATTAAGTATGTAGTATACAGTATGTTAGTATGGGTAATCATACACAGCTATGGTCTTTGTGGATGTTGTTTCAAAGCCTTACACAACAAAATGGACAGCACTATCTAAGGTGATGATAAATTCAAAACCCTCATATGCATATTAAAGCTTATGCATATGCATAGGCTTATGAGCCGAAGCACCCCCCCCCCCCCAAAAAAAAAAAAACTGAATAAAAATTATGATTCTGATGTTATTTACATTTTAGTCATTTAGCAGACGCTCTTATCCAGAGCGACTTATAGGAGCAATTAGGGTTAAGTGCCTTGCTTAAGGGCACATCGACAGATTTTTCACCTAGTCGGCTCGGGCATTAGAACCAGCGACCTTTCGGTTACTGGCACAACGCTCTTACCCACTAAGCTACCTGCGCGTTATACAATACATAGTCTACCGCATATTACACATGGCAGAAAAACATAAAACAAAACTGATTTAAGATGTCTTTGGTACATAATTGGTCTAGCCTATAGTCCAAAATTAAACAAATTTGAGTAATCACCTTTGAGTATGGACTGTAATATTATGCATACTGGATGGACTGGTTACCTTATGCTATGCTGCAACATTTCTGGGAGAGAAACTATAGCCCTAGGCAATGCTGTTGGTTCATTGATTGTGCAGGGTGGCCTACAGTTAGCCTACAATTAATTTTTATTTGATTTTGAATAGCCTAGTAATAGGGATTTTTAAAATATTTTCATAATTAATTGGGTGACACATTACCTTTAGCTATACAGAATATCTCACCTCCATGCATTTCCATCTCCTCTCTCTCCTTTATTCCTTTCTCGAGCATGCAGAGGGGCTGCCAACAGTTTAGTGAAATATGTTTTCTTGTGAAAACATGTTACTATCGATGTTCCCGAACAGATTTAACTTTGTTTCCCAAATTAAGCACTGGGTAGCTGCAGGAACAGGGTTGGAGAGCCCATGACATACAGAGCTTGGGAGGAATAATACCTGTTGCGCAGCGAGAGCATGCTCCTCAAACAGTGGTTGATGCGTGGAGTGAAATAAGTGTTCTTATATTTATTTCTCAGCTGCTCATACTCCTCTATAAAACCAAAGTAGCCTACTCAGCATCATTGAAAAGCGGACCGGTGGTAAAGCGTGCGGGCCTCCACTCACTATTCGAGTGCATAGGGATGACATTTATTTTCCCCCTGACCCTTTTCCTGCCCATTTGATAATGAGCCATTCTAAATCAATACTAATTTTACATATTAGTAAAGGCAAGATTCAATTGAGAATAGTCTGATGGGTGAAAATATGATCACTTGAGAGAACCGCTGTGCAGCCTGAGGCAAGGAACAGAGCGCAATATTTTTTTGCTACTTTCTCAAATCATCAATAGCCTGTAGTCGCATCATGCAGCCCATATATGTTTTGATTTCTAAGACATTCTAAGGTTTGTATCATTCACAACTAAAGTTGCGAAATAACTCTAAATCTAGCATATAGAACTTCAAATGATCACTTTTACGCTCAACATAGCCACTTCATATGCGCACTCTCTCAGGAATGGGAAAAATATCCTTTCTATTTTATTCAGTTAAGTTCAATTATATTATTCTTACTATAAAATCATATAATATAAAATAATGGCACGGGACTTATAAGCATATCATGTCAGCTAAATGAACAAGCCTACGGCATGGAGCATAGCCAGATAACATACAGTAGCCCAACTATTTTCTTAATTTACATTTTAGTCATTTATCAGACACTCTTATCCAGAGCAACTTACAGGCGCAATTAGGGTTTAGTGCATTGCTTAAGGACACATCTACAGATTTTTCACCTAGTCAGCTCAAGGATTCAAACCAATGATCTTTCGGTTGCTGGCCGAATGTTCTTAACCGCTAAGCTACCTGCCGCCCCCAAATCGTAATGCCCGCTAGGCTACCTGCCACCCCGTATCATAATGTTCTTATTGTGATGGTATATATTACATTTATTTAATATACTTTTTTAAATGTAGATGTTCCAAAGGCGTGCATCAGCAGCTTGTATGCGTGGAGGCCTGGAGATGCTAAACATGTTTATGTTAATTAACGGTCAATTACCGTGAGACCAGCTGACAACATTTTGTGACTGCCACACCCCTAATTGTGGAGTAACTACAATGTTGTTGATCAATCCTAAATTTTTCTCCTATCACAGCCATTAAACTCTGTAACTGTTTTAAAGTCACCATTGGCCTCATGGTGAAATCCCTGAGCGTTCCTTCCTCTCTGGCAACTGAGTTAGGAATGACGCCTGTATCTTTGTAGTGACTGGGTGTATTGATACTCCATCCAAAGTGTAATTAATAACTTCACAATGCTCAAAGAGATTATTTTTATATTTTTACCCATCTACCAATAGGTGCCCTTCTTTGCGAGGCATTAGAAAATCTTCCTGGTCTTTGTGGTTGAATCTGTGTTTGAAATTAACTGCTTGACTGAGAGACCGTACAGATAATTGTATGTGTGGGGTACAGAGATGAGGTAGTCATTAAAAAATCATGTTAAATACTATATTATTGCACACAGAGTGAGCATGCAACTTATTATGTGACTTGTTAACTTAGGGTTACACCTTCAGATGGTATACTGTAAATGGAATCGAGGTCTGTTGTTCTCTCTCTTATCCTGTATCCAGTCCATGGAGGAAGCTTGTATGATCAATTCTCATTCCCTAGGTTTCTAGGCCTCTGGCCTAGAAGGCATCTCTTTGTTCATGCTTTGTCTTGTAAGTTAACCTTAGGATCTATATACCTATAATAATGCTTTGTTAATGTTAGTATTGCCTTGTAACTTAAGCTTTATGCCTTTTTATGGGAATCCATTCATTTTACGAAGTTATTAAATAATACTTGCTTTGATATTCGCTTCATGACCATTCCTTGATCTTAGTCAGCTAAATCCATAATACTTGATAGCAGCACATGGTTTAACTATAATATTTCATGGAGTAAGATAAATATTTTAATATGCTAATTGTTTAGTCTTATTATGAGTCGCATGTGAGGTGTATATAATATACATATAAAATATTACCCTACTACATACCTTCCATTGAATAATACTCTATTGTGTGGGAGTTCTATTGGATAAGTAACTCTCCAACCATTTGATGGCAGGTGATGTAAGAAGTTAGTTTATTCAATAACAAATTATGATCAATTACATCAAAGGCTGCACTAAAATCGATCAATACAGCTCCAACTATCATCTTATTAGAAATGTATTTTAGCCAAACATCAGTCATCTGAGTCAGTGCTGTACAAGTTGAGTGCTCTTCCCTATATGCATGCTGAAAGTCAGTAGTTAACTTGTTCTATAAAAAATAGCATTGTATTTGTTCAAACACAATTCTCTCCATCAGTTTACTAAGAACAGGCAGCAAACTGATTGGGCGGCTGTTAGAGCCAGCAAAGGGTGCTTTACTATTTTTAAGTAGTGGAATTACTTTAGCTTTCAACTTCAATAAACGATGGAGATGAATTGGGTTTTCTGTCAATAATATAATTGAAGGTGCTCCGAAGTCTTTTCCCATTATATTTTTGTCATTTATCTTGTTTTGGTAATACACACTGAACAAAAATATAAACGCAACATGTAAAGTGATGGTCCAATGTTACATGAGCTGAAATAATATAGACCCCAGAAATGTTCCATATGCACAAAAAGCTCTGTTGCGCCTTCTTCATCACACTGTCTGCGTGGGTGGACCATTTCAGTTTGTCGGTGATGTGTATGCTAAGGAACTTGAAGCTTTCCACCTTCTCCACTGCGGTCCCGTTGATGTGGATAGGGGGGTGCACCCTCTGCTGTTTCCTGAAGTCCACGATCATCTCCTTTGTTTTGTTGACGTTGAGTGAGAGGTTATTTTCCTGGCACCACACTCCCAAGAAGAAAATTCTCTTGGGAGATAATACGGTCGGCATACCTGCAGATTCATGCAGGGTAGTAATGTCATGAGTTGGGATTATGGTTCATTGTTTACCTAGCTAGCTAGCTAACGTTAGCTGGCTGGCTCACTAGCTAACGTTACGCTTATTACCTTATTATTCGTATGTCAGAGCCATTTGCCTAGGTAGATATAGCCTAATGTTAGCTAGCTAACATTGAACCTGGTTGGTTAGCTACCTGCAGATTCATGCAGGGTAGTAACGTCATGAGTTGGGATTATGGTTAATTGTTTAGCTAGCTAGCTACATGTCTTAACAAAAGACTCCAATATGCAAGTAACCATTTCGGGTGCGTTCGTAAATTCAGTCTGGCCATCTACTCCGATTTCAGAGCACTCTCGTCAGTGTGTGCCAGAGTGCAGAATAACTGATTAATTTCCGAACGCTCAACACCCGTTGAATATGGACGGTGTTAGTAAAGGTCGGGGGAAAAAAGCGTAATTAAATTGTTGCCAGCAGCACAGTTAGTTGGGTTGAGTTTGTGTGTGCCGCCATGTTTGTTTTTCTGCCTCAACCAAAGATAAGAGGTGACAAGATGAGTTGGGTCTGTTTGCAGCATGCATGTTGAAGGCGAAGGGGGTTTGTCGTCTACCAGCTTTCACTTCCCCAACATTCACTTTCGGAAACTTATTTGAAAGATGAGTGAACCCAGAGATATTAGAGAAAGGAGATAAGAATCCCATTGGTCAATGAATGGAGGAACGTATAACGCCCCACCCAGCAGACTGTCGACCAATCGCATTCACGTTGTCATGCTACACGCGGTTCCTAAGCTAATTGTCATGCAATCCCTTCTCAAAGTATAAGTCAAGAAACCTGCCTATTTTCCTCGAAAGTACGTAATGTCACTATTCCAAAGCTATACGATATTACAGAGAAGACGTTACTTATCTCATATATCTCGGAAAATATTTGTAATGTACTTCTTGTTGACGAAATCCATGCTAATGTTAGGTTTTTAAGCTAGCGCCCAATTGATTCCCATCCACTCCTTGAAGGAGAGCTCTCCTTGTTCCAGAATCGCCCAGAATGCACCGCACAGCCCATTGACGAGGCCTGGGCAACGTACACAATGGGCGTTATGCCGCATTCAAAACAACTGGGAACTCGGAAATCTCTGACTTCCGACCTCAGTAAGTATTTGACCCCTCTGCAAAACATGACTTAGTACTTTGTGGCAAAACCCTTGTTGGCAATCACAGAGGTCAGACGTTTCTTGTAGTTGGCCACCAGGTTTGCACACATCTCAGGAGGGATTTTGTCCCACTCCTCTTTGCAGATCTTCTCCAAGTCATTAAGGTTTCGTGGCTGACGTTTGGCAACTCGAACCTTCAGCTCCCTCCACAGATTTTCTATGGGATTAAGGTCTGGAGACTGGCTAGGCCACTCCAGGGCCTTAATGTGCTTCTTCTTGAGCCACTCCTTTGTTGCCTTGGCCATGTGTTTTGGGTCATTGTCATGCTGGAATACCCATCCACGACCCATTTTCAATGCCCTGGCTGAGAGAAGGAGGTTCTCACCCAAGAATTGACGGTACATGGCCCCGTCCATCGTACCTTTGATGCAGTGAAGTTGTCCTGTCCCCTTAGCAGAAAAACACCCCCAAAGCATAATGTTTCCACCTCCATGTTTGACAGTGGGGATGGTGTTCTTGGGGTCATAGGCAGCATTCCTCCTCCATAAACGGCGAGTTGAGTTGATGGCAAAGAGCTCGATTTTGGTCTCATCTGACCACAACACTTTCACCCAGTTCTCCTCTGAATCATTCAGATGTTCATTGGCAAACTTCAGATGGGCCTGTATAAGTGCTTTCTTGAGCAGGGGGACCTTGCGGGTGCTGCAGGATTTCAGTCCTTCACGGCGTAGTGTGTTACCAATTGTTTTCTTGGTGACTATGGTCCCAGCTGCCTTGAGATCATTGACAAGATCCTCCCGTGTAGTTCTGGGCTGATTCCTCACCATTCTCATGATCATGATCATTGTAACTCCACGAGGTCTGATCTTGCATGGAGCCCCAGGCCGAGGGAGATTGACAGTTATTTTGTTTTTTCTTCCATTTGCGAATAATCGCAGCAACTGTTGTCACCTTCTAACCATGCTGCTTGGCGATGGTCTTGTAGCCCATTCCAGCCTTGTGTAGGTCTACAATCTTGTCCCTGACATCCTTTGAGAGCTCTTTAGTCTTGGCCATGGTGGAGAGTTTGGAATCTGATTGATTTATTATCTCTGTGGACAGGTGTCTTTTATACAGGTAACAAACTGAGATTAGGAGCACTCCCTTTAAGAGTGTGCTCCTAATCTCAGCTCGTTACCTGTATAAACGACACCTGGGACCCAAAAATCTTTCTGATTTGAGAGGGGGTCAAATACTTATTTCCCTCATTTAAAATGCTAATCAATTTATAACATTTTTGACATGCGTTTTTCTGGAGTTTGTTGTTATTCTGTCTCTCACTGTTCAAATAAACCTACCATTTAAAATTATACACAGATAATTTCTTTGTCAGTGGGCAAATGTACAAAATCAGCAGGGGATCAAATACTTTTTTCCCTCACTATATTTGACCAAGAAGGAGAGTGGAGTGCTGCATCAGATAACCTGGCCTCCACAATCACCTGACCTCAACCCAATTGAGATGGTTTGGGATGAGTTGGACCGCAGAATTAAGGAAAAGCAGCCAACAACAATAATATAATATGCCATTTAGCAGACGCTTTTATCCAAAGCGACTTACAGTCATGTGTGCATACATACAGTGCTCATCATATGTGGGAACTCCTTCAAGACTGTTGGAAAAGCATTCCAGGTGAAGCTGGTTGAGAGACCGCGATGAGTGTGCAAAGCTGTCATCAAGGCAATGGGTGGCTACTTTGAAGAATCTCGAATATAAAATATATTTTGATTTAACACTTTTTTTGGTTACTACATGATTCCATATGTGTTATTTCATAGTTTTGATGTCGTCACTATTATTCTACAATGTAAAAATAAAGAAAAAACCTTGAATAAGGAGGTGTGTCCAAACTTTTGACTGGTACTGTGTATTTGATCTGTTTTTATAAACTCAACCAAGTTAACCCAGATGGTACACTTTTGAGGGGCAACTGCTAGCAACAACATTGAGTGGAGATTTTGAAGAGTGCACATTCACGGGTTGGTAACTAGAGCATATTGATTGTCCAACTTTTCTGATCTTGGACACCCAGCACATCTGTCCACGAGAGATTATGACATTGTGACAGTTGTTACTGAATTGGCTGCAGCTGAGAAGAAACAAAACACGAAATTGGTGAATTTTGCTGAAACAAGCATGATAACAAGCATTTGTTGTCAGCTTCAATATTGCAGATAGATTTTAACTTCCATCAATGTAATTGTCTGTATCACTTCCAATCCCCCATGTTTTTTTTTGTCGCACATACACTACCGTTCAAACGTTTGGGGTCACTTAGAAATGTCCTTGTTTTTGAAAGAAAAGCATAATTTTTTTCTCCATTAAAATAACATCAAATTGATCAGAAATACAGTGTAGACATTGTTAATGTTGTAAATGTCTATTGTAGCTGGAAATGGCTGATTTTTAATGGAATATCTACATAGGCGTACAGAGGCCCATAATCAGCAACAATCAGTCCTATGTTCTAATAGCACGTTGTGTTTGCTAATCCAAGTTTATCATTTTAAAAGGCTAATTGATCATTAGAAAACCCTTTTGCAATTATATGTTAGTACAGCTGAAAACTGTTGTGCTGATTTAAAGAAGCAATAAAACTGGCCTTCTTGAGACTAGTTGAGTATCTGGAGCATCAGCAATTGTGGGTTCGATTACAGGATCAAAATGGCCAGAAACAAATAACTTTCTTCTAAAACTCGTCAGTCTATTCTTGTTCTGAGAAATGAAGGCTATTCCATGCGAGAAATTGTCAAGAAACTGAAGATCTCGAACAACGCTGTGTACTACTCCCTTCACAGAACAGCGCAAACTGGTTATAACCAGAATAGACAGAGGAGTGGGAGGCCCCGGTGCACAACTGAGCAAGAGGACAAATACATTAGAGTGTCTAGTTTGAGAAACAGATGCCTCACAGGTCCTCAACTGGCATCTTCATTAAATAGTACCCGCAAAACACCAGTCTCAACGTCAACAGTGAAGAGGCGACTCTGGGATGCTGAGCTAGGCAGAGTTGCAAAGAAAAAGCCATATCTCAGACACTGGACAGAGGAAGATTGGAAAAAAGTGTTATGGACAGACAAATCGAAGTTTGAGGTGTTCGGATCACAAAGAATAATATTTGTGAGACGCTGACCAAAATAAATGATGCTGGAGGAGTGCTTGATGCAATCTGTCAAGCATGGTGGAGGCAATGTGATGGTCTGGGGGTGCTTTGGTGGTGGTAAAGTTGGAGATTTGTACAGGGTAAAAGGGATCTTGAAGAAGGAAGGCTATCACTCCATTTTGCAACGCCATGCCATAACCTGTGGACGGCGCTTGATTGGAGCCAATTTCCTCCTACAACAGGACAATGACCCAAAGCACAGCTCCAAACTATGCAAGAACTATTTAGGGAAGAAGCAGTCAGCAAGTATTCTGTCTATAATGGAGTGGCCAGCACAGTCACCGGATCTCAACCCTATTGAGCTGTTGTGGGTGCAGCTTGACCGTATGGTACGTAAGAAGTGCCCATCAAACCAATCCAACTTGTGGGAGGTGCTTCAGGAAGCATGGGGTGAAATCTCTTCAGATTACCTCAACAAATTGACAACTAGAATGCCTTAGGTCTGCAAGGCTGTAATTGCTGAAAATGGAGGATTCTTTGACGAAAGCAAAGTTAAAAATCATTATTTCTAACCTTGTCAATGACTACATTTCCTATGCATTTTGCTATATTTCCTATTCAAACTCATTTCATGTACACTGCTCAAAAAATAAAGGGAACACTTAAACAACACAATGTAACTCCAAGTCAATCACACTTCTGTGAAATCAAACTGTCCACTTAGGAAGCAACACTGATTGACAATAAATTTCACATGCTGTTGTGCAAATGGAATAGACAACAGGTGGAAATTATAGGCAATTAGCAAGACACCCCCAATAAAGAAGTGGTTCTGTAGGTGGTGACCACAGACCACTTCTCAGTTCCTATGCTTCCTGGCTGATGTTTTGGTCACTTTTGAATGCTGGCGGTGCTTTCACTCTAGTGGTAGCATGAGACGGAGTCTACAACCCACACAAGTGGCTCAGGTAGTGCAGCTCATCCAGGATGGCACATCAATGCGAGCTGTGGCAAGAAGGTTTGCTGTGTCTGTCAGCGAAGTGTCCAGAGCATGGAGGCGCTACCAGGAGACAGGCCAGTACATCAGGAGACGTGGAGGAGGCCGTAGGAGGGCAACAACCCAGCAGCAGGACCGCTACCTCCGCCTTTGTGCAAGGAGGAGCAGGAGGAGCACTGCCAGAGCCCTGCAAAATGACCTCCAGCAGGCCACAAATGTGCATGTGTCTGCTCAAACGGTCAGAAACAGACTCCATGAGGGTGGTATGAGGGCCCGACGTCCACAGGTGGGGGTTGTGCTTACAGCCCAACACCGTGCAGGATGTTTGGCATTTGCCAGAGAACACCAAGATTGGCAAATTCGCCACTGGCGCCCTGTGCTCTTCACAGATGAAAGCAGGTTCTCACTGAGCATATGTGATAGACGTGACAGAGTCTGGAGACGCCGTGGAGAACGTTCTGCTGCCTGCAACATCCTCCAGCGTGACCGGTTTGGCGGTGGGTCAGTCATGGTGTGGGGTGGCATTTCTTTGGGGGGCCGCACAGCCCTCCATGTGCTCGCCAGAGGTAGCCTGACTGCCATTAGGTACCGAGATGAGATCCTCAGACCCCTTGTGAGACCATATGCTGGTGCGGTTGGCCCTGGGTTCCTCCTAATGCAAGACAATGCTAGACCTCATGTGGCTGGAGTGTGTCAGCAGTTCCTGCAAGAGGAAGGCATTGATGCTATGGACTGGCCCGCCCGTTCCCCAGACCTGAATCCAATTGAGCACATCTGGGACATCATGCCTCGCTCCATCCACCAACGCCACGTTGCACCACAGACTGTCCAGGAGTTGGCGGATGCTTTAGTCCAGGTCTGGGAGGAGATCCCTCAGGAGACCATCCGCCACCTCATCAGGAGCATGCCCAGGCGTTGTAGGGAGGTCATACAGGCACGTGGAGGCCACACACACTACTGAGCCTCATTTTGACTTTTAAGGACATTACATCAAAGTTGGATCAGCCTGTAGTGTGGTTTTCCACTTTAATTTTGAGGGTGACTCCAAATCCAGACCTCCATGGGTTGATAAATTTGATTTCCATTGGTGATTTTGTTGTTAGCACATTCAACTATGTAAAAAAAAAAAGAAGTATTTAATAAGATTATTTCAATCATTCAGATCTAGGATGTGTTGTTTAAGTGTTCCCTTTATTTTTTTGAGCAGTGTATGTTTTCATGGAAAACAAGGACATTTCTAAGTGACCCCAAGCTTTTGAATGGTAGTGTATCTGTTTTTGTGCTTCTTGCGGTCAATTTGCAGTCTACAAATTATTTGTGATTATGTTCAGGCCCCTCGACCATCCGCTCAAGAAAAAATCTGCCCGCGGCTTAATCTAGTTGATGATCCATGTTCTAGACTTAATTTTTTTGGGACCTTTTTTTACATTGACGATTCATGGTATGTACTTCTTTGATAATTGTATCTTAATGCATTCTTGTATACATTTGATTATTTTTAAAAATAGATACATACTGTAGTCCTCATATTTCAGAGTAGTATTCTTTGATTGACGTTATGGTTTAATGGTAAGTTTAATTACACACCTCTGCTCTAATTTGTCTCAATTAATTTAATGCTAGAACATTGATTGCAAGAATCAGCTCTTTGTATCTATGCTATTGTTAGTTGCATATGGTTCATTTTAGAAACTTGTTTAATTTTAGTGTCAGTGAATGGTGACACCTAGGCTCACTACTGGGCTAGACCAAATGCCTTTGGAAAGTATTCAGACCCCTTGACTTTTAACACATTTTGTTACATTACAGCCTTATTCTAAAATGGATGAAAAAAATTATAATTTAATCCATCTACACACAATACCCCATAATGACAAAGCGAAAACGGGTTTTTAGAAATTTTAGCAAATGTATTAAAAATAAACAGATATACCTTATGTAAATAAGTATTCAGACCCTTTGCAATGAGACTCGAAATTGAGCTCAGGTGCATCCTGTTTCCATTGATCATTCTTGAGATGTTTCTACAACTTGATTGGAGTCCACCTGTGGTAACTTCAATTGATTGGACATGATTAGGAAAGGCTCACCTATCTATATAAGGTCCCACAGTTGACAGTGCATGTCAGAGCAAAAACCAAGCCATGAGGTCAAAGGAATTGTCCGTAGAGCTCCAAGACAGGATTGTGTCAAGGCACAGATCTGGGGAAGGGTACCAAAACATTTCTGCAGCATTGGAGGTCCCAAGAACACAATGGCCTCCATCATTCTTGAATGGATGAAGTTTGGAACCACCAAGACTCTTCCTAGAGTTGGCCGCCCGGCCAAACTGAGCAATCGGGGGAGAAGGGCCTTGGTCAGGGAGGTGGCCAAGAACCCAATGGTCACTCTGACAGAACTCCAGAGTTCCTCTGTGGAGATGGGACAACCATCAAGGCTGTAATCACTGCCAAAGGTTTACATTTACATTTTACATTTTCTTCAACAAAGTACTGAGTAAAGGGTCTGAATACTTATGTAAATGTGATATTTCTGTTTTTTTTGTTATACGTTTGCAAAAATGTCTACAAACCTGTTTTTGCTTTGTCATTATGGGGTATTGTGTGTAGATTGATGAGGGGGAAAAAAAAGCAATTTAATCCATTTTAGAATAAGGCTGTAACGTAACAAAATGTGGAAAAAGTCAAGGGGTCTGAATACTTACCGAATGCACTGTACACTATTTTTAAATTTTTTATTTAACCTTTATTTAACCAGGTAAGCCAGTTGACAACAAGTTCTCATTTACAACTGCGACCTGGTCAAGATAAAGCAAAGCAGTGCGATAAAAACAACAACACAGCGTTACATATGGGGTAAACA
This sequence comes from Coregonus lavaretus, assembly GCF_964263955.1. Taxonomy (NCBI): domain Eukaryota; kingdom Metazoa; phylum Chordata; class Actinopteri; order Salmoniformes; family Salmonidae; genus Coregonus; species Coregonus lavaretus. Next base: position 30,237,311 of record NC_140005.1, on the reverse strand, counting down.
AAACATAAAGTCAAAAATACAACAGAAAATATATATACAGTGTGTGCGAATGTAGTAAGTTATGGAGGTAAGGCAATAAATAGGCCATAGTGCAAAATAGTTACAATTTCGTATTAACACTGGAATGATAGATGTGCAAAAGATGATGTGCAAATAGAGATACTGGGGTGCAAATTAGCAAAATAAATAACAATATGGGGATGAGGTAGTTGGGTGGGCTAATTTCAGAATGGCTGTGTACAGGTGCAGTGATCGGTAAGCTGCTCTGACAACTGACGCTTAAAGTTAGTGAGGGAGATAAGAGTCTCCAGCTTCAGAGATTTTTGCAGTTCGTTCCAGTCATTGGCAGCAGAGAACTGGAAGGAATGGCGGCCAAAGGAGGTGTTGGCTTTGGGGATGACCAGTGAGATATACCTGCTGGAGCGCAGACTACGGGTGGGTGTTGCTATGGTCTGCCAATAAGAATGCGGTGGTTGACAGAGTCGAAAGCCTTGGCCAGGTCGATGAAGATGGCTGCGCAGTACTGTCTTTTCTCGTTCGCGGTTATAATATCGTTTAGGACATTGAGCGTGGCTGAGGTGCACCCATGACCAGCTCGGAAACCGGATTGCAGGATGTTTTTGTGCTGGTCAAGGGCAGTCAAGTCTGAGGAGAACCAGGGGCTATATCTGTTCTTAGTTCTGAATTTTTTTAATGGGGCATGCTTATTTAAGATTGAGAGGAAAGCACTTTTAAAGAACAACCAGGCATCCTCTCCTGACGGAATGAGGTCAATATGCATCCAGGATACCCGGGCCAGGTCAATTAGAAAGGCATGCTCGCTGAAGTTTTAGGGAGCGTTTGACAGTGATGAGGGGTGGCCGTTTGACAGTGATGAGGGGTGGTTGTTTGACCGCGGACCCATTACGGACGCAGGCAATAAGGCAGTGATCGCTGAGATCCTGGTTGAAGACAGCGGAGGTGTATTTAGAGGGTAAATTTGTCAGGATGATATCTATGAGGGTGCCCATGTTTACAGATTTAGGGTTGTACCTGGTAGGTTCGTTGATAATTTGTGTGAGATTGATGGCATCTAGTTTAGATTGTAGGTTGGCCGGGGTGTTAAGCACATCCCAGTTTAGGTCACCAAGCAATACGAACTCTGAGGATAGATGGGGGGCAATCAGTTCACATATGGTGTCCAGGGCACAGCTCGGGGCTGAGGGGGGTCTGTAGCAAGCGGCAACAGTGAGACTTATTTCTGGAAAGGTGGATTTTTTTTTCTTCTTTGAAGTAGAAGCTCAAACTGTTTGGGCACAGACCTGGATAGTACGATAGAGCTCTGCAGGCTATCTTTACAGTAGATTGCAACCCCACCCCCTTTGGCAGTTCTATCGAGATGGAAAATGTTGTATTTGGGGATGGACATTTCTGAATTTTTGGTGGCCTTCCTAAGCCAGGATTCAGACACTGCTAGGACATCAGGGTTGGCGGAGTGTGCTAACGCAGTGAATAACTCAAACTGAGGGAGGAGGCTTCGGATGTTAACGTGCAAGAAACCAATGCTTTTACGGTTACAGAAGTCAACAAATGATAACGCCTGGGGAGTAGGAGTGATACTGGGGGCTACAGGGCCTGGGTTAACCTCTACATCACCAGAGGAACAGAGGAGGAGTAGAATAAGGATACGGCTAAAGGCTTTAAGTACTGGTCTTCTAGTGCGTTGGGTACAGAGAAAAAAAGGGGCAGGTTTCCGGGCGTTGTAGAATAGATTCAGGTCATTATGTAGATGACTAACAGGGGGTGCTGTTTTGAAGCCACCGTGCCTCCATCTTGGCACTCCCCCACCATTGCAAAAAAATATTTTGGAAGCTATAGAAATGCATTTATTGATGTTTACGTTTGTTTTTTTGTTTTTACTTTTATTTTATTATAGACACCTTAATGCAGTGCTGTAATGGTGCCAGTGGAAGTAGGTATACAAAAATGTTGCCAAATATCTTCCAAATGGTCCGCCCGTCGAAGGATAGGTGCCCTGTGTGAAAAATGATATGAGGAACAATGATATACAACTCTGAATTACCTAACATTATGAAGCCCATATTGATCTTTCACATTCAGGCCAACCTAAGCTGCACTGTGCTAATAGTAGGCATACTATGCTGCGATTATTCGCAAATGGAAGAAACACAAAATAACTGTCAATCTCCCTCTGCCTGGGGCTCCATGCAAGATCAGACCTCGTGGAGTTACAATGATCATGAGAACGGTGAGGAATCAGCCCAGAACTACACGGGAGGATCTTGTCAATGATCTCAAGGCAGCTGGGACCATAGTCACCAAGAAAACAATTGGTAACACACTACGCCGTGAAGGACTGAAATCCTGCAGCGCCCGCAAGGTCCCCCTGCTCAAGAAAGCACATATACAGGCCCGTCTGAAGTTTTCCAATGAACATTTGAATGATTCAGAGGAGAACTGGGTGAAAGTGTTGTAGTCAGATGAGACCAAAATCGAGCTCTTTATCATCAACTCAACTCGCCGTGTTTGGAGGAGGAGGAATGCTGCCTATGACCCCAAAAACACCATCCCCACCGTCAAACATGGAGGTGGAAACATTATGCTTTGAGGGTGTTTTTCTGCTAAGGGGACAGAACAACTTCACCGCATCAAAGGGACGATGGACGGCGCCATGTACCGTCAAATCTTGGGTGAGAACCTCCTTCCCTCAGCCAGGGCATTGAAAATGGGTCGTGGATGGGTATTCCAGCATGACAATGACCCAAAACTCACGGCCAAGGCAACAAAGGAGTGGCTCAAGAAGAAACACATTAAGGTCCTGGAGTGGCCTAGCCAGTCTCCAGACCTTAATCCCATAGAAAATCTGTGGAGGGAACTGAAGGTTTGAGTTGCCAAACGTCAGGCTCGAAACCTTAATGACTTGGAGAAGATCTGCAAAGAGGAGTGGGACAAAATTCCTCCTGAGATGTGTGCAAACCTGGTGGCCAACTACAAGAAACGTCTGACCTCTGTGATTTCCAACAAGGGTTTTGCCACCAAGTACTAAGTCATGTTTTGCAGAGGGGTCAAATACTTATTTCCCTCATTAAAATGCAAATCAATTTATAACATTTTTGACATGCGTTTTTCTGGATTTTTTTGTTTGTTATTCTGTCTCTCACTGTTCAAATAAACCTACCATTAAAGTTATAGACTGATCATATCTTTGTCAGTGGGCAAACGTACAAAATCAGCAGGAGATCAAATACTTTTTTCCCTCACTGTATATCAGACCGTATACCATGGGTTTAACATGTATTTTTACTGCTCTAATTACATTGGTAACCAGTTTATAATAATAATATGCCATTTAGCAGACGCTTTTATCCAATGCGACTTACAGTCATGCGTGCATAAATTGTTTGTGTATGGGTGGTCCCGGGGATCGAACCCACTACCTTGGCGTTACAAGCGCCGTGCTCTACCAGCTGAGCTACAGAGGACCACATATAATGCACCCCCCCCCCCCCCCCCCCCCACCACGAACCACTGGGTTTCTTTATGCTCAGTAGCTTAGCCTACCGTCTGATAAAAGCAAAGGAACTGAAAGGGAACAGACCAGAAGATAATAACGTTAGATAGATTGGCTAGAACAGACAGACATTGATAATCAAGTTGATCTATATGCCAACTACTACTAATAATGATCAGATAATTACAATGTATCTAACACCCATAGATTATTTATCCAGCCAACATCATCAGCCAACGCCTCCCATCTCCCCAAGGTGATAGTGTTTTGTCAGCACATTGACTTTTCCCCGGGTAGTCTGAGGCACCTGCTACTGCTTCATTGTTACCATTGATTACTGGTCTCAAGATGTAAATAAATACACTAATGAAATGTAAATAGATGGTGAAAGAGCACCAGCCAATCCATCTTGGTTCATCAGTGGAGAAGAGGAAAGGAGAGTGGGAAAGAGACGAGGGAAGGCGGGCAAGTGGAGGACACTTCAACCTTGAAGGCAGTGGCAGCCCCCACCTCTCTCACAACCCAACCCCTTCTATTAGATAGGGAGAGAAAGCCATACATTCTATTCTATTCGGTGTCCTTGATTAATTTCCTTTCTGGTGCAGTCAGCAGGTTTTTACTAGATCCAGCATGAGACCCCACGCGTGACCCCAGCTGTGTCAGAGTCCTGGGGTCCAAAGTATTATCAGCAGTTAGCTATGTGCTACACAATGTCAGGAGATGTTCTTTCTGTCGTTACCAATGTAACATTTGTTTAGCATTAATCTGTTTATTTTAACTGGTATCTGTAGATACCTTATTTGTTTTGTAAAGCCTGAACTTAAAATGGTGTTTGAACTAAAAAAGAAACATTCAGTATGTAAGCTACTAAGCAAATTCCTTTCAAACCATCTTCTCTACTTTTTCTCTCTGGTTCCTCACAAGGCCATCCTTTCTGTTGGCAGGTATTACTCTGAAGCATCTTTAACACATGCAGTACAGCATGAGAGTGATGATAGACTGCTTGGAAACCACCTTTCAGATCCTATTAATAATGAGTTTCAGGAACACCCCAGGAAGATTCCCTAAATACAGAAGTCAGTGTGTCTTTGAAAAGTCCTCACACATTACAGTATACTTACATCAGGCATAGGCTATGGTCATACAGTAGATCTATCTCTATTTTTCCTGGATTTACTAAACTCACGGTCAACAATGTGACCGGAATTATTTAAATATTGAAAAAAATCTGTCTACTGACAGAAACAACATAACACAATCTGAAGTCATATGGGTCTTACAAGCAATGGAAACGATATTGGGTGTGATACGGTGGGAACATGTGGGTCTGAGCAAGTCTGATGTCATTAATGTTTGTTGAAATGTACAGTACCAGTCAAAAGTTTGGACACCTGCTCATTCCAGGGTTTTTCTTTACTTTTACTATGTTCTACATTGTAGAATAATAGTGAAGACGTCAACTATGAAATAACACATATGGAATCATGTAGTAACCAAAAAAGTGTTAAATGAATCAAAATATATGTTATATTTCAGATTCTTCAAAGTAGCCACCCTTTGCTTTGCACACTCTTGGCATTCTCTCAACCAACTTCATGAGGTAGTCACCTGGAATGCATTTCAATTAAAAGGTGTGCCTTGTTAATTTGTGGGATTTCTTTCCTTAATGCATTTGAGCCAATCAGTTGTGTTGTGACAAGGTAGGGGGGTATACAGAAGATAGCCCTATTTGGTAAAAGACCAAGTCCATATTATGGCAAGAAGAGCTCAAATAAGCAAAGAGAAATGACAGTCCATCGTTACTTTAAGACATGAAGGTCAGTCAATCCGGAAAATGTCAAGAACTTTGAACGTTTCTTCAAGTGCAGTCGCAAAAAACCATCAAGCGCTATGATGAAACTGGCTCTCATGAGGACCGCCACAGTAAAGGAAGACCCAGAGGTACCTCTGCTGCATAGGATAAGTTCATTAGAGTTAACTGCACCTCAGATTGCAGGCCAAATAAATGCTTCACGGAGTTCAGGTAACAGACACATCTCAACATCGACTGTTCAGAGGAGACTGCGTGAATCAGGCCTTCATGGTCGAATTGCTGCAAAGAAACCACTACTAAAGGACACCAATAAGAGACTTGCTTGGGCCAAGACACACGCAATTGATATTAGACCGGTGGAAATCTGTCCTTTGGTCTGATGGGTCCAAATTTGAGATTTATTGGTTCCAACCGCCGTGTCTTTGTGAGACACAGAGTAGGTGAACGGATGATCTCCGCATGTGTGGTTCCCACCATGAAGAATGGAGGAGGAAGTGTGATGATGTCGGGGTGTTTTGCTGGTGACACTGTCAATGATTTATTTAGAATTCAAGGCACACTTAACCAGCATGGCTACCACAGCATTCTGCAGCGATATGCCATCCCATCTGGTTTGCGCTTAGTAGGACTATCATTTGTTTTTCAACAGGACAATGACACAAAACACACCTCCAGGCTGTGTAAGGGCTATTTGACCAAGAAGGAAAGTGATGGAGTGCTGCATCAGATGACCTGGCTTCCACAACCACCCGACCTCAACCCAACTGAGATGGTTTGGGATGAGTTGGACTGCAGAGTTAAGGAAAAGCAGTCCAGGTGAAGCTGGTTGAGAGAATGCCAAGAGTGTGCAAAGCTGTCATCAAGGCAAAGGGTGGCTACTTTGAAGAATCTAAAATCTTTTTTGGTTACTACATGATTCCATGTGTTATTTCATTGTTCTACAATATAGAAAATAGTAAAAATAAAGAAAAACCCTTTAATAAGTAGATGTGTCCAAACTTTTGACTTGTACTGTATGTGTATGTAAATGTTAAGTTGTCTATTTGTTTTTGTCTATGTATGTTTTTTGTTTATTTTCAAATACAATATATATGATCAGATTTGACTTCTAAAACAGATTTACTAAGCTAGCTTTGCTCTCTGGTTACATTTATATATAAAAAGTCCAATCTGATCATTTCCTTCCGCAGAAATCGAATTATGGTCTCTTTTAAGTCTGTTAATTACAAGTTTGGAAATAATGGTGGTTGGGGACTTTAAGAGACATATGGGAATAAAGTCCCAGATGACACGAGTGATAAGAAGCAATTTCACAACAGTAGCTTAATTTTCCTTAGTGATATTTATTCCCAGAAAGGCACTCACTTCATTTGATATAATTTTTGCACAAATAAATTGTGAACAGCAAAAAAGTCTGAGCAATGAAAACCCACTCTGGTTCTTAGAAAGGTAATTGTCATGGTAAGCCATTTTTATGATAGAATACAATAATTAGAGGTTACAACCAGTACGTATATTATTCATTATCAGGACTACATGCTTTTCAATCAATCCAATATTTTTTGTTGTTGTTTTGATATGATGAGTGAGCCTAAGTCCCGACAGCAACAGTTCCTTCTTTGACTATGCAGAAGACCAGGGGGACCAAAGACAGAATCCAATGTTCCACCGTAGAGGAACATAACTAGACTAACAAAAATCCAATAATCATGTGTTCCATTATGAAATAATGGGGAGGCTACCTCACTCATACCAAAAACCATTATGTAATTGTATTTGACAGACTAGAAGTTGTATAACCACCATTCACATAATTAGTGTTTCTGATTACTGAGTACCCACTGGCACAGACGTCAATTCAACGTTTAGTTTTGAAATCAACAAAAAATGACACCATGTCGTTGGATTTAGGTTAAAAGTTTGGTGAGAAAAAAAAATATATCCCTTACGTTGATGAATTTAGAGAATCAAAAAAAAATATCCATGTTGAATCAACGTCATCACATTGATTTATTTGGTTGAAATTACTTGGAAAAAACATTGATTCAACCAGTTTTTGCCCCGTAGGTAAAGCTTTAGGAAGCACATCAAGGACAAAGACATAGCAAAGGACCAAAAACATTAGTCATCTGTAAAGTGACTGCAACCCATAGGGTAAAGTTCCTGCCTCAGTATAGGTAAATGCAATACTTGATCTGATTGTGTGAGGGGAAAAACACCAACACGTACAGTTGAAGTCAGAAGTTTACATACACCTTAGCTAAATACATTTAAACTCAGTTTTTCACAATTCCTGACATTTAATCCTAGTAAAAAATCCCTGTGTTAGGTCAGTTAGGATCACCACTTTCTTTTAAGAATGTGAAATGTCAGAATAATAGTAGAGAGTGATTTATTTCAGCTTTTATTTCTTTCATCACATTCCCAATGGGTCAGAAGTTTACATACACTCGATTAGTATTTGGTAGCATTGCCTTTAAATTGTTTAACTTGGGTCAAACGTTTCGGGTAGCCTTCCACAATCTTCCCACAATAAGTTTGGTGAATTTTGGCCCATTCCTCCTGATACAGCTGGTGTAACTGAGTCAGGTTTGTAGGCCTCCTTGCTCACACACGCTTTTTCAGTTTTGCCCACACATTTTCTATAGGATTGAGGTCAGGGCTTTGTGATGGCCACTCCAATAACTTGACTTTGTTGTCCTTAAGCCATTTTGCCACAACTTTGGAAGTATGCTTGGGGTCATTGTCCATTTGGAAGACTCATTTGCGACCAAGCTTTAACTTCCTGACTGATGTCTTGAGATGTTGCTTCAATATATCCACATAATTCTCCTTCCTCATGATGCCATCTATTTTGTGAAGTGCACCAGTCCCTCCTGCAGCAAAGCATCCCACAGCATGATGCTGCCACCCCCGTGCTTCACGGTTGGGATGGTGTTCTTCGGCTTGCAAGCTGCCCCGTTTTTCCTCCAAACATAAAGATGGTCATTATGGCCAAACAGTTCTATTTTTGTTTAATCAGACCAGAGGACATTTCTCCAAAAAGTACGATCTTTGTCCCCATGTGCAGTTGCAAACCGTAGTCTGGCTTTTTTATGGCGGTTTTGGAGCAGAGGCTTCTTCCTTGCTGAGCGGCCTTTCAGTTTATGTCGATATATAGGACTCTTTTTTTCTGTGGATATAGATACTTTTGTACATGTTTCCTCCAGCATCTTCACAAGGTCCTTTGCTGTTCTAGGATTGATTTGCACTTTTCGCACCAAAGTACGTTCATCTCTACAGATCTCTACATCTCTACAGTTTGTACAGATGAACGTGGTACCTTCAGGCATTTGAAAATTGCTCCCAAGGATGAAACAGACTTGTGGAGGTCTACAATTATTCTTCTGAGGTCTTGGCTGATTTCTTTTGATTTTTCTGTGATGTCAAGCAAAGAGGCACTGAGTTTGAAGGTAGGCCTTGAAATACATCCACAGGTACACCTCCAATTGACTCAAATGATGTCAATTAGCCTATCAGAAGCTTCTAAAGCCATGACATCATTTTCTGGAATTTTCCAAGCTGTTTAAAGGCACAGTCAACATAGTATATGTAAACTTCTGACTCACTGGAATTGTGATACAGTGAATTATAAGTGAAATCATCTGTCTGTGAACAATTGTTGGAAAAATTACTTGTGTCATGCAGAAAGTAGATGACCTAACCGACTTGCCAAAACTATAGTTTGTTAACAAGAAATTAGTGGAGTGGTTGAAAAACGAGTTTTAATGACTCCAACCTAAGTGTATGTAAACTTCGACTTCAACTGTATATGTGGCATATAGTGGACAAATATAATTGTATTCCCTTTACTGTGAAAAATAAATACATTAATTGCAGAAATTGATATTACAGACATGCTGTGTGAAATACAAAATCATTCATAAAAAATCTTAATTGACAGAATAAAGTAACAAAATGTCACACTAATAAATCGTTCCTATGATGTACAGAATGAAAGTAGTTTAAAATGAATCGTTCCTTTTGAGATCAGATTGACCCCAGCCCTAAAACCCCTTATTTTTTTCTAGTTCCACCAGCAGTACAGAAAGTAAATTCAGTACATTTTATTTTGTTAAAATTACAACAAACAGGACAGCTTGCCCTGAGCATTTAAGTTTTTATACCTAATTTTGACTGCTTTGGAACACCAATTTAGTGTCAAAACCATATACAATCAGAGTGTAGTGTAGGGGTTGTTTGTTATAAAATATTAGTAGATTATCCTAGGGCATAACCAATGTAGGATTAATTGTACACGGTTTATTTCAGTATATTGCATATTGATCCAATTCCCTCTCAAGTCATATTCGTTGCAGTCCATTCATCAGCCTGGGCTAAAAGTATAGCTCGTGTGAAATGAATATCAATAAGTAAGGTTCAATATCATTGGTGAAGATTTCACTAGGACGGTAAAACACTAGGTCAGGGTTTCCCAAACTCGGTCCTGGGCACATCCCCCCCCCCCCCCCCCCCCCCCGTGCACGTTTTGTTTTTTACCCAAGGACTACACAGATTCAAATAACCAACTCATCCTCAAGCTTTGACTATTTCAATCAGCTGTGTAGTGCTAGGGCAAAAACCAAAACATGACCCAGGGGGGGCCCCAGGACCGAGTTTGGGAAACCCTGCACTAGTTCACTGGGTTACTTGCTCACATAAGCCTCGGGTAAAAAAGAGAAGCTATCCCACATTGTGTCTGCTTTTATTTGTCGGATATGGTTGGGGGTGGGGTGGGGTGGGGTTGGATAGCAGGTAGGGTGCTCTGAAAAGAAAAAACAACAAGGCACATTTTGAGACATCAAAAAAGGCCCCTTCTCTCTCACTATTTATTTGGCCTCAGCGCTCGTCTGCGTACTCTAAATTTGTCAAGCTGGTGTTGCCCTCCTTCCTCTCGCCCCCTTCCTCCTCCTCCACCTCCATCTCATCCACCTCTCCCTCCTTCTCCTCTCCCTCCTCCTCCCTCCTCCTCTCCATCTCCTCACAGGCCCTCCGCACATCCTCAGGAATGTTCCTCTTCAGGTCGCGGTTCTTGTGTCTCTTGGCCAGCTTGGTGAGGGAGCGGAAGCGGAGGTTGAAGAGGTTATCCTCCGATGACGAGGCCTGCTGTGTCTGCTCGCTGCCTCTCCGCTGGTCATAACAAAGCTCCCCTGCCCCTTTCAACCTCAAGTTATTCAGCTTGGTGTCGATGCTCTCCTGGGAGGAGGTTTTGAAGCGGCCCTGGTCCAAGCTGGCAAACACGGCCCTCTTCTCTGGGGAGAGCATGTCCAGGGAGTGGGCCCTCTGCTCCAGGCCCAGCTGCCTGCGCTCCATGCTGCGGATGGTGGCGGCCCGCTGCAACTTGTCGTGGATCTCCACACTCAGCCGCCGCCGCGTCTCCCGGAACTCAGCCCGCACGTTTGCCTTCCACTCAGCCGCATGGACCTTGAACTCCCCCACCTGCAATTACACAAAGATGGAGTCATTAGAGGCAGGAGGGTGGAGGGGGTGCATTACCACAGTATCCATCCATACTGTATGTACAGATCAATAGCTTAGTAAGCTCACTATTAACACATCAGCCTGAACACTAATGACTGCATATCTAACCACTTCTCCCACACAACTGTCTGTCTCAGTGTCTCAGGGGCTCCAGACAGGGGCATCAACAAGGCATAATAGCAAAACAGACATGGAATAAAGGTGGGTAGGGTAAGAGCCGAGCCTAGTAAGGAGTGACCTTTTAGTTTCCACTGCTTTAGATAATGTAATGACGGGCACTGTAATTGAATGAGCAGCACCAACCTCCTCTTTGGTCTTTTTGGACAGCACTCTGAGCCAGTCTCCGATCATGCTCAGGACAGCAGCGAAGTAGGCCAGGCCTACCAGGATCCAGAACCAGACCAGAGGCTTGTACCACTTCATGTACTCGATCTTCCGATCCCCACCTGGAACAACAGAGGAAGAGTTGTTACATTGGATGCCAACTATTGGATTATGTATGTATGTATATGCCTGTTACCACCAAATTATTGTCAACAATAAAACATTTATCACAAAAAAAAATTTTTTCATTACAGACAGATTAGGAGGATAAGGGAGTTGGAAAGGTTCAGTTTGACAAACATTGAACAGTCATTTGGAATTGGGTTTGAAGAGACTTGATGTTGTATCAGCATTCTTTTGGGTTATTCTTGCCATAATATTCCCATAGATAAGATTTCCTGACATATAATTATCGGCAGTCACTTTTAGCATCATTAGTCAAGGGATTATCAATGTAATGCAGACACAGCAAAACAAAAGCAAATAAAACCTTAATTTCAGAGAACTAAAGACACAGTACATAAACCTGTTCTACTGTAACACTATCATACCTGCCACATAGTCCCCGATGCCAATCGTTGATAGCGTGATGACGACAAAGTAGATAGCATCCAGAGTCGTCCATCCCTCGATGTGTTTGAAAATGACCGCCGGGATGCCGATGAAGACTATGCACCCGGCTATGATGAAGAGTATGGTGGAGGTGACTCTGATTTTGGTCTGGCTGATCTGTTTGTGTTTTTGCTGAAGTACAAACATGACATGGTCAGAGGACGACTGCAAGTCAACAATCACAAAGTTGTCAAAAAAGTATATAAAATAAATTAGCTATACACAGTACATTTCCAGCTCAAAGACACAGTAAGCTTGAAGAGATGCAGTTTCATCAATTACCTCGTGTCAATACCCATTAGCCAAAACACTCCAGAGCACCCCAGGCACCAAGAAAGAAAACCATCCAAAACCACCCTTCCTTCCATTGATCCAGCAGGAAAATCCTAATTCCCAAACTCACTTTATGTCACAGAAACTCAAGCCCCCTGGGGCTTTCAGTAGTCTGAAGAGGGGCTCAGCTCTGTGCTCATCTCCTGCCTGACATACAGCCTGCTCACATAATCTCAATCAGGTCCTGGCCCTCTACCTCCCCTGCCTCCACACTCCATCAAACACCTCTGCCCTCACTACGAAGAGCACATCGTAATCTCAGCCTCAGCTAGCCTGACTCGTGTTGACTCCTTGGAGGGGGAACAAGAGTCCAAAACCACTGAGCCTGGCCTAATACCTGGATATCTGGAATAGCTTTTACAGGGATGACTGTATCAAAGGCATTGTGCTGTTCACAGTGAATAGGGTGATTATAGGTTGGAGGTAATTTGCCTGGTTTTCACGGTGGGTAGCATATTGGTTTACGAAATATTTATCAACCCCTACAAAAATGTCCATTAATTATAATATTTCAAATTTACTGTTGCTGCAGGATTATTTTCCTGCTGTAGAAAACAGGCTCAAATTAAGATCCTACATCTGTGTATAACATGCCCCAAATACTCATTTTCAAAGACCCCTTTCTTCACAAAATAAGTCATCAAACATGGTGTCTAAGTTAATTCTAATAAACTGATCAAAAGTTGGTTTTAGTTAACTTGAAATATCTCTGAAAGCATCATGTGCTTATGCAGTTCCAGTAAATCCCCTGTACATAACACAACCCAAAATGCTCAAGTAATCCAACTTACCCTGTATATCTTCTCCACCCTCAAGACGCTCTTGACAAATATGGTTCCCAGCTGGTCTCCGATGCCAGCCAGGAGGAACCCAAACAACGGGATGCCAAATATGGCGTACAGGATGCAGAAGATCTTCCCTCCCTCCGTGCTGGGCGCTATGTTCCCGTAACCTGTCACAGTGGTGTTTTGTTATGTAAGGCCTGAGTTATATTCCTGCAGTTGGAGGTCGGAGGTAAATAAGCACTAAGAGAGGAAATAATCAGGTTGGGCTCAGAGAACATGACATGAATTACAACTTGCAGTGAATGGAGAAACAAAACTAGACGGGATGACTAAACCAGCACGGTGGGATGTGTGTACCTCTCCACAGTGAGCAAAGCAGTGTAATTGTGTGAACAGATTAAATGGTATTCATTTGTTCTACTAAAAAGACACCCTAGTGCCACTGTTCCTTCCCATCTCCTGATAGAATGCTATTATCATCAGTAAATGATGTACTGTGAAGACACGCTGGGAGACTTGAACACGCACACACACAGACATTAGCATAAAGTACATCCTGTGAATGATGCATTATTTTTCCAATCTTTGTTTTCTCCATTTCCCAGCAAGCTCATGATAAATAGCACACATTACATTACAGTTGTGTAATGCTGACAGAACTGCACTTGAAGTAGCGAGTCACAGCACCCGTAGGTTACCTCATAGCTTTCACGTCAAAGTAGACCAGTGATATTGCTTTATTCTACTCAATTAAGAGGAGCAAGTAATTAATTAATAGGTTGGTGATGGAGATTACCTATCGTTGTGATCACAGTCCCAGCGAAGAAGAAGGCACTGCCCAGATCCCAGTGACTGGAGTTGTAAGACGTGTCTCCGATCGGACTGACTCCTGCACTGACAGCGTCTATGGAATGCTAACAAAGAGAGAAACAGACACAGCATAGGGTTAGTTATCTTAACTGGTAGGCTACATAGCAATTCCATACAGTTCAATGTGTAGTTAATCTGCTTAAACATACAAATGATGAACAAAATGAACCCAGAATCAACCACAGTCAAGCCCTTTGATATCTTGGCACCAATGGCATTTAATTGCCACTATAAACTCATCATGGCGTAAACAACCGCCCCCTGTGTGTGCCATACACAGCATGGGTTATGCAATGTACTTGAGAGTGAATGACTGATGATTGTGCTGACCTCTTCAGATGAACCTTGAAGGTCACCAGTGGCAGGAGGATGGGATGGATGGTGGGGAGGGAGGGAGCAATGGAGTGAGGGATGGCCGGATAGACAGATGGAGGGGGAGGCAGTGAGGAGTTAGGCAGGACAGGGTGGGGTGGTGATCCGGATTTCCACTGTCCAGATGGCTAGCTGTGTGCTTGTGGTGTGCAAGGCAGACAGCAGCCGAGGTCCGCCACAGCACTCCTGCACTACTTGTTATGATGAGTTTCTCGGGTATCAAAGAATCAAGGATGCAAGGATATACTTAGACATTGTTGGGTTCTATTTTTCTCATAATTGGATCTGTATGTGATGAATAACTTAGAAGGAATGCATTAATGAGGAGCATAGGTTTGTACTATACTGATATAAATTGTTTCACATAACAGGCTGTGATTCATGTAAGGAACGTTAGGGGAAGGATAGATAAGACTTGTATTTCTCACAGATACGAACACTGCTTCTTTGTGATCTGTGAACCTTCCAAGGACATGGGTACTGCAAAAAAAGTGCTGACTCTACAGGTTATTATGATAGCAACTTATGCCTGGGAACGGTGGAGCGCCAAGGGGTGGAGCGCCAAGGGGTTGGGACTAACCCGTGCGCCAACGGATTGGCTGAGTAAAGTCTAAACCACACTCAGTCCTTTACTCTGATTGGCCAACAGAAGAGGTGGGAACTCTCTGTCAGAGTATTTGAGAAAGTACCTGTAAACAATGGTTTAGTTCTCTGTCTGCCCTGCGTGGTTTTTCAGTGAGCCCATATACGAACCTTCATACTTATCATACATACATTTTGCATATAATAAATTAAGCTTGGATTGAAGATCTCTTGATTCTTATTCCAATACCAGATTTGAATTACGCAATTTCTAACAACATTCTGTGGAGATTTCATACCAAGTATTTATTGAATCACGAGCTCGTGGGTTCATCTAACCAACGGACATGGCTTTGCCCTTCGTCAGTTGAACTAACTTGAACAAAGACACTCTACCTTATATACCCTTTATTACCATCTTCCTGGCATACATCTGGCAAGTCTCCATGGGCACTCCCTGTCCTTGATGTTCATCACTCTTTACCCCAAGTCAGTATCCTAAACATCACTCATGCTATCCTAAACATCACTAATCTACTTTGACATAATGGAATGTAGACTTCATGGCCCCAAACCACTCATCTCTTAACTCTTCCTCTGTCCTCACAACACTATGGCATGACATCATTATACCATAAAAACATCATATCACTACTGAACTGGCCAGGTGTGTGAGAGTCAGAGTCAGCAAATCTGAAGGGTTGGGTACCCAATGTCAGGGCACATCCATAAGGATCTGGTGGGGAGGGAACACTTCCTTTGTAATAATTACTATCAGGGCTTAGTTTTTACTGAGTGGTGGATGAAAGATGGCTGCATACCAAACGTCTGATTAGTCCATAATATCAACAACATTGAGGTATCACAGTCAACACTCACACCATACAACCCCATACTTAGCACATCCTTACAGGAATGCCAACTTCCTCTACTACAAAGACTGTTCAGATTGTCTGGTGGTTTGTTGTGCGTGTGTGGCCATGCTTAAAATACTAGTGTTTTGTTCCACTTTCTTTGGTATTTCTTCCTATACTCAGCGAACCCCCGCGGAGACAGTCACCTACAGGAATACTTTTATATTTTGTTCTGTCTCCGATCTCAGGTCTTATTAAGTCCGTTTTTTTCTCTCCTGCTCCTCCTCAGAGGCAGAGTATTAACATTAGAGAACTACAGTCTCCTATTGCCTCTCACTGTTTTCTTAATCTGTACTGTAGCAAGTATCCTAACAAAGCAGTACAATATCTACATTTTATCCATCATATAATCACAACGTTTATGTGTGTTATACAATAAGGACTTATTGTAGAAATTTAAAATATTTTTATATTTCCCTAAGGAACTTAAAATTGCCTTAGAATAAACTGCACTTCAGTAGAGCTATTTCAGAAGAGGGAATCGTAGATTAGAATGAAATTGCCTCAGCACTGTACTTGTAGCCTTCTTGATGGGAATATACAAATACCAGACCAACCCATGCCTGCCAAGTAAACACCTCCTCACTTCTCCTCCATGCTGTCAGGTGGTGGTGATGAGTACTCCCTCATGAATATGGATCTATCTACCCTGCTGTCACATATATAGAGAGAGATGGAGTAAACAGCACATCTTCAGTAGAGGAGCACTACTTTATACACATCATTGCACATGCCCTCTAATATATATGCATGTGTTGGTAGTAAGAAACAGAACATCAAGTACGGTATGTGTATCGAATTGGGCTGCTTTCAGTATTAAAAACCTGATTACCTGGATTGCTACTACCACCCTGTAGCACTAACATCTGTAATCATGGCACACATCACCTCCATCATCCCAGACACCCTAGACCCACTCCAATTTGCATACCGCCCCAACAGATCTACAGACAATGCAATCTCAATTGCACTCCACACTGCCCTCTCCCACCTGGACAAGAGGAATACCTATGTGAGAATGCTGTTCATCGACTACAACTCAGTGTTCACCACCATAGTGCCCTCCATGCTCTTCACCAAGCTCGGGACTGTGGGACAGAACACCTCCCTCTGCAATTGGATCCTGGACTTCCAAAAGGCCCGACCCCAGGTGGTGAGTGTAGGCAACAACACCTCTGCCACACTGACCCTCAACACGGGGGCTCCCAGGGGTGTGCGCTCAGCCCCCTCCTGTACTCCCTGTTTACCCACGACTGTTTGGCCACACATGACTCCAACTCATCAAGTTTGCTGACGACACGATGAGACGGCCGGCGATGAGACAGCCTACAGGGGGAGGTCAGAGAACTGGCGGTGTGGTGCCAGGACAACAACCTCTCCCTCAATGTCAGCAAGACCAAGGAGCTGATTGTGGACTACAGGAAACCAAGGGGTGCACACCCCCATCCACATCGACGGGGCCAAAAGAAAGGCACTACAATGCCTCTTCTCCCTCAGGAGGCTGAAACGTTTTGGCATGGCCCCTCAGAACCTCAGGAAATTTTACAGCTGCATCATTGATAGCATCTTGACTTGTTGTATCACCGTCTGGTATGGCAACTGCACCGCCCGCGACCGGAAGGCCCTACAGAGCAGTGGAGGCTCCTCAGAAGAGGAAGGGGAGGACCATCCTCCTCAGTGAATTTAATAAAAAACAAAACTTAGTTATCCTTTTTAGATAAAACTATACTAAATATATTCACGTCACCAAATGATTGATTAAAACACACTGTTTTGCAATGAAGGTCTACAGTAGCCTCAACAGCACTCTGTAGGGTAGCACCATGGAGTAGCCAGAGGACAACTAGTTTCCGTCATCCTCTGAGTACATTGTCTTCAATACAAAACCTAGGAGGCTCATGGTTCTCCACCCCTTCCATAGACTTACACAGTAATTATGACTGGGGCTGTTGCGGTGACCGTATTACCGCCACACCGGCGGTCACGAGTCATGAAGGCTGTCAAATTCCACGTGTCCGTTTCGTCATGGTAATTAGGCCTCTCTGATGCTGCTGATGGTCATTAGTAGCCTACCAAACTTGCTAACTGCCTGGTACTCAGCACTCAATTGTCCCTCTAATCACTCTGACATCATTGCAAATTTAATCGGAAATCAAATTAAACACTGAATGAGAGCCCATGAGCTCATGTTGCGCAACATTTCTATAGGCTATGCAATTGCGTGAGAAAACAGAGTGATGGCCTCTATTAAAAAGAGGAGGATCCCATCAGCTTTCTATAGGCTAGGCCTACTATATTTATTTCTCAACTTTCCTAATATTAAGCACATTGCTTATCTTTACAACAGGAGTATAGCCTACCTGGCTGGCATGAAAATGAACCACGGGAAAAGCGTCCTCCATTTGCTATTTAAGTGCATACAGTGGCTTGCGAAAGTATTCACCCCCCTTGGCATTTTTCCTATTTTGTTGCCTTACAACCTGGAATTAAAATAGATTTTTGTGGGGTTTGTTTGTATAATTTGATTTACACAACATGCCTACCACTTTGAAGATGCAAAATATTTTTTGGGGGTGAAACAAACAAGAAATAAGACTGAAAAACTGAAAACTTGAGCGTGCATAACTATTCACCCCCACAAAGTCAATACTTTGTTGAGCCACCTTTTGCAGCAATTACAGCTGCAAGTCTCTTGGTGTATGTCTCTATAAGCTTGGCACATCTAGCCACTGGGATTTTTGCACATTCTTCAAGGCAAAACTGCTCCAGCTCGTTCAAGTTGGATGGGTTCCGCTGGTGTACAGCAATCTTTAAGTCATACCATAGATTCTCAATTGGATTGAGGTCTGGGCTTTGACTAGGCCATTCCAATACATTTAAATGTTTCCCCTTAAACCACTCAAGTGTTGCTTTAGCAGTATGCTTAGGGTCATTGTCCTGCCGGAAGGTGAACCTCCTTCCCAGTCTCAAATCTCTGGAAGATTGAAACAGGTTTCCCTCAAGAATTTCCCTGTATTTAGCGCCATCCATCATTCCTTCAATTCTGACCAGTTTCCCAGTCCCTGCCGATGAAAAACATCCCCACAGCATGATGCTGCCACCACTATGGGATGGTGTTCTCGGGGTGATGAGAGGTGTTGGGTTTGCGCCAGACATAGCGTTTTCCTTTATGGCCAAAAAGCTCAATTTTAGTCTCATCTGACCAGAGTACCTTCCATATGTTTGGGGAGTCTCCCACCATTCTTGTGATCATTTTGCTTGGAGCCCCAGATCGAGGGAGATTATCAGTGGTCTTGTATGTCTTCCATTTCCTAATAATTGCTCCCACAGTTGATTTCTTCAAACCAAACTGCTTACCTATTGCAGATTCAGTCTTCCCAGCCTGGTGCAGGTCTACAATTTTGTTTCTGGTGTCCTTTGACAGCTCTTTGGTCTTGGCCATAGTGGAGTTTGGAGTGTGACTGTTTGAGGTTGTGGACAGGTGTCTTTTATACTGATAACAAGTTCAAACAGGTGCCATTAATACAGGTAACGAGTGGAGGACAGAGGAGCCTCTTAAAGAAGAAGTTACAGGTCTGTGAGAGCCAGAAATCGTGCTTGTTTGTAGGTGACCAAATACTTATTTTCCACCATAATTTGCAAATAAATTCATTAAAAATCCTACGTGATTTTCTGGATTTTTTTTCTCATTTTGTCTGTCATAGTTGACGTGTACCTATGATGAAAATTACAGGCCTCTCTCATCTTTTTAAGTGGGAGAACTTGCACAATTGGTGGCTGACTAAATACTTTTTTCCCCCACTGTATGCACGCACCACTTTTCCGTTATTTATTTTTTTGGACTATTTTGTGTATGTCCATTACATGAAATCCAAATAAAAACAATTTAAATTACAGGTTGTAATGCAACAATATAGGGGAGAACCTTACTTTTGCAAGGCACTGTAGATGACATGTCGTTTTTCCACGCTGCCCCTGTTTCGAGACAGGTGCATGATAATGGTCAATTCTAAATCAAAACAAATTTCACACATATATTATTTAGCATATGTAAAGACAAGATTAAATCAACAATAGTCTAAAGGGTGACAATATTAGCCTATCATTTGTGAATGATATATGATCAATTGTGAATGATGCCCAGTATAAGGCAAGAAACAATGCCTTTTTTAAGCGACTTTTTCTAATCATAGTCGCACACCTCATGTAGCCTAGCCCTTAGGCCTATATGTTTTGATAAGGTTTGTATCACAACTAAAGTGGCCAAATAACTTCTTAAAATTAAGCACATTAATCCACTTTACAAGGGGTGTAGAGCCTAACTGGCATACATAAGCAGCGCGTGAGTTTCAAGTTTGGGGAAGATAATTTTCACCATAGAAATGCACCTTTATATGCATTACATGCATAATCGCATTTGCGGTCACTTTTGATAATGGTGTTTTCCGCTAATGGAACATTTGTGCTTATATCCTACTGCCATGTGCACATTGCTGCGCTTATTATGTGAATAAATAGCCTAATAGTCTATCAACATTGAAAGCTAAACGTTCTGACTTTTTGTCAAATCATCATTAGAGTCGCATCATGCAGCCGTACATGTATTAAAAATCTAAACATACAGTGAGGGAAAAAAGTATTTGATCCCCTGCTGATTTTGTACTTTTGCCCACTGACAAAGAAATGATCAGTCTATAATTTTAATGGTAGGTTTATTTGAAAAGTGAGAGACAGAATAACAACAAAAAAATCCAGAAAAACGCATGTCAAAAATGTTATAAATTGATTTGCATTTTAATGAGGGAAATAAGTATTTGACCCCTCTGCAAAACATGACTTAGTACTTGGTGGCAAAACCCTTGTTGGCAATCACAGAGGTCAGACGTTTCTTGTAGTTGGCCACCAGGTTTGCACACATCTCAGGAAGGATTTTGTTCCACTCCTCTTTGCAGATCTTCTCCAAGTCATTAAGGTTTCAAGGCTGACGTTTGGCAACTCGAACCTTCAGCTCCCTCCACATATTTTCTATGGGATTAAGGTCTGGAGACTGGCTAGGCTACTCCAGGACCTTAATGTGCTTCTTCTTGAGCCACTCCTTTGTTGCCTTGGCCGTGTGTTTTGGGTCATTGTCATGCTGGAATACCCATCCACGACCCATTTTCAATGCCCTGGCTGAGGGAAGGAGGTTCTCACCCAAGATTTGACGGTACATGGCCCCGTCCATCGTCCCTTTGATGCGGTGAAGTTGTCCTGTCCCCTTAGCAGAAACACACCCCTAAAGCATAATGTTTCCACCTCCATGTTTGACGTGGGGATGGTGTTCTTGGGGTCATAGGCAGCATTCCTCCTCCTCCAAACACGGCGAGTTGAGTTGATGCCAAAGAGCTCCATTTTGGTCTCATCTGACCACAACACTTTCACCCAGTTTTCCTCTGAATCATTCAGATGTTCATTGGCAAACTTCAGACGGGCCTGTATATGTGCTTTCTTCAGCAGGGGGACCTTGCGGGCGCTGCAGGATTTCAGTCCTTCACGGTGTAGTGTGTTACCAATTGTTTTCTTGGTGACTATGTTCCCAGCTGCCTTGAGATCATTGACAAGATCCTCCCGTGTAGTTCTGGGCTGATTCCTCACCGTTCTCATGATCATTGCAACTCCACGAGGTGAGATCTTGCATGGAGCCCCAGGCCGAGGGAGATTGACAGTTATTTTGTGTTTCTTCCATTTGCGAATAATCACACCAACTGTTGTCACCTTCTCACCAAGCTGATTGGCGATGGTCTTGTAGCCCATTCCAGCCTTGTGTAGGTCTACAATCTTGTCCTTGACATCCTTGGAGAGCTCTTTGGTCTTGGCCATGGTGGAGAGTTTGGAATCTGATTGACTGATTGCTTTTATGGACAGGTGTCTTTTATACAGGTAACAAGCTGAGATTAGGAGCACTCCCTTTAAGAGTGTGCTCCTAATCTCAGCTCGTTACCTGTATAAAAGACACCTGGGAGCCAGAAATCTTTCTGATTAAGAGGGGGTCAAATACTTATTTCCCTCATTAAAATGCAAATCAATTTATAACATTTTTGACGTGTTTTTATGGATATTTTTGTTGTTATTCTGTCTCTCACTGTTCAAATAAACCTACCATTAAAATTATAGACTGATCATTTCTTTGTCAGTGGGCAAACGTACAAAATCAGCAGGGGATCAAATACTTTTTTCCCTCACTGTATAGCCCAACGTTTGTAGAACAACTAAAGTTACATTAATAATTCTACATTAAGCATATAGCAATACCTATTTCATGTTAACCGCTTAACATAGAATAGACGCATGTGCGCCTTCCCTCAAATCGTTTGGAGAAAATATCCTTTCAATTTTATTCAGCTTTGTTCAATTGTATTCTTCATACTATAAAATAATATAAAATAATGCCACCGAATTCTAAGCAAATCTTCACTGCTAAATGAACTAGTGTAGCCCACAGCCATTTGCCATAGCCAGATCAATACCTAACATAAGGACAACTCAGAGTATTCTATTCTGTTCTTCTGAACTAGACTACATTTTCTTCATATCATGCTTCTTTAGACCTGTCTAAAATAAATAATGGATTTATTGTGAAGGTGTAGGCTATATAACATGGATTTATTAGACTTTCTTAAATGTAGATGTTCCAAAGGTCTGCATCAGTGGCTTGTAGGCTATGTGTGGAAGCCAGGAGATGCTAAATGTGTTTATGTTAATTAATGTCAATTACCGTGAGACCGACAGTTATTTGCTTGACAATCACCAGCTGACCAAATTTCGGAGGACGCCCTCCAACCTATCAATGCTCTTGCAGCATGAACTGACATGTTGTCCACCCAATCAAAGTATCAGATAATTAATCTAGTACTGAAAGCATAAGCTACAGCTAGCTAACACTGCAGTGCATCAAATGTGGTGAATAGTTGACTCAAAGAAAGAGAAAGACAATAGTTGAACAGTTTTGAACAAATTAATTTCTTTTAAAATGAAGTTGAACCAAGAGAGAGAGAGAGAGAGAGAGAGAGAGAGAGAGAGAGAGAGAGAGAGAGAGAGAGAGAGAGAGAGAGAGAGAGAGAGAGAGAGAGAGAGAGAGAGAGAGAGAGAGAGAGAGAGAGAGAGAGAGAGAGAGAGAGAGAGAGAGAGAGAGAGATAGCTATATTTCATTGTATTTTTTGTTCACATTCACTTAGCTAGTGAATGCAGCTAGCTAGTTTAGCCTACTCAAACACCTGGCTCAAACAGAGAGGGATGCTATGTTAGCTACTGGAACTCTTCCAAGTCAAGGTAAGCGTTTGGTTTTATTAATTTATTGCCACCGGGGCCCACCGGTGTAACTGCTAAACTGATTTCTGCTGATTACACTGTACTGCATGATTGTAGCGGGTTTACTAATGTGTTAGTTCAAGTAGCTACGACAATGTAGGTAGGCTGTGTGTAGCGGTTAGCAGTTATGATATGAAGGTTTGGCTTGGAAAGGTTTCTTCGACCTGGTCACAGAAAGCTGATGTGTTGTGCACTGAAGTCCACAAGCGAAGGAAAAGGTGAGAGGAGGAGAGCACGTAGATGCGAGAAGGAATTCTACAATGAGCAAAATGATCATGCTGTTTGAATGTGGCTGCTGTGAAAGTGAACTGTGTTTGCGTGTGATCATGGGTGTATTTATTCCGCCAATTCTGTTGAAAAACGTTTCTTAAACAGAACGAAACGGGGAACAACATACCTGAATTTGTCCAATAGAAACTTTCGTTTGCAACTGTTTGACTAAAGATTACACTCTTGATAAGCTAGATGCAGGCAAGAGTGTGCAAGGCGGTATTGAATGTGTCACTGTCTGTCACCTTGAGTACTTAACATTTTATCTCGACCTCTGCACCTACATTGTAAATGTTCATTCATAGGCTAGGTTGTAGCAACCTCATGGGTATAGGGAAAATTAGAGTATCATATAGTAGCCTAAACCTATCGATGTTACATTGAGCTGGGTATGAATGACAGTCATCCAATATGCTGTAACAGAAATAAGGCCATGCTCATAAAAAAATATAATCGTCCTCCCTCATCTTAAACGTCACCGACTCCCACTGCTTCAGAGGGTGGTGCGGAGGGCCCAGCGCATCACTGGCAGCGAGTTCCCAGCCATCCAGGACATACATGACAGACGGTGTCTGAGAAAGGCCCGAAATATTGCCAAAGACTCCAGACATCCGAGCCATGGACTATTCTCCATGCTCCCATCCGGCAGGCGGTACCAGTGCATCAAGATTCAGGCAAACAGACTCCTAAACAGCTTCTATCCCCTGGCCATAAGACTGTTAAATGGCTACCAACTACTGCTCTCCCTCTCCGAAAGACTATCCACACTGACACTATGCCCATCCACAGGTCTCTACCCACTCAGACACAACCTATGCTGCTGCTAATATGATTATTGATTAGATTTATTACTCCATTTCGCTGCTGTCCATTGATTATTTATTGTTATTACCATTAGTAATTATCTATTTATTCTGCTACTGGTCACTATTACTCCTGTTTACATTTGCACTGAACAAAAATATAAATGCAACATGCAACAATTTCAAAGATTTTACTGAGTTACAGTTCATACAGTATAAGGAAATCAGTCAATTGAAATAAATTCATTAGGCCCTAATCTATGCGTATGGAACATTTCAGCTGATGAAACATTGGACCAACACTTTACATGTTGCGTTTATATTTTTGTTCAGTATATATATATATTACCATTAGTATATTACCATAAGTATTTATATATTCCTGCTACCAGTCACTTTTCAGCTCTGTTTACATGTACACTGAGTGCACAAAACATTAGGAACAACTTCCTAATATTGACTTGCCCTCAGAACAGCCTCAATTCCTTGGGGCATGGACTCTACAAGGTGTCGAAAACGTTCCACAGGGATGCTGGCCGATGTTGACTCCAATGCTTCCCACAGTTGTGTTATGTGGTGGACTATTCTTGAAACACACGGGAAACTGTTGAGCGTGAAAAATCCAGCAGCGTTGCAGTTCTTGACACACTAGGTGCCTTACTCTGGGCGCACACCGAGCAGGAGGAGACATACACCCTCACGTCCTTAGCCAATGTAGGCCACCGGTACTTTCCGGTCAGGCAGCGCACTGTACGACCGATACTTGGGTGACCAGAGGAGGGGGATTTGTGTGCCCAGTAGATCAGACGGTCACGGACAAGAGCAGGCACGTACTGCAGCCCAGCTGGACACTGAGGTGGAGATGGCTCTGTGCGTAACGCCTGCTCTATATCTGCCTCCATACTACCAGTGCCACAATGCAGGAGGCCGGGAGTATGGGGGTGTTGTCTCTGGGCCTCTCCTCTGTGTCGTACAGCCGTGACAGTGCGTCTGCCTTCACGTTCTTCATACCCGGGATGTATGATAGTGTAAAGTCAAACCGGGTGAATAATAGGGCCCACCTGGCCTGGCGAGGGTTCAGCCTCCTCGCTGCCCGGATGTACTCCAGGTTACGGTGGTCCGTCCAGACGAGGACAGGGTGTTTCGCCCCTTCCAGCCAGTGACTCCACACGGTCAGGGCTTGGACAACAGCCAACAGCTCCCGATCACCAACGTTGTAGTTCTGCTCCACTGGGCTGAGCTTTTTGAAGAAGGCACAGGGGCAGAGCTTGGGTGGCGTGCCCAAGTGTTGAGATAGGACAGCGCCTATCCCTACCTCGGACGCATCCACCTCTACTACGAACGGTAGTGATGGATCGGGGTGGGCCAGTACCGGGGCTGAGGTGAACAGACCCCTCAGGTTACTGAAGGCCCTGTAAGCCTCAGCAGACCAGCACAGCCGGGACGGCCCACCCTTTAACAGAGATGTGATGGGAGCTGCGACCTTGCCAAAGCCCCGGATAAACCTCTGATAGTAGTTGGCAAAGCCAATAAAGCGCTGCACCTCCTTTACCGTGGTTGGAGTCGGCCAATTACACACGGCTGAAATGCGATCTCCCTCCATCTCTACACCTGAGGTGGTAATGCGGTATCCGAGGAAGGAGACTGACTGCTGGAAAAACAGACACTTTTCTGCCTTGGAATAAAGGTCATTTTCCAACAGGCGGGCCAGCACTTTGCTAACCAGGGACACATGCTCTGCGCGCGTAGCGGAATACACCAGAATATCATCGATGTAGACCACTACACCGCGACCAAGCAAGTCCCGAAACAACTCGTTCATAAAGGACTGGAAGACGGATGGAGCATTCATCAAACCGTAAGGCATCACCAGGTATTCATAATGCCCTGTGGTTGTGCTGAATGCTTTCTTCCACTCGTCCCCATTTTGGACACGCACCAGGTTGTACGCACTCCAGAGATCTAATTTTGTGAAGAAGCGCGCCCCATGCATTGACTCGATCACAGATGGAATGTGGGGTAGAGGATAACTAAATCGTATCGTCCCCCTTGTTCAGTGATCGGTAGTCAATGCAAGGGCGCAGACCGCCGTCTTTCTTCTTCACAAAAAATAAACTCGAGGAGGCGGGCGAAGTGGAGGGACGTATAAACCCCTGGCGCAGGGACTCAGAGATGTATGTCTCCATAGCCTCCATTTCAGCCTGTGACAGGGGATACACATGACTCCTGGGAGGCACAGCGTCTACCCGGAGGTTTATCGCGCAATCCCCCGCCCGATGAGGTGGTAATTTGGTCGCCTGCGTTTTGGAAAAACGTGTGCGCCAAATCGAGGTATTCGGGGGGAATGCGCACGGTGTAGGTACTGTCTGGACTTTCCACCGTGTTTGCACCAACGGAAACACAGAGACAACTACCCGGACACTCTCGCGACCACCCTGTGAGAACACTCTGCGGCCATGAAAAGGTGGGGTTGTGGAGTGCTAACTAGGGAATACCTAACACTACAGGAAAATAGGAGACTTAATAATACAAAAAAGTGACTTGCTCGCGATGAGTCTCGTGTGTAACCATAGTGACTGGTGCTGTAACCTCCCTAACAAGCTCGTGATCCGGGTCGGGCGGGGGTGGGAACGGGCAGCCCCCTCCCGGACGTCCTCTGGCCGCCAGCAGGTTGTCCAACCGGATGGCCATGTCCACCAGTTGAGTGAAGGACAACACAATGTCCCGGCAGGCTAGCTCCCTTTGGACATCCTCCCGTAGATAGCATCGGAAGTGGTCGATGAGGCCCGCTCGTTCCACCCGGACCCAGCTGCTATAGTCCGGAACTCCAGGGCGAAGTCCTGCGCAGTCCTCGTCCCCTGCCTCAGGTGGACCAGCCGCTCGCCCAACTCTCGACCCTCGGGCGGGTGATCGAAGACTGCCCGAAAGGGGCGAGCGAACTCCCCGTAGTTGTCCAACGCGGCTCCTCCTTCATTCCAGACCGCGTTGGCCAACTCCAGGGCTTTCCCCGAGAGGCAGGAGACGAGGGCGGACACCTTCTCCCGCTCCGATGGGGCCGGGCTGATGCTGGAATAGTAAAGCTCCAGTTGGAGGAGGAATCCCTGGCAGAGAGCAGCTGTCCCGTCAATCTCGTGGTCGGGATATACAGTGAGGGAAAAAAGTATTTGATCCCCTGCTGATTTTGTACGATTGCCCACTGACAAAGAAATGATCAGTCTATAATTTTAATGGTAGGTTTATTTGAACAGTGAGAGACAGAATAACAACAAAAAAATCCAGAAAAACGCATTTCAAAATGTTATAAATTGATTTGCATTTTAAAGAGGGAAATAAGTATTTAACCCCCTCTCAATCAGAAAGACTTCTGGCTCCCAGGTGTCTTTTATACAGGTGACGAGCTGAGATTAGGAGCACACTCTTAAAGGGAGAGCTCCTAATCTCACCTTGTTACCTGTATAAAAAACACCTGTCCACAGAAGCAATCAATCAATCAGATTCCAAACTCTCCACCATGGCCAAGATCAAAGAGCTCTCCAAGGATGTCAGGGACATGATTGTAGACCTACACAAGGCTGGAATGGGCTACAAGACCATCGCCAAGCAGCTTGGTGAGAAGGTGACAACAGTTGGTGCGATTATTCACAAATGGAAGAAACACAAAATAACTGTCAATCTCCCTCGGCCTAGGGCTCCATGCAAAATCTCACCTCGTGGAGTTGCAATGATCATGAGAACGGTGAGGAATCAGCCCAGAACTACACGGGAGGATCTCGTCAATGATCTCAACGCAGCTGGGACCATAGTCACCAATAAAACAATTGGTAACACACTACGCCGTGAAGGACTGAAATCCGGCAGCGCCCGCAAGGTCCCCCTCCTCAAGAAAGCACATATACAGGCCGTCTGAAGTTTGCCAATGAACATCTGAATGATTCAGAGGAGAACTGGGTGAAAGTGTTGTGGTCAGATGAGACCAAAATCGAGCTCTTTGGCATCAACTCAACTCGCCGTGTTTGGAGGCGGAGGAATGCTGCCTATGACCCCAAGAACACCATCCCCACCGTCAAACATGGAGGTGGAAACATTATGCTTTAGGGGTGTTTTTCTGCTAAGGGGACAGGACAACTTCACTGCATCAAAGGGACGATGGACGGGGCCATGTACCGTCAAATCTTGGGTGAGAACCTCCTTCCCTCAGCCAGGGCATTGAAAATGGGTTGTGGATGGGTATTCCAGCATGACAATGACCCAAAACACACGGCCAAGGCAACAAAGGAGTGGCTCAAGAAGAAGCACATTAAGGTCCTGGAGTGGCCTAGCCAGTCTCCAGACCTTAATCCCATAGAAAATCTGTGGAGGGAACTGAAGGTTTGAGTTGCCAAACGTCAGCCTCGAAACCTTAATGACTTGGAGAAGATCTGCAAAGAGGAGTGGGACAAAATCCCTCCTGAGATGTGTGCAAACCTGGTGGCCAACTACAAGAAACGTCTGACCTCTGTGATTGCCAACAAGGGTTTTGCCACCAAGTACTAAGTCATGTTTTGCAGAGGGGTCAAATACTTATTTCCCTCATTTTCTGTCTCTCACTGTTCAAATAAACCTACCATTAAAATTATAGACTGATCATGTCTTTGTCAGTGGGCAAACGTACAAAATCAACAGGGGATCAAATACTTTTTTCCCTCACTGTATGGATCCCTCTGGGTGCTGGGGTGTGGGTGGCTGGATCCGGTCGCCCAGCTGGTCCCTACAGATCGGGTCCTCTCCTCTCCAGGCGTTGGACGA
The DNA here is from genome assembly GCF_964263955.1 of Coregonus lavaretus. Classification (NCBI taxonomy): domain Eukaryota; kingdom Metazoa; phylum Chordata; class Actinopteri; order Salmoniformes; family Salmonidae; genus Coregonus; species Coregonus lavaretus. The sequence continues at coordinate 30,208,470 of NC_140005.1, read as the reverse complement.
CCTGGAGAACCCGATCCATCACTTCTCCCAAGCTGGCTAGCATCGTCGAATGCTCCTGGACCCATGCCACGACTCCAGGCATGCGCTCCTCTCCTGCTGACTCCAAGGCGGGTGTGTGATTCTGTGATGGGTGATTTGAAGGAGTCAGGCGCAGGAGGGTTAATCACAGAATACAGAATTAATTCCGGAATATAGAGGTACTTGGAAATGCGTCAAACAGTCCAGTGCGCAAAACAGGCACACTGGAACCAAACAGGCACATGGGGAAAAATACCCTGGCAATACAAAATACACAGCTCAACCGAGCTACACTCTCCTCACATATAACAATCACACACAAGGACAAGGGGGCAGAGGGAACACTTATACTAAGTACTAATGAGGGGATATGAACCAGGTGTGTGTAATCAACAAGACAAAACAAATGGAATGATGAGATGAGGAGCGGCAGTGGCTAGAAGGCCGGTGACGACGAACGCCAAAGCCTGCCCGAACAAGGAGAGGTGGTAGCTTCGGAGGAAGTCGTGACAATCAGTATGTAAATTATTCACTTTTCCTCTCTGTCTTCCTGATTAATTTTAGTTCCTACAAAACCTCACCTGGATTAATCAATCTCCCGGGGGAGAGAGAGAAAAGGAAAGGACAAACATTAAATCATATGAGACCACACCTTCAATTCAGAACTCCAATCGAAAAGCTCAATAGGCATGAAGATGAGATGTTTACTTTAAACAGAACCCGCTAGCGACATCATTCAAACTGTATGGTTTGATGTCTGTATGATGAAAGGAATACATTAGTGTGACAAAATAGTATCCTTGCGACTCTATGCACTACTGGTAGACATTTGATTCTCTGCATGCTTAGTTAGAACAGGTTTTAACCCTACATTAAACCTACATATCATTAGAGATAAGTTAACCAATCATTCCACCTGGATTTAACCTTGACCCTGGGTTTAATCAATTGCCTATTTTGCTAAACAAATTAACTAGTGACTAGTGCCACAAACAGGTGGTGACTGCAACTTTACAAAGGGCATTGTAATGTTGCAGGAGTGTGTCTGTGCATGCCTGCAGGAGGAAACGCATGAGTAACTGGTAATACAACAACCCATTATAGCTGTGCAGTAAATTACAGCTTTTCCACCCGGTAAAGCCTTGGTTTCTCAAATGACTGCCTCACCTGGTTCACCAACTACTTCTCAGATAGAGTTCAATGTGTCAAATTGGAGGGCCTGTTGTCTGGACCTATGGCAGTCTCTATGGGGGTGCCACAGGGTTCAATTCTTGGGCCGACTCTTTTCTCCGTGTATATCAATGATGTCGCTCTTGCTGCTGGTGACTCTCAGATCCACCTCTACGCAGACGACACCATTTTGTATACATCTGGCCCTTCATTGGACACTGTGTTAACAAACCTCCAAATGAGCTTCAATGCCATACAACACTCCTTCCGTCGCCTCCAACTGCTCTTAAACACTAGTAAAACTAAATGCATGCTCTTAAATCGAACGCTGCTGGCACCCGCCCACCCGACTAGAATCACTACTCTCGACGGGTCTGACCTAGAGTATGTGGACAACTACACACACCTAGGTGTCTGGTTAGACTGTAAACTCTCCTTCCAGACTCACATTAAGCATCTCCAATCCAAAGTGAAATATAGAATCGGCTTCCTATTTCGCAACAAAGCCTCCTTCACTCATGCTGCCAACCACGCCCTCGTAAAACTGACTATCCTACCGATCCTTAACTTCAGCGATGTCATTTACAAAATAGCCTCCAACACTCTACTCAGCAAATTGGATGTAGTCTATCACAGTGCCATCCGTTTTGTCACCAAAGCCCCATATACTACCCACCACTGTGACCTGTACGCTCTTGTTGGCTGGCCCCTACTACATATTCGTCGCCAAACCCACTGACTCCAGGTCATCTATAAATCACTGCTAGGCAAATCTCCACCTTATCTTAGCTCATTGGTCACCATAGCAACACCCACCCGTAGTATGCGTTCCAGCAGGTATATCTCACTGGTCATCCCCAAAGCCAACACCTCCTTTGGCCGCCATTCCTTCCAGTTCTCTGCTGCCAATGACTGGAACGAACTGCAAAAATCTATGAAGCTGGAGACTCTTATCTCCCTCACTAACTTTAAGCATCAGTAGTCAGAGCACCTTACCGATCACTGCACCTGTACACAGCCCTTCTGAAATTAGCCCACTCAACTACCTCATCCCCATATTGTTATTTATTTTGCTCATTTGCACCCCAGTATCTCTATTTGCACATCATCTCTTGCACATCTATCATTCCAGTGTTAATACTAATTGTAATTATTTTGCACTATGGCCTATTTATTGCCTTACCTCCAAAACTTGCTACATTTGCACACACTGTATATATATTTTCTGTGGTATTTTTGACTTTTTGTTTTGTTTTACCCCATATGTAACTCTGTGTTGTTGTTTTTATCGCACTGCTTTGCTTTATCTTGGCCAGGTCGCAGTTGTAAATGAGAACTTGTTCTCAACTGGCTTACCTGGTTAAATGGTAAGGTGAAAAAAAAGACAGTATAGGGCAAATCATATATTTACTATTAAAACCAACTGCCTGTGGACAGTATAACATTCAAAAGCTCTATTTCAGAGCTAAAGCTCTTAGATAGGAAAAACAACAGGTCTTGATTGGAGTGGATGACACCATGAAGTCATGAAGTCACATTGTGCCACACACACTGAGTCATACCAACCCTGCCAGGCACTGCCAATTAGGCCCAATGTCCCGGTGGGCACACAGTGGGTGGGCAGCAGACACACTTCAAGGACAAACATATACACGCATGCATGCACGCACGCACACACACTCTTCTCGTAATTGACATTTCGCAGCCGACGCCCACATCAAACAGTTTGACAACAGTGAGCTGGGCTACTGCCCATGGTCATCAGGATGAAAGATGGCTGAATGACAGGCTTGCCACAGCACTAATGGCCGGGATATAGAACCTGTTTGGGGAACAGACATTTTGATGGAGTGCTTATTTTAAGAGTGCACGCCCCACAGGACATCTCTCAAGTGAGCACAGTTACTGCTTTTACTGTAACCTCTTTTTGCTGAGCTTCAGACATGGTTTTATCTCTCAAATGAAGGCTAATATCTAGATGTGGCTTGTTATAGAAGATGGACATGTACTGTAAGTCAATGCATTTTGTTTGCTCTGTCATCAATTAAGGAGTGACTCAACCTAGGGCTGTGGCGGTCATTACATTTTGTCAGCCGGTAAATGTCATGGAAATGACTGCCGGTCTCACGTTAATTGACAGTTAATTAATATAAACACGTTTAGCATCTCCAGGCCTCCACACATACAAGCCGCTGATGTGCGCCGTTGATTATTTTTTAAAAAAGTATAATAAATCAATTTAATATACACCATCACAATAAATCCATTATTTATTTTAGGCAGGTCTAAAGTATGATATGAAGAAAATGTATTTCAGAAGAACAGAATAGCATCTTTTGAGTCAGCCTGTACATGTACTGATGTGCGGCAGGTAGCTTAGTGGTTAAGAGCGTTGTGCCAGTAACCGAAAGTTCGCTGGTTCTAATCCCTGAGCCGACTAGGTGAAAAATCTGTCGATGTGCCCTTGAGCAAGGCACTTAACCCTAATTGCTCATGTAAGTCGCTCTGGATAAGAGCGTCTGCTAAGAAATTCTGAATGTACGTTATCTGGCTAAGTCCCCAAAAAAGCTTGCGCTCTACTCCTTGCCTCCGGCTCCACACACTGTTCTCTCATCAAGTGATAATAGTCTCACCCATGAGACTATTCACAATTTAATCTTTACTAATATGTGAAATTAGTTTGGATTTAGAATGGACCATTATCAAAGGGGCAGGAACAGGGGCAGGGGAAAAATACATGTAATCCGTACTCACTCGAATAGCGAATGGAGGCTGCATTTCCCGTGGTTCCTTTTCTATCATGCCAGGTAGGCAATGTGCTTAACATTAGCAGCTGAGAAATAAATATAGAAGCAGCTGGGATCCTCCTCTTTTTAGTGGCAACCATCAAAACGTTCACACGGGATTGCATATAGACGTGTCTGGGCTTATAAGAACCCTTATTTCACACCACGCATCAACCACTGTTTGAGGAGTAGCCTTTGCTGCGCGACAGGTGATACAGTGCCTTCGGAAAGTATTCAGACCCCTTGACTTTTTCCACATTTTGTTATATTACAGATTTATTCTAAAATTGATTAAATTGTTTTTTTCCCCCTCATCAATCTCACATAAAACCCCATAATGATGAAGCAAAAACAGGTTTTTATAAAAAATTAAATAATAATAATATCACATTTACATAAGTATTCAGACCCTTTACTCAGTACTTTGTTGAAGGACCTTTGGCAACGATTATAGCATTGAGTCTTCTTGGGTATGACATTACAAGCTTGGCACACCTGTATTTGGGGAGTTTCTCCCATTCTTCTCTGCAGATCCTCTCAAGCTCTGTCAGGTTGGATGCGGAGCGTCGCTGCACAGCTATTTTCAGGTCTCTCCAGAGATGTTTGATCGGGTTCAAGTCCGGGCTCTGGCTGGGCCACTCAAGGACATTCAGAGAATTGTCCCGAAGCCTCTCCTGCATTGTCTTGGCTGTGTGCTTAGGGTCGTTGTCCTGTTGGAAGGTGAACCTTCACCCCAGTCTGAGGTCCTGAGCGCTCAGGAGCAGGTTTTCATCAAGGATCTCTCTGTACTTTGCTCCGTTCATCTTTGCCTTGATCCTGACTAGTCTCCCAGTCCATGCCACTGAAAAACATCCCCACAGCATGATGCTGCCACCTCTGTGCTTCACCGTAGGGATGTTGCCAGGTTTCCTCCAGACGTGACGTGACGCTTGGCATTCAGGTCAAAGAGTTCAATTTTGGTTTCATCAGACCAGAGAATCTTGTTTCTCATGGTCTGAGAGTCTTTAGGTGCCTTTTGGCAAAGTCCAAGCGGGCTGTCATGTTCCTTTAACTGAGGAGTCCCTTCCGTCTGGCCACTCTACCATAAAGGCCTGATTGGTGGAGTGCTGCAGAGATGGTTGTCCGTCTAGAAGGTTCTCCCATCTCCATAGAGGAACTCTAGAGCTCTGTTAGAGTGACCATCGGGTTCTTGGTCACCTCCCTGACCAAGGCCCTTCTCCCCCGATTGCTCTAGGAAGAGTCTTGGTGGTTCCAAACTTCTTCCATTTAAGAATCATGGAGGCCACTGTGTTCTTGGGGACCTTCAATGCTGCAGAAATTTTTAGGTACCCTTCCCCAGATCTGTGCCTCGACACAATCCTGTCTCGGAGCTCTACGGACTATTCCTTCGACCTCATGGCTTGCTTTTTGCTCTGACATGCACTGTCAAATGTGGGACCTTATATAGACAGGTGTGTGCCTTTCCAAATCATGTCCAATCAACAGTGGTGTAAAGTACTTAAGTAAAAATACTTGAAAGTATTTTGGGGTATCTGTACTTTACTATTTCTATTTTTGACTACTTTTACTTTTACTTCACTACATTCCTAAAGAAAATGATGTACTTTTTACTCCAAACATTTTCCTTGACAACCAAAAGTACTCATTACATTTATCAAGAGAACATCCCTGGTCATTCCTACTGCCTCTGATCTGGCGGACTCACTAAACACATGCTTTATTTGTAAATTATGTCTGAGTGTTGGAGCCTGCCCCTGGCTATCCGTAAATTAAAAAAACAAGAAAATGGTGCCATCTGGTTTGCTTAATATTAGGAATTTTAAATGATTTATACTTTTAGTTTTGATACTTAAGTATATTTGAGCTATTACATTTACTTTTCATACTTAAGTATATTTAAAACCAATTTTTTTGTTTTACTTTTACTCAAGTAGGTTTTTACTGGGTGACTTTAACTTTTACTTGAGTCATTTTCTATTAATAATAATAATAATAATATGCCATTTAGCAGACGCTTTTATCCAAAGCGACTAACAGTCATTTGTGCATACATTTATACGTATGGGTGGTCCCGGGGATCGAACCCACTACCCTGGCATTACAAGCGCCATGCTCTACCAATTGAGCTACAGAGGACCTATTAAGGTATCTTTACTTTTACTCAAGTATGACAAATTGGGTACTTTTTCCACCACTGCCAATCAATTGAATTTACCACAGGTGGACTCCAATCAAGTTGTAGAAACATCTCAGGGATGATAAATGGAAACAGGATGCACCTGAGCTCAATTTCAAGTCTCATAGCAAAGGGTCTGAATACTTATGTAAATAAGGTATTTCTGTTTTTAATTTTTTATTAATTAGTAAAAATGTCTAGAAACCTGTTTTCGCTTTGTCATTATAGGGTATTGTGTGTAGATTGATGAGGAAAACAATTTATTTAATCAATTTTAGTATAAGGCTGTAACGTAACAAAATGTGGAAAATGTCAAGGGGTCTGAATACTTTCCGAATGCACTGTATAGCCAGCAACACTACATACAGAATTTGGGTTCAATTGGTAGGTATCAGTTACAGTACATCTTTCATATTTGTTGAATGTACTGAGACTACATTCCTACCTAGCCAAACTAAATGGCTTGAAAACACAGATGACTGTTCGACACAATAAACTGATGTCTGGTACACAAACAACGCTCTCTTTCTACAGCTTGTTTTTACATAAAAGAAACATGAACTCTTCTATGACCAGTGACCACCAGCTTGTTTTCCTGATTTAGCAACGTGTGGGCGCAGTTAAAGAGCAACAAATCAATACACAGCCTTAATTAGTCACAATATTCAGCATAAGGAGATTTTCTAGAAGTCCAGCTGTTACAATTTTTTAGGTAAGGCTGTATTTCTTACCCAGACAAACACCTATCAAGTTATTCCCCCAAGTCTTATTGTTTTTCTGCTGACAGTTTTGTAACAGACGACTGCTGGTCGATTGTGTGACTTAACTAACATGATGCCTGAAATTAATGTACATGATGTGTCATTGTGCATTATACTATAGCTTTCATGGCTAATATCATGGCTACACTCTTAGAAAAAAAGGTTCAAAAAGGGTTATTCGACTTTCCCCATAGGAGAACCCTTTTTGGTTCCAGGTAGAACCCTTTTGGGTTCCATGTTGAACCCTCTGTGAAAAGGTTTTTTACATGGAACCCAAAAAGTTTCTACCTGGAACCAAAAAAGGGTTCTCCAATGGGTTCTCCTATAGGGACAGCCGAATAACCTTTTTAGGTTCTAGATAACACCTTTATTTTTAAGACTGTACTTACTGAGACCCTGGGGGTCTTATTGTGCTTACTGTAGGAAGGATGCCCTGACCATAGAATTAGGAATTATAATAGAAAAATATTAATTCAATAGGATGTCTATAGACCTGACCTGTCAGTCTGCACATTACATTTCCTTATGAATTAGAACCCACAGCAGACCAGGGGGTAGTCAGCAGGGTGTGTGTGTTCCCATGCACTGCATGAAAATAAGTGTTTCCAGGTATTTTACTACCTGTACACATTCAGTGACATTTGTTGTGAGCAGGAGGTGAGCGGTAATTTCTCAAATTTGTGTGCCGATCGCTGCACAGTCCTGACCACGCACTGACACAAGTATTTCCGGGATCGTACACTCCCGATTACGCATTAACAAGGATTTCTGGGATCATACACTCCTGATTATTGGGCATTAACGTAATCTGACATTTTCGGGTGTGTAAACTGCATGACACTCGCGCTTGCGAAGGGTTGTCACTAATTACCACAGCCACAAAGTCAAAATGGGTTATATCGTAAAAATTCATGAAAACAAAAATGTGCTTTTGTTGTCTTAATTTAAGGTTAGAGTTAGACATAAGGTTAGCAGTGTGGTTAAGGTTAGGTTTAAAATCAAATTGTAGAAATAGGCAGGGTTTAGCCATTTGTGGCTGTGGTAACTAGTGACGAACCTTGGAAAGAGGAGACGTCATAGCGTCACGTCAGTACACACCCGACCAACTAGCTAGTACCACTCACGTTGGGGCGGGAATATTTGAATTTCAGTGTCAGTTAGCTAGTTAGATCCACTCATTGCCTTAATATTTAAAAAATTTGCACAGTCTTGTAAAAAAATTTCAAGCCTGTCTGCAATATTAGCTGTGATTTCAACGAGAAGACTTCAACAAGACTTTCAACAAAGTCGACTACAAAGGACTTCAAAAGAACCGAGGTAAGGGAACAATTTAGTCCTATGTTTGCTGTTCATTTCAATTATTTACTAGCTAGCTAGCTAACGTTAGTCAGCTGAATGAAGTACCAGAGATTCATATACATATTTTATCAAGCTAGCTAGCTACTTTGTGTGAAGCAAGCAGGAGTTTAGGGGTAAGAGTTGTTGCTAGCTGACGTTAGCTAAGCAAGTTAGCTGGCTAAGCTCGCTAGCGATAACAACCCTGACTAGCTAGCTAGTTCCTAACTCATATCTCATGACTCATGGACACAGCTGGAGGAATTCTAATGAGCTACTAAAGTAGGATTACAAATGTAACATGGATACAAACAACCCTATTTTACATTTCACTAGCTGGGCATCTACGTAACTCCTCAGATACATCTATGTACCTTTGCACTAAAGCTGCACACCCATAACTTTTTAGATGCGCCAATACCCAAGTCCATTCACTATGACACAATTGCTTGAGAACCTAGAATATATTTGAAGAGATTAGTGTTCATGTGAACAGACCAATACTTCTTGTATGCACATGTTGACCTTAAGAATTCCATGAGGATCCCATGATCATCTATAATAAACAGATCCCCTCATCTGCCAGATCACATAAATTATTAATTAGACCTAAATTAATTACCCATAACCATCACTATTCAATGTCCCAATGACCCCTTATGAAGGTCAGCCACACACACACACACCACACACACGCACGCACATACACTTCATGGCCAAAAGTATGTGGATTTGGCTATTTCGCTACCTGCCCGAATGCATAGTGCCAACAGTAAAGTTTAGTGGAGAAGGAATAATGGTCTGGAGCTGTTTTTCATGGTTCGGGCTAGGCCCCTTAGTTCCAGTGATGGGAAATCTTAACGCTACAGCACACAATTACATTCTACACGATTCTGTGCTTCCAACTTTGTGGCAAAGTTTGGGGAAGGCACTTTCCTGTTTCAGCATGACAATGCCCCCGTGCACAAAGCGAGGTCCATACAGAAATGTTTGTCGAGATCGGTGTGGAAGAACTTGACTGGCCTGCACAGAGCCCTGACCTCAACCCCATCGAATCCCTTTGGGTTGAATTGGAACGCCGACTGCGAGCCAAGCCTAATCGCCCAACATCCCTGCCCGACCTCACTAATGCTTTTGTGGCTGAATGTATGTAATTCCACACAGCAATGTTCCAACTAGTGAAGAGTGAAGGCTATTATAGGAGCAAAGGGGGCACCAACTCCTTATTAATGCCCATGATTTTGGAATGAGATGTTCGATGAGCAGGTGTCCACATACTTTTGACCATGTTGTGAACCACCACCATCACCACCACCAACATTCACCTTGATGAGTGCCTCCAGCTCAGCAGGCATGACACAGCTGTGCCTCTGCAGGAATGAAGCTTTCTCCAGGGTGATGCTGTCCTTCTGGTTGCTCTCGAAGGGCTGCTCCAGGGCCCGGAAGGCCAAGCCGCCCCCCACCAAGTAGGCCACCACCACCACGAACACCGCCACCACTGTCTTCCACTTCATCACAGAGTGGAGGGCCAAGAGGTCGCCGGTGGTGTCCATGCTGGCCACCACGCTGGCGGAGCGGGAGGAGACAGAGAGCCGGGGTAAGGGGCAGTGGCCGTTGGCCCCCTTGGGATCACAGCACATCGGGTTCTGCATGGCCGCCCCACTGGCCTGGACCAGGCTGGACTGGACCATCCCTGACTGGACCTTCTTGGGAGGGACCAAGTTGGACTGGACCACCACTACACAGGAGGAGAGAGAGTTAAAGTGTTAGCAAACCATTCTTTCATTAACCTGTAAGAATTTAGCTTATAGGAGCTAAATCGTGCATGTTCTTACAGGGCATTTTGACAGTGTTGTCATTGACCTTACTTGCCTTGAATAATACTCAAAAACAGCAAATGTTAAAGTAGCCCCACCTGTTTTGAGCCCCACATTTTTAGCAAAAATAAAATCTAATATATATATATTTTGGGCTTGCCTGTTTTGCATGTTATTGTGGCATTAATATGTGTCACATATCAGTTTGCAAACAATGTAAAAAAGATATACAGTCCTAGTCAAAAGTTTGGACACACCTACTCATTCAAGGGTTTTTCTTTATTTTTACTATATTCAACATTGTAGAATAATAGTGAAGACATCGAAACTATGAAATAACACATGGAATCATGTAGTAGCCAAAAAAGTGTTAAACAAATCAAAATATATTTTATATTTGAGATTCTTCAAAGTAGCTACCCTTTGCCTTGATGACAGCTTTGCACACTCTTGGCATTCTCTCAACAAGCTTCATGAGGTAGTCACCTGGAATGAATTTCAATTAACAGGTGTGCCTTGTTAAAAGTTAATATGTGGAATGTCTTTCCTTCTTAATGCGTTTGAGCCAATCAGTTGTGTTGTGGCCCCGTGTAGCTCAGTTGGTAGAGCATGGCGCTTGCAACGCCAGGGTTGTGGGTTCGTTTCCCACGGGGGGCCAGTATGAAAAAATGTATGCACTCACTAACTGTAAGTCGCTCTGGATAAGAGCGTCTGCTAAATGACTAAAATGTAAAATGTAAATGTTGTGACATTGTAGCGGTGGTATACAGAAGATAGCTCTATTTGGTAAAAGACTAAGTCCATATAATGGCAAGAACAGCTCAAATAAGCAAAGAGAAATGTCAAGAACTTTGAAAGTTTCCTCAAGTGCAGTCGGAAAAACAAGAAGCGCTATGATGAAACTAGCTCTCATGAGGACCACCACAGGAAAGGAAGACCCAGAGTTCTCTGCAGAGGATAAGTTCATTAGAGTTAACTGCACCTCAGATTGCAGCCCAAATAAATGCTTCACAGAGTTCAAGTAAAAGACACATCTCAACATCACTGTTCAGAGGAGACTGCGTGAATCAGGCCTTCATGGTTCAATTGCTGCAAAGAAACAACTACTAAAGGACACCAATAAGAAGAAGAGACTTGCTTGGGCCAAGAAACACGAGCAATGGACATTAGACCGGTGGAAATCTGTCCTTTGGTCTGATGAGGACAACCACCGTGTCTTTGTGAGACGCAGAGTAGGTGAACGGATGTACTCCGCATGTGTGGTTCCCACCGTGAAGCATGGAGGAGGAGGTGTGATGGTGTGGGGGTGCTTTGCTGGTGACACTGTCTGTGATTTATTTAGAATTCAAGGCGCACTTAACCAGCATGGCTACCACAGCATTCTGCAACGATACGCCATCCCATCTGGTTTGCGCTTAGTGGGACTATCATTTGTTTTTCAACAGGACAATGACCCAACACACCTCCAGGCTGTGTAAGGGCTATTTGACCAAGAAGGAAAGTGATGGAGTGCTGCATCAGATGACCTAGCCTCCACAATCACCCGACCTCAACCCAATTGAGATGGTTTGGGATGAGTTGGACCGCAGAGTGAAGGAAAAGCAGCCAACAAAGTGCTCAGCATATGTGGGAACTCCTTCAAGACTGTTGGAAAAGCATTCCAGGTGAAGCTGGTTGACAGAATGCCAAGAGTGTGCAAAGCTGTCATCAAGGCAAAGGGTGACTACTTTGAAGAATCTAAAATCTAAAATATATTTTGATTTGTTTAACACTTTTTTGGTTACTACATGATTCCATATGTGGTATTTCATAGTTTTGATGTCTTCACTATTATTCTACAATGTAGAAAATAGTACAAATAAACAAAAACCCTTGAATGAGTAGGTGTGTCCAAACTTTTGACTGGTACTGTATATCATTGAGTTAATAAAGTCACATCCAAACATGGTCTCTTTTTTGTTTTCTTGAGTAAGGCAGCTCCAAAATGCAGCCTAGCTCAGTGCTTTCTGTGGTGGTGGGGCAAGCCAACAGAAAATACGGAGCGTTGCGCCGTGATTGGCTCAGTGTTCTGTCACTCATGGGGACACTACGTCACCGCCAAGTCTAAGGGTAGACTTAGAAAATTCAAGCCCCTTGGTTGCTGCCATATAGTTACATTAGAAGTTCCCTTCCAAGAAGGCTCAAGGTCATTGGCCACAGATGAAATGACATCAAATCACGTTACAGTGGCTTGCGAAAGTATTCACCCCCCTTGGCATTTTTCCTACTTTGTTGCCTTACAACCTGGAATTAAAATTGATTTTTTGAAGATGCAAAATAATTTATTTGTGTGAAACAAACAAGAAAAAATAAATAGAAAAAACATAACTATTCACCCCCCAAAGTCAATACATTGTAGAGGCACATTTTGCAGCAATTATAGCAGCAAGTCTCTTGGGGTATGTCTCTATAAGCTTGGCACATCTAGCCACTGGGATTTTTGCCCATTCTTCAAGGCAAAACTGCTCCAATTCCTTCAAGTTGGATGGGTTCCGCTGGTGTACAGCAATCGTTAAGTCATACCACATATTCTCAATTGGATTGAGGTCTGGGCTTTGACTAGGCCATTCAAGACATTTAAATGTTTCCCCTTAAACCACTCAAATGTTGCTTTAGCAGTATGCTTAGGGTCATTGTCCTGCTGGAAGGTGAACCTCCATCCCAGTCTCAAATCTCTGGAAGACTGAAACAGGTTTCCCTCAAGAATTTCCCTGTATTTAGCGCCATCCATCATTCCTTCAATTCTGACCAGTTTCCCAGTCCCTGCCGATGAAAAACATCCCCACAGCATGATGCTGCCACCACCATGCTTCACTGTGGGGATGGTGTTCTCGGGGTGATGAGAAAACATAGCGTTTTCCTTGATGGCCAAAAAGCTCAATTTTAGTCTCATCTGACCAGAGTACCTTCTTCCATATGTTTGGGGAGTCTCCCACATGCCTTTTGGCGAACACCAAACGTGTTTGCTTATTTTTTTCTTTAAGCAATGGCTTTTTTCTGGCTACTCTTCCGTAAAGCCCAGCTCTGTGGAGTGTACGGCTTAAAGTGGTCCTATGGACAGATACTCCAATCTCCGCTGTGGAGCTTTGCAGCTCCTTCAGGGTTATCTTTGGTCTCTTTGTTGCCTCTCTGATTAATGCCCTCCTTGCCTGGTCCGTGAGTTTTTGTGGGCGGCCCTCTCTTGGCAGGTTTATTGTGGTGCCATATTCTTTCCATGTTTTAATAATGGATTTAATGGTGCTCCGTGGGATGTTCAAAGTTTCTGATATTTTTTTATAACCCAACCCTGATCTGTACTTCTCCACAACTTTGTCCCTGACCTGTTTGGAGAGCTCCTTGGTCTTCATGGTGCCGCTTGCTTGGTGGTGCCACTTGCTTAGTGGTGTTGCAGACTCTGGGGCCTTTCAGAACAGGTGTATATATACTGAGATCATGTGACAGATCATGTGACACTTAGATTGCACAAAGGTGGACTTTATTTAACTAATTATGTGACTGCTGAAGGTAATTGGTTGCACCAGATCTTATTTAGGGGCTTCATAGCAAAGGGGGTGAATACATATGCACGCACCACTTTTCCGTTATTTTTATTTTTTTTACAATTTAGCTGTTGCCAAGGCTGCAGCTACTCTTCCTGGGGTCCAGCAAAAGTAAGGAAGTTATACATTTTAAAAACATTACAATACATTCATAACAGATTTCACAACATATTAAGTGTGTGCCCTCTACTCTACTACCACATATCTATAACACAAAATCAATGTGTACGTGTGTATAGTGTGTATGTTATCGTGTGTTTGTATGCATGTGCCTATGTTTGTGTTGCTTCACAGTCCCTGCTGTTCCATAAGGTGTATTTGTATCTGTTTTTTAAATCTAATTTTACTGCTGGCATGAGTTACTTGATGTGGAATAGAGTTCCATGTAGTCATGGCTCTATGTAGTACTGTGCGCCTCCCATAGTCTGTTCTTGACTTGGGGACTGTGAAGAGACCTCTGGTGGCATGTCTTGTGGGGTATGCATGGGTGTCCGACAGACAGCTCGGTTCATTCAACATGTCAATACCTCTCACAAATACAAGTAGTGATGAAGTCAATCTCTCCTCCACTTTGAGCCAGGAGAGATTGACATGCATATTATTAATGTTAGCTCTGTGTACATCCAAGGGCCAGCCGTGCTGCCCTGTTCTGAGCCAATTGCAACATTCCTAAGTCCCTCTTTGTGGCACCTGACGACACAACTGAACAGTACTCCAGGTGCAACAAAACTAGGGCCTGTAGGACCTGCCTTGTTGATAGCGCTGTTAAGAATGCAGAGCATCGCTTTATTATAGACAGACTTCTCCCCATCCTAGCTACTGTTTTATCAATATGTTTTGACCATGACAGTTTACAATCCAGGGTTACTCCAAGTTACTCTCCTCAACTTGCTCAATTTCCAAATTAGTCATTACACGATTTAGTTGAGGTTTACGGTTTAGTAAATGATTTGTCCCAAATAAAATGCTTTTAGTTTTTGAAATATTTAGGACTAACTTATTCCTTGCCACCCATTCTGAAACTAACTGCAGCTCTTTGTTAAGTGTTGCTGTCATTTCAGTCACTGCGGTAGCTGATGTGTATAGTGATGAGTCATCCGCATACATAAGCATGTCATTAGTAAAGATTGAAAAAAGTAAGGGGCATACAGTCGTGGTCAAACGTTTTGAGAATGACAAAAATGTTAATTTTCACAAGGTCTGCTGCCTCAGTTTTGATGATGGCAATTTGCATATACTCCAGAATGTTATGAAGAGTGATCAGATGAATTGCAATTAATTGCAAAGTTCCTCTTTGCCATGAAAATGAACTTAATCCCCAAAAAAACATTTCCACTGCATTTCAGCCCTGCCACAAAAGGACCAGATGACATCATGTCAGTGATTCTCTCGTTAACACAGGTGAGAGTGTTGACGAGGACAAGGCTGGAGATCACTCTGTCATGCTGATTGAGTTAGAATAACAGACTGGAAGCTTTAAAAGGAGGGTGGTGCTTGAAATCATTGTTCTTCCTCTGGTAACCATGGTTACCTGCAAGGAAAAATGTGCTGTCATCATTGCTTTGCACAAAAAGGGCTTCACAGGCAAGGATATTGCTGCTTGTAAGATTGCATCTAAATCAACCATTTATCGGATCATCAAGAACTTCAAGGAGAGTGGGTCAATTGTTGTGAAGAAGGCTTTAGGGCGCCCAAGAAAGTCCAGCAAGTGCCAGGACCGTCTCCTAAAGTTGATTCAGCTGCGGGATCGGGGCACCACCAGTGCAGAGCTTGCACAGGAATGGCAGCAGGCAGGTGTGAGTGCATTTGCACGCACAGTGAGGCAAATACTTTTGGAGGATGGCCTGGTGTCAAGAAGGGCAGCGAGGAAGCCACTTCTCTCCAGGAAAAACATCAGGGACAGACTGATATTCTGCAAAAGGTACAGGGATTGGACTGCTGAGGACTGGGGTAAAGTCATTTTTTCTGATCAATCCCCTTTCCGATTGTTTGGGGCATCCGGGAAAAAAGCTTGTCCGGAGAAGACAAGGTGAGCGCTACCATCAGTCCTGTGTCATGCCAACAGTAAAGCATCCTGAGACCATTCATGTGTGGGGCTGCTTCTCACTCTCACAATTTTGCCTAAGAACACAGCCATGAATAAAGAATGGTACCAACACATCCTCCGAGAGCAACTTCTCCCAACCATCCAATAATAGTTTGGTGACGAACAATGCCTTTTCCAGCATGATGGAGCACCTTGCCATAAGGCAAAAGTGATAACTAAGTGGCTTGCCATAAGGCAAAAGTGATAACTAAGTGGCTAAGTGGCTAAACATCGATATTTTGGATCCATGGCCAGGAAACTCCCCAGACCTTAATCCCATTTAAGAACTTGTGGTCAATCCTCAAGAAGCAGGTGGACAAAAAAAAATCCACAAATTCTGACAAACTCCAAGCATTGATTATGCAAGAATGGGCTGCCATCAGTCAGGATGTGGCCCAGAAGTTAATTGACAACATGCCAGGGCGGATTGCAGAGGTCTTGAAAAAGAATGGTCAACACTGCAAATATTGACTCTTTGCATAAACTTAATGTAATTGTCAATAAAAGCCTTTGACACTTATGGAATGCTTGTAATTATACTTCAGTATACCATAGTAACATCTGACAAAAATATATAAAAACACTGAAGCAGCAAACTTTGTGAAGACCAATACTAGTGTCATTCTCAAAACCTTTAACCACGACTGTAGACACATTGGACATAAACATTACACAACATGTTGGAAATCGCAAATTCAACAATGAGTGGTTTGGAAGAAATCGGTGACAGTGGCTAACTGCAAGCATTGCAACTGGGAAGTCGGGAATAAACGAGCTCCGACTGGGAAAATATGTTTTGAACGGTCATCCAACTCGGAATTGTAAATCCGGCATCTTTCTCTTTCTTTGATGACAAAATTTGCCTACGAAGGACCGCCGCGCCACCTTCCTGTTTAAGTGAGCACAGCACAACAAGGTGAGTCCAAAAATGTATTGTATGCTGCTGCATAAATGATGTAATATGCCAGGGAGATATGTATACTGTAGCTAAGAAAGTGATACTAAGTGTATATTGTGTAGTAAGCTGTTAGTAGCCCATGTGCCTCACCCTAATAATTTGGTCTATTTTCACCTCTTAATTTCGCCTACTGTTCTAACTTGGTGGTGCACATATAGCCTATAACCTGTTTTAGAGAAATGTAATCATTGAATATTGTAAGAGCTTTCATTGTCTGCTTATATGCCCCCTTTATTTATCCTACGGTTCTGACTTGGTGTACAGGGAGAACACTGTAAGAACAGCCCATGTTCTGAATTCTGTCGCTGTACAGTGCCTTGCAAAAGTATTCATCCCTCTTGGCATTTTTCTTATTTTGTTGCATTACCTGTAATTTAAATGGATTTTTATTTGGATTTAATGTAATGGACATACACAAATAAACTTGTTTCAAAAAATTCTACAAAATAAATAACGGAAAAGTGGTGCGTGCATATGTATTCACCCCCTTTGCAATGAAGCCCCTAAATAAGATCTGGTGCAACCAATTAGCTTCAGAAGTCACATAACTAGTTAAATAAAGTCCACCTGTGTGCAATCTAAGTGTCACATGATCTGTCACATGATCTCAGTATATATACACCTGTTCTGAAAGGCCCCAGAGTCTACAACACCACTAAGCAAGGGGCACCACCAAGCAAGCGGCACCATGAAGACCAAGGAGCTCTCCAAACAGGTCAGGGACAAAGTTGTGGAGAAGTACAGATCAGGGTTGGGTTATAAAAAAATATCAGAAACTTTGAACATCCCACGGAGCACCATTAAATCCATTATTAAAACATGGAAAGAATATGGCACCACAACAAACCTGCCAAGAGAGGGCCGCCCACCAAAACTCACGGACCAGGCAAGGAGGGCATTAATCAGAGGCAACAAAGAGACCAAAGATAACCCTGAAGGAGCTGCAAAGCTCCACAGCGGAGATTGGAGTATCTGTCCATAGGACCACTTTAAGCCGTACACTCCACAGAGCTGGGCTTTACGGAAGAGTGGCCAGAAAAAAGCCATTGCTTAAAGAAAAAAATAAGCAAACACGTTTGGTGTTCGCCAAAAGGCATGTGGGAGACTCCCCAAACATATGGAAGAAGGTACTCTGGTCAGATGAGACTAAAATTGAGCTTTTTGGCCATCAAGGAAAACGCTATGTCTGGCGCAAACCCAACACCTCTCATCAGCCCGAGAACACCATCTCCACAGTGAAGCATGGTGGTTGGCAGCATCATGCTGTGGGGATGTTTTTCATTGGCAGGGACTGGGAAACTGGTCAGAATTGAAGGAATGATGGATGGCGCTAAATACGGGGAAATTCATGACGGAAACCTGTTTCAGTCTTCCAGAGATTTGAGACTGGGATGGAAGTTCACCTTCCAGCAGGACAATGACCCTAAGCATACTGCTAAAGCAACACGCTAGTGGTTTAAGGGGAAACATTTAGATGATGTTCTCTTTAAGGAATACCTGGAATAGTATAACAGTAATCCTTCTACCCCCCCATTAAAAATAAAATATAATAATCATAATTTTAAAATATATATATAAATGTGGGTGGTTGTCCCACTGGCTATCATTAGTTGAATGCACCAATTTGTAAGTTGCTCTGGATAAGAGCGTCTGCTAAATGACTTAAATGTAAATGTAAAAATCTAAATGTCTTGGAATGGACTAGTCAAAGCCCAGACCTCAATCCAATTGAGAATCTGTGGTATGACTTAAAGATTGCTGTACACCAGCGGAACCCATCCAACTTGAAGGAGCTGGAGCAGTTTTGCCTTGAAGAATAGGCAAAAGAGACATACCACAAGAGACTTGCAGCTGTAATTGCTGCAAAAGGTGACTCTACAATGTATTGACTTTGGGGGGGGTGAATAGTTATGCACGCTCAAGTTCTGTTTTTTTGTCTTATTTCTTGTTTGTTAAAAACAAAAAAATATGCATCTTGAAAGTGGTAGGCATGTTATGTAAATCAAATGATACAAACCCCCCAAAAAATCCATTTTAATTCCAGGTTCTAAGGCAACAAAATAGGAAAAATTCCAAGGGTGGTGAATACTTTCACAAGCCACTGTACATTTAAAAAGTGCTGAACAAATAGTTATATTGATTACGTCCGTCGTAGCTCGCTCATTAATGTCTTAATCGAAATTACGGATTGCCTCTTATTCGCTTGTCGTCCCCTTTATGCCATAGTTTGTACATCTCAATTGTTAGTAGAAACAACATTTGTTTAAGCAAGTCAGCCATATCAGCTATGTTTTTTTTTAAGGCAGTAAATGAACTATTTCGCTGACAGACAAGGCTCCGCTGATAGCCAGCTGTAGCAGTGGTAAGGTGTTAGGACTGCTGTTAGGACATGTAGGCCATAACAGTTTGTGGGTACCGTTTGTCACTGTTATAGTGCAATGAATGTATTGTTTGCTGGCATGCATCCCACTTATTGTTTTTTTGCCCCACCAAGATTTACATGCTAAAATTGCCACTGCTGATGCCCCATTCCATCCTAGGGTAGCATAGCGTTTCATCTCTCTCTCTCAGAGAACCCAGCAGGCCATTGCGATATGTAATAATGTTACCACAGTGAGAATTGTTTTGTATTCAATCCTCGATTCTAATTTCCACAGCCGTGTCTAAACCGCATTATGCGGTGGGTGTTTTGATATCAAGGGAAGGATAAGTTGTTGTTGATACACAGACACTGAGAACATTGACAAAAGTGTGCTTAAAAAATGTAACCACCTTCTTCTCCGAAAGCAGGATTCGATCTCTCTAATAGACAAGCGTGGCCCGTAAGAGAGGGGGATAACTGCCACTGGGTCATTGCTTTGCGAATGGGGTGGGTCACCCAAGGTGGGGGATTGTGTCAAGGAGGCATCCATATTTAGATCATTTTATGTATAAATGGTAAGAGACCCCCCCCCCCCCCCCCTCATCCTATGGGAGATTGTTCTGACTGAGCCCCAGAGGGGGTGGGAGGGGCCTGGCTGGGTTTCACCATGATGCAATACCTAACGCTCTGTTTTTAAAAAGAGCTCATTGTTCATAGAGAGGTGCTTCTTTGTTTAATTTGAGAGATTGACTGGCTATATACAGTGGCTATGTAACGTGCTAGCCCAATCTAAAAAATAAAGTGACACAATCTAAAAAGCCCCTGCCAGTATTCTAGAAGCAAATCTCTTATTGTACAAGAGAGATGTTTGTGTAATTCCAACAAGAAGCCTTGGTCGCAGGATATATGTCATACTTTGCATACTATATGTAATACATTAATTTAATACATATCTGAGAGAATATGCGTGATTTGTGAAGAATTGTATTTTTCAATATAAACTGTAGACCTTTTGTGTATTTCACTGTATTATACAGTTACTATACTACCACATACTATGTTCCTGGAACAACTGTCTAGCATCCTTCAGTATGAACACCAACACAACCCGTCATGAAGACTCAAGGACATCAAGGAAGTTTCACTCACTTACAGGGATCGAAATCATGTTAGTCTATCCTTTGACATGGATCACAGCTTAAATGGATCAAAACAAACTGATGTTATCAGGATGGGAACACATAGCCAGAGATTTACCAACATCAACACCAACATGGCCACTTTGAGTTACCACATTACCGGTGCCTAGCAAAACATTCTCAAGCTATTTTTAGGACATTAAGGGCAGTTTGCCGGACACAGATTAAGCGTAGTCCTGGACTTAAAACTATTTTCAATGAAGACTCCCCATTGAGCTTGCTTTTTAGTCCAGGACTAGGCGTTCGGGAAACTGTCCCAAAAAGAGTAACTTCACAATTAAGGAATTCCCAATGAACTTCTTAGGGTGGGTGGGTTTATTTTTAGGAAGACATTTTGTGTAATATTTTCAGACTTGCAAGCTACAGAGAGGGGCTTGCTGATGGACATTATAGAACATCCAACCCACCCATTCAAGTGTCTTGACTTATCCTACAAAACCATTAACTCTCTCTCTCTCTCTCGTTACCAGAGGAATCCATGATGATTGGTGATCATGATATGATCATACCTCCAATATCTCATGCTGAGCCACACAAATTGCAAGTGTAAAATCTGATACCTAAACTTTTTCTATACTGTTGTGGCACAGTAACCTGACAACTCACACTAAATTATTCCACTGCTCTGCCTTTAGCTCATAAAGAATAGTAGAGCATCCCTATATAGTTCCCATTATGGCATCTGTGAGCACACTGCAGAGGGTGGCATTCAGTTAAGGGTCAGGGAGGTACTCAAATCCAGACCAGAGAGCTAGATGGAGAACTCTACTGCCCAAAAGCCTGCTTTAGCATGGGGCGCGGCATTGAGGACTTTCACCATTTTTAAATAGTCAACTGGGTGGGACTTCCTATGGGTTAAGGGAGGATCACATGAATCCATCCGGGTCATCAGGAGGGATCAGCCACAAAGTTTATAATCCCAGAGGCGCAACATCTCGAGACGCTTGCGAAGCAGACCAAGCAGACCAGGTCGGGGTTTGGGGTTTGATAAGTCAATGAGAGAAGTGAAACATTCTTCCTTAGTTTTTTATTTTCTCGAAATCTAAACGCTCAACCTAGGTTCGAGTCAATGTCTTAAAGGGACACTTCAGGATTTTGGCAATGAGGCCTTTTATCTACTTCCCCAGAGATGAACTAGTGGATACCATTTTTATGTCTCTGTATGCGGTTTGAAGGAAGTTGCTAACTAGCACTAGCGCAATTGCTAACTAGCGTTAGCGCAATGACTGGGAGTCTATGGGTATCTGATTGCATGCTAGCAGATACCCATCAGCAGATACCCATAGACGTCCAGTCATTAGTTAGCATTGGCTCACGAAACCTACCTCTAACTTCGTTAATACTGGACACAGAGACATACAAATGGTATCAACGAGTTAATCTGATTTTGGGGGAGTAGATAAAAGGCCTCATTGCCAAAATCCTGAAGTATCCCTTTAAGTAGTTGAATATGTTATTACTCCAACCTCAGGAAAGTGACAAACTAACAAGTTTTCATTTTCGTCAAAATCAACTTTATATCGAAAGATTCCCTTTGATTTGATGGGCTGCACATGTGCAGTTCAGCGCGAGACGACTGTTAGACCCGATTTTGTGTTTCTGCGCATGAGCTTAGCTAGCCAACATCGTCATGACATCGCCTACAAGTGTGATAGGCATAAACTGCTTCTCCAATAGAAATACCCTATCTTCATACTGTACTGACTTTGGATCAGCCAATGAATTACACTAGTGAGCAAACATTCCATAACTGCAGGTGGCAGTAAATCACCAACCTTGGCTTTATACCTGTTCAAACAACATACTATACAGGTGGCAGTGTGCACCCTTTCAGTTTCTTTGCCAAGTCAATGATGTAGTAGAAGAAGAAAATGTACTACTTCAAAATGGAGATGGCCTCAATGGCGCTGCCCATGCTCTCACATACGCCATAATGGGACAGATACAATGATGCGATGTCTATCATAAGTCTATGATCCAGACTCATTGGGGAGAAGAAACTAACGTCCGTGGGCGTGGCGTAGTGTTTGGCTGGAGCAAGGAGTCTGGGTAGCCAGGCAAGTGGCACAGTGGGAGGCCAGAATATTGATTTATTCAGCCTAGCAGCTGTAGATGGGGAACACCTCATGAAAGGAGTCTGTCTGTGTGGGTTCAGTATGGAGATTAAGAGCGGAGGACCACATTCAAATACTGAATCAGATAATAGCATGTGGAATGTCAGTAGAAAGGCTCTGTCTCTGCCCAGTAATTCCCAATTGTCCTGAATGGCATCTCCCCAGCAGCTGTCCTTTCTCCGCCTCTATCTATCCCTAACGAAGAGCACACTGTAGCCTACCACAAAGCTGAGCACACAAGGGATGGAGAAGAAAGAGATCCACTCCCAACCACCTTGCGTCATAAAAAGCACTGCCTGATTATAAATGGCATTAAAGCTCCTATTGTAGATGAAATAAACACAAAATAAATCATTTGAAAGAAAGTCTATAGCACATATATTCACAGTTTAACTGATTTTGTCCAAGTCACACAGTAAAGATGCTGAGACAACTGTATACCCAGGTTCTTCAGTCAGCATAGGGCATCCTTGCACAAAGCTATCCTTACACAAACTCCACTTTTAGAGTAAAATTTACATTTACTAACCTTGTTGTTCGGGTTCCCAATTGACTTGTTTTCTAGGGTTTTCCAGTGGGAATTTCATAGCTATTGTTCTTCTCAATAAACACAAAGACCATAGATCTGCTCAATAGCGCTTGAGAAAATGTAGAAAAATAAACCAAATCTGCCAGCGCCCTTGTCACAAATCTGTGTTATTGTTGCTTAGAATGGCATAACAAAATATACCGGGAGAGTAAGGCGAAAATTGCATTGTCTGGAGCAATGACTGGGTCTTAAGACATGGATGTAGCCTATCCTTCTCTCAGCTTGACATGGGCGGATGCACCCCAGCGGTGCACGCCTGGACACATTGATCGTAATGAGGTTTATTTATGTGTACTGTCTGTCGCACCACTCAGGACCACCCTATGGGCTACAACACATTTCACACGCCAGTCCACTTGTAGAAGGCTCGGAACAGAAGTGGACAACGAACGCATTTAGAACAACACACATTCACAAGGATGAGGATGGCACCCTCAACAAAGGAAGAACGACGTTTATTGTATAGTAGTCTATCTCTCCATCAATGGACGCTTTTTAAAAAGTTCCAATGATATTACCACTAATACTGTAGGCTCATTATATACATGCTAATTAACAAATATGTAAATGTATTACTTACTATTTTGTGCCAGGGAGGGATAGCGCCTATCCTCCTTGTTCGGTTAAGTCCCCACTCCACTCCAATCACGATTGGGTACCGGCGTGTAGGAACGTGGCGCGGGAGTGAAAGTCATAAATGTTGTATTCAAGCATAGACGACTAAAAAAATCATTACATTATCCGATGTTGGAGAAATCATACATAATATATCAAAATGAATAGCCTACCTCGAGACCAGTAATCTCTGCAACACTGTCACTGTGCCCCTTAAAAAGATGGCATTAAATCTTGTGCTGTGTTATTTTGAGGTTCTAGATTAACAGCACTTCTTTTATAGGGATGCTTGAAATGCATTTAAGATATAAAACGCGCATTCAGTCAGTAGGCTACATTTTGTTTACATGACATTGAAATTAAATCAAATTATTGTTATTTTTGCAGTGGATCGGCCTTGCAGAACCAAGCACTGTTCCACGGGTATGTTAATAACATCAAAAAGTCCTATGATTTGCATATTATGTTATGTATTGAATTATGCATTTTAGTAGTGCAATTGCATATCATTCAACCTCTAGTGAACACTTAAAAAAAAAAAGGAATTCAACAAATAAATGGCTAAATCATAATTTCATTTCATTCTGATAAAGTGCATTGAACATCTTTTTAAAAAAACATTTTAATCATTTAGCAGACGCTCTTATCCAGAGCTACTTACAGTTAGTGAGTGCATTCATTTTTCATACTGTCCCCCCGTGGGAATCGAACCCACAACCCTGGCGTTGCAAGCGCCATGCTCTACCAACTGAGCTACAGTTCATTTGTTATCAAATGTATAATTATCCAGAGAAACCATTACAATGGTATTCCACACTGACAAAAGTGCACCTCCAGAAACACTGGGCTGTAGCTGCTATGGACTATGCTTTCCCCAAGAACCTTCAACCAGTCCTTATGATAGACAGCTGTCTGACATTAAGCTGAAATAGAATTGGCATACAAAGTGTAAAATCTGTCTGCAAGGAAAGCAAGCCATTGGTCGGTGATATACTATCATAGTTAGCCTATTGTGGGCATAGATTTGTGAATAAATCAAATCAATGTTTATTTGTCGCTTACACAGTTAGAAGATGTTATAGCGGGTGCAGCGAAATGCTTATGTTACTAGCTCCCAACAAAGCAGTAAAATGTCAAACAAGCGCACAAATAATATATACACTACCGTTGAAAAGTTTGGGGTCACTTAGAAATGTCCTTGTTTTTCGAAAGAAACGCAAATTTTTTCAAATTTATCAGACATACAGTATAGACATTGTTCATGTTGTAAATGGTTATTGTAGCTGGTTATCAGAAGGGGGAAAGGAGAAGATTAGTTGTGTGTCGTCAGCGTAGCAATGATAGGAGAGGCCATGTGAGGATATGACAGAGCCAAGTGACTTGGTGTATAGGGAGAATAGGAGAGGGCCTAGAACTGAGCCCTGGGGGACACCAGTGGTGAGAGCACGTGGTGCGGAGACAGCTTCTCGCCACGCCACTTGGTAGGAGCGACCGGTCAGGTAGGACGCAATCCAAGAGTGAGCCGCGCCGGAGATGCCCAGCTCGGAGAGGGTGGAGAGGAGGATCTGATGGTTCACAGTATCAAAGGCAACAGACAGGTCTAGAAGGACAAGAGCAGAGGAGAGAGAGTTAGCTTTAGCAATGCGGAGAGCCTCCGTGACACAGAGAAGAGCAGTCTCAGTTGAATGACCAGTCTTGAAACCTGACTGGTTTGGATCAAGAAGGTCATTCTGAGAGAGATAGCAAGAGAGTTGGCTAAAGACGGCACGCTCAATAGTTTTGGAGAGAAAAGAAAGAAGGGATACTGGTCTGTAGTTGTTGACATCAGAGGGATCGAGTGTTGGTTTTTTGAGAAGGGGTGCAACTCTTGCTCTCTTGAAGAGCTAGAATAGTTAGCAAACTAGCTAGCCATTGCTTTCAGACAAAGAAGAACCCCTCCTTTCACGGCACGAACACACAGAGAGAGCCAAACTAACGTTAACTAGTCACCCATGTTCCGAATTCCTTGAACGACTCGGGCTATCAATATGTAAAAAACAAAACACAAATGTATGTTATGACTTACCCCTAGCAGCTACTGTTAGCTAGCCAAGTGCAAAACTAGCCACTGAATAGCCAGTTCGCATCTGTTCGCTCGGTCGTTCCAGCTATTGTTTACTAGTAGCTATCCAGGTAGCAACAAGCTAGCTAAATTTCAAGCACAGTAGCCACTTGCTACCTAACGTTAACGGTTCAGACAATGAGGTTAGAAAACAGCTGAATGGTAGGCAATTATTGTATGTAATTATTGTAGGCAGCCAGCTGGCGTAATTACAGGCACTCTCAGGCGTGAAACAACTATACCGTTGCTAATAGCTACTCGCCAGCTAGTCCAGGTGGTGAGTTAGCTAGCTAGCTAGCTTCGTGCTACACCCGGCACAGCCGAATACAATACTAACCTACAATAATTACATACAACAACCCACGATACCTACCTACAATACCTAACTACAATCTAAATACATAGTTTAAGCCTTACTCGACAAAGCCCAAGCTATGTATAAAGCCAAGCTTACCTGACGCCAAGCTTACCCGACGACCCCCCGACGATAACCTGCCTAAATGACTACCAACCCGTAGCACTGAAGTCTGTAGCCATGAAGTGCTTTGAAAGGCTGGTCATGGCTCACATCAACACCATTATCCCAGAAACCCTAGACCCACTCCAATTTGCATACCGCTCCAACAGATCCACAGATGATGCAACCTTTATTGCACTCCACACTGCCCTTTCCCACCTGGACAAGAGGAACACCTACGTGAGAATGCTATTCATTGACTACAGCTCAGCATTCAACACCATAGTGCCCTCAAAGCTCATCACTAAGCTAAGGATCCTGGGACTAAACACCTCCCTCTGCAACTGGATCCTGGACTTGCTGACGGGCCGCCCCCAGGTGGTAAGGGTAGGTAACAACACATCGGCCACACTGATCCTCAACACGGGGGCCCCTCAGGGGTGCGTGCTCAGTCCCCTCCTGTACTCCCTGTTCACCCATGACTGCATGGCCAGGCACGACTCCAACACCATCATTAAGTTTGCAGGCGAAACAACAGTGGTAGGCCTGATCACCGACAACGATGAGACAGCCTATAGGGAGGAGGTCAGAGACCTGGCCGTGTGGTGCCAGGATAACAACCTCTCCCTCAACGTGACCAAGACAAAGGAGATGATTGTGGACTACAGGAAAAAAAAGAGGACTGAGCACGCCCCCATTCTCATCGACGGGGCTGTAGTGGAACAGGTTGAGAGCTTCAAGTTCCTTGGTGTCCACATCACCAACGAACTATCATGGTCCAAACACACCAAGACAGTCGTGAAGAGGGCACGACAAAGCCTATTCCCCCTCAGGAGACTGAAAGGATTCGGCATGGGTCCTCAGATCCTCAAAAAATTATACAGCTGCACCGTCGAGAGCATCCTGACTGGTTGCCTCACCGCCTGGTATGGCAACTGCTTGGCATCCGACCGCAAGGCACTACAGAAGGTAGTGCGTACGGCCCAGTACATCACTGGGGCCAAGCTTCCTGCCATCCAGGACCTCTATACCAGGCGGTGTCAGAGGAAGGCCCTCAAAATTGTCAAAGACTCCAGCCACCCTAGTCATAGACTGTTCTCTCTGCTACCGCACGGCAAGCGGTACCGGAGTGCCAAGTCTAGGTCCAAAAGACTTCTCAACAGCTTCTACCCCCAAGCCATAAGACTCCTGAACAGCTAATCATGGCTACCCGGACTATTTGCACTGCCCCCCCACCCCACCTTTTTACGCTTCTGCTACTCTGTTAATTATTTATGCATAGTCACTTTAACTCTACCCACATGTACATATTCCTTCAACTACCTCAACTAGCCGGTGCCCCCGCACATTGACTCTGCACCGGTACCCCCCTGTATATATAGCCTCCCTACTGTTATTTTATTTTACTTCTGCTCTTTTTTTTCTCAACACTTTTTTGTTGTTGTTTTATTTTACTTTTTTATTTAAAATAAATGCACTGTTGGTTAAGGGCTGTAAGTAAGCATTTCACTGTAATGTCTGCACATGTTGTATTCGGCGCATGTGGCCAATAAAATTTCATTTGATTTGATCTGGAGCATCAGCAACCAAAATGGCCAGAAACAAATAACTTTCTTCTGAAACTCGTCAGTCTTCTTGTTCTGAGAAATGAACACCGGACTGATGGTTGCTGATAATGGGCCTCTGTACGCCTATGTAGATATTCCATTAAAAATCAGCCGTTTCCAGCTACAGTAGCCATTTACAACATGAACAATGTCTACACTGTATTTCTGATAAATTTGATGTTATTTTAATGGATAAAAAAATTGCTTTTCTTTCGAAAACAATGACATTTCTAAGTGACCCCAAACTTTTGAACGGTAGTGTATATATATATATATATATATATATATATATATATATATATATATATATATATATATATATATATATATATATATATATATATATATATATATATATATATATATATTTACATAAAACTAAATCAAGAAATGTCAGAACGAATTCAATTAACAACCCAAACAGCACTGTAACAGTAGTCCAAAATGAAATCTATACGTATGTAGACTGGATTAATTTACACAAGATGTAGGAAGAATCACTGTACAGGCCCGTCTGCAGTTTGCCAATGAACATCTGAATGATTCAGAGGAGAACTGGGTGAAAGTGTTGTGGCATCAAAGGGACGATGGACGGGGCCATGTACCGTCACATCTTGGGTGAGAACCTCCTTCCCTCAGCCAGAGCATTGAGAATGGGTCGTGGATGGGTATTCCAGCATGACAATGACCCAAAACACACGGCCAAGGCAACAAAGGAGTGGCTCAAGAAGAAGCACATTAAGGTCCTGGAGTGGCCTAGCCAGTCTCCAGACCTTAATCACATAGAAAATCTGTGGAGGGAGCTGAAGGTTCGAGTTGCCAAACGTCAGCCACGAAACCTTAATGACTTGGAGAAGATCTGCAAAGAGGAGTGGGAAAAAATCCCTCCTGAGATGTGTGCAAACCTGATGGCCAACTACAAGAAACGTCTGACCTCTGTGATTGCCAACAAGGGTTTTGCCACCAAGTAGTAAGTCATGTTTTGCAGAGGGGTCAAATACTTATTTCCCTCATTAAAATGCAAATCAAATCATACAATTTTTGACATGCGTTTTTCTGGATTTTGTTGTTGTTATTCTGTCTCTCACTCTTCAAATAAACCTACCATTACAATTATAGACTGATCATGTCTTTGTCAGTGGGAAAACGTACAAAATCAGCAGGGGATCAAATAGTTTTTTCCCTCACTGTATGTATGTATATATATATACATATACAGTGGGGGAAAAAAGTATTTAGTCAGCCACCAATTGTGCAAGTTCTCCCACTTAAAAAGATGAGAGAGGCCTGTAATTGTCATCATAGGTACACGTCAACTATGACAGACAAATTGAGAAAAAAAATCCAGAAAATCACATTGTAGGATTTTTTATGAATTTATTTGCAAATTATGGTGGAAAATAAGTATTTGGTCACCTACAAACAAGCAAGATTTCTGGCTCTCACAGACCTGTAACTTCTTCTTTAAGAGGCTCCTCTGTCCTCCACTCGTTACCTGTATTAATGGCACCTGTTTGAACTTGTTATCAGTATAAAAGACACCTGTCCACAACCTCAAACAGTCACACTCCAAACTCCACTATGGCCAAGACCAAAGAGCTGTCAAAGGACACCAGAAACAAAATTGTAGACCTGCACCAGGCTGGGAAGACTGAATCTGCAATAGGTAAGCAGCTTGGTTTGAAGAAATCAACTGTGGGAGCAATTATTAGGAAATGGAAGACATACAAGACCACTGATAATCACCCTCGATCTGGGGCTCCACGCAAGATCTCACCCCGTGGGGTCAAAATGATCACAAGAATGGTGAGCAAAAATCCCAGAACCACACGGGGGGACCTAGTGAATGACCTGCAGAGAGCTGGGACCAAAGTAACAAAGTCTACCATCAGTAACACACTACGCTGCCAGGGACTCAAATCCTGCAGTGCCAGACGTGTCCCCCTGCTTAAGCCAGTACATGTCCAGGCCCGTCTGAAGTTTGCTAGAGTGCATTTGGATGATCCAGAAGAGGATTGGGAGAATGTCATATGGTCAGATGAAACCAAAACAGAACCTTTTGGTAAAAACTCAACTCGTCGTGTTTGGAGGACAAAGAATGCTGAGTTGCATCCAAAGAACACCATACCTACTGTGAAGCATGGGGGTGGAAACATCATGCTTTGGGGCTGTTTTTCTGCAAAGGGACCAGGACGACTGATCCGTGTAAAGGAAAGAATGAATGGGGCCATGTATCGTGAGATTTTGAGTGAAAACCTCCTTCCATCAGCAAGGGCATTGAAGATGAAACGTGGCTGGGTCTTTCAGCATGACAATGATCCCAAACACACCGCCCGGCCAACGAAGGAGTGGCTTCGTAAGAAGCATTTCAAGGTCCTGGAGTAGCCTAGCCAGTCTCCAGATCTCAACCCCATAGAAAATCTTTGGAGGGAGTTGAAAGTCCGTGTTGCCCAGCGACAGCCCCAAAACATCACTGCTCTAGAGGAGATCTGCATGGAGGAATGGGCCAAAATACCAGCAACAGTGTGTGAAAACCTTGTGAAGACTTACAGAAAACGTTTGACCTGTGTCATTGCCAACAAAGGGTATATAACAAAGTATTGAGAAACTTTTGTTATTGACCAAATACTTATTTTCCACCATAATTTGCAAATAAATTCATTAAAAATCCTACAATGTGATTTTCTGGATTTTTTTTCCTCATTTTGTCTGTCATAGTTGACGTGTACCTATGATGAAGATTACAGGCCTCTTTCATCTTTTTAAGTGGGAGAACTTGCACAATTGGTGGCTGACTAAATACTTTTTTTCCCCACTGCATATATGTCAAAGAATACAGTATTTAAAAACACAGTACAAAACCCCATGGCAAAATTAGAGGTGAACAACTACTAGCGCATGTCAGAGGACATTACTCATATTGACACATCTGTATTTAAGAGGTTAACAGGAGAGTTTCTGCCTTCATGTAGCCTACCATATGTCGTGAGACGTATGTACAGGTACTTGAGAAGTGTTCTCCCTGTTTCATTGTTGTTTCAGTCGTAGTTAGTATTTCGTATTTATGCGGTCACCCTGTTTTTGGAGACTAATTTGCTCCTCCTTTATTTTATCGTGACAAGTCCGTTATTTTGTATCCTGGCTTTGGGACCACCAGTAAAGATCCTTGTTTCACCATCTCTGCCTACTGCCTACTGTCTATCCTGCACCGCACCTGGGTCACACCTCACACAAACCCTTACAGAGAATATTGGTTTATGATGTAAGTGGGCTGCCCAACACTGCCAACACTCCAGCCTTGAGGGAGAGATATCTGTCCCACTTGTGTACTTCACAACACAGCTGTAAAATAAATAATACTTTGCTCATAATGGGCGGTACTGGGTCAAAAGGTCCCTTAAACAAAACAAGGAACATTGCAGCAATAGCAATATGCTGTTGACAGCATGTTCCTTTGACCAAAGAGTACTCAAAATAGTATTCATCTGATTTTCTTTTTTTCTTTGTGTTTGGAAAAGGGGTGTTTATCTCCTCATCTCTGATTGGCCATTGCTGTTGAGAGAGACCATTTACTGTAAGTGTGTGATGTCATGTCTGGCATGACCCCATCTATTGACTACTGACGTATAGGCATATGCTGTTAATGCTATGGAATAATTGCTTTCTGAAATCAACATGCACTTACAGTGTCTTCAGAATGTATTCATACCCCTTGAATTATTCCACATGTTGTTGTTACAGCCTGAATTTAAAATACCCCATAATGACAAAGTGAAAACATGTTTTTGAAATGTTTGCTAATTTATTGAAAATTAAATAGAGAAATATCTAATTTACATAAGTATTCACACCCCTGAGTCAATACTTTGTGGAAACACCTTTGGCAGCGATTACAGCTGTGAGTCTTTCTAGGTAAGTCTCTAAGAGCATTCCACACTTGGATTGTGCAACACTTTTCAAAACTCTTCAAGCTCTGTCAAATTGGTTGTTGATCATTGCTTGACAACCATTTTCAGGTCTTGCCATAGATTTCCAAGTAGATTTAAGTCAAAACTAACTTGGCCACTCCGGAACATTCACTGTCTTCTATGCAAGCAACTCCAGTGTAGATTTGGCCTTGTGTTTTAGGTTATTTTCCTGCTGAAAGATGAATTCATCTCCCAGTGTCTGTTGGAAAGCAGACTGAACCAGGTTTTCTCTTGGATTTTGCCTGTGCTTAGTGTAACAGGGTTGGTTATGTTTCCGCTTGACACTGCAGAAATATGTATTTTATGTTTATGTATTCTAATTGGTTGATTCAAGTCAGATGTCAATAAGGTGTTATGCCATTGGTCATGCTTGTAGATAGGGGGAGATCGTGAACGTAATTCTTCCCAGTCTGATATTGACATGCAAGCGGTAGGTCACATACTGAAATACTGTATTCTATTTTCATATTTACAATGTGTATGAGTTCACTATGTACATATCCCAATGTGTCTATATATGTGTATGTTACCTGTTAGATATTGGAGGCATCCTGGGATGTGCTTTTGTATGTTATTGCTGTAAGAGCGAGTTAGCTAGCATGATCTAATTGTTATGGCCACATTAGCTCCCTGCTAATTCAGTTATTTCCATGCTAACAGACAAATCCCGAATCTACAGCCATAAACATACTGTTGTACTGCACATCTAATGTCCTTCCTTGTGTCTATCGTCAGAATAAACTCCAATCAACTGGGATCGCTTGCTGGACAGTCATTTCTTTAAAAACACAACGCAAGAAGTTACGAAGTACGATTACATCTGTTACACTGGTGCCGAGACCAGTGTACTTGTCTTCGCTGGACAGCTGTTACATTAGCTCCATTCCGTTTCTTTTTTATCCTGAAAAACTCACCAGTCCTTAATGATTACAGCATACCCATAACATGATGCAGCCACCACTATGCTTGAAAATATGGAGAGTGGTACTCAGTAATATGTTTGGGGTAAATCCAATACAACACAGCACTTTGTATTCAGGACAAAAAGTGAATTGCTTTGCCACATATTTTGCAGTATTACTTTATAATAATAATAATATGCCATTTAGCAGACGCTTTTATCCAAAGCGACTTACAGTCATGCGTGCATACATTTTTTTTTTTTTAGTGCCTTGTTGCAAACAGGATGCATGTTTTGGCATTTTTTAAAATTATGTACAGGCTTCCTTCTTTTCCCTCTGTCAATTGGGTTAGTATTGTGGAGTAACTACACAGCCATTCAACTCTGTAGCTGTTTTAAAGTCACCATTGGCCTCATGGTGAAATCCCTGAGCGGTTTTCTTCCTCTCGGCAACTGAGTTAGGGAGGACAATTGTATCTTTGTAGTGGCTGGGTGTATTGATACACCATCCAAAGTGTTCACCATGCTCAAAGGTATATTCAATGTTTGCTTTTTTTATTTTTACACATCTACCAATAGGTGCCCTTCTTTGCGAGGCAAAACCTCCCTGGTCTTTGTGGTTGAATCTGTGTTTGAAATTCACTGCTCAACTGAGGGACCTTACAGATAAGTGTATGTGTGGGTACAGAAATGAGGTAGTCATTAAAAAATCGTGTTAAACACTATTATTGCACATTGAGTGAGTCCATACAAATGTGACTTGTTAAGCAAATTCTTACTCCTGAGTTTATGTAGGCTTGCCATAACAATGGGGTTGAATACTTATTGGCTCAAGACACTTCAGCTGTACATTTTTAATTAATCTGAAAAAAGAATCGAAAAACATAATTCCACTTTGACATTATGGGGTATCGTGTGTAGGCCAGTAACAAAAACATCTCAATTTAATCAATTTTAAATTTTGGCAGTAACACAACAAAATGTGGAAAAAGTCAAGTGGTGCGAATACTTTTTGAAGGCACTGTATATGAATAAACATGACTGGCAGTGGGGGGAAATTGGAAACCATGACAAAGGGGAGAGGAGACAAAAATATTTAATTTGCTATGAAGTCTAGTTCATTAATCACTAGTTTGTTCTATGGAATGCTTTGTTGATCCAAATATAGTTCTGTCCAACACTAAGTGTGTACAAACGATTGGCATAATATTAAAAGCAGTTTGGTTCTGTACAATTCTTGACTTGTGAGTGAAGGACCACCACTGAGAATTACATCTCCTCTCCATTTAATTATGAATGAAATTGCCCTCCTCAGCATGAATGAATAATAATATGACAATCTTAAGGAATACATCCAGCATCCAGTTCATAGTTACATCCAGCATCTAGGGACAATACCTTTCAAATTGTCCCTAGGTGAGCCCCCCTTACCCTTACTCGATGAGTACACACACACACAAACAAATGTAGTGCATCACTATTAAATTGAACAAGGTGCAGTATGGCTGTGATGGTGACCCCTGTCGTGCCTGCCCCTCTGCCCCTCTTCAGAACGAGCCTGTGGAGGTGGCGAGGCTGCTATTGGACAGTGGGACACAGATCAACATGCCTGCTGACTCATTTGTGTCTCCGCTGACGCTAACGGCCTGTGGGGGACACAGAGCTGGCTGCCCTGCTGGAGGAGGTCAACGATGAGGGATACACTCCATTCATAGTCTTGCTCTCTCTCGCTCTTAATTAAACCAGTGCTTCCGTTCAGAGATTTTACCTACCATATTAACTGTCCAAGCTCAGTGTTGAGGCAAAATGCAAAACCTCTCTTTTGGAAAAATGATGAAGTGATATGATTATATTCTGATACCTTTTTAAGCTCGTGATCTTATTGAATTGATGCAAAACAAGTCATTTTTCTGAGGTCAATAACCAACAGTGGGAATAGATTAGTACTCCTTTAAAAATGTGTTCCCAGCAAAGCTATCTTGAATCCTCCCTCTGTTGTCTCTGTTTTCTGCAGGTGCCAACATCAATGCTCAGACAGAGGAGACGGCCCTGCTAGGGCCAACATCGAGCTGGGCTGCTCAACACCCTGAGCTGAATACCTGCTGGCTGCAGGTGAGCAGAACCTCTCCTAACTGGACAGCCTCTCTGTTTGGCTCTCAAACCAAACTTTACCAACCTCTATTTGAGATTCTCATCCTCAATTCATACATTATCGAAATTCACTTGGCTATCACCAAAACCAACATTTCCTCAAGTTTGTTATCTTGATCATACACACAAACCTCAGTATGTATTTTGACACCTGTGTTCTTGTCCTCAGCAGTAGTGGTGCGTGGGTAAAATGACTGGGGAAGCCAAAAAATACATATTTCAACCTATGTGTTTTGATAATTGCGTTGTTTGCTCTATAACCTGTTAATTAATATGCCTTGCGACCGTGATACTGTAAATAGGCCTAAAGGCCGAGACAATAAGAAGACAGTGGCAGAATAAATTCAACCACATATTTGTTTTATCACAAAACTGGATAGCAACCTCTGTCCAGTGGAGTCCACAAAACATATTGCATGTACAGTAACAGACAGTTACATGACCTACAGCATGGTCAAGCGAGTTAATGTTTCCGACATTTTCGGACCACTAAACAACTATTGCTTTAGAACCACAGAGAGTTACCGCAAGTTGCAAAGAAAACAGTAGCTGCCTCCACTATTCCAGGACCATTTCAACTTCATCCAATCACCTCTGCTAAGTCTAATACAGTGACAAAACAATTTAGTCCAATCAACGTAAGCTAAATATGATGTGGCTGTCCATGGTTCTGATTTCTGTGTGCGTGCGCGTTCGTGCAAGTAGAAAAACATGTTGACTCACATTTACATTTACATTTACGTCACCCTACTTGTAGCGAAACGCCAATGCCATCTTTCATGTTGATGAAATGGCCTATCACTCTGTCATATAGTGCACGCTTTTATTTTTTGTTGTCCTAGGGTACCTGGCTAAAATGCTTGCTCACTAGCCTAACTTCCATTCATGGGCTACGTTAGCTAGTTAACATCAGCCTTCTGCATCTAGCTATTGAACTTCCATCCTCTCAGGTCAGGGGCACAATAATGTATGAATTAATGGTTGGATCAGAATCGCTGTTATAATCATTGGCCAGTACGGAGAATTAAGTAAAACCACAAGTCGAAATCCCTATCTCCATCCATGGCTAATAAAGGACCAATTTTAGCTAGCTGGATACCTAGCCACCGGAGGACAGCAAAACAACGAGATGCAACAATTCAAGTTTTTCTGTCAATGACCTATGCTCTCAATGGGATTTGATAGGAGTGACACCAAATCCAAGCTGGCTTCCCTTGACACTTTTTTGGGGTGTGCCAAGACCATTCACAGTTGAGCTTGCTCCGTTTAGCTCAACGCTGATTGGCTAATTTTTTATACTTTTTTTGTCATGGGAGGCCAGATGCTCGCTTGCTTCCTTTGCCTTCAATGCTAAAGGCGGCAACAATGTCATACTCGTTTTGGAACAGACAGCATCAGATAGATGGCCTACACGTAGAGAGACAGAGGGGCGCTGTTTCGCTCGCTCGGATGCTTTCTCCTGTGAGATCCATTCAGCCTCTTGCGAATTGAAAGAAAATTACGAAACACAGAGAGACGAAAGATTCATTATTTGATTTATTAATTAATGTTTTTTGTCATTTTCTGGGGGGGAAGCCTGGCTTCCCTTGGCATCCATGAATACACACCACTGGTCCTCAGGAGCCAATGTCCACACCACCACGGCCACTGGAGACACGACGCTGACGTAGGCCTGTAAGAACAGACACAAGTGGCTGACGTGCTGCTGCAGACAGGGGGCTGACCTGGTGATACCTCACCCTCTGGCCTGGCCTCATCTCTGGGGAAACACAGTTCATGTCAATACACAGCCTTTTTGCATGAATTGTTCACACGTTTGCATAAGTGTGGGTGTGCTTCCCGAATGGCACCATATTCCCTTTATAGTGCACTACTTTTAAAAATGTCCCATAGGTCTCTGGACAAAGGTATTGCACTTTATATCGAATAGGGTGCCATTTTGGAAGCAGCCTGGGTGTTTCCATGTGTCCGTTTTACTCACTCCTGTCTTTCTGTTTGTCTTGCAGGAACATGAATCAGAGGGAGACAGAACCCCTCTAATGAAAGTCAAGAAGGACCAATGTTTAGTGATAATTTGCATCCGACTTTTGTGCTGTATAAGGAAATTCTGGTCAGTTTACAAATATTATAGTTTGATTTTTGCCCTGTCATACATGTTCTAGCCAAGGGCAATGTAAATAGGCATGTCTTTTAGCTTATACGGTCTTCTCATAATTGGTTAAATTTTTAGCTGATTTCGCATGCATTTAGATGTTTTTGCGTTGTTTTTCCAGTCACACTGTGGCAAGAAAGGAGATCCATTAAGTGAACATGTACAGCATCTCTAAGCCTGAGTTGTCATCGAGTAAAGGTAAGAGTGGCTCACCAAGGGAGCTCTACACTCACAAATCCACCTAGTTCAGGAACTAAATGGGCATTCTTATTGAGAAATCAAATGTCTTACTCAACTGAATTGAGATTAAATGTATCTGTAACCCAGGGTTGGATGGGGCTGTGCATTTCCTCAATCTCAAGGTGGTCTCTGACAGTTAGAAGATGAGTGAGATCTTAGAATGGTCCAGCTGCAACGAGGATGACACAGAAGGAAAGGAGAGTGAAGAGGACAAGGGTGATCAGACCATCGTGGTGTCCTACCCGCTCAACTACCCCAACAATATCCTGTCGGTCCACGCACCAGACCTATCTCAGCTCACACACCCCTCCCATGATACCTCTCAGGTAGGGACCACTGGTTTACTAACAGACAAACAACTGCTGTACTTCTACAAACATGTTTGTTTATTTGTCTGGATGGAGTTGTATTGACACCAAGTTGATAACAAATATTGATACTAAATATACTTTTGTAATATCTCCATACATCTTACCTAACCCAAACAAGCACGAAGAGTTCCTTTCCAAGCCCTGGCCATGGTGGTTCCTCCCAAAGAGCCAACAGAGTACCCTCCAACATCACAACACCTCCACCTGTCATCACAAAAGATCAGTCCAACAGTAAATATAAGTCTAACTTTGTTAATTCCCTGACCAAAAAGACAACTAGACACCAGTTGTCTGCACAAGGCATCAAAGCGTTATAGGTAATGATTAACGCAGTGTCCCCACCCTCCATGGCCCCCCTCTACCCCTCTGTGGACATCGATGCACATACGTCACACCACGTAGCTATATTTTTATATTTATGTCAATTTTTCTGGGAACTTGATACATTAAAAGTGGGAGTCTGTATCTGTGTATGTTGGTGTTGGAGAGTAATCTAACGGTTGCCCCCAGGTTTCACTCCTTTAAGCCTGGCTGCCACAGTGGGTCATGTTGGCGTGGTGGAGATCCTGCTGGATAAAGGAGGGGACATCGAAGCCCAGTCTGAGAGAACCCAGACTGAGAGAACCAAAAACACACCTCTCTCCCTGGCCTGCTCTGTTGGAAGACAAGAGGTGCTGCTCTTCACTAAACCAGATTTTCTTTCCTGAACACCACATCAGTGACTTTTTAACTTTTTGGTAAAACACTAGGGAAATTCCCCAAAGGTGTTTTGTGGATTGACTAACCTGTGGTCCATTCCTTCCAGGTGGTAAAGCTGTTGCTGCTGTGTGGGGCCAACAAGGAGCACTGTAACATTTCAGACTACACTCCTCTCATACTGGCTGCCTCAGGGGGCTGCATCAGCATCCTCCTAAATGCTGGCGCTGAAATCAACTCCAGGTACGGTAGTTTATCAACCCCTGAAACCCACAACCGTCCTTGTCAGTCACAAAGATTTGTCCCACTCTTAACTGTGTATAATCACCCCTGTCTACATGCTTCCCCCTCTGTTCCTCTCTCACTGTCAGGACTAGAAGTACACTGGGTATCTCTCCTCTGTTTTTTCTGCCTCTTTCACATCCAAACAGAGAGTTGGAGACCTGTTGTTTGAATACAGATTTATTTGGCGTAGGCTATGGTCAAACAGTAGCCTATGTGAGTTCTGGTTAATAAACAGTTCAATTCACAGGAGATTGGTGGCACCTTAATTGGGGAGGTGTTTGTGGTAATGGCTGGAGCGGAATAGGTGGAATGGTATCAAATACATCAAACAGTTGGTTTGTTGCCATTCCATTTGTACCGTTCCAGACATTATTATGAGTCGTCCTCCCCTCAGCATCTTCCATTGGTTCAATTCGAGAACTCGATCCTCAACTGCTGCTGGCTCACCATTATGACAGTTAATCGAAAGTGCTTTCCCTTAAATTTTTTAAAACAGGCCTAAAAACAGGTAATGCTAGCTGAAGTGGTTGGTGACTGCATTTGACCAGTAGTGAATAGATGTGTAAAGACAAAATACATGTCATGAAATCTCATTTTGTCTTAGCTTTTAACTTATAAAATAATAAACTTTATTTAATTTTGGATCACAGGTAAAATGCAGGAATTACATTAACTTTATTACTGATCAAGAGAAGGAAAGGAGGTAGGAGGAAAGGGAGTTCCGTCAACCAAACCCATCTAGACCCATCTATCCACTCTCTCCCCCCACGCCTACATCCTTCCATACAAGTGCCATTGTCAACTTTCAGTAAAAAACACACTTTAAGCCAATTTAAACATTGAATTAAACCAATTTAATCAAAGATCAGTTGAACATGAGTGAGTTTAGGATGAGGGGGATAAAGTAGTTTGCATTTGTATTTATTAGGATCCCTATTAGTTGCTGCCAAGACAGCAGTTACTGTTCCTGGGGTCCAGAAAGTTGACGGTCTTAGTTGGCAGCATGGGATTGGTGCCAACAGCAAAACCATTTCCCCTAATGTATCCTGGAGAGAAAGAGAGAGCGAAAGCATGGAGCAGTTGAGGGATCATTCAAATTCTGTGAGGGATGCAGTATTTAAACACACAGGTAACAAGTAAATAGCCTGATGTGGACAACCATTCACAGGAAAACAATTTGAAAGTGTCTAGGGGTCATCTATAGGTAACACCACACGACATGAGAGAGCTGGAGAGACACACCTTGAGAGCATCATGCCTAACAGGAAGAGTGAAGAAGGGGCTTTCCTTGAAGGACAGGGAAGGAGAGGAGGGTGTCAGCTGATGTCAAACCATTCACCCTCATCAGGGTGTTGTAGGAGGCGGTAGTGCAGGTCCTTGAGAGCATCATGTCCACACTGGATAGGGCTGAGTGACTGAACTGTGTGAATGGTCCTGTGTGTGTGTGTTTTAACTTAATGCATTGGCTGATGTAACTACATAAAGTTCATGATGATCTGCTCAGATGCCATACTGTGCCCTTCTCTTTTCATTTATGCCATTATTAGGTGGAGGGAAGGACCAGATATAGCTACCTACACCATATAGTGATGATAATAACTTCCTACTCACCTGATGGCAGAGGTAGAGTAATGGTCAAAACTTGGTAGATATGTCAAGCTGTGTTTGCGGAGTCTTGATCTATCGTTGGACAGTGTAAGTACAGACAGATGCACACGCACCTGTTTGGTATGATAGCTAGTTTCTATCTAAATTAGCTTTAGCCTTTAGCTCAATGCTTTTAATATAAGCTCTCTGTCTTGTCTGTCAGTAAAGGCACCAAGCATTGTAGGAAATCAGCTAGCTAGTTAGGAGGCGGTAGGACAGGCAAGACAGAAAGCTTATATTAAAAGCATTGAGCCAAAGGCTGAAGCGATCTAGCTATCATATCAAACAGGTGTGCGTGCATCTGTCTGTCTGTACGTACACTGTGTAGCTAACTTAATAACATTTCTTGTTGGTGGCCCTTATTACTAACCTCTCGAAGGCTAGCTAACTGGAGCGATGGTCAGGTAACGTTAGCTAGAGTCACACGGCTTTTACTTTAACAACCGCTAGCACACGTATCCTGTTGCAGCCCCTCCTATCAAAAATATATATCTGCGGACTGCAGTAACTATACGCCGCACCCACTACATGCCGCGCCCACTGCCATTGAGGGTACTTGTAACAGTACAATGCTCATTAGCATTACGTCACTACATGCCACACCCACTAGCATTACATCACTACAAGCATTACGTCAATACATACAATTTTTAGGGACTTCCTCTGGATGTCCTGGATGGCAAGGAGCTCGGCCCCAGAGATGTACTGGGCAATGTTCCCTTTAATTTTGTTTGGCACTGAGCAAATTTCAGGTCTGCTGAGCGCAAACTTGAACGTTGTGAAAATTCTGTGCAACTTCCAGCGCGGGTTTACTGTGAACATTGAGGCTGTACCCGCTTTAAGTTACAGTTTTAACAGTGGCCAAATAGGAAACTGTGGCTATTTGATCAAAATGTAGGCCTACCAGTGGCCTACCATCAAAAACAATGGAGCAAATGCATCCCATAACATTTTAACATGGAAATAGCTGTTCTACCATTCAGCCAACAGTAGCAGCCAATGTGTGGTGTTCAATGTAGGCCTACATTCCATGAGTCTTAAAAAAAAAAAAAATACATGCAGGGCTTGACATTAACCTGTCCTTCAGACAAGGAGGTGACTGAAAATGTTGTTCTGTTGTTTGATGCATGAAACCACTTCACAAAATAAAATGCATTATTATTCCCAAACCATTATTACAGAGAATCAGTCAAATTATGCTACCCTCTGCCTATTGGCTACTTAGTTTATTCAAGCATGTCTCAAAATACAACACTGCCTCTTTAAGACAAAAAAAAAGCACTTTACCTGACTTGTTTTTCAAAGATGTCCAGAAATGTACATGTTTTGTGCTCTTGTAGGAAGTAATCACTTCCCTATTGCTGACTACCAATGATCTATAACTGGGCTGATAATTCACTAACTAGCAAAGGATATAAACAAAATGTGCACACGTGGCTACATGCAGCTCTTGCTTTGATCTCAAAACAAGCATATCTACTCACGACCACAGCTGCCAACAAAGTCCAGTTCAAAGTAAATGGCACAGATCCATATATGGCAATGGTCTATTTGCATATAGGCCTATTGCAGCTCTGATTGGTTATGCCGCACCAGTATGTCTGTGTAGAGTTCGGCTGTCTTAGTCGTGCGCAATAGAATCCTACTCCAATGCGTTATGTCTACAACAAAATCTCTTGCATAGTTTGTTTTGTTTCGGTTTGTTGCATTGAAAGTGGCTAACGGCAGTCCGGGGAAGCTGCGTGGCATTCTTGGCTACTGCATGCCCGCCAACACGCATGTTGCTTGCCTCGAAGCGAGCATAGAAGGCATTTACCTCGTCTGGTAGGCTCGCGTCACTGGGCAGCTTGTGGCTGGGTTTCCCTTTGTAATCCGTGATAGTTCGCAAGCCCTGCCACATCCGATGAGTGCCCTGTGTCCTGATTAATTGTGTGTCTGAGGAACGGAGGAAGAGGGCAGCGGGCCTCACAAGAATTTAGTCACACGAAGTATCGTACTTCGAACTCCGGAGTAGGGCACCTGTTAAAGAGTAATATCCGGGGTGTCGATAACCTTGCGACAGGAATCCCAGGTGTTGTTAGTGCTGTTCGCTTGACCCGCATGGTGGATGGAAGAAAGTTTGTCGGTTTTATTGTTTTTTGATATTGAGCACCTCCCAACGCATGTAAAGCTGGGGTATATGAGGTACGCAGTAAGAGCTTTCGTCCCCAAACCATTACATTGTTAACATTTTAAAGGATTTGGCCATGTTTCATGTGTGTGCAGACGGTTGGAGGACTATACAGAAGATCAGAGTGAAGAAAGCAATTGTGGTGGGGATCATGACCCAGAGTTCGTGGAGTGCCCTGTAAGAGTGAAGGAGGTTGAGGTGGCAAAAGTTAGGAGATCCGATTGACCGCCCAATGTGGAGGCAATCAAAATAATTGAGAGAGCAAGTGAAGTTGAAGAAATGGTAATGTGCATCAATGCCCATAGTGAATAGGCCTATTTGTCAACCAAGAGAACCGGACATGCTGTATGTAAAGAAAGTGAATCTTGTGGTGTTCATTGCAACTATCATAAATGCACAGCTCAAGTGGAAAGGAAATCAAAGAAATTGGACATCATTGTAGCTGTGGCAGGAAAGTATATGGGGCTTCAGGAATTCACAGCGGAAGATTTACAAGGGTTATTGGTGATGAAAGATGTTCCGCCCTCCCAGGCTCCTGAGCCTGTGTAGGGATCAGACATGGATTATTGATGAAGCAAGGAGCATGTTGATGAGTGATTTTTTGGCTAGTCAGTATGAGTATTTTTATCCACATCAATTTAGTCTTTTGGGATCTTTTATTTTCATCCCGCACAGTTGGTGGCGACAATGACCTTTTTGCGTGTAGTTCGCCATAAAACCCAAAGAAGAAAAAGCTCCTCCACTCTGTTAGATTAGCTATCTAGCTAGCTTTTTTATTTAGCTATCTTACAATAGTTATTTCTAACATCACTGGCTAATAAACTTATTCACTTTATCAATTTTAGGTAATGCATCGCCTGGCCCAGGGCAAGGTCTGACAGGACCACCCAGAAGACAAATTAGTTTAAGAAGCAGCCGTAAGTATTAGGCTATAACAATGTATACTGTGTAATTTAAACCTCAACATACAGCTCCACACCACAAAGGGGGGTATGTGTTTATTGTTTATTCAATCTCCACAGGAAAAACATTCCCCTCAATAACAAATATTTTGTGTTTTCAGCATTCTGCCCTAGGTTGTCCAGCAGACTGACTCAGTACATTATTCAAGATCATATGGTTTCCCACTACAAAAAGGTGTATTCAGCTAATGGTAAAATAGCCTAACTCATGTGGGTCCCTTTCAATTTGAACCATAAGCTGACTTTGGTTATTAATATCATAATTGTCTTCCAATGTACAGTATTACAGTTGCCATTGATGCATCAGTACGCAAAAGTATGCTAAGCAGTGCAAAATGTAAGTTAATTTTTTACCATCTGAAATTGATCAAAAATCTGAAAAAATCGCACATGGGCTATATGACCTGATTTAGTTATTTATCGTTGTGTACATTCACAGACAATGACCAGTTAAGGTGGGAACAGTTGAGGAAAGATGCCAGCTCTGAGAGAAGTCCTCAATCAGCCCGCTCACATTCACAGAGGAGCAGCAGAACCAACACCAGGGCCTCCTGCCCATCACAAAATGCCAGTGTAAGAAGGCACTGCAGTGTTTTCTGCCCTATTACTGTTTGTCATGTAGTTATCTTATTCACCTAATTTTAAATAATTCTTGAAGTGTACACTGGCAGTCACACGTCATTATAAAAGGGTGCAATGCTACATAGAAATAGATGGTAAAGATGATTGTGTTGATTTTTAAGGATTTGTCTCTCTTGCCTTCCAGAGCAGGTGAAGAAGCTCTACCTGGGAAGCTCCATGATTTCCACTCCCAAGACTCAAACCTCCTTTCACGCCAAGCAAATAGTTTACCGTCCCAAACATTCGGTGAGTCTGGGAGCCCCCCACACTTCCTCCACTCTGCATCAGAGTACAGCTACAGGAGCCCAAACTTCCAGAGGCAGCAGTCAGCCCACTCCTGCGCCACCACAGGTACCCAGAGTGGCTACAGGGCCCTCCAGAACCCTGTCCAGAAGACCTACAGTGGCGACCTGAATCAGAAACATGCCCACAGCTTTACCCTGGACAAACCCTTCACTCCCAGGACCATGAAGTCAGACAGGAGAGGAGCAGCCTACCACGGCAGGAGACCTATCATGGAAGGTAACGTGTTGCCTAATCTTTCATAGCACAGGGGTCTTATTGAATGAGGTGAGAGAAAGGTTTAATTACTGATTTAAAAGCTTCTATAAATATAGGAGAAGATGGTAAAGTGTGAAATAGGCAGCTAAATATAATACATTCATGATCACTGCAGAACCCTAGCAGCTCCTAGCAGTCTCACCTACATAGTTTCCCTGTA
The DNA here is from genome assembly GCF_964263955.1 of Coregonus lavaretus. Taxonomy (NCBI): domain Eukaryota; kingdom Metazoa; phylum Chordata; class Actinopteri; order Salmoniformes; family Salmonidae; genus Coregonus; species Coregonus lavaretus. Next base: position 30,163,856 of record NC_140005.1, on the reverse strand, counting down.
AAGTAACCATTCCGGCTTACCATTATTTTCTCTACAGTGAGAAATAATTAATGTGCCTTGAATGTATTGCTAATGTAACAAATTAGATATTGTCCAGGGGTCTGTACTCTAACAGGGACACTACAAGACCAAATGTATGTGGACACCTGCTCGTCGAAGAAATCTCATTCCAATATCGTGGGCATTAATATGGAGTTGGTCCCCCCCTTGCTGCTATAACAGCCTCCACTCTTCTGGACTTTCCACTAGATGTTGTAACATTGCTGCAGGGACTTCCATTCAGCCACGAGCATTAGTGAGGTCGGGCACTAATGTTGGGCGATTAGGCCTGGCTCACAGTCTGCGTTCCAATTCATCCCAAAGGTGTTCGATGGGTTTGAGGTCAGGGCTCTGTGCAGGCCAGTCAAGTTCTTCAACACCGATCTCGTCAAACCATTTCTGTATGGACCTTGCTTTGTGCATGGGGGCATTGTCATGCTGAAACAGGAAAGGGCCTTCCCCAAACTGTTGCCACAAAGTTGGAAGCACAGAATCGTCTAGAATGTCATTGTATGCTGTAGCGTTACGATTTCCCTTCACTGGAACTAAGGAGCCTAGCCCAACCATGAAAAACAGCCCCAAACCATTATTCCTCCTCCACCAAACTTTACAGTTGGCACTATGCATTGGGGCAGGTACTGTTCTCCTGGCATCCGCCAAACCCAGATTTGTCCGTTGGACTGCCAGATGGTGAAGCGTGGTTCATCACTCCAGAGAAGGTGTTTCCACTGCTCCAGAGTCCAATGGCGGAGAGCTTTAGATTTGTACGCATTGCTCGCTTCAGCACTCGGCAGTCCCGTTCTGTGAGCTTTTGTGGCCTACCGCTTCGTGGCTGAGCCGTTGTTGCTCCTAGACGTTTCCACTTCACAATAACAGCACTTGCAGTTGACCGGGGCAGCTTTAGCAGGGCAGAAATCTGATGAACTGACTTGTTGGAAAGGTGGCATCCAGTGACGGTGCCATGTTGAAAGTCACTGAACTCTTCAGTAAGGCCATTCTACTGCCAATGTTTGTCTATGGAGATTGCATGGCTGTGTGCTCGATTTTATACACCTGTCAGCAACGGGTGTGACTGAAATAGCCGAATCCACTAATTTGAAGGGATGTCCACATACTCTTGTATATACAGTGCATTCGGAAAGTATTCAGACCCCTTGACTTTTTCCGTATTTTGTTATATTACAGCCTTATTCTAAAATGGATTCAATTGTTTTTTCCCCCCTCATCAATCTACATACAATACCCCATAATGACAAACCAAAAACAGGTTTTTAGAAATGTTTGCCCAATTTATACAAAAATAAAACAACTGAAATATGACATTTACATAACTATTCAGACCCTTTACTCAGTACTTTGTTGAAGCACCATTGGCAGCGATTACAGCCTCGAGCCTTCTTGGGTATGACGCTACCAGCTTGGCACACCTGTATTTGGGGAGTTTCTCCCGTTCTTCTCAGCAGATCCTCTCAAGCTCTGTCAGGTTGGGTGGGGAGGGTCGCTGCACAGCTATTTTCAGGTCTCTCCAGATGTGTTCGATCGGGTTCAAGTCCAGGCTCTGGCTGGGCCACTCAAGGACATTCAGAGACTTGTCCCAAAGCCACTCCTGCATTGTCTTGGCTGTGTGCTTAGGGTCGTTGTCCTGTTGGAAGGTGAACCTTCGCCACAGTCTGAGGTCCTGAGCGCTCTGGAGCAGGTTTTCATCAAGGATCTCTCTGTACTTTGCTCCGCTCATGTTTCCCTCGATCCTGACCAGTCCCTGCCGCTGAAAAACATCCCCACAGCATGATGCTGCCGCCACCATGCTTCACCGTAGGGATGGTGCCAGGTTTCCTCCAGATGTGACGCTTGGCATTCAGGCCAAAGAGTTCAATCTAGGTTTCATCATACCAGAGAATCTTGTTTCTCATGGTCTGAGAGTCCTTTAGGTGCCTTTTGGCAAACTCAAAGTGGGCTGTCATGTGCCTTTTACTGAGGAGTGGCTTCCGTCTGGCCACTCTACCATAAAGGCCTGATTGGTGGAGTACTGCAGAGATGGTTGTCCTTCTGGAAGGTTCTCCCATCTCCACAGAGGAGCTCTGTCAGAGTGACCATCGGGTTCTTGGTCACCTCCCTGACCAAGGCCCTTCTCCACCGAAAGCTCAGTTTGGCCGGGCGGTCAGCTCTAGGAAGAGTCTTGGTGGTTCCAAACTTCTTCCATTTAAGAATGACGGAGGCCACTGTTTTCTTGGGGACCTTCAAAGCTGCAGAAATGTTGTACCCTTCCCTAGATCTGATCCTCGACACAATCCTGTCTCTGAGCTCTACGGACAATTCCTTCGACCTCATGGCTTGGTTTTTGCTCTGAAATGCGCTGTCAACTGTGAGACCTTTATATAGACAGGTGTGTGCCTTTTCAAAATCATGTCCAATCAATTGAATTTACCGCAGGTGGACTCAAATGAAGTTGTAGAAACATCTCAAGGATGATCAATGGAAACAGGATGCACCCGAGCTCAATTTCAAGTCTCATAGTAAAGGGTCTGAATACTTATGTAAATAAGGTATTTCTGTTTTTTCTCGTTGTCATTATGGGGTATTGGGTGTAGATTGATGAGGAATTTTGATTGATTTAATCCATTTTAGAAAAAGGCGGTAACGTAATAAAATGTGGAAAAAGGGAAGGGGTCTGAATATTTTAACTGTTTTTCTCAGGACATGAGACCTTGTAGCCAGCACCTCATCTAGTATTAATGCTTGGCTATAAATCACAGGTGATGATCCTCGTAGTAATCCCACCTCATGAAACCTGTAATAGTTCTTTAAACAGGGGCATGATGATGTTGATTAACTTGTCTCTGTGTCCGTGTGAATCTGAATGTGTTGTTACCACGTGTAGGTATTGATACTAATTTCTTCTCGTTCCAAAGTGTCTTAGAGCGGGTGTTTGAACGTCATGTGGACAATAATAAACATGGATAAGATGAGTTGAGTGTCAACTTTACATGGGCATCTGCACTGGCTGCATTAATGTGTTGTTTTTTACACTCATGCTACATACAAAATGGCAAAAAGAAAATCAAACAAGCTGATATGTTCTGTACATGAAATTAGAGATCTGTCAGAGAATTACTTAGGGTCAATAAGTTTGGTTTGGTTCTTTTCAAGGACCAAATGCGCCATCTTCTGGAGACTCTGTGCAATGACTTGCAAAATCCAGCGAACACAGCTACCTGTAGTGCAGAGCCTCAGAGTGGTGAAGAGACAGAGATTGACCTTCTTCCTAGTCATCTGCAGTGTATGGAGTCTCTGGACGGAGGATCACCATCAGAAACCAAAGAGGACAATTACCTTTTTTGCTATGCATTGTTTAGTAACAAGGACAGTGGTGGGCTGGATAATGTCGATCAATTGTCAGTGTCCACACCGTTACATGGTAGCCCTCCTGAGAGGCCTGACTCTGTCGGTCTGTCTGTTGGTTCATCTGATGCTGATGAAGGTACAGAGGGCCTTGATGAGCAGGATCATGACAGGGAATATGGCTGTCCTCTTTCAGTTGGTGAAAATACCCCTCTGACCCTTGAGGAGGATCACAATCAACCTAGAAGACAATCATGGTGGACTGTCCAAAGAGCAGGCTGAGTCTTTGCATGTGTCCAATGCATCTGATTTCCCAGGGCCAGGAGTCACTGAGAATATAAACACACTAGCCTCTTTCAGCTCCTCCTGTAGCTCAATTGGTAGAGCATGGCGCTTGCAACGCCAGGGTTGTGGGTTTGTTTCCCACAGGGGGGCCAGTAGGAAAAATGTATGCACTCACTAACTGTAAGTCGCTCTGGATAAGAGCGTCTGCTAAATTACTAAAATGTAAAGTGTAATGATGAGTTCTGATTTTATTTGTATTTTAGGGATGAGTTTAAGGAGACTATTTTCGCTACGAGCAATTTGATATTGAGGTTTTTGCATCTCAAATGTGTTTTATAAATGGAAGGTGTATATTTCATACTTTTTGTAAATGCCCATTCCTGTTCTGGGCACTGTATTGTAGAGATTTACTGTACAAAGTTTTGACCAATATGTATTTGGATTATTGTTACACAATGATGAGAATGAACTAGACCAGAAATGTATTTTGATATATTTATCAGTGTATTGCTCACTATGTAGCCTATTGGTTTCCAATAACAGACTATCAGTGAATAATATAGGAAAAGCCTTTAATAAGAGGCACTGTGCTCTCTGCAACATGTAGCTTAGTTAACTGTGACCTTTGCTGTGACTGCCTGACAGTGTTTTTCATGTTTACAGGAAAATGTTTTGTTATGAACCGCCGCCTCTTTCATCATGCACTCTGCACAAAAGTCAACTTGTCTCAGCTCTGTCCTAGTGGGAGGGGAGGGGAGGGGAGGGGAGGGGGGGGTGTTTGTCTATTTTCATACAGCAGTATCACACAATATTTTACAGTAACCTCAGCTGGCATGAGTAAATTAAACGGACAGTTCACACATAAGTATAATATGAGCAGAAATATAGGTTTTCAGTGTACGGTGCTGAATAACGTAGTCGTAAACAGGGAGGCAGCTGTCTCATTCTTGGAATATTCCCTGCCTGGCATTCCAGCTGTCTGATGTCATTGCCTCAAAATCTGCCGTGTATCACGCCGCTGTTGAAGAACTACTCAACATTTTATAAAGAAATACAGCCGTTGAAACCCATACTGGACCTGAAGAAAATATATGTAATGTAAATGTTCATAGTTTTGCTTGTCTATGTAAATCAAAATAATAGGAAAACGGTTGTGTTAAAAAGAGTAGAATGTAGATCCGCGGATGTAGAGATTCATACACACTTGTTGCTCTTTCGGCAGGAAGTGAAGCACGTCGTTAGCTTAGTTGGATTTCGGCATGCAGCTTCCAAACTAAACCTTTTCGATATTTGACATAACTATCACCTATTATGACTGGCGGCAGATTTGGATATGCACAATTTACAAATGGACTAATTTGCTTTTGACATACATCAATAAGGTAAAGGTGCTAATGTCAGCTATTTGCAGGGATTTTGTTGTGATGGAGAGCCCATTTTGACGCTGACGACGTTAGCTATGCTATCCTGCAAGCTAATTAGCGAAAGTTATTGTACTGCAGGCTTTCACACACTTTGTCCTGGGCCCCCACTGCACTACACAGTTGATTGAAATAATCGACGTTTGATGATTAGAAGGGTAATTGAATCAGCTGTGTAGTGCTAGGGCAAAAACCAAAACGTGCACTGGGGGGGGGGGAAGGACTGAGTTTGGGAAACCCTGGTGTACTGGATAGTTCTATCAGAGTCCTTAAACATACTGTACTGTCTTTGGTTCTATTTTTTGGGGGGAGCTTCTCTGTTTTATAACCGTATAGCTAGCTTTGTCTAAAATAGTGTTTGTTTATTTTTCATGTAACCCGAAGTAACTTGTTGCTTCAACTTGATGGCGTTAGTGGGCTAACGTTAGCTAACTAAATTAGCAAGGCTAGTTAGCCAGCTAACCTGCTAACTGAGCTAGCTAACTTAACGTCAAAAAATATGCTAATTTCTGATGGAGACTGTCCGTCTCTACAATATAACCTGTATTGAACATTGTAATATAGTATGTTGGCTATTAGCAAGTAAAAGTCGTTGATGTCTTTGTAACAAACAACTTTAGTTTACTAGTTAAATCTGGACTGGAGCTCACTGCACTGTCTATCAACAATCAATTTTGATCTCTGTTAATCCAGTGTAATGGAAGTGTCCTACAGATAACTTTGGGATGGACCACCATTAGCAATTTCCTGGTACAGAGTTATTCGCAGCTCATTCAATAATCACTCGACTGACTGACTCTGATTTGCACCAAGAAATCAGATGCTCCCTGTCTAGCTAGCTAAATGGATTACCAATAAGATGTGTTGTTTCATAACGGGCATCTGTTTTATGTTCTGAGATTGGTTGCCTCTGCCAGTGGTCACTGGTGGTCAGGGATTGCAGGCTTTTGTTCCAGCCACGCACACTACATAACTGAATCAACTTATCAATGTTGAACTCTAAAATCAGGTGTGTATTAGTGTTGGGTTGGAACAAAAGCCTGCACACCCTGTTGTACTCCAGAACCAAAGTTGGTGATTCCAAATAACATGTTATATCGTATAATACTGTTTGCTATGTTGTTTGTCTGGAAATGTTATCTGGAAAATGTGTGTGACTTCATCAAATAATTTGTATTCTCTCATATTTTGTCTCTTTCTGTTTACGCAGGGATACATGTATCCAACTCATGGATTGCCTCTTGTCCACTACATTTTTGATGGGCAAAGTTTAGAGACAACGGGACACATTTTTCTGGATCAAGGAAGGACTCCTTGCCAAAGGACTTTGAAACATGCCCTTGCCATTCGGCTTAAAACTCAAAAGAACTCGAAGGTATACTGTCTCAAGCAAGAGCTGTCTGGTCACACGCATTCAGCTGCTCAATGGTGAATTTGTTGAGTTTACGCTTTCTGTGGAGAGCACCGGCCAGGAATGTTTGGAGGCAGTTGCACAGAGACTCGAGTTACGAGAGGTATGTATGCTCACGCAAAACGACTGAAACACTTATGGTTGTCGTTTTGTGTTTGTGATTACTCTTCTCAAATAGGTGGCCATTTAGGCTAAAGTTATCATGGTCTATGATCTGTTCTCCAACAGCCTACCTGATTGTTTTATAATGACAGGACTATCAGAAACCTAGAACGTATCCTATTGTCTTGAGGGTATGGAAAGAATAATTAGTTTCAGCCAAAGGCATTCCACATTGACCTAGTCATTCTTCAATCACTTAGGCCAAACATGCACCGCTCAAGTGGACCCACCTCTGCAATGAACACCACACAGTGGACACCTGTGCTGTGATTCGGTATGCATCTGAATCAGACTTGGTAGCTAGGTTTCCATCCAATTGGCAACAGATTTTCATGTGAATATTCTAGAATCCGCATAAAGAAAATATGTAAATTTTCCCACCAGTGGTGTGTTTCCACCAAATGGACTTGTTGCGGAGAAAAAACAGTGCCTGATGATTTAGTGCACACAAAATGTACTTCTTCGCTTAAGTTTTCATGTACCGAATAAAATCAATAATTCAGTGTATTTCCATCGCATTTTCAACTCTACTGATAGTTTTGTCACAAACTTTTGCATTAAATAGCAAATGTGACTACTATGGTCTTCACACATGCACTCTAGCCAACAGCTTGCAGATATAGTGCGGACAGGCTAGTCTACATGATGAGATTATTATGGATAAGGATATTATGAATATTTTTCTTTGTAAACGGCTACATCTCTAGTTAGGACCGTATGATTGTGTCGACAGAGAGGGCTGCCTCGCTTCTAGTCCTTAGGAAACTTTGCAGTATTTTGTTTTTTTATGTATTATTTCTTACATTGTTAGCCCAGAAAATCTTAAGTGTAATTACATACAGGCGGGGAGAACTATTGGATATCAGAGCGGCGTCAACTTACCAGCACTACGACCAGGAATACGACTTTCCTGAAGCGGATCCTTTGTTCGCACCACCCAGGGCATTTGAACTGATTCGAGAGGCCGACCCAAAACAACGCCGCCGGAGGAGAGGGAGCCGGAGCGGTCTCCTAGTCAGACTTAGGAGGCGCGCACTCCACCCATCGCTTCCAAGTATATTACTCGCTAATGTCCAGTCCCTAGACAACAAAGTGGACGAGATCAGGGCAAGGGTTGCTTTCCAGAGAGACATCAGGGATTGTAACATACTCTGTTTCATGGAAACATGGCTCTCTCGGGATATACTGTCCCCGTCCATACAGCCATCTGGGTTCTCAGTACATCGCGCCGACAGGAATAAACATCTCTTCGGGAAGAAGAGGGGTGGGGAGGTATGTTTCATGACTAAAGACTAATGGTGTAATTGTAACAACATACAGGAACTCAAGTCATTTTGTTCACCTGACCTAGAATTCCTCACAATCAAATGCAGACCGTATTGTCTCCCAAGAGAATTCTGTTTGGTTATTGTTACAGCCGTGTTTATCCCCCCTCAAGCTGATACCACGACGGTTCTCAAGGAACTCCACTGGACTTTATGCAAACTGGAAACCATATATCCTGAGGCTGCATTTTTTGTAGCTGGGGATTTTAACAAAGCAAATTTGAGAAAAGGGCTACCTAAATTCTATCAGCATATTGACTGTAGCACTCGCGCTGGAAAAACGCTGGACCATTGTTACACTCATTTCCGCTATGCATACATGGCCCTCCCCTGCCCTCCTTTAGGCAAATCTGACCACGACTACATTTTGTTCCTCTCTTCCTAAAGGCAGAAACTCAAACAGGAAGCACCCGTGCTTAGGACTATTCAACGCTGGTCTGACCAATCGGAATCCACACTACAAGATTGTTTTGATCATGCAGACTGGGATATGTTCCAGGTAGCCTCTGAGAATAATATAGACGTATATGCTGATTTGGTGAGTGGGTTTATAAGGAAGTGTATAGGAGATGTCGTACCTGTTATGACTATTAAAACCTACCCTAATCAGAAACCGTGGATAGATGCCAGCATTTGCGAAAAACTGAAAGCACGAACCACCGCATTTAACCATGGCAAGGTGACGGGGAATATAGCAGAATACAAACAGAGTGGTCGTTCCCTCCGCATGGCAATCAAACAGGCAAAACGTCAATATCGAGACAAAGTGGAGTCGCAATTCAACGGCTCAGAAACAAGACATATGTGGCAGGGTTTACAGACAATCACGGACTACAATAGGAAAACCAGCTCCGTCGCGGACACCAACGTTTAGCTTGTCTGGCGGCAAGACAAGTTCTTTGCACGCATTGAGGATAACAGCGTGCCACCGACGCGGCCAGCTACCAATGACTGTGGGCTCTCCTTCTCCACGGCGGACGTGAGTAAGACATTTAAACGTGTTAACCCTCGCAAGGCTGCCGGCCCAGACGGCATTCCTAGCCCCGTCCTCAGAGCATGCGCAGACCAGCTGGCTGGTGTGTTTACGGACATATTCAATCTCTCCCTATCTCAGTCTGCTGACCCCACATGCTTCAAGATGGCAACCATTGTTCCTGTACCCAAGAATGCAAAGGTAATTGAACTAAATGACTATCGCCCCGTAGCACTCACTTCTGTCATCATGAAGTGCTTTGAGAGACTAGTCAAGGATCATATCACCTCCACCTTACCTGTCACCCTAGACCCACTTCAATTTGCATACTGCCCCAATAGGTCCACAGACGATGCAATCACACTGCACACTGCCCTATCCCATCTGGACAAGAGGAATACCTATGTAAGAAAGCTGTTCATTGACTAGCTCAGCATTCAACACCATAGTACCCTCCAAGCTCATCATCAAGCTTGAGGCCGTGGGTCTCAACCCCGCCCTGTGCAATTGGGTCCTGGGCTTCCTGACGGGCCGCCCACAGGTGGTGAAGGTAGGAAACAACATCTCCACTTCGCTGATCCTCAACACTGGGGCCCTACAAGGGTGTGTGCTCAGCCCCCTCCTGTACTCCCTGTTCACGCATGACTGCGTAGCAATGCACGCCTCCAACTCAATCATCAAGTATGCAGACGACACAACAGTAGTAGGCTTGATTACCAACAACCATGACAGCCTACAGGGAGGAGGTGAGGGCTCTTGGAGTGTGGTGTCAGGAAAATAACCTCTCACTCAACGTCAAAAAAACAAAGGAGATGATCGTGGATTTCAGGAAACAGCAGAGGGAGTACCCCCATATCCACATCAACGGGACAGCAGTGGAGAATGTGGAAAGTTTTAAGTTCCTCAGCGTACATATCACTGACAAACTGAAATGGTCCACCCACACAGACAGTGTGGTGAAGAAGGCGCAACAGCATCTCTTCAACCTTAGGAGGCTGAAGAAATTTGGCCTGTCACCTAAAACCCTCACAAACTTTTACAGATGCACAATTGAGAGCATCCTGTCGGGCTGTATCACCGCCTGGTACGGCAACTGCACCGCCCACAACCGCAGGGCTCTCCAGAGGGTGGTGCGGTCTGCACAATGCATCACCGGGGGCAAACTACCTGCCCTCCAGGTGACCTACAGCACCCGATGTCACAGGAAGGCCAAAAAGATAATCAAGGACAACTACCACCCGAACCACTGCCTGTCACTCCGCTATCATCCAGAAGGCGGGGACAGTACAGGTGCATCAAAGATGGGACAGAGAGACTGAAAAACAGCTTCTATCTCAAGGCTATCAGACTGTTAAACAGCCATCACTAGCACAGAGAGGCTGCGGCCTACATATAGACTAGAAAATCACTGGCCACTTTAATCAATGGAACACTAGTCACTTTAATAATGCCACTTTAATGTTTACATATCTTGCATTACCCATCTCATATGTAAACTAAGCAAAAAAAAGAAACGTCCCCTTTTCAGGACCCTGTCTTTCAAAGATAATCCAAATAATCAAAAAATGGTTTAAACACTGTTTCCCATGCTTGTTCAATGAAACATAAACAGTTAATGAACATGCACCTGTGGAACGGTCGTTAAGACACTAACAGCTTACAGACGGTAGGCAATTAAGGTCACAGTTATGAAAACGTAAGACACTAAAGAGGCCTTTCTACTGACTCTGAAAAACAAAAGAAAGATGCCCAGGGTCCCTGCTCATCTGCGTGAACGAGCCTTAGGCATGCTGCAAGGAGGCATGAGGACTGCAGATGTGGCCAGGGCAATAAATTGCAATGTCCGTACTGTGAGACGCCTAAGACAGCGCTACAGGGAGACAGGACGGACAGCTGATCGTCCTCGCAGTTGCAGACCACATGTAACAACACCTGCACAGGATCGGTACATCCGAACATCACACCTGCGGGACAGGTACAGGATGGCAACAACAACTTCCCGAGTTGCACCAGGAATGCACAATCCCTCCATCAGTGCTCAGACTGTCCGCAATAGGCTGAGAGGGGCTGGACTGAGGGCTTGTAGGCCTGTTGTAAGGCAGGTCCTCACCAGACATCACCGGCAACAACGTCGCCTATTGGCACAAACCCACCGTCACTGGACCGGGCATAACGTGCTCTTCCCTGACGAGTCGCAGTTTTGTCTCACCAGGGGTGATGGTCAGATTCGCGTTTATCGTTGAAGGAATGAGCGTTACACCGATGCCTGTACTCTGGAGCGGGATCGATTTGGAGGTGGAGGGTCCGTCATGGTCTGGGGCGGTGTGTCACAGCCTCATCGGACTAAGCTTGTTGTCATTGCAGGCAATCTCAACGCTGTGCGTTACAGGGAAGACATCCTCCTCCCTCATGTGATACCCTTCCTGCAGGCTCATCCTGACATGACCCTCCAGCATGACAATTCCACCAGTCATACTGCTCGTTCTGTGTGTGATTTCCTGCAAGACAGGAATGTCAGTGTTCTGCCATGGCCAGCGAAGAGCCCGGATATCAATCCCATTGAGCACGTCTGGGACCTGTTGGATCGGAGGGTGAGGGCTAGGGCCATTCCCCCCAGAAATGTCTGGGAATTTGCAGGTGCCTTGGTGGAAGAGTGGGGTAACATCTCACAGCAAGAACTGGCAAATCAGGTGCAGTCCATGATGAGGAGATGCACTGCAGTACTTAATGCAGCTGGTGGTCACACCAGATACTGACTGTTACATTTTGACCCCCCCTTTGTTCAGGGACACATTATTCAATTTCTGTTAGTCACATGTCTGTGGAACTTGTTCAGTTTGTCTCAGTTGTTGAATCTTGTTATGGGCATACAAATATTTACACATGTTACGTTTGCTGAAAATAAACGCAGTTGGCAGTGAGAGGACATTTCTTTTTATGCTGAGTTTATATACTGTATTCTATACTATCTATTGCATCTTAGTCTGGCACTGATAAGGATAATGACATTGCTCATATATTTATATATTCTTATTCCATTCCTTTACTTATTAGATTTGTGAGTATTAGATTTTTGTTGCGTAACTGTTAGATATTACTTGCTAGACATTGCTGCACTGTCAGAACTAGAAGCACAAGCATTTCACTACACTCGCAATAACATCTGTTAACCATGTGTATGTGACCAATACATTTGATTTGATTTGAAGCATCGATCATCATGTCACCAAAATAAGACCCTCGATTTTAATTGGAAAGGAGCATCAAGATCACCGTACACTTTCACAATCCTGTGCGGTTCATCATAACTTATTTAATCTGTAGCCTAATAAACTGTGTGCTCTCCCAAGTCGTAGTGGGAGGACCACACACCATATCATCGCGTGACTCCCAAGTTTACGTCGATATGATGGTTATTTAATTAATATTTGTGCATAAAGGTGCTTCCACCATCATTTATTGCCAAATTAATTTTACAGACACAAAAAGACCCTACCATGTCGAACGAATAAATGATCTGTCGGCATTTATACAATTGTATTGAACCTTCCTGTTTCCATTCCAGCAGTTATTTTTATGCGGAAGGACTTTACTTGCGTAAAAACTGTGAATTGAAACGTGGTTAATGGCTTCTTCATTCATTTGGTATTTTTTTTGCAAACTGTAAAGCCTAGAGGATAACCTTGCTTGTCCCTAACTCCCTGGTATGGAGGCCTTAGGGTAAAGACAGAAAGGCTATAGGTAGGGCCTAATCACGGAATCCAGACATTAAAATGGAATTCAACAATATTCCAAAATGTATTGAACTTAGTAGGAAATCAAGTAAATGTATTGAACTTATTAGAAAATGCATTAATTTGCCCAAGTTAATCATAAGACATGAACAAAATGCATGAGTTATTCGTATTTTCCTGCAGCTTTCTGAAACGGCACAGGAATGCCCCTGTGTGTGCGTGTGTGATGCTTGCGTATGTCTAAACTTTGTGTAGCCGTTAGCGATGATGCTAATGATAACCATCATCTGGTAATGATGGAAAGGCTTTCCCAAAAACCTTGCTCAATTAAATGTTAACTTGGTTATGGTTTCTGTTAATGCATTCAATTTATTATTATTATTATTATTATTATTACTGTTGTTTACCATTCTCATTGTCGGAATGGACACATTGTATGCAGAGCGCACAACTTATGCTACACTTGTGAGAAATAAGGTTTTGGTTTATTGCATTCCATTTACGAGTTCTGTCAATTTATTCATTGTCTTTTGTTTGGAGCGCTCCTGTCAATATTGAGTAAGGACGCGCACCTGATTACGCATAGAAGTAGACCTAGACTAATTGGCCTGCATGCAAATGTAGGCCTATACATGTGCCCATTTGGGGATCTGATAGTATTTCTGATTGTCTTAACTCACCACAACTATTGAGCTGTGGAGCATCTCAAAGTAAACAGTCTGGTTTTACATCCATTGACAATAGTTCCTCAATGTAGCCTATTTGAAAAATCTTTACAACTCAATAACCACTCTGCAAAAAATAAAATAATAATAATTCTCTGATCCAGTGGAAACTTCATAAAATAGGCCTAACTGATTACTACTTATTCCTTTCTCAAGTAGCCTACAGCTGTGTCTGTTCACAGGAAACTCTGAGGGCCCAGAATATTTTATACAATGTTGCTAGTTTGCTAGCACCCGGACCAAGTTGATAGTTGATGCAATGTTTCAAGTTCCTTGCAGACAGGCCTTGCGTAGCCAATGTGATTTATAGGATATTTTCTACCTGCAGGCTGCAATGTTTTTATTTTATTGGCTTTATTTAGGATATTTTTACATAGTTGGCAATAGAAGTTACTTTTAGATTTATAACATTTTCATGCAAATAGCCCGGGTAGCCATGATTAGCTGATTAGGTGTCTTATGGCTTGGGGGTAGAAGCTGTTGAGAAGTCTTTTGGACCTAGACTTGGCACTCCGGTACCGCTTGCCGTGCGGTAGCAGAGAGAACAGTCTATGACTAGGGTGGCTGGAGTCTTTGACAATTTTGAGGGCCTTCCTCTGACACCGCCTGGTATAGAGGTCCTGGATGGCAGGAAGCTAACTCTACCTACATATACATATTACCTCATTTACCTTGACTAACTGGTGCCCCCGCACATTGACTCGGTATCGGTACCCTCTGTATATAGCCTCGCTATTGATATTTTTACTGCTGCTCTTTATTATTTTTGACTTTTATTTCGTATTATTTTATATATATATATATTTTATATATATATATATTTTGTGTAATTTTTTGTTTGTTGGTATTCTTTCTTAAAACTGTTGTTTAAGGGCTTGTAAGTAAGCATTTCACTGTAAGGTCTACACCTGTTGTATTCGGCGCATGTGACAAATAACATTTGATTTGATCGGTAGAAATGGTAAGATAAATTGGCACTCGACATGAAACAGGTTGCTGACCCCTGGTGAAGCCTACCGGCAATTTCCGGAGCATAATGGCAGAATCTGCGAAGGCCAGTAGGAGCGGGAGGAGGATGGTCGATTTGGGTACAGTTTTTTTTCTTCTGGTTATCTTGATCTCTGGCTCCCTCGTGAGTCATTTGTGTCTTAATTATTTCATCAAACAGTGCCCTTAAAGCATCGCTCAGTGCATATAGTTGATTTTATTAAAACACATAGGGTGTGTCTATATATGGAAAATACACGTAAAATACATTTGACCGATTGATTGATTGAAAGAACAGATGACTTTCGGTCGACCAAGATTCTTTTTTTTTGTCGGGGACAGCCCTACGTTTGTATAGTAAACTCTGCAATCACATGAGTGCAACAGTAACATCTCTGGGTAACTACACCCAAAAATCTAAATAAAAAACGAAAACCTGGAAAGACAAAACAGAGAGAACTGAATTTTGGGGAAAAACTGAATCAATAAAACAGGTTTTATAGGGCTCTATATAGGAAAGTGGCAGGACACTGAAATAAATCTATGGTTGAAGGATCTGTTACCATGCAATATATAGGAAGATATGGCTATTTGAAATAGAAATCCTTTCATAATCTGTAGGCTAGTAGCCTATGTTTTGGCCTGACTATTTTGCCATCAGAGAATCTCTAGAATAGGCTCTTTGTTGGAATGTCAGGTTGTTTCTCTCACAGACGTTGATGATGTTTACCATGAACTTTGTGTGAACTGTTTGTAACAGGGGATGGTTTAAATGGCCTAGCAGTGATTTCGGATATATATTCCAACACTCCAAATAGACATAATTCATATGTTGTAAATAGGTTAGTAATGGTATAATTGTAGTCAGAGCAATCACACTGTGAGCCTTGTGGCCAGACTCCCTTCATCATAAACAATACAGGTCAAATCCAGAACCACTGTTCATTGTGTGATGCACACTGCTCCACCCCAGCAGACAGTCACAAGACTGAACAGGGAGTGGCAGCAGCACAGCAGCTTGTAACTTTACTTTGGGCTTGTGGGTCAAGATTCATGTTTCAGATGAAAACAAGCTATGTTATGATGAAGAAGGAAGCACAAACATGTTAAGTCTTCTAGAATTTAGCGTAGGAAATGCAACAAGCTATTGTCATTGTAAACCAAAATATACCATATACCATATTACTTTCATTTCAATAACAAGTAACGATTTCACAATCACCTCATCTTTCAAAAGAGTCTCTGCTTCCTGTTTCCTCCATTAACGGCCCACATTTCCTTTCCTCCCCCCACCAGATAACGTACTTCAGCCTATGGTACTTCAACAAGCAGAACCAGCAGCGATGGATCGACCTGGAGAAGCCCCTGAAGAAGCAGCTAGACAAGTACGGCCTGGAGCCCACCGTCTACTTCGGAGTGGTCTTCTACGTGCCCACCGTGGGCCAGCTGCAGCAGGAGATCACCAGGTCAGATATACGCTTAACACAGAGGGACACTAGACACTCATTCAGGTTGCTTCTCAGGCCAAAATGTTGTCTCATTCATGAATTTCTTGGTTAACTCTAAGCCACATAGTTCCCACCATATTGATTTAATCTATCCATTCCTATTGGATCAGTCAAAAGTAGTGAGTGAGGGGAGAAGGGAGTTTGGAATGTAATGCATGTGTGTCCTACATGACAGAGGATTTGCCATACTCGGTACTACCTTATCAGATAATTCCTCTATTGCCTAAGTAACTCCTTAGTATCATCTTAGTAACACTTACTGAACATTGAGCAACTCAGTCCAGTAACCACTATGGATTTTTCTGTGTTGTCACCCACTACAGTATGACATCACATCTCTCACTGACCGATTGAATGGAGGGGTCAAACTAAGTCATGTTTGTCTTCTGTCCACACCTTGAGAGTAACCAACTTTCCTCTACCTCCCTACAGATATCAGTATTATCTCCAGTTGAAGAAGGATGTTCTCGAAGGCAGAATCCCTTGCTCCATAGAACAGGCCATCCGCCTGGCAGGCTTGGCAGTGCAAGGTAATGTGAATACTGAACACCGGCTCTGAATGTGATAAAGGGAAATTAAACTCAGTACACACTAATCTACTGATAGGGTAACTGAGGATCGCCACCTGTTCAAACTGTGGTGACAGGTCAGGTCCTGCCATGGGTGGCCACAGCAAGTGTTTTGCACCACACTCACAAACTGTCATGCTGTCATGACCTGTTGTTGTAAATTCCACAGCTCATGCTTTATTGAACCTAAAGCTGTTGATGGTCCACCAATGCAAAAGGAGTGAAGTCGTTAGAGTATGGTCTCAAGGATCATTACTGAATTTCAACTCGGGACTCGTCGGAAGTCTCATGATTTCAAAGCATAGCTAGGGAAATGTGAACTTTAAACTTGAATATTTTCAGTTGGTATTCAAGAGAACATTGTTGTTGTATTGTACAATTTAAGGCCTTTTTCTACTATCCTAAGTAACCTTGTTTGTATAAAAGCTGAGTCAAGCACTTTTATTTAGGGTTTATTGAGCTTTTCACAAGTCTGTTAATGTAGGACACTTAACAAGCACCATCATGCCCAAACCAACCTATAAACTGGCCAGGCCCAGGGAGTGTAAACTCCCTTTGCATGAGTCTCCAGCTTGACATTTCTGGACTCCCAATTTTGCCCAGCCAGAAGAATCTCAAACACTACTGGCAAAGTTATATCAGGCAGTGCAAGTTACTGGCCTAGGTGTTAACATAGCACAGCAACTGAGATCACTTACTGGTGCAACCCAGGTCCAAACTCTTACTTCTCAATCTGCATAGCAAGCTAGAACAAAATAGCATCTCAGTAATACTGAAAGCTTTAAGAAACCTCAAGTATTTGCTGACTTAAAAAAAGCCCTTCTAAGTTTGCTTTTGGTTTTTGCTTGGAAGATGTTGGACATTGTCTATTTTTACCTAGCTGCTGAGGTTAGGGCTTGTGGGGGCTTGGCCTGTAGGGCCGTAGCTAGCATGGATAATGCCTGGGATACTGAACATAGCTGTGAACATAGCTGGCGTGCAGACAGAGATTGCTGTTAACGTTGGACCACTATGATTTCAGACGTTAAAGCAATCCTGTGCCATAACACACGGGTCCCCTGCTTTTCTAAAATAAGCATCACGCCATTCTGAAAATCCATGGATGCTTTCAGTCTGCCTCACACTAACTGCAGAAATAGCCACATTACAGACTTTAACTATTTAAATAAACGTTTTTTAAGTCAGGTTTTCACTTGTATTCACTGCTAGGAAAAATATTACTGTACTGTTATTTACATGTATTCATCCTGTGTACAAAAATTAAGATTGTATTTGATTATTTTCTGTGTTTCAGCTGACTTTGGAGACTTCAATCGTTACGATTCGCAGGAGTTTCTTCAGAAGTTTGTGCTCTTTCCTATCGTAAGCAGTTTCTTTCTTTTCTCAATGACTTTGCATCTCAAAGTTCTTGTTTTACATCCTATAGTCATCTGTTCATGAATGTGCACAATGTAATATAGGTTTCCCCATCTCTTCATAGGGCTGGATCCAGGATGAGCGAGTACTGGAAGAGGCCACTCAGAAAGTGGCTCTGCTTTACCAGAACTACAGGTGAGAAATCTTCAGATGTTCCTCCATCAGATTTTCCATCTGTGGAAAAGAAGACATGCCTTTCATTCTCCACAGGAACCCCCCTTCACATCTCCTGAGGCTGACATACTCAGTGCCTTTTAATTGAGTCCAGGTTCGATCCATGCAGTGGGCCAGTCCATGGTGCTTCTATCTCATCTGGCCTCAGTTAGCAGGCCGAAAATAAACCCATCTGACCAGGGGTCCTCAGCTGTAATTTACAGTCGGGCAGCTGGATGAAAAACCCAGAGCCGGGGCCGGCCTGGCACCAAGCCTCCTCACTCCTCCAGTCCAAGGCCAGCTGGTTTTCATCCCCCCCATCCGTCCATCCCAACCTGCAGGTTTCCAGCCTTCTGCTCATCCCTGATATGATCTGGATAGATAGATAGCTGGAAAGAGTTGTTAAGATAAAGCCCAGATAACATCCCTGGGAATAGTTGTCATACTTTGGGCCCCAGCTACAGGGGAGGGAGGTGTCAGGTTGGGGTGGGTTCTGTAGGTGAGGTGAGGACTTGATGCTTGCCTCGATGTTGGTGTGTATGAAATGGTTTCACTGCTTTGTGTGTGTCAAACGAAGTGCAGTGACACAGATGAACAGAAGATGGAGGTGATGGGGGATAGCACATAGCAGCAGCTAATCATGTTGGTGGTTGAACTAGACTGACACTATTTCAGTTTGTTGAGATAAGGGTTGTCAGGGCTCCAGACTGCGACCATTTAGTTGCATTTTGCTACCCTTTGACTTGGCTGTGCGAGTAAATGTTTTAATTGGTCGCATGGGTGTGAGCTGCACATTCTACATTAGTATTTGGATTTATTATGCATCCCCATTATTTCCTGCCAAGGCAGCAGCTTCTCTTCCTGGGGTCCAGCAAAATTAAGGCAGTTATGCAATTTTTAAAATATTAAAATACATTTCACAACACATTAAGTGTGTGCCCTCGGGCCACTACTCTACTACCACATACAGACATTTACATTTACATTTTAGTCATTTAGCAGACGCTCTTATCCAGAGCGACTTACAGGAGCAATTAGGGTTAAGTGCCTCGCTTAAGGGCACTTCGACAGATTTTTCACCTAGTCAGCTTGGGGATTAGAACCAGCGACCTTTCGGTTACTGGCACAACGCTCTTACCCACTAAGCTACTGCCGCCCCCAGTATCTACAACACAAAATCAATGTGTACATGTGTGTATAGTGCGTATGTTATCGTGTGTGTATGCATGCGTCTGTCTGTGTGGGTGTCTCTTCACAGTCCCCGCTGTTCCATAAGGTGTCTTTTTATCTGTTTTTGCATGGGTGTCCGAGCTATGTGCTAGTAGTTTAAACAGACAGCTCGATGCATTCAACGTCAATACTTCTCATAAGTACAAGTAGTGATGAAGTCGATCTCTCCTTTACTTTGAGCCAGGAGAGATTGACATGTTAGCTCTCCGTGTATATTTAAGTGCCAGACGTGCTGCCCTGTTCTGGGCCAATTGTCATTTTCTTAAGTCCATCTTTGTGGCTCCTGATCATAAGACTGGACAGTAGTCGAGGTGTGACAAAACTAGGGCTTGTAGGACCTGCCTTGTTGATAGAGTTGTTAAGAAGGAAGAACAGTGCTTTATTATGGACAAACCTCTCCCCATTTTAGCTACTGTTGCATCAATATGTTTTGACAATGACAGTCCTCAACTTGCTCAATTTCCACATTATTCATTACAATATTTAGTTGAGGTTTAAGGTTTAGTGAATAATTTGTCCCAAATACAATGCTTTTAGTTTTTGAAATATTTAGGATTAATTTATTGATAATCTCACTCCGAACTTCCTACTTTTTCAGGAGGCTGTCTGAGTGGACTGATCCATTGTGGAGGCTGTGGGGATGGCACAGTCCATCAGTCTAAGACGTGCCACTGAAATTGTATAAGGTTATATTATGTAAGAACAATGGTGCAACACAAATAAAAATAATATTATTTTATAACAAATGCACTTTCTCCCGTGTTGGATAGTGGTCGTTGTCCGCGGTTTTGAAACACATTAGTGCGCTGTTGAATTGGCACCTTTTCCTAGACCATGTTGCTATGTGCATAATAACAAAGTTAACCAGCATATTGGTGTTGAGAACAATGCAGTGGAGTTATGAGAAAAGATAACAGCCCTTACCTTAATTGTCTAAGAAAAGTGAGGAGAGAGGAAACCCCAACTTAATTAGGTCTATAATCAATAGCCTAACTGTTAAATGTGCCTGGCTTTATAAATCATCCATATACAGTACCAGTCAAAAGTTTGGACACATCTACTCATTCAAGGGTTTTTCTTTATTTGTACTATTTTCTACATTGTAGAATAATAGTGAAGACATCAAAACTATGAAATAACACATATTGAATCATGTAGTAACCAAAGAAGTGTTAAATCAAAATATATTTTATATTTGAGATTCTTCAAAGTAGCCACCCTTTGCCTTGATGACAGCTTTGCACACACTTGGCATTCTCTCTACCAGCTTCATGAGGTAGTCACCTGGAATGCATTTCAATTAACAGGTGTGCCTTGTTAAAAGTTAATTTGTTTAATTTCTTTCCTTAATGCGTTTGAGCCAATCAGTTGTATTGTGACAAGGTAGGGGTGGTATACAGAAGACAGCCCTATTTGGTGAAAAACCAAGTCCATATTATGGCAAGAATAGCTCAAATAAGCAGAGAAACGACAGTCCATCATTACTTTAAGACATGAAGGTCAGTCAGTCCGGAAAATGTCAAGAACTTTGAAAGTTTATTCAAATGCAGTCGCAAAAACTATCAAGCACTATGATGAAACTGGCTCTCATGAGGACCACCACAGGAAAGGAAAACCCAGAGTTACATCTGCTGCAGAGGATAAGTTCATTAGAATACCTGCACCTCAGATTGCAGCCCAAATAAATGCTTAACAGAGTTCAAGTAACAGACATCTCAACATCAACTGTTCAGAGGAGACTGCGTGAATCAGGCCTTCATGGTCGAATTGCTGCAAAGAAACCACTACTAAAGGACACCAATAATAAGAAGAGACTTGCTTGGGCCAAGAAACACAAGCAATGGACATTAGACCAGTGGAAATCTGTCCTTTGGTCTGATGAGTCCAAATGTGAGATTTTTGGTTCCAACCGCCGTGTCTTTGTGAGACGCTGAGTAGGTGAACGGATGATCTCCGCATGTTTGGATCCCACCGTGGAACATGGAGGAGGTGGTGTGGGGGTGCTTTGCTGGTGACACTGTCAGTGATTTATTTAGAATTCAAGGCACACTTAACCAGCATGGCTACCACAGCATTCTGCAGCGATACGCCATCCCATCTGGT
This sequence comes from Coregonus lavaretus, assembly GCF_964263955.1. Taxonomy (NCBI): domain Eukaryota; kingdom Metazoa; phylum Chordata; class Actinopteri; order Salmoniformes; family Salmonidae; genus Coregonus; species Coregonus lavaretus. Next base: position 30,142,476 of record NC_140005.1, on the reverse strand, counting down.
TGGCGCTTTGTGGGACTATCATTTGTTTTTCAACAGAACAATGACCCAAAACACACCTCCAGGCTGTGTAAGGGCTGTTTGACCAAGAAGGAGAGTGATGGAGTCCTGCATCAGATGACCTGGCCTCCACAATCACCCGACCTCAACCCAATTGAGATGGTTTGGGATGAGTTGGACCACAGAGTGAAGGAAAAGCAGCCAACAAGTGCTCAGCATATGTGGGAACTCCTTCAAGACAGTTGGAAAAGCATTCCTGGTGAAGCTGGTTGAGAGAATGCCAAGAGTGTGCAAAGCTGTCATCAAGGCAAAGGGTGGCTATTTGAAGAATCTCAAATATAAAATATATTTGGATTTGTTTAACACTTTTTTGGTTACTACATGATTCCATATGTGTTATTTCATAGTTTTGATGTCTTCACTATTATTCTACAATGTAGAAAATAGTAACAAATAAAGAAAAACCCTTGAATGAGTAGGTGTCCTAAAACTTTCGACCAGTAGTGTATATATTTGTTTATCTCAAAATGTTGCTCTATCGCAAGATATTTGATATGGCTTTGGGATATGGCACACGAGAAATGTGCATCAGCCATTGCAAGTGCATGGGACTCCATTGAGTAGTAGGCTACCACAACAACGTTGTTTTTAATACATGGCTACCAGCAGTGGGTATTATGTTTAGAGTTAGAGGTCTAGCTAAAAGACAGGGTTAAGCTATGGGCCCACTGTGCCACCATCATGAAACATTGGACACATTGCCCTAAGACGAGTTACTTCTGCACTGTTTACCACACTTGCCAAATATCAGATCTCAAAATCAAACTGATCATGCGTTAAAATATGCTTTTGATGTATTTTGTACCATTTTCAATTATGTGTACTACTTTAAAAAGTATTCTTCTACAGCACCGCTGGACTGATCGGCACCAAATTTGATATATAGTATCTATAGATGCACATCTTCAAACTCAATATTTTTCAAGACTCTCGCTCAAACATTATGCTCGCTATTAGCCAATGATCTTGCATGAATGATTGTTCCTGTCCAACAGCACCACCATGCGGCTAAACTGAACCATACTTAACAGGTTAACTATAGTCATATCCCTGAGTATGTGTGCCAAATTTCATCACTCGGAGTCAAACCGATCAACAGTATAAACATGTGCCCATTATAGCGCTACTGTGTGGTCGAGCTGAATGTGCTTAGATATCTTGAGTCTTGACAGTGTTTGTTACAATGCAAATATCTGTGTCGGAGTTAAATGCATTTGTGCCAGACCACGCCCACATTATTGTTTATTGGTCAGTAGCGGCCATGTTGTTTGAGATGCTATCCTGGGAAAACCTAATTTGTGAGCGCTTGCTCCATAGATGCCATGTTTTGTGCCAGAGAAGTAGTGTTTTAAGTAAGTGTTTTTCACAAAAATCTAAATGGTGGAAAAGCCATCATGGCGGACATCATGGGTCCTTGAGGCACATTTGTTCCTTGTGAGGAGAGGGACCTATATACCGAATTTCAGGACTCTAGCTCAAACGGGGTGAGGGCTGTGAGATTTAAAAGTGTGCATATTCAATCGCTTGTTATAGCGCGACCATGTGGCCATTTGGCATGGCATTGCATTGCATGATAGGATGTGGCCCTTGCTCCTTTACCATCATGCAAAGTTGCAACCTCCTAGGCTTTACCATCTCACGGAAATTTGCATTTTTTTCACAAATCGGCAGAAGAAGGGAAAATTATAATCAACGGCAACAAATACAATAGGGTTTCACCAGCTTTGCTGCTGAACCCTTACAAATTCTGGTGCCCTATTTTAACAGTAAAATATAACGATAACCTAATTATCAGCCCAACATTCATGACAATGCATTATTCCTGCATAGACATGTTAGATGAAACAACTTATTTCTTGAATACCATCTCATGATCTCAGACAGTAGTCTAGTACACCTTTTTAATGAAGCACTTTGAATGACTTTATAAGATGATGGTCCTCTGTAGCTCAATTGGTAGAGCATGGCGCTTGTAACGCCAGGGTAGTGGGTTCGATCCCCGGGACCACCCATACGTAAAAATTTATGCACACTTGACTGTAAGTAGCTTTGGATAAAAGCGTCTGCTAAATGGCTTATTATTATGATTATTATTATTATTATTATTCCTTATTTCTTCTATTGTGTTACGGCGCCAAAATCATGGGCTGGTGCTACCAGGGGAAAATGTTTGTCTGGAGCCCTGGGTGTGATGATGTCATGAATCCTGTTTCGGAATGTGACCAAAGTATGTGTGGGTGTGTCTGTGTACTCTCTGTCTATGCTGGTTAATGGATGTTGGTGTCTCCATGTGTCTGTTTGTCTGCTTTGGACATGTGTATTGTTTATGTTAACTCACATTGCCATATATATGTGTGTGTTTCTCTCAGGGGGTTGCCTGCCCCAGAGGCTGAGATGTTGTACATGCAGGAGGTGGAGAAGATGGAGGGCTATGGCCAGGAGAGTACCCCAGCCAAGGTGAACACAGCTACACCAACCTACAGTACCTGCTCCACCAAAGCCTTACTGCACACTGCACTACTACATTGCTATCCAGTCCTATTGACTTTCTGTCAATACCTCTATTTGTCAATATTATGTATGTGTGAAGGCATTAATTAAGGGACAGATGGTTTTTCAGTTCAAAATGCAGCAGATGCAGGTGCTGATCTCCCAGAATATATTCATAGAAGGATAAATGTAGGCTGCCCATCACACACAGAACAAAAAAACAAATTAGCTATAGTTCTTCCTTTTAATCCTGTTCTCTCTTCCCATCCCCACAGGACAGCCAAGGCACTGATATCCTCCTTGGGGCCTGTCTGGACGGCATCTTTGTCAAGCACAAAAACGGCAGGCCACCCCTCGTATTCAAGTAAGACTGGAAATAATGTATTTTTATTTTTTGAATATAAATTTTTTACAGTAATAACCCAGGCCTGCAATATGTTCTGCTTCTAAATATGAGCTGTCTGAATAAAAGCCTGTCTGCTATTTGTGTACCTGAAACAGTAATTGTGTTAGATCCAATGACTCAGCATATTGAGTCTGGTTCAGTCCACAGCTAGCTACTATTCTAAGATGGCATGGTCGTCTGTCTATTTTGGATCTGATGGGATGTTTATATAGTTGCGGACAGTAGTTTTTCCTGACCATGTGACCTGGCAAGGAGAAACTCTAGGCCTCAGATCAGGTCTCCTTCAATTTACTAAATTGTGTAGAATATCACTGTCTAAATGCTACTAAGAGTGTTGAATGTAGACACTTCTCTAACTATTGACTCAGATATGGTTTCTGTTAACGTCACTCGCCTCCCACAGCAGGCTGCAGAAATTGAGGTTTTGTGACCACTGACACTGCCTCTGCCTCATGCTCTCGCCCCCCTATGTTTTAATGTTCTGTGTAGGTGGAATGAAATTAACAACATGACTCACAATAAGTCCTTCTTTGCCCTGGAGCTGACCAACAAAGAGGAGAGCGTGCAGTTCCAGACCGTGAGTCTCAAACCACCATCACCACACACCGCAATTATCCTCTTCCCATTATACACATTGTCCCACACATACACTGGAGTACTATGCTCACACAGTGCATGCTGTGTGAATGTGTATTGACCTTTCTAGATAAACGTGTTCTTGTGTATGTGTGCTGTATGGCGGTAACTAAGCCACATGCGTATAGGGTCAACAACCGCTGGCTAAAGCCCCATGCAGTTGTATTTGGGTTGGTGAATGAGTAGAACACCACCACCACCAGTCCAGTGTATTGAATGTCTAACGCTGTGAATGTTTTCTTTGCCTTCTACAGGAAGACTTGGAAACCTCCAAATATGTGTGCCGGATGTGTCTGGCCAGGCACAAGTTTTATAAGATTAACAAGAGCAGCCTGTAAGTGTCTCTCTTAACGATTCTAGCCCTGTTCCTGTGTGCGTCTGCTCTCCTCACTGCTGTCCCCTCTTCTCCTCTCTCCAGAGAGGAGTCTGACCCCCCTTCGCCTTCTGAGGGCTCCCAGAAGTCCATTCTCACTCTTTCCTTTCCTCGCTTTCCTTTTCTGCCTTCTAACAAGGGGTGAGCAACGCTGTCCGCAGCCACCCGCCTACAGTACAGGTCTCCTCAGAGAGCCAACACCCTCCCCTAAAACCAACCAGAGCCCTACAAAACACCCTAGCTACATTTAAATGACACCAATCCCCTCGTCACCACCTTTTTATGTTTTGGGTGTTTGGGCGAAGAAAGATGATGTATACAAAAAAAATCTTACTAAAAGGAGTTCTCTCCTGGATATTGCTCTCATCTTTCACTGCGATAAAGGGATATTTAATTTAACAGAGAAGAGCCTCCCTAAAACCACTTCCCTGAGTCCCTTTCAACTTGAAAGAAAGCCTTTTTGTTTTTACTACCTGTTTGTTTCGTTTTTATGTTCCTGTTCTCAGCCAAACCCAGCCTACCGCTGTGAACCCAGTGAGACGGCGATCCTCCACCAGGATGTCTCTGGTACGCTGCCAGTGAACACACACACACACAAAAAAAACACGATTTCTGTCTCAAACACACACAGTTTCCCTCTAAGCTATGGCCTGTGGAATGCAGCACATGACAAACGTCACAGACCCTGGCCAGTGCTTCAGCACACTATTACATTTGTGTGGACAGTGCCTTGCAAAAGTATTCATCCCCCTTGGCGTTTTTTCCTATTTTGTTGCGTTACAACCTGTAATTTAAATGGATTTTATTTGGATTTCATGTACTGGACATACACAAAATAGTCCAAATTGGTGAAGTGAAAGGAAAAAAATGACTTGTTTCAAAAAAATAAATAACGGAAAAGTGGTGCGTGCATATGTATTCACTATGAAGCCCCTAAATAAGATCTGGTTCAACCAATTACCTTCAGAAGTCACATAATTAGTTAAATAAAGTCCACCTGTGTGCAATCTAAGTGTCACATGATCTGTCACATGATCTCAGTATTTATACACCTGTTCTGAAAGGCCCCAGAGTCTGCAACACCACTAAGCAAGGGGCACCACCAAGCAAGCGGCACCATGAAGACCAAGGAGCTCTCCAAACAGGTCAGGGACAAAGTTGTGGAGAAGTACAGATCAGGGTTGGGTTATAAAAAAATATCCGAAACTTTGAACATCCCACGGAGCACCATTAAATCCATTATTAAAAAATTGAAAGAATATGGCACCACAACAAACCTGCCAAGAGTGGGCCGCCCACCAAAACTCAAGGACCAGGCAAGGAGGGCATTAATCAGAGAGGCAACAAAGAGACCAAAGATAACCCTGAAGGAGCTGCAAAGCTCCACAGCGGAGATTGGAGTATCTGTCCATAGGACCACTTTAAGCCATACACTCCACAGAGCTGGGCTTTATGAAAGAGTGGCCAGAAAAAAGCCATTGCTTAAAGAAAAAAATAAGGAAACACGTTTGGTGTTCGCCAAAAGGCATGTGGGAGACTCCCCAAACATATGGAAGAAGGTACTCTGGTCAGATGAGACTAAAATTGAGCTTTTTGGCCATCAAGAAAACCCAACACCTCTCATCACCCGAGAACACCATCCCCACAGTGAAGCAGGTGGTGGCAGCATCATGCTGTGGGATGTTTTTCATCGGCAGGGACTGGGAAACTGGTCAGAATTGAAGGAATGATGGATGGCGCTAAATACAGGGAAATTCTTGAGGGAAACCTGTTTCAGTCTTCCAGAGATTTGAGACTGGGACGGAGGTTCACCTTCCAGCAGGACAATGACCCTAAGCATTCTCCTAAAGCAACACTCGAGTGGTTTAAGGGGAGACATTTAAATGTCTTGGAATGGCCTAGTCAAAGCCCAGACCTCATTCCAATTGAGAATCTGTGGTATGACTTAAAGATTGCTGTACACCAGCGGAACCAATCCAACTTGAAGGAGCTGGAGCAGTTTTGCGTTGAAGAATGGGCAAAAATCCCAGTGGCTAGATGTGCCAAGCTTATAGAGACATACCCCAAGAGACTTGCAGCTGTAATTGCTGCAAAAATGTGGCTCTCCAAAGTATTGACTTTGGGGGGGTGAATAGTTATGCAAGCTCAAGTTCAGTTTTTTTGTCTTATTTCTTGTTTGTTTCACAATAACAAATCATTTGCATCTTCAAATTGGTATGCATGTTGTGTGAATCAAATTATACAAACCCCCAAAAATCAATTTTAATTCCAGGGTGTAAGGCAACAAAATAGGAAAAATGCCAAGGGGGTGAATACTTTCGCAAGCCACTGTAATTCCATGCTGTTGGGCTGCGTGAAGATCATGTGTGCCTTAACTAAATCGTGTTGTTGGTTGATCTCTCTCTGTGCAGCCAAAGTCCCCGCCCTACATGTTGCCCCCGCCACAGATGCACTACAATGGCCACTTCACTGAGCCTTACACATCTTCACAAGGTACTTATAAAGTTAGGCCTGACCTTACCATGATCACTGGTGTTTCATCTCTATTTTTAACCACCATCATGCACCATGTATCTATCTGAGCCCTGTTAATGAACAAAGAGATGAAGGTGAATGTCCGCTCACTGTTTAATCATGCTTAGTCATGCAACAATGCTTAGATTAAAGGGTTATTTTAATGGGTATGTCCTTCCTATGACTGTAGTTCTAACAAGACCTTTGTCTTATCTTTGTTCTATCTCTCAGACAACCTGTACATGAACAGTCAGAATGGCTACTACTACCACTCCCAGACCAGCCTGGACCGCTCACCACTCGAGTACGGCAACAGCGGCGGTGGGAACGGGCGGCTGCGTAACGGCAGCGTGTACAGTGCCCACAGCACCAGCTCCCTCACCAACCCCCAGCACTACATGCAGCCCTCGCCCATGTCCTCCAACCCCTCCATCACAGGAAGTGACATCACCCGGCCCGACTATGTGCCCTCGCACCGCCACAGTGCCCTCATCCCCCCCTCCTACCGCGCCACCCCGGACTACGAGACGGTCATGAGGCAGAAGAACCGGGGAGGTGGAGGGGGGATGGTGCATGCCTACGAGCACCGCCAGAGCCACTCCATGAGGAACCTGAACATTGGGAACTCGTACGCCTACAGCAGGCCGGACCCCCTGGTCTACAGCCAGCCAGAGATCAGAGGAGAGCATGGTGGAGGAGGAGCGCACCACCACTACCCCTTCCATCTCAACTCTAGCTTCCACAGCCCCTCCCCGTACCCCTACCCCACGGAGAGGAGGCCGGTGGTGGGGGCGGTCAGTGTGCCCGAGCTGACAAACGTCCAGCTGCAGCAGGCGCAGGAGTACCCTGCGGCCAATATCATGAGGACCCAAGTGTACCGCCCTCCACCCCCCTACCCATACGGGGCCCACCCACGTCCCGCCAACAGCACGCCAGACCTTTCTCGCCACCTGTACGTGAGCAGCAGCAACCCGGACCTGATCATCACACGGCGCGTGCACCACTCAGTCCAGACCTTCCAGGAGGACAGTTTGCCTGTAGCCCACTCCCTGCAGGAGGTATCCGAGCCCCTGTTCCTGGCTGGACCCCCACAACACCAACCTCACCAGCACAACGCACACAAACGCAACTCCATCGAGATTGCAGGCCTGGCCTACAGCCTGGAGGGTATGAGGGTCAAGGAAAGGACTGTATCTGCCTCAGCCACAGACGCCCCGCATGGTCCCTCCTCAGGCTCCCAGCTCAACGTGTTCCTGGAGCGGACCAAGTCAGAGGACGGGGGGGAGGGGAAGGAGGACGTTCGCTACGGCCACAAGAAGTCCCTGTCAGACGCCACCATGCTGGTGCACAGCAGCGAGGAAGAGGAGTTTGAGGACGAGAGCGGACGCCACACCCCCCAATCCGACGATGCACTATTGTCCGGGCCTGACTCGCAGCAGCTTCTAACCAATCTGGGCCAGATTCCCCTGGAGCCCCCGCCCGCATATCCCATTGGCTCCTCCCTTGACCCTGCCTTGTCTGACCTTCAAGCCTATCAGGTGCACCCACTGATCCAGGAGGCGGAGTCGCTGTACCTGTTTGAGGGTGGGCAGACTGGCAGGATTGTGCCCTCGATGTCGGACAGTGACATCAGTGGGCAGAACAAACAGAAGGCCAAGAAGGATTTCATCAAGAAGAGGCCTGTGTCAGACGTTCCTGCTGGGAAGAAACCCATTGATGGCCTGCCTCCTGCCGTGAGTCTTACAACCTCTCCTCCGCCATAGTAGCCTATGTCCCACCATAGTAGCCCCAGTCTCCACTGCCTTACTCGCTGCCCAAACATGTCTGTGTTTTTAGCATCATTTTAAAAAAAGTACATTTGACTACTAAGTTTGACTAGAGGTGTCAGTGTCTCTTTCATTGTTCAAGGAACAGCTGTTGCCCAATCTTAATGTCTTGGAGATTATTTTTAATTTCTCTGTCAGTTAAGATAAGCTTTTCCTCTTAGCTAAGATGTCTGACATTTGAATGAATATATCATTCACATCACGAAGTGTCACACAACACAATAGTGGAATATCCCGAAGGCCAGAAGTGGCCAATGTTCATTTCAACCAATAACAAACTCTATATGTTGGTCAGGTGACTAAACCTGTGACATCACAATCACTCCTAAACTCACTGACCCACCAATGCAGGGGTATTCTGGGTAGTTTCATGGTAGTTGGGAGACCAATTCACAATGACACCTTGTCCACCTGTAGCTGAAAGGAATGTTGCAAGGCGACCTCAGTAGCTAGTTCGGCGGCATTCCATAGGAAAACACGTCACCCAACCAGGCTGTGCCGTAACTGTCCCTCCCCGAACTTCCTCAGACATTCCATCAACTTCAGCCACACTCACACTTTTTCTCTCCCTTCTACCTCTCTCTCTGTCCTCCGTCACAACAGGGCATGAAGAAGCGGGCTGAGCTGAAGAAGATGGGTCCTTTGAAGGTGGCGGCCCTCAATGGCCTGACCCTGTCTAGGCTGCCCCTGCACGAGGGGGGCAAGGACGAACCTGAGAAGGCCTCCAACGACGAGAGGGTAGGAACTTGCAGTGGGCAATGTTGTAGACTGGTGTTGTCCCTTTAAAGGCGCCCACCAGAGGACAATTTCGGCGTAATTCCGTGGGGGGGGGGGGAACATTGTGGTGATTTCCACGTTGAGTGGAGAAACATCAACAGATAGGGAGCTGACAGCTGTCAGTGTAGCTAGCTAGTATGCTAACCTTATTTAGCTAGCTAATGTTATTTGTTGTTGCCATTTATTTTTTGCTATACCATATTCAAAAGATTAGCCAGCTGGCTAGGCTGGTTCTGGAGCTGGATTTGTCATAAGCATTTAGGGAAAACTTAGCTACAGATGGAAACCAATATTTTTGACTTTGCCATCTATTGTTATCTTCAATAAGAGCCATGCATTTTTCTACATTGTAATGGACACGGTGCAACCTTTGGTAGGTAGGCTGCTGGCAGGCTTCGGCTGCGGTACTGCAAAGCCAAGTCAGCCCGTGCTCATGGTGCTCACAGAAGTGGAATGATAGGCTACAACAGTGGTCACCAACCGGTCGATCTCCAAGGCATTCCTAGTCAATCGGCAAACATCTCTGTAAAAAACTGAACCATTAGCTTTGCGTTCTTGTTTTTATTTATTTGTCTTGCGCTGTTGGCGGTAGGTGCACCCGATTCAGCTGCCCTGCGCGCCGTGTAGGCGAAGTCTTCCCATTTCATGTGTCTGAAGGTACAAACTCTGCCTTCCCGGCGGGCCTGGAGAGCAAATCAAGTGTACTATACGTCTACCGCTGGCCAATCGGATGGCTCAGATTACAGTGTCTGCAGTAGCATAGCAGGCGTAAAAGAAAGCTAAAGCATAGTTGACTAGAGAGAAACTGACAACGAATACAGCAAAGAGCTGCTGTTTTTATGAGTGAGTTCACATTTAAGTTCTTCTCAGCACTGTCAACACTTTTTATTCAACAGTTTTATAAGCCATAAAATGTGTGTTCCTCCTTCTACCACTGGCGCTACAACCAGCACTGCAGCTGTAATGAATGAGTAGTAAAGTGGATCGATAGACTTCCATTATTATAAGCGGCTTATGTATTTTTTTATATCTAGAAATATTTAACGTTCTCTGTTCATAGGAGTAAAACATGAATTTGTGCATGAGGCAGAAATAATGCGGTGCGACTCGTTTCACTATCAGCTGGAAGACGGTGTCCCTTTTTGGTCAGTGTCAGTGGAGGAAAGGGAGAGCGGAGGGATGTTGAGAGGTGGACCCCCAGTCTGCTGCTCTCTCCCTCCACTGAGACTGACCATCAGATGCAGGCACCATCAGACCAGTACAATAAAAAGCTAATTATTTAAATTTTTGCTCACTCAGCTGTGCCTCAAGTAATACAAAAACTGATATATTACCAGTGTGATCATATAGCCTACCTCCAATTTTTTGAAATATAATTGTTTTAAATGGTCTGAACAACAGTGCATTGGCAGGGCAATTCAAGCATAGCCAATATGCAGTGATAATGTATTGGGCCTATAGCCTACTGCACAAACCACATTGCTACAGTACTGTTTTAATAGGTTAATGTTGCATAGGCTTACGTTTTTTAAGTCATGTTAAAAATAAATCTTCTGAGCGGTAGATCTCGGCTTACATTTTGACACACAAAGTGATCTTGACTCAGAAAAGGTTGGTGACCACTGGGCTACAATGACTTTGCTCATGATGCACATTGCAAATTATATGTAACACCCTGAGCGCATCAGACAAATATAACATCAGTACAACAAAATAGATAAGTTCCTTGAATTTTCTTTTGCGGGTGCCTTTTCATTAAAGGATAGACACTTGTGGTTTAGCTGCACCAATTTAAAGCAGTGAAGCGTGTAGTGAAGCAAGACTTTAGTGGTCAAAGCCATTCAGCTTGGGGCGACGGGGGGAACAGGGTTGCAAAATGCAATCATATCAAGCAATTATCATACCATTTATAAAATAGTAATGTGTACAAAACATTAGGAACACCTTCCTCATATTGCGTTGCACCCCCTTTTGCCCTCAGAACAGCCTTAATTTGTCTGGGCATGGAATCAACAAGGTGTCAAAAGCATTGCAGTTCTTGACACCTACTACCATACCCCGTTCAAAGGCACTTAAATATTTTGTCTTGCCCATTAACACGCTGAATAGCACACATACACAATCCATATCTTAATTGTTTCAAGGCTTTAAAATCCTTCTTTAACCATACTCCTCCCCTTCATCTACACTGATTTGAAGTGCATTTAACAGGTGACATCAATAAGGGATCATAGCTTTCACCTGGTCAGTCTGTCATGAAAAAGCTGGTGTTCCTAATGTTTTGTACACTGTGTCTATATATATTGTTAATACAGACTAGCTCAGAAATAAGTGAAAATGACACATTTTCACCCCCTATTTTGCTCCATGGCTCAGGCGGCCAAGTGTAGGCTAAGGTGAAAAGCTGTTTGGCTCAGTCGCGACTCTGAACTTTGTAGGTGTTTCTGATTAATAAACAATGCCATGCTTATGGGTGGTAACGTTCAAATAAAACCCAGCCCTGAAAAGAAACAGACATGGCTCCTCACTGCTCCACATTTGCATAGTTTAGTTAGGATGTGTAAGGGGTTTTGATTACCAGATTATCAAGCAGGCAGAGTAAATGTTGTCTAAAATAATTGCTGTTGGGTGTTTTCTAACATCTATTGTACATCCAGGTCACCTGTATTCAAAGGGGTGTGTTTTACATCATGCATTATATAAGACTTTGTTTATGGAGATCCAAAGAGTACAGTAGTTTAAACAGAACAAAGGTGTTGAATGATACTGGTGACGTACAGTGGGGAGAACAAGTATTTGATACACTGCCGATTTTGCAGGTTTTCCTACTTACAAAGCATGTAGAGGTCTGTAATTTTTATCATAGGTACACTTCAACTGTGAGAGACGGAATCTAAAACAAAAATCCAGAAAATCACATTGTATGATTTGTAAGTTATTAATTTGCATTTTATTGCATGACATAAGTATTTGATACATCAGAAAAGCAGAACTTAATATTTGGTACAGAAACCTTTGTTTGCAATTACAGAGATCATACGTTTCCTGTAGGTCTTGACCAGGTTTGCACACACTGCAGCAGGGATTTTGGCCCACTCCATACAGACCTTCTCCAGATCCTTCAGGTTTCGGGGCTGTCGCTGGGCAAAACGGACTTTCAGCTCCCTCCAAAGATTTTCTATTGGGTTCAGGTCTGGAGACTGGCTAGGCCACTATAGGACCATGAGATGCTTCTTACGGAGCCACTCCTTAGTTGCCCTGGCTGTGTGTTTCGGGTCGTTGTCATGCTGGAAGACCCAGCCACGACCCATCTTCAATGCTCTTACTGAGGGAAGGAGGTTGTTGGCCGAGATCTCGCGATACATGGCCCCATCCATCCTCCCCTCAATACAGTGCAGTCGTCCTGTCTCCTTTGCAGAAAAGCATCCCCAAAGAATGATGTTTCCAGCTCCATGCTTCACGGTTGGGATGGTGTTCTTGGGGTTGTACTCATCCTTCTTCTTCCGCCAAACACGGCGAGTGGAGTTTAGACCAAAAAGCTCTATTTTTGTCTCATCAGACCACATGACCTTCTCCCATTCCTCCTCTGGATCATCCAGATGGTCATTGGCAAACTTCAGACGGGCCTGGACATGCGCTGGCTTGAGCAGGGGGACCTTGCGTGCGCTGCAGGATTTTAATCCATGACGGCGTAGTGTGTTACTAATGGTTTTCTTTGAGACTGTGGTCCCAGCTCTCTTCAGGTCATTGACCAGGTCCTGCCGTGTAGTTCTGGGCTGATCCCTCACCTTCCTAATGATCATTGATGCCCCACGAGGTGAGATCTTGCATGGAGCCCCAGACCGGGGGTGATTGACCGTCATCTTGAACTTCTTCCATTTTCTAATTATTGCGCCAACAGTTGTTGCCTTCTCACCAAGCTGTTTGCCGATTGTCCTGTAGCCCATCCCAGCCTTGTGCAGGTCTACAATTTTATCCCTGATGTCCTTACACAGCTCTCTGGTCTTGGCCATTGTGGAGAGGTTGGCGTCTGTTTGATTGAGTGTGTGGACAGGTGTCTTTTATACAGGTAACGAGTTCAAACAGGTGCAGTTAATACAGGTAATGAGTGGAGAACAGGAGGGCTTCTTAAAGAAGAACTAACAGGTCTGTGAGAGCTGGAATTCTTACTGGTTGGTAGGTGATCAAATACTTATGTCATGCAATAAAATGCAAATTAATTACTTAAAAATCATACAATGTGATTTTCTGGATTTTTGTTTTAGATTCCGTCTCTCACAGTTGAAGTGTACCTATGATAAAAATTACATACATCTACATGCTTTGTAAGTAGGAAAACCTGCAAAATCGGCAGTGTATCAAATACTGTAAATGCGTAGGAGAGCAGGTCTACCAGGTAAATCTTGATCTTGTCCTACTTTATCTGTTTTAGTAGAAACTCTTGCATGTGTTAGTGTATCAGTGGCTATCTAAAAGAAGATGTACTGTAGGGCTTTTTAAGTCTCAATCATATTTGACCAATGGCTGATATGTGTTTCTCATGCACAACAGATACTGCTACTACATGTTTCTAACATCAGGAAAATGTACTTCTTGCATACTTACAAAACTGTAGCTTTTCAACTCCATACCCGTTTCATATCTAGAAGCTGATCAATCCAGTGTGTCTTATTCTGTCTTTCAGTGTAAGGTACTTGAGCAGCTTATGGAGCAGGGCATGGTGTTCACGGAGTACGAGCAGGTGGCCAAGCGGCGTCCGGCAGGCGACTGCAGCATCGCCCAGCTGCCGGAGAGCGGCGAGAGGAACCGCTTCCAGGATGTGCTGCCCTACGACGACACGCGTGTGGAGCTGGTGCCCACCAAGGAGAACAACACAGGCTACATCAACGCCTCGCACATCAGGGTAATGTTAGACACAGACTAAATACACCATACGCTTAAATATATTCTCTACAATGTTTATTTCAAACAGAATTTTGACCTTAATCACAACATAATGTAATATAAACTGAACCAAACTACATTTAATGTGTCTCATAAAAACAAGTGTGAATGTCATGAGACTGAACAAGACATTCATATTAATGTGCATGCAAATGTATGACTGAACGCACAAACATAAGCCATTTAAATCAAGAGCAACTTGGTTGAAAAGCAAAAATAGCTTTTTAATGTTGTCAATATTTTCCATATAGAGTACATTACCCAGTCATATTAATGAACTTAGGCTAAAGTAGAATGTGTGGAAAACATCCCACATAGGTCAATATGGAAGTAGAGGTGTAAGGCCTACGTTTGGTTTGGTGCCGTAGCCCTTCAGGCTCTGGGGTAATTATCTTCTTATCATCCGTTCTTGTACCAGGTGTAGGTGGCGTTGGTAATGTCAGTCAGAGTGCAGGTGGTGCTACAGGTCAGTGTCACTATCTGATCCTTGTTCACTTTGGCAGGAGCTCCGTTCCCCAGCAGAACTGAATGAAAACCGCTCTGACACAGAAAACATATTGCAGCCACTTCAGGAGAGTGGAGATCTCTGTGGCATTTTATAGCAGAGGAGTAACTGTCTGTGGAGTGGGGCCTGATCTAGAGGTTGTCTGTTCTTGTACCAGGTGTAGGTGGCGTTGGTAATGTCAGTCAGAGTGCAGGTGCTGCTACATGTCAGTGTCACCTTCCCTCCCTCTGTGGCAGGAGTCACCTTCACCTGCAGGTCTGTGACGGACACACTGACTCCAGGGGCACCTGAATATTTCTCTCTTGGTTGATCTGTTATTAGTCTGAACTCATGAGCGTCGCTTTCTCTCAGCTCTGTGATTATCAGGATGCAGTCACTCTTGTTATCCCTACAGTTCTCCACGCGACCTGCATATGCTGGGTCCTTGCTCAGATCTACAGGATTGCTCAAACGCTCCAATCCATTAAACCAGAATACTCTGGTGACCTTAAGACCACTGGGACATGTGTAAGTGCAAGACCGGTCCACTGTTGAGTCCTTCAAGGCACATATGCATGGGTGTCACACTCCAGTCGCTCTGACCTTGTATATCACTGCAACACACACAGATTATAACAACATTGAATGTAGTATTGTAAGACCTATTGGCTCATACTGACAGTAGGATTTTTTGTCCACACATTTTAGTAGTTGCTGAGTGTGAATGACAACCAAAGATAAGCGTCACTCAGTGAGGTGTGAAAGATGACTACTAAAATGACCAAGAAGTTTAACAGACGATGTCACTGAATACACCAGACCAGAAGAAGCTTCGGAGTAATCTTATCTTTATTTTATACAGTTTTATTAATGTCTGTAGAATAGGTTGAATAACAACAAGTTACTTGTTGTTATTCAATAAGGGCTACTGCAAAGCTAAGAATGAGACAACAGGCTACCTGCAAGAGATGAGAAAGATCACCAACATACTTCCGTGCTGTTCTCAAGGCCATGTTGCATCTCTCACCCTGCAGTTTTAGAAACAGTTGGACAACAAAAACGGAATATCACTTCTATTCATTACTTTATTTCATGCTGACTTATGAGTCCAACCAAAGGATATAGCCCCTTAATCAAGTGTTTTCAACAATGCATTATACCATTGGAACTTCATTTGAAAAGGACCTTGTAACCAAAACATTGATATTTAAAGAAAAGTATATTTTATCCCTTTGCCCTAGTTTTTCTACTCTGTTACAGCAACACAAAACACCATGTAGAAGAGCATTACATTGAATAGCATTACTGCACCCAGTAATTTAAGTCCATATTTTCAGCTATTATCAAGTATACTTAGTGAGAATGTAAGGTCTTTTCAGGGTCTTGTATGTTAACTTACTGACGGTGCATGGGAACAGAAAGGAGGTTATGTGGTGTAGGGTTGACGCATCAGGGGCCAAAAATATACTGAACATGCAACAATTTCAAAGAGTTTACTGAGTTACAGTTCATATAAGGAAATCAGTCAATTTAAATAAATTCATGAGGCCCTAATCTATGGATTTTACATGACTGGGCAGGGGTGCAGCCATGGGTGGGCCTGGGAGGGCATATGCCCACCCACTTGGCAGCCAGACCCACCCACTGGGGAGCCAGGCCCAGCCAATCAGAATTAGTTTTTCCACACAAAAGGGCTTCATTACAGACAGAAATACTCCTCAGCACAGTAATAATTGCTGGATATTAATTCACTACCTCCAACTGTTGACTGTCATGTCCTAAAAAAACAACTCTTGTGTTATTTTCAGCTTCCTAGAAATGCTCTTCATTCCAGATGACTGTTGATGGCTCTGGCATCTGTGCAGTCATTGTCTCCTTGATAATCATTCCTTCCCCAGGGCTGGGTAGGGTAATGATCGGCATGCCATGCATACATACCTGCTGTGGCTTTAGATGGAGAACACAGATAGTGCCTTTATTACTTAATGAGGTCAATAACCGTATCTCTCCTCTGGCTTTTCCTAGATTACGGTGGGCGGAGACGAGTGGAGCTACATCGCCTCCCAGGGCCCTCTTTCCAACACCTGTCTGGACTTCTGGCAAATGGTGTGGGAGCAGGGTGTGGCCATCATTGCCATGGTTACAGCTGAAGAGGTGTGTGTGTGTTTATTAAACTGATCTTTATTATGTCAGTAGTGTAAGTTGACATTTTTATTGAATGTCCTCAGATCTAGACGTACACAATGACTTGTTAGTATTAACATGACCCTTTGATTACCAATCTGTAGCAGGTTTCTCAGCTCTATCCCTCTGGCTAACCTTTAACCTTTGTCATCCAACCCCCTTTGCAGGAGGGTGGCAGGGAGAAGAGTTTCCGCTACTGGCCACGGCTGGGCTCTCGCCACAACACGGTGACATACGGACGCTTTAAGATCACCACGCGCTTCAGGACGGACTCAGGCTGCTATGCCACCACAGGCCTGAAGATCAAACACCTGCTGACGGGCCAGGAGCGCACCGTATGGCACCTGCAGTACACAGACTGGCCTGACCACGGCTGCCCCGAGGACTTCAAGGGCTTCCTCTGTGAGTGGATCGGTTGAAATTTAGATGTAACGTGTAATCAAACCAGGAAGGCCCTTTAAGATTGTAAATCTCTATTCCAAGGGAGAGGTCAAGAAGGCAGTTCCAGTCTAATTTAAAGGGGTGATAACTTGGCATTTTGTGTTGTAAAATCCTCTTTTCATTAAGAGTTTGGTTAATATGTAAAATCCTCTTTTCATTAAGAGTTTGGTTAATATAGGTTGAGAGCTTTTGTGAAAGAGCACAGTTAGAAAGATATGGCATATAGAAGCAAACCGGATGGACATCATGAAAATGATCGGAGAGGTTGAGGGTAGAGAAAGTTCAGGAGTAAAAACAAACAAAATATAATTATTGTAAAATTGACTTGTGTCCAAAAAATTTATATAGTATGTATAAGCTGGAAGTAGAGGCCTAAGCATTGTTGTTCACTAGTATACTCCAATTAGGGAAGGGGTGGTGGGGTTGGAAAGTAATAAAGGGAAATATATATTTTTTAAAGGATATGTGTGTGTGTGTGTGTGTGTGTGTGTGTGTATGTATATATATAAAATCCTTTTTTTAAATATATATTTTCTTAAATCAGCATCTCTACATGTATGACAGCCATTCCATTCCAGTGTCTGTTGAATTCCAACACAGGCACACCTCATTCTACTGAATTAGGAACTGATTAGGTGATCACCTGAACCAAATCTTATTTAATGAGGAAAAGTATAAACACCAGTGCTGTGGTCATCACTATCCTCTTGCAATAGGACCAGCTGGATGGCAAAAACTGTGCTAAAAGTACTTCAAAAGTAATATTAATCAAAAAATAACTATTGACCATGCCAAAAGAGTTGAAAAGGAAAGTTTTGAGTGAGGAAAAGAAGGGTTCAATTCTGGCTTTACTGGCAGAGGGATACATTGAGCGTCAGGTTGCTTCCATCCTTAAAACTTAAAAGACGGCGGTTCATAAGAACAAGGACAAGCAGCAGACATTGGGGACAACAAAGCTACAGACCGGCAGAGGGCGAAAATGACTCTCTACTGACCGGGATGACCGCCAACTCATTCGAATGTCACTCAACAACCGTAGGATGACATCAAGTGACCTACAAAAAGAATGGCAAACGGCAGCTGGGTTGAAGTGCACGGGGTTGAAGTGCACGGCGGGGACGGTTCGAAACAGGCTCCTAGGGGCAGGGCTGAAGTCGTGCAAAGCTAGAAAAAAGCCCTTCATCAATGAGAAGCAAAGAAGAGCCAGGCTGAGGTTTGCAAAAGACCATAAGGATTGGACCGTAGAGGACTGGAGTAAGGTCTTCTCTGATGAGTCCAATTTTCAGCTTTGCCCAACACCTGGTCGTCTAATGGTTAGACGGAGACCTGGAGAGGCCTACAAGCCACAGTGTCTCGCATCCACTGTGAAATTTGGTGGAGGATCGGTGATGATCTGGGGGTGCTTCAGCAAGGCTGGAATCGGGCAGATTTGTCTTTGCATGAATCAAGCCATGTACAAGGTTGTCCTGGAAGAAAACTTGCTTCTTTTTGCTCTGACATTGTTTCCCAACTCTGAGGATTGGTTTTTCCAGCAGGACAATGTGCCATGCCACACAGCCAGGTCAATCAAGGTGTGGATGGAGGACCACCAGATCAAGACCCTGTCATGGCCAGCCCAATCTCCAGACGTGAAGTCCATTGAAAACTTCTGGAATGTGATCAAGAGGAAGATGGATGGTTACAAGCCATCAAACAAAGCCGAGCTGCTTGAATGTTTGCGCCAGGAGTGGCATAAAGTCACCCAACATCAATGTGAAAGACTGGTGGAGAGCATGCCAAGACGCATGAAAGCTGTGATTGAAGATCAGGGTTATTCCACCAAATATTGATTTCTGAACTCTAGTGTTGTTTAAAAATGAACATGAACTTATTTTCTTTGCATTATTCGGGGTCTGACAACACTGCATATTTTTTATTATTTTGACCAGTTGTCATTTTCTGCAAATAAATGCTCTTTACAATATTTTTATCTGGAATTTGGGAGAAATGTTGTCAATAGTTTATAGAATAAAACAAGAAAAACGATTTTACCCAAACACATACCTATAAATAGTAAAACCAGAGAAACTGATAATTTTGCAGTGGTCTCTTAATTTTTTCCAGAGCTATATATATATATATATATATATATATATATATATATATATATATATATATATATATATATATATATATATATATATATATATATATATATATATATATATATGTATATATATATATATATATATATATATATATATATATATATATATATATATATATATATATATGTATGTGTGTGTGTGTGTGTGTGTGTGTGTGTGTATATATATGTATGTATGTATGTATGTATGTATGTATGTATGTATGTATGTATGTATGTATGTATGTATGTATGTATGTATGTATGTATGTATGTATGTGTATGTATGCAAGAAACAAAAACATATGGGGGATTGGAAGGGATGCAGACAATTACAATCTATCTGCAATATTAAAGCTGATCTACCCCCTAAAATTTAAAAAATAAATAAAAGTTTGGTTCATATAATAAATCATCATTTTATTTATATATATATATATATATATATATATATATATATATATATATATATTATATATATTTATTATTTTCCAGCATACCTGGAGGAGATCCAGTCAGTGAGGAGACACACCAACAGCACCAGCGACCCAAAGAATACCAACCTACCTGTGCTGGTCCACTGTAGCGCTGGAGTGGGCCGCACCGGGGTGGTCATACTCACTGAGATTATGATCGCCTGTCTGGAACACAACGAGGTAAAAAACGAACTAATGTCTACATGTACAGTGGGGAAAAAAAGTATTTAGTCAGCCACCAATTGTGCAAGTTCTCCCACTTAAATAGATGAGAGAGGCCTGTAATTTTCATCATAGGTACACGTCAACTATGACTGACAAATTGCGGGGAAAAAAATCCAGAAAATCACATTGTAGGATTTTTTATGAATTTATTTGCAAATTATGGTGGAAAATAAGTATTTGGTCACCTACAAACAAGCAAGATTTCTGGCTCTCACAGACCTGTAACAACTTTTTTAAGAGGCTCCTCTGTCCTCCACTCGTTACCTGTATTAATGGCACCTGTTTGAACTTGTTATCAGTATAAAAGACACCTGTCCACAACCTCAAACAGTCACACTCCAAACTCCACTATGGCCAAGACCAAAGAGCTGTCAATGGACACCAGAAACAAAATTGTAGACCTGCACCAGGCTGGGAAGACTGAATCTGCAATAGGTAAGCAGCTTGGTTTGAAGAAATCAACTGTGGGAGCAATTATTAGGAAATGGAAGACATACAAGACCACTGATAATCTCCCTCGATCTGGGGCTCCACGCAAGATCTCACCCCGTGGGGTCAAAATGATCACAGGAACGGTGAGCAAAAATCCCAGAACCACACGGGGGGACCTAGTGAATGACCTGCAGAGAGCTGGGACCAAAGTAACAAAGCCTACCATCAGTAACACACTACGCCGCCAGGGACTCAAATCCTGCAGTGCCAGACGTGTCCCCCTGCTTAAGCCAGTACATGTCCAGGCCCGTCTGAAGTTTGCTAGAGTGCATTTGGATGATCCAGAAGAGGATTGGGAGAATGTCAAATGGTCAGATGAAACCAAAATAGAACTTTTTGGTAAAAACTCAACTCGTCGTGTTTGGAGGACAAAGAATGCTGAGTTGCATCCAAAGAACACCATACCTACTGTGAAGCATGGGGGTGGAAACATCATGCTTTGGGGCTGTTTTTCTGCAAAGGGACCAGGACGACTGATCCGTGTAAAGGAAAGAATGAATGGGGCCATGTATCGTGAGATTTTGAGTGAAAACCTCCTTCCATCAGCAAGGGCATTGAAGATGAAACGTGGCTGGGTCTTTCAGCAAACACACCGCCCGGGCAACGAAGGAGTGGCTTCGTAAGAAGCATTTCAAGGTCCTGGAGTGGCCTAGCCAGTCTCCAGATCTCAACCCCATAGAAAATCTTTGGAGGGAGTTGAAAGTCCGTGTTGCCCAGTGACAGCCCCAAAACATCACTGCTCTAGAGGAGATCTGCATGGAGGAATGGGCCAAAATACCAGCAACAGTGTGTGAAAACCTTGTGAAGACTTACAGAAAACGTTTGACCTGTGTAAATTGCCAACAAAGGGTATATAACAAAGTATTGAGAAACTTTTGTTATTGACCAAATACTTATTTTCCGCCATAATTTGCAAATAAATTCATTAAAAATCCTACAATGTGATTTTCAGGATTTTTTTTTCTCATTTTGTCTGTCATAGTTGACGTGTACCTATGATGAAAATTACAGGCCTCTCTCATCTTTTTAAGTGGGAGAACTTGCACAATTGGTGGCTGACTAAATACTTTTTTCCCCCACTGTACATAAGTATTCACACCCTTTGCTATGAGACTCGAAATTGAGCTCAGGTGCATCCTGTTTCCATAGATCGTCCTTGAAATGTTTCTACTACTTGATTGGAGTCCAACTGTGATGAATTAAATTGATTGGACATCATTTGGAAAGGCACACACCTGTCTATATAAGGTCCCACAGTTAAGGCACAGATCTGGGGAAGGGTACCAAAAAATGTGTGCAGCATTGAAGAACACAGTGGCCTCCATCATTCTTAAATGGAAGAAGTTTGGAACCACCAAGACTCTTCGTAGAGCTTGCTGTCCGGCAAAACTGAGCAATCAGGGGAGAAGGGCCTTGGTCAGGGAGGTGACCAAGAACCCGATGGTCACTCTGACAGAGCTCCAGAGTTCCTCTGTGGAGAAGGACAACCATCTCTGCAGTACTCCGCCAATCAGGCCTTTATGGTAGAGTGGCCAGACGGAAGCCACTCCTCAGTAAAAGGCACATGACTGCCCGCTTGGAGTTTGCCAAAAGGCACCTAAAGGATTCAGACCATGAGAAACAAGGTTACTCCCGAGTGGCGCAGTGGTCTAAGGCACTGCATCGCAGTGCTAGCTGTGCCACTAGAGATCCTGGTTCGAATCCAGGCTCTGTCGTAGCCGGCCGCGACCGGGAGACCCATGGGGCGGCGCACAATTGGCCCAGCGTCGTCCAGGGTAGGGGAGGGAATGGCCGGCAGGGATGTAGCTCAGTTGGTAGAGCATGGCATTTGCAACGCCAGGGTTGTGGGTTCGATTCCCACGGGGGACCAGTATGAAAAATAAAAAAATAATGTATGCACTCACTAACTGTAAGTCGCTCTGGATAAGAGCGTCTGCTAAATGACTAAAATGTAAATGTAAGGGAGGTGACCAAGAACCCGATGGTCACTCTGACAGAGCTCCAGATGGGAGAACCTTCCAGAAGGACAACCATCTCTGCAGCACTCCACCAATCAGGCCTTTATGGTAGAGTGGCCAGACGGAAGCCACTCCTCAGTTAAAGGCACATGACAGCCCGCTTGGAGTTTGCCAAAAGGCACCTTAAGGACTCTCAGACCATGAAAACAAGATTCTCTGGTCTGATGAAACCAAGATTGAACTCTTTGGCCTGAATGCCAAGCGTCACGTCTGGAGGAAACCTGGCACCATCCCTACAGTGAAGCATGGTGGTGGCAGCATCATGCTGGGGGGATGTTTTTCAGCGGCAGGGACTGGGAAACTAGTCAGGATCGAGGGAAAGATGAACGGAGCAAAGTACAGAGAGATCCTTGATGAAAACCTGCTCCAGGGTGCTCAGGAACTCAGACTGGGGCGAAGGTTCACCTTCCAACAGGACAACGACCCTAAGCACACGCAACAAGTATCTGAATGTCCTTGAGTGGCCCAGCCAGAACCCAGACTTTAACCCGATCGAACATCTCTTGAGAGACCTGAAAATAGCTGTGCAGCGACGCTCCACATCCAACCAGACAGAACTTGAGAAGATCTACAGAGAAGAATGGGAGAAACTCCCCAAATACAGGTGTGCCAAGCTTGTAGTATCATACCCAAGAAGACTCGAGGCTGTAATCGCTGCCAAAGGCGCTTCAACAAAGTACTGAGTAAAGGGTCTGAATAGTTATGTAAATTTAATATTTCCGTTTTATTTTAAATACATTTGCTAACATTTCTAAAAACTTATTTTTGCTTTGTCGTTATTGGGTATTGAGGAGGGGAAAAAACGATTTAATCAATTTTAGAATAATGCTGTAACGTAACAAAATGTGGAAAAAGTCAAGGGGTCTGAATACTTTCGAATGCACTGTAGAATGCCTAAAAACATGATTCTGTAAAGGTTCATGCATCTCTTTGTTTTATGTTAGGACAGCGTGAATCATGTCGCCATGATTGAATCCTAGTCTATTCCATCAGTAATGCAGGCATTTATCACACCGCACCGCAGTTTAGATCAGGGATGGGCAACTGGCGGTCCGCGGGCCCCCCTTTTGAAGGCCCTCGGATCAATTTCCCCCCCAAACAACTACTACTAATACTTTTTTTAGGAACTCAGTCGGGGTTTCAACTTACTGTTGCGAGTTAGACTAGTAAAATACACAAAGTGCAATTTCAAAATGTGGTTTTGCATCAGCAGTTTATCTCTTATGTCAGCAGTCACTGATAGTCAGTCAATTAGCCCATGTCGGCTAACAATTTTTAGATTGCTAAATTAGTTTAGCGGCCAGCAATCTAAACTTGTTATCTTGGTCGAATTACCGGCCGGGGGGCCCCCACTGATTTTGTTAGTCTCACTTAGATATATTAAAAACTAAAAACATTTCTCTACACCCTATGGCAAAATGTGTAGAATTACAGGAAATTAGCTGTAAAACAGCTAATTTTCCTCTCCGCCCCATGGCAAAATGTATAGAATTGCAGCAAACTTGCCTTAAAACTGCTACATTTTTCTACACCCCATGGCACAATGTGTAGAATTGTACGAAATTAGACCTACACATTCATTCGAAATTCTCTCCCCTGTCAAGAGGCGGGCCACTAAAATGTTTTGCTCGCAATGGGGGGGTGGGCAACTGCGGCCCCTCATGATGAGTTCAGATTTTTGGTGGTTCCCACCCCCATCAAAGTTGCCCATCCCTGGTTTAGATCAATAGGCCCCTGAACCAATCCAATAACGTACTACTTTTTTAACGTGTCTGTGTCCTGTTTCCCCCTCTTTCCTCCAGATGCTGGACGTCCCGACCGTTCTGAACATGCTCCGGCAGCAGCGTATGATGATGGTGCAGACCATCTCACAATACACCTTCATTTACAAAGTCCTTATCCAGTTCCTCCGCAACTCCAGGCTCATCTAAGTGCAAACCTCAGCACCCCCCCAAACGTTTGTGTCGGACACGAGGAGCCGAGATTATCCAGTTTCCTCAACGCTCTTGCAAACTGCAGTGCGTTGGAGCAACTGTGGCCTTTAGCTCCAAAATGGCAGTGCTGGCAGATGGCCCTTTTTCAAAGTGTTAATGGAGGCGAGACTGCAATGAAACCTGACAATGAAAGGATCGCATGACTTTGTGTGTGTGTGTGTTTCCCTCTTGAACAGTATTATTGAGATTTCACTGTAAGGTTTCTACACTATATGATTACTGACATGAAACCCAGCACTTTTACAGTACAGTACCTTGCTCTATATAGCAAAACCATGTTGAAGCTGCAGTTAAAATCTATATCTGATTATTGTATATCAATATCATTAATTACAGATCTATTTTTATCACAGATTTTTGAGTTTTTACGATGTGTGTGCTAGATGATGATGGTCTTTATAAAGAAGGACTTGACTAATGTTTTGATTGAGAATACTGTTTGTTGTCTGCTTGACCGTGGAAGATGAGAATGGTCACTTTTTTTAATGAAGGGCATCTTTGTGGCACTGCACTTGCATCTAAGGAGTGTAGAAGTGTTACCATGTCCCTACTGTGGTGGTTTAGGATTTCTCCTTTGCTCTTCTATTTGACCGAGCAATAGGCCTGACACTAAGACCATGTTTCGATTTAAAAGGGAGTTAATTTTATTTTACCCACATTGTTCCACAAACCCCACTTTGGGGAAACCTGGGTATTTGTATCCAAAGAGCTAAAGTCATTCAATAGCTACACACATCATGTTGTGTTAGACAGGTGTCTACCAAAGAATCTTTACTGTTAAATACATACAACTTCTTGAGTTATTAGTGAGGCTAGAATATCTAACTAAGATAAATCATGTGAAAGAATACACACACACCCATTGAGGTGTTTGGACATACCTGGAATTGATGGAATTGTCCACCTACCAATGCTTATCCAAGATGTTATACTGAACATTCGGCTTTTAAAAAAATATATCCTTAAAAGGAACGGTCCCTTCAACATATTGAAATTGTTTTTGTCACAAACTGCAAATTATTAATACTTCCCCCCCCCCATCTATCTCTCCCATATAGTACTATACCAGACGTGGCTCACACAATGTGCAATCCGCAGTTGAAATAATAACAAAGCGTTTTCTCTGCCACTGTTGCGTTAAAAAGCTGAGGAATGGGGCTGGAGAAATGTAACCACTCTCAAATTCATAGACAGAGCTATGGATGCAAGGACTGACCATCCATGATATCAAAATTATAGTTTGAACCATGTTTTGAGGCTATACAGTGTTTGTTTACATTGGCTTTTACATTTACTTTGTTTACAAACATTGGAGTAAAACAAGCTTATATTTTAAGTTCTGATGGGATACGACAGTTGAACTAAGCTCATGATGCATTTATACGTTTTATATTCTTCAAGAATCATTGGGCACATATTAATTTAAGTTTTTAAAAATGATGTAGCAACTGCATATTGCCCCTTTAAGTGCATTCCATTCTAGCTGATGTGTGCCTAAATGGCTGAGGGACTCTGGGATAAGACAGTTTCGATTGAGCAAGGACATAGGTCAGAAAGCAGTTGTGTTTGTAAGGAGGCAGGTATTGAGACAGGGCCAATGATTGCTCAGTCAGATTCATGTGTATGAGATGGAAAAAGGATTGAGAAATGAGGCGGAAAGGTTTGGTTTGTAGTGGATGATGATTTACATATTTAGCCGTTCAGCTATTTTCTAAGACTGAACGCTGCTGATCCATACTAACTAATTTAAACACACAGAATGATGTTTAAAATGAGTGCCATAAGTATTGTTGAGGAAATACCCCTTTACAGCGAGCTTTCTTTATATCCGGAAAAAAAATGCCTACATATTTTTTAAGTGTATAAATCTGCATTGGGAAGGCTTTATGTATTGCATATATGAAGGAAACAACACTGATGGAATTTGTGTTGTGAATGACAATCTTTTTAAATTGCCATGTTTTTTTTTCTTGCATTGTTCGTATCAGTTTCTTTCTTTTGACATAGTACCGTGAAGTAGTCTGTGTTCTACTAATCTAATGGAGAAACATCTGTGACGTGTTCTATGGCCCTCTTCTCTAAGGCAACGTCCCAATAGTAACAAATAGCTTCCTTTCCTTGTCTCCTTTCCTTCATGAGTGCTGATATTTAAAGAACTTGATAGGTGACGTTAAAAAGATCTAACCCTATGTTGACGGCCATGATCGAAAAGAGGCAAGGAAAAGCAATTATTTGATGAGAATTCAGACCTACACATTCATTGGAAAGCACTAATCAGATTTTGTCATCTTGTTCACTAGTAGTGCTTGGTTTGTTGAGCTAAGTGCCATGCTCATTAGTGTGAGGAGGTATGTGTCAGGGCTGTATTACAGAGGGGGTTAGTGGACTCTGATTGGTTCAGAGCATCACTGGCAGCAGTTATCCTGGGCACAGGGCTTGTTTTCACCCCAGTGAGACATTTGTCCCTCCTCTGCTACAGAGAGAGACACATCCTGTAGTTAAAACAGGCATTCTAACCACAGTGACAACCAATACATGCTGGACCAGAGTTAAGACACTACCCAGGTCAAATTGGTTCCCAAATGGCACCCTATTCCCTACTATTCCATTTACTACTATTGACAAGGGCGCATAGGGGCTCTTTTCAAAAGTAGTGCACTAGGGAATAGGGACATAGGGTGCCATTTTTGGACTGTGAACTATTTTCTAGCCTGTAGCCACAGTACCTGTATAGTAACAGTAAGGGGATGGTTTTTTGAAGGTGCAATTGAAATGAATTGCATTCAGAATTTCAGAAAGTAAATTGACTGTCATTTATATCCTTATGAGGACTATCTGGTCAAAGCAGTCTATCAGGAATGATGATTCCTAAAGCAGGTTCCAACATCGCAACCAGAAGATTTTGACAAAAGAGTACTATTCTCTTCCAGAAAGGTGGGTTTGATAAGGCTTGCTTTAGAATGAGAATTTAATTTGCTTGTTTAGGTGTGAAAATGTTTAAACTTTGACCATATTTATTAGAACTGGAAAAAACTGAGTGGACATTGGTTGGCTTAGAACAGAACTGGATTTGGAAGGCCCTTGTACATGCTGCTTCAAGTTTTTGTGTTTTTTAAAAATGTTTTAAGATCATGCTGATTATTATTATTGATTTGAGTCTTATTACAGTGTGGAAGTGGTTACAAAATAGAACTCATTTGTGACTGAGGCTACAGTTTTGCCCATATCTGATCTCTAAGAATGTTATGTTGTATTGTGGATTTTTATGCTGTACACATTGTAAAATCCTCAGCTTTAAAGCACTGTTGTTACTTATAAACTATTTAGGCCTATTACCTGTATAAATGAACAAAATGAGTTATTCCATTGTTTTAAAACATTTTTATTTAAAGGATTGATTTCTGTTAAGATTAAGTATTTGAAAGTATGATGATATTGAGTCTTTTTGTAAACAAAAGCTGAATGGAATCACTGTCACATACATGTACAGTGAGGGGAAAAAAGTATTTGAACCCCTGCTGATTTTGTACGTTTGCCCACTGACAAAGAAATTATCAGTCTATAATTTTAATGGTAGGTTTATTTGAACAGTGAGAGACAGAATAACCAAAAAATCCAGAAAAACGCATGTCAGATATGTTATAAATTGATTTGAATTTTAATGAGGGAAATAAGTATTTGACCCTTCTGCAAAACATGATTTAGTACTTGGTGGCAAAACCCTTGTTGGCAATTACAGAGGTCAGACGTTTCTTGTAGTTGGCCACCAGGTTTGCACACATCTCAGGAGGGATTTTGTCCCACTCCTCTTTGCAGATCTTCTCCAAGTCATTAAGGTTTCGAGGCTGACGTTTAGCAACTCGAACCTTCAGCTCCCTCCACAGATTTTCTATGGGATTAAGGTCTGGAGACTGGCTAGGCCACTCCAGGACCTTAATGTGCTTCTTCTTGAGCCACTCCTTTGTTGCCTTGGCCGTTCTCACCCAAGATTTGATGGTACATGGCCCCGTCCATCGTCCCTTTGATGCTGTGAAGTTGTCCTGTCCCCTTAGCAGAAAAACACCCCCAAAGCATAATGTTTCCACCTCCATGTTTGACGGTGGGGATGGTGTTCTTGGGGTCATAGGCAGCATTCCTCCTCCTCCTCCAAACACGGCGAGTTGAGTTGATGCCAAAGCGCTCCATTTTGGTCTCATCTGACCACAACACTTTCACCCAGTTCTCCTCTGAATCATTCAGATGTTCATTGGCAAACTTCAGACGGGCATGTATATGTGCTTTCTTGAGCAGGGGGACCTTGCGGGCGCTGCAGGATTTCAGTCCTTCACAGCGTAGTGTGTCACCAATTGTTTTCTTGGTGACTATGGTCCCAGCTGCCTTGAGATCATTGACAAGATCCTCCCGTGTAGTTCTGGGCTGATTCCTCACCGTTCTCATGATCATTGCAACTCCACGAGGTGAGATCTTGCATGGAGCCCCAGGCCGAGGGAGATTGACAGTTATTTTGTGTTTCTTCCATTTGCGAATAATCACACCAACTGTTGTCACCTTCTCACCAAGCTGCTTGGCGATGGTCTTGTAGCCCATTCCAGCCTTGTGTAGGTCTACAATCTTGTCCCTGACATCCTTGGAGAGCTCTTTGGTCTTGGCCATGGTGGAGAGTTTGGAATCTGATTGATTGATTGCTTCTGTGGACAGGTGTCTTTTATACAGGTAACAAGCTGAGATTAGGAGCACTCCCTTTAAGAGTGTGCTCCTAATCTCAGCTCATTACCTGTATAAAAGACACCTGGGAGCCAGAAATCTTTCTGATTGAGAGGGGGTCAAATACTTATTTCCCTCATTAAAATGCAAATCAATTTATAACATTTTTGACATGCGTTTTTCTGGATTTTTTGGTTGTTATTCTGTCTCACTGTTCAAATAAACCTACCATTAAAATTATAGACTGATAATTTCTTTGTCAGTGGGCAAACATACAAAATCAGCAGGGGATCAAATACTTGTTTTCCCTCACTGTAGGCCTACGATATTTTGTTTTTGTCTTCTCTGAAACAGACCATGTACATCCTGCCACCGGCTGGACATATAGGAAAGTGCATTTCGCATCATCAGGGTCACATCAGCACCAGATGGAAGACTGTACCGTCAGTTACGCTACACACCATATCACTTTTATGCCATATACAATGCATGGAAATGTAGCTACTTTGTTATTCCAAATGCTATGAATAGCCTAAGTAAATAAATCCAATTTTTCTTAGATTAAAACAATACCTATTTATTGAACATTTAGGGAGAGAGGGAGGGATAGGCCTAGTGAACTGAATGGAGACTGCATTCACGGTAAAAGCTGCATATGTCAGCTCAATCAGAAATGACCTTCAATTTCTATCGCAGAATCTGTAACACTTCAGCTTTATAGATTGACTAGAGTTTGCCCTAGTTCAAATACCGCACTATCGCCGCACCGAATTTTAAAAAATTTCACTTTCTCTTTGAAAGAGCGGGGATAGAGTGCCATCTGAAACCATTAAGTGCACCTTATCAGACTTTTGACAATAGTTTGGCACGCAGCCACCCTCTGGCACTCAGACGAGTAAGCGGCCAGTACGTTGCAATTAACTTTAGTGAACTATTAACAGAATATATTTACAAAATAATACATATAGAAGCAGTCAGCATAGTACATCAGGACCAGTGGAGGCTCCTCAGAGGAGGAAAGGGAGGACTATCCTCAATGAATTTAATAAAATAAATATTTTTAAACATTTCAAAAAGTTAACCTTTTCAGATAAAACTATACTAAATATAATCACGTCACCAAATAATTTATTAAAACACTATTTTGCAAAGGTCTACATTAGCCTCCACAGCACTCTGTCGGGTAGCACCATGGTGTAGCCGGAGGACAGCTAGCTTCCGTCCTCCTCT
Source organism: Coregonus lavaretus (assembly GCF_964263955.1). NCBI lineage: Eukaryota > Metazoa > Chordata > Actinopteri > Salmoniformes > Salmonidae > Coregonus > Coregonus lavaretus. The sequence goes on along the minus strand of NC_140005.1, from coordinate 30,112,080 downwards.
GTGTACATTGACTTCAATACAAAACCTAGGAGGCTCATGGTTCTCACCCCCTTCCATAGACTTACACATTAATTATGACAACTTCTGGAGGATGTTCTCCAACCAATCAGAGCTCTTGCAGCATGAACTGACATGTTGTCTACCCAATCAAAGGATCAGAGAATTAATGTAGAACTGAAAGCATAAACTACAGCTAGCACTGCAGTGCATAAAATGTGGTAAGTAGTTGACTCCAAGAGAGAGAAAGACAATAGTTGAACAGTTTTCAACAAATTCATTTCTTCCAAAATGAAGGAGAAGCAAGAGAGAAATAGAAAGAGAGAGAGAGTGATTTAGTCTGCTTTTTGTTCACTTTCAGTTTCACTTACTTAGCTAGCAAATGCAGCTAGCTAGTTCAGCCTACTGAAACACCCTGCTCAAACAGAGGGATGCTATGTTAGCTAGCTGGCTATGACTATCCCAACACAACACTGGAACTCCTCCAAGTCAAGGTAAGCTTTTAGTTTGACTAATTTATTGCCACTGGGCCACCAGTGTAACTGCTTACTGACTTTACACTGTAAGGTTACTGCATGATTGTTGCGGGTTTACTAACGTGTTAGTTCTATTAGCTATGCTGACTATGACGTTACTTTAGCAAATATGGTGACAACGATGTAGGCTGTGTGTAGCGGTTTGGCTTGGAAAGGTTTTTTTGCGAAGGGAAGAGGTGAGAGGAGGAGAGCCAATAGAAGGAATACAACGTGGCTGCTATGAAAGTGAACTATGTTTACGCGTGATCAGGGGTGTATTCATTCCTCTGATTCTGTTGAAAGACGTTTCTTAAACGGAAGTAAACGGAACAAAACGGGGATAAAATACCTGAATTTGTCCAATATTGAATGTCACCGTCAGTCCATGTGTCTGTCAACTCAAATTGGTTTCTCGGCCTGTGTGCACCTACCTTGTAAACGTTCATAGGCATTCATCGGCTAGTTTGTAGCAACCTCATGATGGGTATTGGGAAAATGTTAGTATCATGTAGTAGCCTAAACCTATCGCTGTTACATTGAACTGGGTGAATGGAATATGCATGACAGTCATCCAATATGCTGTAATAGAAATAAGGCCATGCTCATGAAAAAAAAATCGTCCTCCCTCATTTTAAACGGCACTGACCGCCACTGATCAGGAGGCATAACTGCAACGCGTTTCAACTACTAGTATTTTTTCTCAGGCAGCTTTGTGGACGGAAGCTGACATGTCTCTAGAAATAGAGGTGGGGACAACCGGACAAGTAAATGTCACATGACAGGTAGGCCTAAATAACTAGGCTATATACAAAATCAATGTACATCACGTCAGTGTAGAGGCAACATGAAAATTATAAAATAAGAAATAAAGGCAACATGAAAAATAAGGCACGGGAATGAAGGCTATACAAAGGACGTGTGTAAAGGTATACTATCAGAGCTGGGTGCGTAAAATACGTTGTATAAAAAAATAAGAGGCAGGCACACTGTGGCGATTATGATAAACTCAGCAGGACAAGGAAATACTCAAATTCGCTGCTCTGTTTTGCTTGTTTACAGCTGGTCATTTCATAGGGAATTGGTGGAGGCGCTCTCCTACTGTTTCATCACCAACATTTTCTAGAAAAAAGGCGCTAACCTGGCAACCGTTCTAAAACCTGTCGAACTCTCTCTATATATGGCTCTGGGCATTATAGTGAATGGAAAAATGGCAATCGTTGTGAATCTTCGTGTAAATATATATTTTCTTAACACAATCATGGTACCAGTAATTGCACATAGAAGTTATAAGGATAATGTAATTGGTAATGGCTGCCTTCAGTACTCCAGACGGCCTTCAATTAGAGTTACTCAATGAGAGAGGGCAGCACTGAGCTAGGCTGCAACGTCCCTTCCTGGAGTACACTATATATACAAAAGTATATGGACACCCATTCAAATGAGTGGATTCGGCTATTTCAGCCATACCCGTTGCTGACTGGTGTATAAAATCGAGCATGCAATCTCCATAGACAAACATTGGCAGTAGAATGGCCTTACTGAAGAGCTCATTGGCTTTTAACGTGGCACCGTCATAGGATGCCACCTTTCCAATGAGTCAGTTTGTCAAATTTCTGCCCTGCTAGAGCTGCCCCGATCAACTGTAAGTAATGTTATTGTGAAGTGGAAACTTCTAGGAGCAACAACGCAGTGATAGGCCACACAAGCTCACAGAATGGAACCGCCGACTGCTGTAAAAATCATCTGTCCTCGGTTGCAACACTCACTACAGAGTTCGAGAATGCCTCTGGAAGCAACATAAGCACAATAACTGTTCCTCTGGAGCTTCATGAAATGGGTTTTCATGGCCGAGCAGCTGCACACAACCCTAAGATTACCATGCGCAATGCCAAGCGTCGGCTGGAGTGGTGTAAAGCTTGCTGCCATTGGACTCTGGAGCAGTGGAAACGCGTTCTCTGGAGTGATTAATCCCGCTTCACCATCTGGCAGTCCGACGGACAAATCTGGGTTTGGCGGATGCCAGGAGAACGCTACCTGCCCGAATGCATAGTGCCAACTGTAAAGTTTGGTGGAGGAGGAATAATGGTCTGGGGCTGTTTTTCATGGTTCGGGCTAGGCCCCTTAGTTCCAGTGAAGGGAAATCTTAACGCTACAGCATACAATGACATTCTAGACAATTCTGTGCTTCCAACTTTGTGGTAACAGTTTGGGGAAGGCCCTTTCCTGTTTCAGCATGACAATGCCCCCATGCACAAAGCGAGGTCCATACAGAAATGGTTTGTCGAGATCGGTGTGGAAGAACTTGACTGGCCTGCACAGATCCCTGACCTCAACCCCATCGAACACCTTTGGGATGAATTGGAACGCCGACTGCGAGCCAGTCCTAATCGCCCAACATCAGTGCCCGACCTCACTAATGCTCTTGTGGCTGAATGAAAGCAAGTCCCCGGAGCAATGTTCCAACATCTAGTGGAAAGCCTTCCCAGAACAGTGGAGGCTGTTATAGCAGCAAAGGGGGGACCAACTCCATATTAATGCCTATGATTTTGGAATGAGATGTTCGACGAGCAGGTGTCCACATACTTTTGGTCATGTAGCATAGCTCAAACTGTGCATGTTATGTCTCCACGAGACTCCATCTTAATCGACTTAGTTTGTCTTCAATGCTCTAATGAGTCTTCACGTAGGAATCAATGGTGTCACTTGATCAATGGCTTTGTCAATTCATATATACAGTCATTTTTATGCAGGGGTGAAAGTAGAAGTCATTTTCTTCCCGGTACGGGACCTCCTATGGAGGTTAATTTGCTTTGGAATGAATTATGCAAATACATTAATTTTTTATTGTGGCACGGCATCAGTGAGATTGAAACCTATGATCTTCTGTCCTCTATCCATGGAATTAGTCCACTGCACCAATTAGTCCACTGGAGCTTGCATGTCTTTTATTTTTTTTTATTTTTTTTTACTCATACAAAGCTGTTCATTTTAGTCTATTCAAACAGACCCCATTTCAAAGGAAATAATCACTTATTAAGATCAGGTGTGGCCAATTAGTGGGCACAGCCAGCACACCTGAACACACTTAACAAGATAAAGGATAGAGAGTTTTGATGCTTAGAACAGAATGTATATTTTTTAAATAACAATCTTAGAACGTTATCTGAATGTTACTAAAGTTTTCTTAATGTTCTCTGAACAATTTGAGAACATGACTTTAAATAGAACCATGAGGAAACATTATGCTGAAGTTCTGAAATTCCCACAGAAGAACATTGTTTCTTAACGTTCTCTGAACTATTTGAGAACATTCCCAATGTCAAACCGGCAGGTAGCTTAGTGGTTAAGAGCGTTGTGCCAGTAACTGAAAGGTCGCTGGTTCTAATCCCCGAGCCGACTAGGTGAACATCCTGTAAGTCGCTCTGGATAAGAGTGCCTGCTAAATGACAAAAAAAACTAAAAACAGTTGGAGAACGTTCCTAGAACATTACCAAAAATGAAAGGTTTTGGCACTCCAGTTAGTGTGAACCATTGCAGACATAAGCACTATTAAAGGTAACTATCAAAGATGTCTACACTGACGCCCCGTCTAGGGAATAGGGTGCAATTTGGAATGCAGACCTAGCATTGAAAGATGATAAACTGTTGTTCCTCCTGTGCAGGATAAACCTGGCATTGGCCTACACTGAGCGGACAGAGGTGCTTGGTAATGTGAGAGGTCTGGCTGTCAAACAGACTGAGATCCTGAGGAAGGCATCCCACGGACAGATGGGTCAGTATGTACAAACATGATGCAAATATTAAAGATTAAACTCCATATTGATGTTGAATATAAATAATACCCTTGTGAAACCAGATTGGCCACTGTGCTCACACTGGTTTCAACACTGGTATAGGGAGGTTATAGAAACACAGTATGCTTGAAGCCATGCCAACTGATGCCTGTCCCCCCCAGGTCTTTAAATTGTTCCCATTCTGACTCTTCGTGTAATAGGCTATAGGCCTAGTGGAATGGATGTACAGAAGAATTTGAAGTTGTAAAAGCCAATTATTGTTATCATATGCCTTATTCTTATCATATTATGTACAGTGCCTATAGAAAGTCTACACCCCCTTTCAAAATGTTCACGTTTTGTTACCTTATAGCCTGGAAATAAAATAGTTTTTTACATCCTACCCAACAACATCCAAGTGATTTCTTTTTTTTTTTTAAACAAAATCTATAAAAAATTAAAACTGAAATAGCTTGGTTGGATAAGTGTCCACTCCCCTTGTAATAGCGATCCTAAATTAGTGCAGGTGTAACCAATCACCTTCAAAATCACACACCAAGTTAATTGGCCCCCACCTGTGTGAAATTGTAGTGAGTCACATGATTTCAGGATCAATTCAGCAGTTCCTGCAGGTTCCCTCTACTGGGTAGTGAATTGTAAAGCAACCATGGGCACCAAGGAGCTTTGAAAAGAACTCTGGGACAAAATTGTGGAAAGTCAAAGATCGGGGCATGCGTATAAAAATATTTCAAAGGCTTTGAATATTGGAGCACAGTCAAGACGATTATAAAGAAGTGAAAGGTATATGGCACCACCAAGACCCTGCCTCGATCAGGCCGTCCCTGCAAACTGGATGACCGATCAAGTAGGCAACTAATCAGAGAGGCTACCAAGAGTCCAATGGCAACTTTGAAAGAGCTACAGGCTTTTATGGCCAAGACTGGTCTAAGTGTGCGTGTGACAACAATATCCCAAGCACTCCACAAATCTGGCATGTATGGCAGGGTGGCAAGAAGGAAGCCATTACTCAAGAAAGCCCACCTTGAATTATGTTTAAAATATGCAAAAAAACACTCAGGAGATTCTGTAGCCATGTGGCAAAAAGTTTTGTGGTCTGCCGAAACTAAATTGAACTTTTTGGCCTAAATGCAAAGTGTCACGTTTGGTGCAAACCCAACACGGCACATCAACCGAAGAACACCATGGTGGTGGCAGCATCATGTTATGGGGATGTTTCTCACTTATCAGGATAGAAGAGAAAATGAATGGAGCAATGTCCTTGAGGAAAACCTGCTGCCCTCTGCAAGAAAGCTGAAACTGGGACGGAAGTTCACCTTTAAGCATGACAATGAAGCACACAGCCAAAGCTACAGTGGAGTGGCTAAGGAATAAAAAGCTAAATGTCCTTGAGTGGCCCAGTCAGAGCCCCGGCCTAAATCCAATTGAAAATGTGTAGCATTACTTGAAGATTGCTGTCCATCAACACTCCCCAAGGAACTTCACATAGCTTGAACAGTTTCGTAAAGAAGAATGGCCAAATATTGCCAAATCTAGGTGTGCAAAGTTGGTAGAGACCTATCCCAACACTCACAGCTGAAAATTCTGCCAAAGGTGCTTCCACCAACTATTAAATCAGGGGGATGGAGAGTTATCCAGTTATGATATTTCAGTTTTGTATTTTTAATGTATACTTGGGGTTTTTTTCACACACAAAAAATCCCTTAAGTGTGGAGTATGGTATGTAGATAAAACTCTGGCACTGACACAACAAAATGTGAAAAGAAATTCAAGGGGGTGTAGACTTTCTATAGGCACTGTAATTCCAGATCAATTTTGATGACAAAATCACTGAGGTTAATGTTATATACAGTGAGGGGAAAAAAGTATTTAATCCCCTGCTGATTTTGTACGTTTGCCCACTGACAAAGACATGATCAGTCTATAATTTTAATGGTAGGTTTATTTGAACAGTGAGAGACAGAATAACAACAACAAAATCCAGAAAAACGCATGTCAAAAATTTTATAAATTGATTTGCATTTTAATGAGGGAAATAAGTATTTGACCCTTCTGCAAAACATGACTTAGTACTTGGTGGCAAAACCCTTGTTGGCAATCACAGAGGTCAGACGTTTCTTGTAGTTGGCCACCAGGTTTGCACACTCAATCAGAAAGATTTCTGGCTCCCAGGTGTCTTTTATACAGGTAACGAGCTAAGATTAGGTTGCACACTCTTAAAGGGAGTGCTCCTAATCTTAGCTTGTTACCTGTATAGAAGACAACTGTCCACAGAAGCAATCAATCAATCAGATTCCAAACTCTCCACTATGGCCAAGACCAAAGAGCTCTCCAAGGATGTCAGGGACAATATTGTAGACCTACACAAGGCTGGAATGGGCTACAAGACCATCGCCAAGCAGCTTGGTGAGAAGGTGACAACAGTTGATGCGATTATTCGCAAATGGAAGAAACGCAAAAGAACTGTCAATCTCCCTCGGCCTGGGGCTCCATGCAAGATCTCACCTCGTGGAGTTGCAAGGATCATGAGAATGGTGAGGAATCAGCCCAGAACTACACGGGAGGAACTTGTTAATGATCTCAAGGCAGCTGGGACCATAGTCACCAAGAAAACAATTGGTAACACACTACGCCGTGAAGGACTGAAATCCTGCAGCGCCCGCAAGGTCCCCCTACTCAAGAAAGCACATATACATGCCCGTCTGAAGTTTGTCAATGAACATCTGAATGATTCAGAGGAGAACTGGGTGAAAGTGTTGTGGTCAGATGAGACCAAAATGGAGCTCTTTGGCATCAACTCAGTCTACAATTTTATCCCTGATGTCCTTACACAGCTCTCTGGTCTTGGCCATTGTGGAGAGGTTGGAGTCTGTTTGATTGAGTGTGTGGACAGGTGTCTTTTATACAGGTAACGAGTTCAAACAGGTGCAGTTAATACAGGTAATGAGTGGAGAACAGAAGGGCTTCTTAAAGAAAAACGAACAGGTCTGTGAGAGCCGGAATTCTTACTGGTTGGTAGGTGATCAAATACTTATGTCATGCAATAAAATGCAAATTAATTACTTAAAAATCATACAATGTGATTTTCTGGATTTTTGTTTTAGATTCCGTCTCTCACAGTTGAAGTGTACCTATGATAAGAATTACAGACCTAAACATGCTTTGTAAGTAGGAAAACCTGCAAAATCGGCAGTGTATCAAATACTTGTTCTCCCCACTGTATATGTATGTTATGGCTATGATAGTGACAACTTTCACGTTTTGACAGGTTTGAATGAGACTATGTATTCCCTATAACCTTATTATTTTAATAAAGTTATTGCTTATTTCTTTCCTTATCATATGTAAGACTAAATGCTATTTGTAATTTGTTTTGATGCAGGTATTTTTAATATACTATCCAGATAAGTGTCTGATCAAGGAACATTCCATAGAATTTTAGAACCAGCAGTCACTAAACCAGTTGTAACTTGTTCACAGTAAAAGGTATTTTTATTGTTCAAACCTTATAATAAAAAAGGTTATTTCCTGACTTAATACAATTTGTTTGATGGGATGCTATTGTATGTCATATAATTTTAAGGGGCTGTTTCTCAGCTTTAAGACAAAGGAAGTTGGAAACATTCATCATTCAAATGACTGGAAATTTAGGCTCCCTGAGTTAAAAATTGCAATCCTGGCTTTGACACACTGCCAGTCACTGACAAAAATGTATGAATGGCTCGAAAAATCTACTTTTGATTGGTTGGAGGTTACAGAGAGGGCTTGTCAATGGTAGCCGTGGAGTTGCCTAGTGCCAACACCAACCCAACAGTAGGACAGAGGAGAGGGAGAAGAGGAGGAGAGAGGAGTGGGCCAGGGATTCTCCACTGCTGTCACCAGCTGAGGTGGTTGTGGTGGTGGGGGATAGGAAGGTTCCCAAATTGGCAGCCAGGAAGTTTTGGAAGCGGGAGGTTTTGGTGAAGACTTGGATCAGGGAGGTGCGGGAACTCCTGCTCCAACGTGCTTTGTTGGTGCTGTTATTGCTAGTGGTGTTGCTGCTGCTGTCGACAGTCAACACAGCAGTCTGGAACCATGAGTTGCCTTGCTTACACATCAAAGGACCACCCGCATTACCCTGTGGGAAGAAGTAAACTAGGGTTAATATGGTTATATTGTTATGTGCGTATAACAACATGTTGCAAGCTAAATAGTAAGACGGACAGATCTGTACTATACCTGCAGTAGTGTCACAGCTCCAGTGCAAATGTTGTCCGTAGATGAAACATTCACACATTCCACCACAGAGGTCTGGAACTCCTGCAGAACTTCCTCAGCTGAGGACAAATAGAGATGGGTTTATTACTTATCATACCAACACACACACACACACCTAAGGTCGGTCCCGTCCGGAAACAATACCTACACTGTAAAATATTTCCTCTAAAATGTACAGCCACTTACTGGCAGCAATTGGCCAGTAAGTTACTGTAATTTATTTTACAGTACAGCTACTGTACTCCATTTTACAGTACCAAAATGTTTACTTTAATCTAATTTACAGTACCAAGTCAGTTACTAATTTACAAGTACCAATTACAATTACTGCAATTACCCAGTGACATATTACCCAGTGTTCTTTGCAAGTTTTCATTTTTACATTTTGGTCATTTAGCGGCGCTCTTGTCCTTATCAACTTACAGTCGGTGCAGTCAACCAAGGTTGATAAAAGTCATAGCATGTAAATGTTTCTATAACCATTACTGAAAATGTTGTTGTAGTTAAGGAAATACTGGTCTTTAAAATAATTGTAATTACAACAAGATATCTTATGATGATATATCTCTGACTATCTCTGGATAGTGCCAATACATTACTGAGATATTCACGGTAACTTGCCAGCTTCCTGTAAATTACTATAACTTCAAAGCAATGAAACACAGTACAATACTGTAAGGGACTGTAAATAAACTGTAAGAAAGTACTTTTCTACAGTATTTCACTGTAATTACAAGGGATTAGAGCAAGCAGGTTGGCTGCTAGGGATTTGTATATTACAGCATATTAATGAGGCCTAGAGGCCTAAACAAAGGCTTCCAAACTGGCTGTGATTACAGGGCAAAACAGATCAAATGGACATGGTTAAATATTCAACCATTAAAGGTTTAAGACCTGCTGCCACTCTGATCCGTCCCCTAAATACATTAAAATTGTTAGGGAACTACTATCACATATCACTTAAATTGGTACAGGACTCTCACTACTGGGTGCAACAATTATAGCCACTTACAAGGCACGCCTTAAAATATGTTAACGAGACAGCGATTAATTCCCCTCCCACAATGAACAATAATTTATTACATTTGTAAAGCGCTTTTCATTATACAGAATAATCTCAAATTTACAATTAAAACCAAATAGACAGGGCAACTGACACAAAGAACACAGCTGACGCTACAAGGGACAAGGTCACCAAGGAGTACAGCTATCAACAGAAAGCCTTCATAAAGAGAACAGTCTTTAGGCCCCTTTCAAAGGAGCTCAGAGTCTGTGGTGCCTTCAGGTGGTCCAGGAGGGCATTCTAGAGGCTCGGGGTGGTCGAGCTGAAAGCCCGACCCCCCCCCCCCCCCCCACCCCCCCCAAGGAGCGGAGCTTGGTCCTTGGGGTGTGGAGGAGCAGGCCATTGCTTGACCCGAGAGTGCGGGTGGGGTTATGGTATTTGAGATAAGGAGGGGCATTTCCATGACTACACTGGAAAGTCAGCAGGAGGGTTTTTTATTAAATCCGGAATGAGACAGGGAGCCAGTGCAAAGATGCCAGGATGGGGAAGATGTTTCTGCACTCTCATCAGGATCCTGACAGTGCTGTTCTGGATGTATTTGCACTTCTGGAGACTCCTGCCAGGGATCCCGACGAAGAGTGTGTTGCAGTAGTCCAGGCTTGAGGAGATAAAGGCATGGACAAGGTTCTCTGCATCAGACTGAGTGAGGGTGGGACGGAGTTTGTCAATGTTCTTGAAGTGATAGAATGACACTTTACACAGTTATTTGATGTAGCTGCTTAAGGTCAGGGAGGAATCAAGCTTTACACCCAGATTGGAAACTGAGGGGGCGAGAGGGAGGTGTGTTATTGGTGAATGCTGGACCTGGTGGGGGGTGCCAACAAGTAGGGCCTCGGTTTGCTGCTGTTCAGTTGAAAGAAGTTTTGCTTCATCCATGCCCTTATCCCCTCAAGGCAGGTGTTCCGACGGGCACATGCATCAGAGGGACTTGGGGTAGTTTTTACATACAGCTGGGTGTCATCAGCATAGCAGTGGAATGAGATTCCATGCCGGCTCATGACACGACCGAGGGGAAGCATGTACAGGACGAGTAGGATGGGTCCAAGATTAGATCCTTGTGGGACACCGCAGGTGACGTGGTGGGTCCAAGACCTGGATGAAAGGAAAGGAAAGGAAAGGGGGATACCTAGTCAGTTGTACAACTGAATGCGTTCAACTGAAATGTTTCTTCCGCATTTAACCCAACCCTCTGAATCAGAGAGGTGCGGGGCTGCCTTAATCGACATCCACGTCTTCGGTGCCCGGGGAACAGTGGGTAACTGCCTTGCTCAGGGGCAGAACGACAGATTTTGACCTTGTCAGCTCGGGGATTCGATCCAGCAACCTTTCGATTACTGGCCCAACACTCCTACCAATGCACCATAATTTACAGTATGCTGCATTAAATATACAGCAATACAGTACTTTATTGTTGAATTGTATTGAAAAATTATTCAGGAATTGCTAATAGTGAATATGTAATTATATATTACAGCATACCAGCTTACTATACACTCAGTGGCCAGTTTATTAGGTACCCCGCTCAGACAGTGAGTCACGTGGCCATGGCTTGCTATATAAAGCAGGCAGACAGGCATCAAGGCATTGCTACTGTTCGATTTAACGTTAGAATGGGCAAAAGGAGTGACCTAAGCAACTTTGAGCGTGGTATGATCATCGGTGCCAGGCGCGCCGGTTCCAATATCTCAGAAATGGCCGGCCTCCTGGGCTTTTCATGCACGACAGTGTCTAGGGTTTATCAAGAATTGTGCGACAAACAAAAAACATCTAGTCAGCGGCAGTACTGTGGGCAATCAGCTCGTGGATGAGAGAGGTCGAAGGAGAATGGCAAGAATCGTGTAAGCTAACATGTGGGCCACAAACAGGCAAATAATGGCGCAGTACAACAGTAATGTGCAGAACGGCATCTCGGAACGCGCAACGCGTCTGTCCTTGTCACGGACGGGCTATTGCAGCAAACGACCATACCGGGTTCCACTGTTATCAGCTAAAAACAAGAAGAAGCGGCTCCAGTGGACACGCAATCACCAACACTGGACAATTGAGGAGTGAAAAAACATTGGCTAGTCCGACAAATCCCGGTTCCTGTTGCGTCATGCTGATGGGAGAGTCAGGATTTGGCATAAGCAGCATGAGTCCATGGCCCCATCCTGCCTGGTGTCAACATTACAGGCTGGTGGCTCTGGTGTGGGGAATGTTTTCCTGGCACATGTTAGGTTCCTTGATGCCAATTGAGCAACGTTTGAATGCCACGTTTGAATCCTTTCCCCAAAGAATTCAGGCTGTTCTGTAGGCAAAGGTTGGTCTGACCCGGTACTAGATGTGTACCTAATAAACTGTCCACATTGTATAATTTGTGTATTATATCACTTACACATTAAGCCTTAAGAAAGGCTTCTAAGCTGACAGTGTCTACAGGGCAAAACAGATCAAAAGGACATGCCTAGCCATTCAACCATTAAAGGTTTGAGACTTGATGCCACTCTGATTTGTCCCCTATACAAATTAAATTGTTAGGGAACCACTACCAAATATCAGTTAAATTCATACAGCATTCTAACTAACGGGTGCAACAAATATAGCCTCTTACAAGACACACCTAAAAATATGTTAGTCATAAACAACAATACCATGCACCCACTAGTGTTCAAAAGGTTTTTGGCGCTCCAAAAATGCAGTATGGTACTGTATTCTGAATTACAGTAAATTACTGTAGATTTTCAGGACAAGGTTTGTAGATTTCCTAAAATGCAGTATATTACTGTATTCTGTGGGGGTACAGCATTCTCACTCACAGGTACAACAAATATAGCCTCTAATAAGGCAAGCCTTCAAATATATTAATGAGCCAAAGACACTTTCCCTGCCCACAACATTTTCCCACAATGCACCATAATATATAAATAAATAATGACTGTGTATTCTACAGTGTTTTACTGTTGAAATGACAGTCATTTGTGTAGATCTGAGAGTTCTGGATAGGTTGTAAGCAATATGGTGAAAATCCCACCTATCCTATCAGGAGACAGGTGGACCTACCACCATTGCTTACCCAATTATTTCAGATCTACCCAAGTGCCTAGGCGCTATAGGGTTTGTTTCTGAACAGGGCACATTTCTCACAAACACACAAAGACAGTTGTCCTTCCACTCACCCCTGCCCTGACCTGTTGCCCAGCCAGCTACCCAGCACAGAGTCCCTGTGCTGAAGGTTCTGGTTCCCTTGTCCACACAGATAGGCTGGATGTAGTCAGACAATAAGGGTTGGCTGGCCAGTCGCAGGATGGCCACGTTTTTGCCCGTCACGTTGCTCATGGTGATGTTGATGACGTTCAGGGTTACCTCGTTTGGATTGGAGCCGCTCTGCTTCAGACGACCCAGAATCACGGTCCACTCAGAGGCATTGGGCTGGCTGGAGAGATGGAATGAGTTGCATCTCTGTTTAGTGAGGTCCTGTGATAGACTAGCGTCTTGTCCAAGGGGTGTACATCAAGCTGCCTCTCCATACAGAAACAGGAGATAGGCTCCTGCTCCAATTAGTCGTTCTGGTTTGCACAAGCCAAGGTTCGTGTAAGGCTACTTTACTTAGTGAGGTATACTAAACTCATTCCGATTTATTGTCTTATGAAATGTTTATGTACTGCTTATTAATGTGATATGTATGGGTTATGAATGTGTTATGCCCTAGGTAGGCACCCTTCATACTCAACTCTTTATTCATGTTTTCATCGTTTTGCATACTATTAATTATTGTAGCAGGTTGATATTTTCTTTGTCTTGAAGTTGTTGACATAAGTATTCCTTAAGGGGAAATTCAGACCTGAGATAGTCTTGTTCTGATCAAATTAAAAGTAAAAGGTACACAATATTTAAAGGAATACATAAACAGAAAAACTAATTGAACGAAAACTTTTGAATTGAATTACATTTATTGAGTGCGAACAAGGGAGCCACACCCACAGAGCTCGTTACGTACCTACAAAAGTATGTGGAACCTGCTCGTCGAACATCTTCCAAAATCATGGGCATTAATATGGAGTTGGTCCCGCCTTTGCTGCTATAACAGCCTTCACTCTTCTGGGAAGGCTTTCCAGTAGATGTTGGAACATAGCTGCGGGGACTTTCTTCCATTCAGCCACAAGAGCATTAGTGATGTCGGTCACTGATTTCCAATTCATCCCAAAGATGTTCAATGGGGTTGAGGTCAGGGCTCTGGTCAGGCCAGTCAAGTTCTTCCACACCAATCTTGACAAACCATTTTGTATGGACCTCGCTTTGTGCATGGGGGCATTGTCATGCTAAAACAGGAAAGGGCCTTCCCCAAACTGTTGCACAAAGTTGGAAGCACAGAATTGTCTAGAATGTCATTGTATGCTGTAGCGTTAAGATGTCCCTTCACTGGAACTAAGGAGCCTAGCCCGAACCATGAAAAACAGCCCCAGACCATTATTCCTCCTCCACCAAACTTTATCTGCAATCCTCCAAATCCAGATTAGTCCGTCGGACTGCCAGATGCTGAAGTGTGATTCATCACTGCAGAGAATGTGTTTCCACTGCTCCAGATTCCAATGGTGGCGAGCTTCACACCACTACAGCCGACAATTGGCATTGCGCATGGTGATCTTAGGCTTATGTGCGGCTGCTCGGCCATGGAAACCCATTTCATGAAGCTCCTGACGAACAGTTCTTGGGCTGACGTAGCTTCCAGAGGCAGTTTGAAACTCGGTAGTGTGTTGCAACCGAGGACCGGGTGCTTCAGCATTCGGCGGTCCCGTTCTGTGAGCTTGTATGGCCTACCACTTCGCGGCTGAGCCGTGGTTGCTCCTAGACGTTTACACTTCACAATAGCAGCACTTACAGTTGACCGGGGCAGCTCTAGCAGGGCAGAAATTTGACGAACTGACTTGTTGGAAAGGTGGCATCCTATGACGGTGCCACGTTGAAAGTCACTGAGCTCTTCAGTATGGGACATTCTACTGCCAGTGTTTGTCTATGGAGATTGCATGGCTGTGTGCTCGATTCTATACACCTGTCAGCAACGGGTGTGGCTGAAATAGCCGAATCCACATACTTTTGGCCATGTAGTGTAAGTCTGAATACCAACTACTGAGAAGGTGTCCCGTGTAGCTCAGTTGGTAGAGCATGGCGCTTGCAACACCATGTTTGTGGGTTCGATTCCCACGGGGAGCCAGTATGAAAATGTATGCACTCACTAACTGTAAGTCACTCTGGATAAGAGCGTCTGCTAAATGACTAAAATGTAAATGTAAGTTCTTAAATAAATAAAAAAGTAAAAAAGGCATAGATTTTCTAAGTCTGAATGGGCCGCTAAATTCATATATGCTGCTTATGAATGTGATATGCATGGGTTATGTACCTGTTATGAAGTCCTTATGAAGTTATCAAAACTTAAAACTGTCCAGCTGATCAGGATGGTAAAACCAAGAATTGTACAGTAGTTTGGGAGAGATGTTGGCTGGTGGCTCCCCCCTCTGGTACTCTACAGTAACTACAACAGTAAGTGCTTATTGGTCCCATGGAGTCACACCCAGACACTGGTTGACATGATGATGACACCATGACCATGCTTTCTGCAGCACCGGTTGTGCACTGTAAAAAATCTAAATCCAATCAAAATGTAGGTTCTATGACTATATTTCCTTAGAATCATGTAAGGAGTGACATTTCAACCAGCTACTTGCTCTCCCCTTTGACATACAGGTAGAGTTAACTTACCTAGAAAAGCAGCTAGCATCACTCATGACAGAGTCTACCGCCACTAACGTGCCCCCGCAGACGTGCGCTCCGTTTGTCTGTAGGCTGGCTATCCAGGGCCACAAACCTGCTGTCACCAACGAGCTTCCACCACCAACACGGGAGTTCAAAGAGGTGCTGGCGCTGCCACACACCACAGCTGCAGAGGGAGGGAGAGACAGATAAACATTTGAGAGACAAATAAAAGGGAGAAATCTAGTAGTCAGATTTGTTACAGAAGTAAAGATTCACATTAAGGTGTAGCCATAAGCACAAGTTAGACTATAGGTATGTGCATGCGGTTGTGGTTGTAGGGGCTGAAAGACCGGTGCAGAAGACACTAAGGTCAGAGTCAGTCCCACTGGAGGAGAAGGTGACGAAGCCTGGCTGGTCACTGCTGATCTGGCTGTTGATCCAGGTCTGGTATCCAGTGAGTACCCTGTTTGTTTAACATCGGACCTCCAGAATCCCCCTATGCATTGACAGATTTACAGTGTCACTGAGATTGCATTTTCACAGGATTATGAAACATAATGGGTCGGTTTCCCAGATGAAGAAGCATTTTCAATGTGGAATCTCTACTGAAAATGCTTTTTCGTCTAGGATTAGGTATAACCTGTGTCCGGAGAATCGGACCAATATGTAATTGACCCACACTGTAATAAACAAAAAGGATAACCAAGAGATTTTACCTGACAGGAATCCTTTCCTCCTGCTGCTAGACCAGCACAGATCATGTTGTCTGTGATTGAACCTTCTCCATAGTTAGTTACACTGCCTGTTTCCCACTACTGGTACATCCACCTCCTGTAGGGTCTTTGGTGAGGGCAGGGACACTGAGGAGGTGGGAGACACACTCAGACAAGTAAAGTTGGTACTACATGATTTGAAATGTATTACTTGATCTATTAATTTTGAAGGTTTATTTGAGGAAAATGTATTTTGTCACAATTGATCACTACTATTATATTACGGATAAATGTAACATATTGACTATTGCCCATGCATTAGATTTAATCTCACCTCCACTGCGGATGGTTCCCCAGCCGGTGACCCAGCTAGTAGTGCCAGTATGAAAGGAGCTGCCTGGTGCAGCTAGGCAGACTGGCCGGATGTAGTTGGTAAAAGTCACAGGGGAGGAGAGCTTGAGAAGACACATGTCGTTGTCACTGGTACTACTGGTGTAGTTGGGGTGGGACATGATCTGAGTGACCGCCTGGTTCACCTCGTTGGGGTTAGAGACCTTCTGGCTCTGACGACTAATGTAGACCACCAAATTTGATGTACTGGTGCTGAGAAAATATATATATATAAAAAAGATAACGGTATTACTGTAAAAGGAGGCTCAATTGAGTTATGATTAGGTTTGGTGTAAGAGTTAAATGTTAAGATTCTATCAATCCTGCAATTCCTCACCTGGAGAAGCAGTGAGCAGCAGTCAGCACCCACTCTTTATTGATGAGGGATCCCCCACAAAAATGGCTGCCAAATCTGTGCAGACTGGCCTGCCATGGCCAACTCCCAGCAGGAGCATCCTGACCCCCCACTATCCTAGTGTTGAGAGGAGGGGTTCCGCACACTAACAGAGACAGATGGATGAGGCTTTACGAAATGGAGCACACAAAGGAAGTGAAGAGATTGAAAGCGCACTAGTTAGTGAATAGGTGCATGGTAATGTCATTCAATGAGAAAAGTACTTACCATCCAACTGAGAGTGAAACCCTAAAAACAGGGGAGGAAAAAAACGTTAAAACAGTTAGGTTTTGGCACACTGTTGGCAAACATGTAACTTATAACTCTTTGCACCCTACTTGTTTTACAGTAGCAACCACATAATTAGGAATTAGAATAATTTCATAGGATCTCTATGGTAGCAACATTCAGTCTTAGAGCACAGCCAGCCAGCCAGCCAGCCAGTCAGTTAGTGTATTTAGTGTCGCTACATAGTTTCCATGTGAGCGAACTCTGTATGCTGTGTCGTGTGATGACTGTTATTTAACGAATCAACTAACTATGTTTAATTGTCACTCGATTAAATTAATCATGTAACAATTAACTCATTAGGAATTTGGGGCACCACGGAAGAAGTTGTTTAACGAGTTAACATCTCCCGAATTAAACTCTTAGAAGATATATATGTTATATATTGATAACAGTCACTTATTAAATCATTACCTCATCCGTCTCATTTTGAACGTTGCATAATCCTTGAACCTGCAAGAACCCTAACCTTATTGATGAATCAGCAATACACAAATTGTCTTAATAATTCATTTACTAACTAACTACAGTGAGGGAAAAAAGTATTTGATCCCCTGCTGATTTTGTACGTTTGCCCACTGACAAAGACATGATCAGTCTATAATTGTAATGGTAGGTTTATTTGAACAGTGAGAGACAGAATAACAACAAAAAAATCCAGAAAAACGCATGTCAAAAATGTTATAAATTGATTTGCATTTTAATGAGGGAAATAAGTATTTGACCCCTCTGCAAAACATAACAGTACTTGGTGACAAAACCCTTGTTGGCAATCACAGAGGTCAGACGTTTCTTGTAGTTGGCCACCAGGTTTGCACACATCTCAGGAGGGATTTTGTTCCACTCTGCAGATCTTCTCCAAGTCATTAAGGTTTTGAGGCTGACATTTGGCAACTCGAACCTTCAGCTCCCTCCACAGATTTTCTATGGGATTAAGGTCTGGAGACTCCCGCTGCACGTCGGCTGGTCTGTAGAGGTTCAACCATTTGTAACGTGAGCTTGTGCTTCACGTCAGCGGGTCTTTCTCATTCAAAGTTCTAACCATTCTAAAAGTGCAGTTGCCACTCTCACGTTTTCTGGTCTGTAGAGTGTCGACTGCACGTTTAGAATGGTTAGAACTTTGAATGAGAAAGACCAGCCGACGTGATGCACGAGCCAGAGCATATGAGCGGAGTGGAGCGGTGAGAATCTCAGCTCATCGCTCACGGAGCTGTTCACCCCTCCGCTCCCCCCGCTCAAAGCCACATCAGGCCAGTCCGCTCATTATCGCTCAGCGCTCAACGAAGTTTGCATCGCGCTCCACTCAAATCGCCCCCTCGCTCGCTCCAAAAAAGGAAAAAAATCTGCATGTATTTCACTTTTAGCTTAAACCACAGCCTTACCTCCCAAAGAACTAAAGAGCAACGACAACATTTTCCAAATATAAATGTTTTATTTCAAATTACAAATTAGGCCTAGCCTATGTAAGAAGGAATATACACAAAAAGTCATGTAAAATTAAACGAATCAATGGGCCTAATTATATAAATAAAAATATACAGGCTATACATCAAAGTTTTAAAAGTAAATTAACTATTAGGCCAAAATTCTGATAACTGAACTTTTGCGCAGCTTGCACGTTGATAAAAATTTAAATTGGCTTATATCCATTGTCAAACTTTAAAATAAAAAAAATTTAAATGAATCGCTTTCCTTATCTACAGTTCTTTTGAGTTCACCTTCAAGAACACAAGTTTGGCCAATGTCTGAGGCTTCAGACTCATGCGGTGGTTTCTTGACAGCAGGCCAGCAGCGGAGAAAACCCTCTCTGCGCTCGCAGACCCGCTTGGGATGCTGAACACAATGCGAGCTACTTTAGCCAGGCGGGGAAAAGACATGGAGTTTTCTTTCCAAAATCGAATAACATCTGCGTCCGGGTTCTGTCTCGGGGATGAGAGGTAATTTTCGACTTCACCTTTGGCGTCTCCGGTTATGCGTAGCTGCTCACTGAAGTATGACCCGAACAGGCGAGCTCTTTTTGGTTCAGGCTCGGGATTCAGGTCAGCGGCGGGTGGGGTGTCTGTCTCGGGTGTGCCGCTGGGAGCGTTAATTTCTTCAGCTTCTTTTATGAGGAGGTCACGGTTCTCCCCGAGTTTGTTGCATACAGACTCATCTCGGATTATCCATTCTGTCTTGAAACGGGGATCTAACACTGATGCTAAAATGAGATGTTTATCAGTATAGTATATTCCATAGCGAATTGACACGTTGTTTGCCAATGTTTCTGCAAAAGCAGGGATGCCCATTGAAAGTGCAGCGTGAGTGTCATCGGTGAGCAGGGATTTGATTTCTGTGACAGCAGGGAGGATCATCCCCAGGTTCCCCAGCTCCTTCTGCATTTTGTCTGTGAGGTCTGCCAGTGGTGTCAGCACACTGACAAGGTGCGTCAGCTGCCGTACTTGATTCAGGGTGATAATAATAATAATAATATGCCATTTAGCAGACGCTTTTATCCAAAGCGACTTACAGTCATGCGTGCATACATTTTTTGTGTATGGGTGGTCCCGGGGATCGAACCCACTACCTTGGCGTTACAAGCGCCGTGCTCTACCAGCTGAGCTACAGAGGACCACGTTAGCAACATTAGACTTGAGTTTGTTTTGCCATAACGGGTCTTTTTGGAACAACCGGATGAACGACTGAATCATCCGCAGCTGACTGCTCCATCGAGTGGCGCAGGCATTTGTGGTGCGGACACCTAATTGGTCGGTTTCCTCTGTGTTCAGGGTGCTCTTGCGTACGCTTTTCACCAGGTGCCCGACTTTCACTAACAGCCTATTCATGTTGTCGTGCTCGTTAATGGCGTCTTTGATCGCCAGCTGAAGCATGTGAATGGGGCATCTCAGATGTAAATTTGACACAGTAAAGTACTGATTTATCATAGTTTCTACATTAGAGGTTATCACTTCCACATGGATTTGCGAGGGCGCAGGTGGTCCCTCATCCTCCTCTTCATGTTCTGCGCTGCTGCTGGCATCCGCGGTCACTTCACCCTCCGCCTCCTCTTCAGTGCCAGGGAGGAGGTTAAATGCCTTGATCATGTTGCTGGCACTGTCAGTGACGACCCGAATCACACGTCGTTGCACGTTCCAATATTTCAGTACACTTTCATACTTTTGGTAAATACGATATATATATACAGTGGGGAAAAAAAGTATTTAGTCAGCCACCAATTGTGCAAGTTCTCCCAATTAAAAAGATGAGAGAGGCCTGTAATTTTCATCATAGGTACACGTCAACTATGACAGACAAAATGAGGAAAAAAAATCCAGAAAATCACATTGTAGGATTTTTAATGAATTTATTTGCAAATTATGGTGGAAAATAAGTATTTGGTCAATAACAAAAGTTTCTCAATACTTTGTTGTATACCCATTGTTGGCAATGACACAGGTCAAACGTTTTCTGTAAGTCTTCACAAGGTTTTCACACACTGTTGCTGGTATTTTGGCCCATTCCTCCATGCAGATCTCCTCTAGAGCAGTGATGTTTTGGGGCTGTCGCTGGGCAACACAGACTTTCAACTCCCTCCAAAGATTTTCTATGGGGTTGAGATCTGGAGACTGGCTAGGCCACTCCAGGACCTTGAAATGCTTCTTACGAAGCCACTCCTTCGTTGCCCGGGCGGTGTGTTTGGGATCATTGTCATGCTGAAAGACCCAGCCACGTTTCATCTTCAATGCCCTTGCTGATGGAAGGAGGTTTTCACTCAAAATCTCACGATACATGGCCCCATTCATTCTTTCCTTTACACGGATCAGTCGTCCTGGTCCCTTTGCAGAAAAACAGCCCCAAAGCATGATGTTTCCACCCCCATGCTTCACAGTAGGTATGGTGTTCTTTGGATGCAACTCAGCATTCTTTGTCCTCCAAACACGACGAGTTGAGTTTTTACCAAAAAGTTCTATTTTGGTTTCATCTGACCATATGACATTCTCCCAATCCTCTTCTGGATCATCCAAAGGCACTCTAGCAAACTTCAGACGGGCCTGAACATGTACTGGCTTAAGCAGGGGGACTGCAGGATTTGAGTCCCTGGCGGCGTAGTGTGTTACTGATGGTAGGCTTTGTTACTTTGGTCCCAGCTCTCTGCAGGTCATTCACTAGGTCCCCCCATGTGGTTCTGGGATTTTTGCTCACCGTTCTTGTGATCATTTTGACCCCACGGGGTGAGCTCTTGCGTGGAGCCCCAGATCGAGGGAGATTATCAGTGGTCTTTTATGTCTTCCATTTCCTAATAATTGCTCCCACAGTTGATTTCTTCAAACCAAGCTGCTTACCTATTGCAGATTCAGTCTTCCCAGCCTGGTGCAGGTCTACAATTTTGTTTCTGGTGTCCTTTGACAGCTCTTTGGTCTTGGCCATAGTGGAGTTTGGAGTGTGACTGTTTGAGGTTGTGGACAGGTGTCTTTTATACGGATAACAAGTTCAAACAGGTGCCATTAATACAGGTAACGAGTGGAGGACAGAGGAGCCTCTTAAAGAAGAAGTTACAGGTCTGTGAGAGCCAGAAATCTTGCTTGTTTGTAGGTGACCAAATACTTATTTTCCACCATAATTTGCAAATAAATTCATTAAAAATCCTACAATGTGATTTTCTGGAATTTTTTTTCTCAATTTGTCTGTCATAGTTGACGTGTACCTATGATGAAAATTACAGGCCTCTCTCATCTTTTTAAGTGGGAGAACTTGCACAATTGGTGGCTGACTAAATACATTTTTTCCCCACTGTATATATATATATATATATATATATATATATATATATATATATATATATATATATATATATATACAAATATACAGTGCTATGAAAAAGTATTTACCCCCTTTCTAATTTTCTCTACTTTTGCATATTTGTGATACTGAATGTTATTCAACCAAAACCTAATATTAGATAAATGGAACATAAGTGGACAAATAACACAACAATTACATATTTATTTCATAAACAAAGTTATGCAACACCCAATTCCCCTGTGTGAAAAAGTAATACACTCAATAACTGGTTGTGCCACCTTTAGCTGCAATGACTCCAACCAAATGCTTCCTGTAGTTGTTGATCAGTCTCTCACGTTGCTGTGGAGGAATTTTGGCCCACTCTTCCATGCAGAACTGCTTTAACTTAGTGACGTGTGGTTTTTCAAGTATGAACTGCTCGTTTCAAGTCCTGCCATAACATCTCAATTGGGATTAGGTCTGGACTAGGCCATTCCAAAACTTCCAATTTGTTGCTTTTTAGAAATGTTGATGTAGACTTGATTGTATGTTTTTGGATCATTGTCTTGCTGCATGACCCAGCTGTGCTTCAGCTTCAGCTCACAGACGGATGGTCTGACATTCTCCTGTAGAATTCTCTGATACAGAGCAAAATTCATGGTTCCTTCTATGAAGGCAAGTCGTCCAGGTCCTGAGGCAGCAAAGCATCCCCAAACCATCACACCACCACCACCACGCTTGACCTATGGTATGATGTTCTTACTGTGGAATGCAGAGTTTGGTTTTGTCGTAGAAATATTTGACTAAAAAATAGTCAACTCAAAAATATCTCTCAATAGGTTGGAGCTTGTGAATCCAGAAATTAGACTTTATTATTGCGTAACAAAGCCGAGCCACTCCATGGAACGGCTGTCTCTCTTTGGCTTAGAGATCTCTTATATACACACACACAAATGCACAGTCATGTTTACATAGCATACAAAGCTACTCCCCTTAAGATAAATGATTAACATCTTTTAGTGCCACTCTACCCTTATCTTTCAACGTCCAGATGTCACATGTTGTTTACTCCAAAAGACCATGGGCATGTTTCCATATGGCCTCTTCCTCTTATCCATTAAAGCATGTTTACACATTGTATTGACTATATTCCTTATTTAGACATGTATCTGGATTTATAAAATGTCAATCATGTTTACTATATTTTATCTTTGACATTTCCCAACATTTTCCTTAATGATACATAAAATATTACCATATAATCCCCCCTTTGGGACATTCCAACAGTGTCCCAAATAATACAAAAAATTATTTTAAAATGAATGTAAGCAAGCGCATTTACTTATTCTTAGCCTTGCCATATGTGGTTTCATTTTACACGCATATATTTAAACCAATATATCTTCCTCATTACTTGACCCATCCTGATGAGGACCCAGAGCCCAGTCAGGTATTGGATACAAGTTTGGAAGGTTTTCCTCTAAATTAACCTCCAAGTTTTTCTATTAGGCTTTGTAACCATGGCAGGCCCATCCACCCCCAGGAACAACTTCATACAAACATTCAGGATTCCCAAATTCCCAAAATGTCCCATATTCATTTACCTACGGTCCTGGAGCTCCCTGAACTGGGTGTATTTCTTTATAAACATTGCTCCCCACTTTTTAGTTATAGCATTTCCCATATATGTTAGTATCCTATCACATCAACATATGCAACTTTGTCTTAACAATAATATCTAGGACATGTTAAGAATGGTGTCAATATCTTTAGCTTACATAACCTTTTTCACCCATATCACAAGTATTATAACAATCAAAATAATCAATATCAATATCTAATCCATTAATTGCAATGTCAACATCACTAAGCATTAATATTAATAAGTTATTCAGATCAATCAGTCCACTTATAATTTATAATCATAATCAAATTAATTACCCAAAACAACTTTGGAATGACAATTCTTAGTTAGTCACCTTTGTTCCATCATTCAAAGTTAAAACTCTCACCTTGGCACATATTGACACTGGCGGAATGTATATTTATATTATAATAATTCTTGCATTAACTTCCTCATAATGAGAATTACAACAGATCAGTATCTCAATGCATTCCTAGTCCAAATTACTATACATTTAGTAGTGTATAATACCTCCTTAATCAACATACTACCTCAACTAACAGTCCCTTCCTCTACCGGCACTCAATCTTCTGCCGTCTTCATTATGTTCTTCAGATAGCTTCATAGTTCATCTTGGATTACCCATGACAATGTCCCAATTCCAATGTCACACCTGAACCGCCCCACCTCCACAATCATTCTGTTTTGTCCATTTGCAAACCAGCATACCCAAACTACGAAGAACGTTGCATTTGCATAGACCTCTCTCCTCCTGCTCACTCCACATGGACTCCTGTCACATTCTTGAGAGAAAAGGCACAAAAGAGAAGGCAATTGATTGCTTTGATTTGATGCTGGATTCAGGTCTCCTGGCAGAGGTGGTCGGACAGGAACTTCTTCAACGCCTTTGTTGTTCCTCTTCAGCCGGGTAGAGGGTTTTTGGTTTTTATTGAGGTTTACACCGCTCTGGACCGAATTATTTCTGCTATGCATTACGACACCATCCGTAGTAACCTCATGAAAGGACAGATCATATCAGTTTAGTTGAGTTAATTTCCAATCCAAAACATCCCTATTAACATTGTCTACATGACAAATCATTATGTTTCATCACTCATTCTTAATACCCAT
The DNA here is from genome assembly GCF_964263955.1 of Coregonus lavaretus. Taxonomy (NCBI): domain Eukaryota; kingdom Metazoa; phylum Chordata; class Actinopteri; order Salmoniformes; family Salmonidae; genus Coregonus; species Coregonus lavaretus. Next base: position 30,087,429 of record NC_140005.1, on the reverse strand, counting down.
TTCTATCTAATGCCTGATAGATTTTTCTTTGAGGGGTCCCTGTATTCCAAAGGCTATCTGTTTAAACACCCACTATTTTCACATTCTCCCTTGAATTCTCCCAAACGATATAACCCAATTGTTTTACTTTAACATTCCCATATTTTTTCTCATAATCTATTTGACATTACTCTGGTGTTTCCCTTTTCCTTGTTCCTATACTAACAATTGCTTACACTTCTCTCCTCATCCTGGTTGATCATAAAATTGTTTATAGTTAGAATTTCCTAAATATTACAAAAGTTATGATTGAATCCTAGCACACAGTCCTAGTAACTGTAAAGATGTTGAACTACTGTTAACTATTTAAAACGGAGATGTGGTGCATATTAGACTATTTTCTTTTATTTAATTTTAATGCAATATATTGTACTCATCTATACCAATCATTGTTTAACGGCTCCTTCAATTCCCTTTCTTCTGTATTTGGTATGGCTCTAACGTACAGGGTTCAGTGCACTTTCCCAAGGAATAACTACTCCAATAACCCTTCCCCCTGGAAATCTAACACTAAATACTACATCAAATTGTTTATCTAAGTCTTGGACTGTTCTCCTTATGTCTATGATTCACCTGTCTATTTATTTCATTATCTTAAGGTCACACTACCCCATGTGACTTCCCCATACTCTTTGTGCTGGTTCCTCACACACCAATAATATTTTAACCCTTGTATTTTAATAGTGATCCCTTCCTGCATTTTAGTTATGGTTCCTGCCTGTGCAAGAATATACATTATAATCCTGTCTATATCCCTTCTATGTCTTGTTCTTCTGCTCTCTACTATTATCAGTACTCCATTCCCCTTATTCTCAGGGAACTAGTCAAGTACAGAGAAATCAATGATGAGGATTTCTGGTGCATCTTGGAGGTCTTGAAAGTCTCTGTGGTCTGTTAGTCATCAGTTCCCTCACTCTGGTACAACGGTTTAGATCAGGGGTGTCAAACTCATTTTAGCTCAGGGGCCGCATGGAGGAAAATCTTTTCCCAAGTGGGCCTGACCGGAAAAATCATGGTATATATAACTTAAAAACAACAACTTCAGATTGTTTTCTTTGTTTTAATACGATCAACATACAACATAAAGCTGGAGCCTGAGGACAGTGTGTCCAAAATAGTACAAGCACAACATCACTATTAATCATAAAACACGTCAAGTTTATTTGAAAATTCTAAAGAAAAAGAACACACAAACACACAATGCCTCAGTGATTAACAGAACTGTTTCACAGATCAGAGAACTATATCAGGGTGTCATTTCTCAGGCAGAAATGTAGATAAAAATAATGAAATCCTGTTCCCCAAACAAGTGCAAGAACCACAGTCAAGAATAGGTTAAATATACAAATAAAATCAATTAAAAACAATAGCACATCAACATAAAAACATATAAACATAAAGCTGGAGCCTGAGGACAGTGTCCAAAAGCACAACATCACTATTAATCATAAAACACCTCAAGTTATTTGAAAGTTCTGAGGACAAAGAACACACAAACACACAATGCCTCAGTGATTAACAGAACTGTTTCACAGATCACAGAACTATATCAGGGTGTCATTTCTCAGGCAGAAATGTAGATACAAATAATGAAATCCTGTTCCCCAAACAAGTGCAAGAACCACAGAGTCAAGAATAGGTTAAATATACAAATAAAATAAAATCAATTAAAAACAATAGCACATCAACATAAAAACATATAAACATAAATCTGAAAGCGTTGCTCAAACTCCCGTAACAGTCCCGTTATTTTATCTTTGAACCGCTTCATGTCTGCCACATGTTGGGTCGCGCACACATTTTTCAGACAGGGGAAGTGAGCTGCATCACCACCGGCAAGTTGCGTCTCCCACAATGACAGCTTCAACTTGAAAGAACGTATGCTGTCATAATACTGCGTGACAACTTTGTTGCGCCCTTGCAGCTGTTTGTTCAAGTTATTCAGGTGCTCTGTAACATCCACCATAAATGCAAGGTCCGGCATCCATTCTGCGGAATGAAATTCTAACACTGGTTTGCCCTTTTCTTCCATGAACTGTTCAATTTCTTCTCGTAAATCAAAGAAACGCCTCAGCACCTCGGCTTAACCATCTTACCTCAGTGTGGTATGGCAGGCCATAGATGTGGTCTTTCTCTCTGAGAAGGCTGTCAAACTGACGGTGATTCAGGCTTCTGGATCGGATGAAATTAACAGTTTGGATGACCACCTTCATGACGTTATCCATCTTTAATGACTTGCAACACAAAGCCTCCTGGTGCAAAATACAGTGAAGTCAAAAAATCACGTCCTCCATTTGCAGATTGCACTTTCTCTCTGAACTTTGTCACAACGCCTGCTTTTTTCCCGATCATTGAGGGCGCACCATCTGTAGCCAGGCTGACAGCGCGGGACCAGTCCACTCCGACCCTGTCCAGCGCGCCGACGAGTGCAGTGAAAATATCAGCTGCTGTCGTTGTATCTGTCATCGGCACCAACTCCACGAACTCCTCGGTGACGGTCAATGTGTCATCAACTCCGCGGATGAAAAAATGGCCAGTTGTGCAACATCTGTAATGTCCGTGCTTTCATCAATTGCAACCGAAAACGCAATAAATGACTTTACTTTTTGCTTCAACTGGCTGTCCAAATCCACTGAAAGATCGGAAATCCTGTCTGCAACTGTGTTTCTTGTCAGGCTGATATTTGCAAAAGCCTGCCGCTTTTCAGGGCACACAATCTCCGCTGCCTTCATCATGCATGTTTTTACAAATTCACCCTCACTAAATGGTTTTGAAGCCACTGCGATTTCATTAGCAATGAGGTAGCTAGCTTTCACTGCAGCGTCACTGATGTCTCGGCTGTGAGTAAACACAGACTGCTGTTTCTTCAGACCCGCCAACAGTTCATTCACCTTCTCTCATCTCCACTGTCCTTGAAAGTTGTCATATTTGTCGGCATGAAGACTCACATAGTGACGACGAAGGTTATATTCTTTCAGCACTGCAACATGCTCTGAACACACCAAACATACAGCTTTCCCATTCAATTCCGTGATTAAATAGGATGACAATTTTTCTTGGAACACTCTGCACTCTGCGTCCACTTTTCTCTTTTTTGACAGAGACATATTGGGGCAATGAGGGTGCCAAAGCACATAATGTTAAAAGTAGAAGCCGTAATAAATATCGCGGGCAAAACAAAGTAGCTCATTGGCTGCACGTGCTTGACCTACTTGCTCTGCCCCGGTATAAACAGTTTGCTTGCTTAACACAATTGCTATTGCGCCATCCAGTGGACGCAATTGGAACAGCAGTTTATTTGTATTGAAAAATTGCAGCGCATTTTTATACTTTACAATTATTATTATTTTTTTTATCATCTCGCGGGCCGGATTAAACCCGTTTGCGGGCCTGATCCGGCCCGCGGGCCGTACGTTTGACACCCCTGGTTTAGATGATACCCGATCGCGCTCCCCTCTATCCGTACCGCTGTTGGTGTAACCTGGACGACGATGTATGATCACTTTAGCTGTTAACCTTCTTCCATCACTAGGGTCTCCGGATCAGCCAGAGTCCCTCTCAATCTATCGACATCGGTCTGCGAAGAGTGTCCTTCAATCAGCCTACCCATAGGGAAGCTCAGAGTTACTGCTGCAAAGACACAAGCACAGACACACACAAAAGACAACAATGCTACCCAATGGCTGAGGTTGGAACACTCCTATAGTGGGAAACATGGATCTAAGTATCTGTCTCCACCAATTTTACCATCATTAAGATAGCCAACAACACCTGGTACAGGCCCCTCCACATAGGGTCTTTTCAGCTCTTTCTTCTGTAGTCTTTTGCCATCACATAATCTCCAGGGTGCAGAGAATGCTCAGACTCTCCTACTTAGTTGGGCAGAGTTATCTTCACCCATGAAAAGAACATCTTAAGAGCATTGTTAGGTTAGGTGAGACACAGTATGCTACTCATGTCCTCTCATCTGTCAAGAGAAGCCTTGAGATTATGAAGCACAGCTTGTTGTAGTCCACTTATCTCATAGACAGACCCCCTCTACACCATGCCTCCTATCACAAAAACAAAAGAGATTTAACCTAACCCATAACACATTATTACTACTGCTCATATCCTTAATACACCTTGCATATTTCCCCACAAAACCATTATAAAACATTAAAACCTCTGTAAGCCCAACTTCTCCCTTGGACACATGCATCATCACATCGTGATTCATGTGTTCAAAAAACAAAACAACAACAATATTGCCTATCAAACCGAAAATAATAACTAACCTTAAAATGACAACCCTTGAGCATATCTTTACTTAACTGTATCCCATAACACTATTCAAGGAATACCTCTCCTTCAGGACTAACTCTCTCACTTCATCCTTGTCCTGTTTGGACTAATTTATATATAGGATTTTTTCCAAATTATAAACTTCTTCACAATTATCCTTATTATATCTAACCCCCTAATACAGCATGCCTCTAGAATTTATAGTGCGGGTGATCAGGTCACACTATAAAGCCAGGACAGATTTCAGAGGTAATTGAAATCATTCAATGAATTGTTTCATCCAATAGTATACTACTCTTAACAACCATCAAGACATTTAATAAATGTTGTATCCCGAGTGTACAGTAAGTCCTTAGTACAGCTCTTTTCAAAATAAATCACACATATTTACTTATCCCTCAGTAAATAAAACCCCAAATTACATGTGTATGCCCCTTTAAGATATTTCACTTCCATCCCGTCAAAAAAAACAAAATAGAAATAAAAATCCTATACAGAATAACATTTCATACTAAGTAGTTTGTTTGTGGTTATTCAAACACCATATAGTAAAACAATAAACAAACAAAAAATGGCCAGGCCTTATTTCTTTTGGTAGCTCCCTATGACAACCTAAAAATAAAACTACTTAATTTTACTAACTAGTTCCACCCTAGCCTACAGACTTTTTTAACATCCCAATGAGATATAAAGAAATCCCCATGTTCCTGGAAGAGAAAGTATACATGTCGTTAACATATAATCAACAATCCAAAGATAGTTGTGGTCCTCTGTAGCTCAGCTGGTAGAGCACGGCGCTTGTAACGCCAAGGTAGTGGGTTCGATCCCCGGGACCACGCATACACAAATAAATGTATGCACGCATGACTGTAAGTCGCTTTGGATAAAAGCGTCTGCTAAATGGCATATTATATTATAGTAATTACACACAAAACATCATACATATATACCCAGTCCTATCTCATCAACAATCATTCGTATCAATCTCACTCCTCAGAACTACTCCCATCGTTCAACGTACTATAAACAAATTATCGTCATAACTCACCGCTGTTTAACCAAACTATATAATGTCATAATAAAATGATCAATTATCAAATATCGTTCCTTATTCAACTATCGAGACATGTTCTTCATTAGTAAATCGTCTCCACAAAGCAATACTACCTAATAACATATTCTCATTCTCCTAAATATAAATAATTACTTCTATTAAACAATCCCATTCAACATCAAGTCAACCTGTCTCATCACCCAATTAACTTACTTTTTTTTTTAAAACCCTCTACAATATCTATCATACTCTACCGCTAACTTTCCTCATAACGGTACCTCAACAGATGACAAATTATTTTACTTTTATAGTAAAAACCAATAAAACATCCAATTCACCAATATGCAATTTTAATTACTATGTTATCCTATCCGACATGGATTGGTAGGACAACATCTTTCCTATAATGTTATCAATGAAACCAGTAATTCACGTCAATAGCATCAATGTAAAAGATTAGCTTTCTGTCCCTTACTGGATTCGAACCAGGGACCCTCTGCACACATCGACAACATTCACCATCGAAGCACCGTTACCCGTCGCTCCACAAAAGCCACGGCCCCTGCAAAGCAACTACTTCCAGTTCATAGAGTAAGTGACGTCACCCAACGAAAACCGCACTAGCTCTCACCGCTAACTAGCTAGCAATTTCCTGCCGATAATATTCAACCTCCTACGACTTCCTACAAAAACGTGATCCTTGTAATAATAATAATATTATTATTATTATTATTATTATTATTATTATTATTATTATTATTATAATAATAATATGCCATTTAGCAGACGCTTTTATCCAAAGCGACTTACAGTGTCCCTTATAGCACTCTCACGTTTCAGCAAGCCCCAATGGTTAACGCCCGCAGACAAAAATGGAAATTCTTCCATTTTTACAAGCAGACCTACTAATAAAACACACTTTCAAACAGCGTTCTGCATTTACCTCTATCATAGGGTTTAAAAACGAACGTAACAACATTAACCATCCTAAATTGCCGTAGTAACGTCATGTTTGGTTCAGTTTATCTATTACCATATAAGACATTCACTTCTCCCTGCGTCGTAAACTATATCCTATTTCTCTTGTAATCAACTAAAATCATAGCCACGCAATTAAACCATCACTCCGCCATTATCAGAATGAATGAAATATCCTTTCTAAGTAAGCTACAAGTAACACCAAACACTTGCTGTAGTTTACCATCATATATTGAAATCATCCATTATCACGATCCAATTTATTTATAGACATATTCCACCATTGTCACTTGATTAATCTAGCAAAACTTTATTCAATGACTAAAAAATTACTACCACGCACTCTTCTCTCCATACCCATTAACATATGTATATGTTAGTCATTTAGCTGATGCTCTTATCCCAAGCGACCCACAATTAGTGAGCTCATACATTTTTATACTAGCCCCCCTTGGGAATCGAACACACAACCCTGGCGTTGCAAGCACCGTGCTCTACCAACTGAGCTACAGAGGACCACAGATGAGCGTATAGTGCCTTTTTCTGATAATGTTATAATTGTAGCCTATTGCATTACTTTAGTTTAAAATATAAGTTTGTTTATTCAACAAATCTAGAACCCACTATAAATTGGCGCTATTCCCTCAGCATAATAGCCAAAGCTCCTTGCATCCCCTGGTTCACGTAACGAAAATACATTATCATTCTAGAATTCACCAACTATTCGCATACATTACTGGTGTCACGCAAACTATAGAATAAATACTACATCAAATTGCAAACCATGACAGATAAGTATGAGGCCGAATGGAGCAAGTGCGACACTCATGTGTCTAAAATAAGTACTCTAAGTGCTCAAGTGGACTCTGCTATGCAGCAGAATACCACCCTTAGGTACCATCTAGAGGAATTCCAGAACAGTCACGCGCTACAGCGTGACTACCCAGTCAAGCAACCAAGCTCCCAACCGGAGACCGGTACACAAAGGAGAGAAGAAGACAGAAGGTTTCAGACGTTGCCTCTCTCAGGTGTCCCTCAGTCTTCTCCTCTTGGCCATTCGGCACAGAGTAAAATGGCGTCTCCTCGCCAACAAAGCCAAAGCTTGGTTTCTCCTCTTGACCTTTCGGCCCACAATTCCCCACAGGATGAAGCTAACCCTTTCCGCGCACTTGGCACGGATCGCCTTGAAAAACTAGTCAAAAACGTCTGCACCTTTGACCCCGTTCCAGGTAAGCCAAACGACACTGAGACGTTCCTAGCAAACATAGAGGATGCTTTGGATGGCTACCCGAATGCTACGGATTCTGACAGGCTTTACCTGTTGAAGCGAACGTCGAATAGACACGTGACAAGGTTCATTCGTCTACAACAGCAACACGTGCAAAACGACTACGCAAACTTGCCACGGCTTTGAAAATAGAATTCAGTGGTTCTGCGACTCGTAAACACGACAGCTCGCTGGCTAACACTCTCAAACAAGCTCGGAATGAACACCTACAAGATTACTATCATAGGCTTCATTCAGCCTACTCACTGAAACAGGAATGGAAGAGCTATTACCATTCAAAAAATGTTTCTGTCGAACATTCCAACTTCATTACCTACTTGGGCCCTACAGCCCACGTTGGTTTGCCAATCTCAGAACTCCGAGAGCTTGCGAGCACAGCTTTTGAGGCATCAAAAGTGCGCAATGCTAAGAGCCCTGTAATCTTGGGTTTGAAGATTGAACAGGAGCACCCACTCCTGTTAGAGGGAGCGTTATCAGGTATTGAAGCGTTGAGTGATGACGCACAACAACGGTTTCTACCACGGTACCAATACCCACCGCGGTCGAAATAACTGTAAAGTACGTCGCCAGAAAAATGACTACCGCCACAATCAACCTGATCGTTACGTTCCTGCACCCAGCCCACACAACGTGTCAGAGCACAAGGGTAACAAAGGGTTCAATGTCTATCAAAACATCTCTAGAAATTCTACTAAGAGAAGTACTAAAGCTAGAAAAATGTGAGAAAAGGGAAAAAGATAAGTCACTATGACTAGATGTGGATTTGCCGGACAACCGGTCCGCCAAAATTAACACCATTTGCGAGGATGTAAACGATCAACTTACTCCCGCTCTCACTCGAGACCCTATCCAGGGCCGCTCGATCTAGAAACAAGCCCACAGGCTTTGTCTATAGACTCTGATACAAATGTTGCGAAGCAAAAGGTCAAAAACATTGCAATAGCCAATTCCACTCAAGACCCGATAAGTCGATCTGTTTTCACCATGAACACTAATGACACATCACGTCATTGCGAACAACCACTCCACTTTGTGGAAACCTGGGGGACTGCTATCCTGTCCTGCACAAATAGATTCAGGCTTGACAATACCGCTCATCTCTCAAACGTTGTTCAATGATCTCAAAAGAGCTTTGAACCCAGCTAAACGTTGGTTAAAAACGGAACGATGCGATACTAAACTTTGAGCTTTCACTCAGACTACCTCGCCTCTCACATTTCAGACTCATGCTGAAACTACACTTCCAAGACGTATCGCTTGTTCACCCTGTGTATGTTACCAGCCTCGAAAGTGAACCCCTGCTACTCGGAGCAGACTTGATGGATCGTTTGATCCCACTGATGGATTGGAAAACCAACCAAGTATGGTCACAGCTAACCGTGCCGTCTCCACTGACCGCACTGTCTTCTCCGAACATTAACTGCAGCACAGTCATCCACGAGGGGTACCTAAAATAACCCCTTGGGAAACAGAAGTTTCGACACCTGGGACCCAAGGAGATATTACGATATCTCGTCACATTCAATTGACCATTATTTTCATGATTTCGAGCCAGCAGTCTCTGTGAGTGAGAAACTTCCCTCCTCCTTGGAGTCATGCGATACTGTAGCTGAGATTAACTTATCTTGTCCTTCTGAGACTTACACAAGCACTGCGGCCGTCTCAGGAATAAAAGCATCGACGTGTGTACTCTGCTTCCGATGTTACATTTTCCGCTTTGAAGGGGACTGAAACCCCTTACAATGAATCTAACGGCGTCAGTCTCGCAACTGACCCGATGGTTCCCACTGGTGAAACACTGTGCCATATCGCAGAAAGATATCCACGTCTCATTTCACAGGTACTGGAACGGTCGCCACATGCGGACGCTGTGGTGTCTGACAGGCCACGACAGCCACTGAGCGTTTTCAAGCACAAACACCAGGAGATTTGGTTGAATGGTTACAGCCAATCTACTAACTACGGGCTGCTGACAACTCGTACAAAGGGTCCAACCTTTTCGTTTGTGCCTCGGACACCAACACCCACCGCTGGTGGGGGGGTCACAAGACACAAAGGGGGGGAATACTATCCCAGACCGATGATGAGCCTCGTCGAGGCCGGTGGGGGGGGGGGTCGAGACTACGTGCAACACTGTACGAGACCGCCAGAGCAGGAAACAAATCTAGTTGTAAACTTCCCCATGAGAACAGAGAGGAGAGGACAAGCCCCTCGACAGGGATAACCTTAGAACACATCTGAGATATCACTGATGTGTACCACACTGGTCATAAAAGTAGTCCAATGGACTTTCCACCTCCAAAACAAATAGCAACAATAATCATTCCTTGCCATGTGTAGTTTCAACTGCAATGCAACGAGTAAAATGCTCTAGTCATTTATTCCGGTAGGAAAACATTTCAGAATACATCGGTAGGATAGCTGGTCCCCTTGAGTACCAGTACCAATGCCAGCAACAGTCAGTCCAGCCACACTCAGTAAGAAGGTTAGAGACCTAACAAGTCGAATTGCCCTTGACAACAGCGACAGAGGAGTTAGTAGTCACTCAGATTGCAACACGTGGAAGGGAATCTCCCAAAACACTCTTCTGATGGTTAACACACATGCCACTAATAAATAGAACCCTCCATTCAGGAGGAAAGTTATTAGAAGTCATGAACCATGATCACACTGCATATATTTTGATTTGTTTTACACTTTTTTGGTTACTTCATGATTCCATATGTGTTAACCCTTGAATGAGTAGGTGTGTCCAAACTTTTGACTGGTACTGTATATAATCTTACTCATTGAGGAAGTTCGATTAACCTATGGCCCGTGACGCAAAAGTGGCGAGGGACAGGCGCCCTTCTCAAATCAAACAGTAATCTGTGGCACTCGGTAATGTTGTCAACAAGGCAGCATGATGCATCGTTCAGAAACATGCAACAACTCTTTTCCATAACATATATGTTCGAATTTCCAAACTAGTTTTCATCGGGAAGGCAGATAAAGCGTTTTTCAAAAGCAATCACTTTTCGCATGTGAAAACAGAATCCTACTTATTACTCCATGTACTTAACCTAAGTCACTTTTGTTTTGAGCCGACTTCGCCGTCGGCCATGAGTGAGGCACCTGGCTCACGCCATGGAGGCAGCCCGGTTCCAAAACGAATGCAATCACTTTTCACCCAGTGCAAACTTTTCACCCAGTGCCCACTGGGGAAACCCGGGCCAGATAATCAAATCCCCTCATGCACTTAAACAGGCACCTTGTCAGAGACACCCCCCGACCCTGATAGACCTGTTCTCTCTCCTCCTTCTTTCCAAGTCAAACATTTTACATTTTAGTCATTTAGCAGACGCTCTTATCCAGAGCGACTTACATTGTTTTTTTTCATACTGGTCCGCTGTGGGAATCGAACCCACAACCCTGGCGTTGCAAGCACCATGCTCTACCAACTGAGCTACACGGGACTAAACCGTAGAGAAATGTATTGGTTGTCACAAGGGCAAGACCATTGGTTTTCCATTGCTGTAATCTGTGATCATGTTTCCTGTCTATCTATCTATAGATCGGTGAAGCAAGTCCCCGCAGCAATGTTGCAACATCTAGTGGAAAGCCTTCCTAAAGCAAAGGGGGGAACCAACTCCATATTAATGCCATTGATTTTGGAATGAGATGTTCGACAAGCATGTAGTGTAGTATATGGTAGAAAGAGTATGTGGCCTTTTCTCTAGCCTACAGGCTGGCGATAAAATAAAATGACAATGTAATGAGACAGACACTTTGTACATCATGCCGATTTCTCAGATCAAATAGCCTAACCTAACAAACATATCCTAAAAACAGGAGAGGTCAAAGTAAAATGGACAATATGGAATGCATAATCAGGCTACTCATAACTGCTGTCCAGGAGTTTCACCCCGTGGCCTAAATTGTCATGATCAGTGGTTTCAAGTTTGTATCCATACATTTTTGACGAGCTGATCATAGCGAAAAATAAAATACTGATGTATTTCCCGCTGTGTAAACACATTGTAAATAGGCTCAGAATAACTCCTGATAAAGTTGGGTAGCTGATATTCAGAGCTTAAATAGCCAAATTGATTAGTCACTGGAATCAGGACTAACTAATAAAGCCAATGCAACAGCCTGTTTTACCAACGGTGGGCCTAACACATGGATGGGCATTCATAAAATTCAATTGCAGGCCGACATGGAAGGCTACACATGGACCGACGCCAACGTCTTTTGGACACTTTTTTTGGTCCTGTCCGGACTAGCAGTCTTTTTTTGTTTCAGTCCAGACCACCCTTGATTTCCACGTCCACAGACGTTGGTTTTTGGTCCAGTCTGGACCAGCCATTATTTGGCCCAAACATAGACGTCTATGTTTGGTTCAGATTTGGTCCGGTCTGGACTTGATTTGGTCTATATAAGGCTATATAAGGCAACAACGTGAGTCAATAAATAATGCACTTGATTTAGGCTAAATTATTGGATGCTAAATGTTTCTGATCAGTGATAGATGAGCAAACGAATAAATTAGCTACCACTTCCACTTGTCCAGCCAGAGATCAATTAACCAAATATACAGACAGAGATTCAGTTAAATAAAATCACATTCATTGATTATCAGACAAGTCACAGGCTTTTGGTCGGGAGTAGGAGAGGCTACTCCTACGCGAGTGAAGAGCAAAATCCATTTGTATATCATGCAGCAAAATGTTCTAGAATAAAGATGATCATTAGCACTCACCTCAATTTAGCTAACATTTCCCCAGCCTAATTGTTACCATATATCCAAACGGAGATTCAGTGAAAACAAAAATATGACATTGATTTATCTAGAAGAGTCCCCCACGCTTGTCTCAAAATAGCACGAAAACGCTGTCCTAAATCAAAATGGTTCAGATTTGGTGCGGTCTGGACCGGCCTTGATTTCAACGTCCACGGACATAGATTTTTGGTCCGGTCCGAACCAAATCTGAACCAATCATAAACGTCCGTGTTTGGTTCAGATTTGGTCCGGTCTAGACTGGCCTTGACATACGTAATCAGGTGAGTAAATTGAATTGCGATGCGCCTCATTGTTTCACACAAATCCAGTCAACCTGAATGTGTTTCTGTATCACCCATCCCTTTTCCCTGAACACATCAGCAAAGTCAATGAGGAAGGTATACAGATCAACACATTTGCAGTGAGCCACTACTGAATATCTTCAAGTCCACTATTCATCTCCAGAAGTGAAGCGTTAACACACACACACTACCATGCTTTCCTTTCTTGTGCTGCAGGGAGTTACAGAACTGGAATTGATATTGTAGAAAAATTTAAGATAACTCCCGTACGCGCACTTTTACTTCTGCACATTTACTATCAATATTTCAGTCTGAGACCTTTTCGAAGGCCCTTCTTAATTTTTTCCATATTCCTCTGTCACGCTGTCACGCTCGTTCATCAACGGGTCAGACCAAGGCGCAGCGTGATATGCATACAGTGGGGAAAAAAAGTATTTAGTCAGCCACCAATTGTGCAAGTTCTCCCACTTAAAAAGATGAAAGAGGCCTGTAATTTTCATCATAGGTACATGTCAACTATGACAGACAAATTGAGAAAAAAAATCCAGAAAATCACATTGTAGGATTTTTAATGAATTTATTTGCAAATGATGGTGGAAAATAAGTATTTGGTCACCTACAAACAAGCAAGATTTCTGGCTCTCACAGACCTGTAACTTCTTTAAGAGGCTCCTCTGTCCTCCACTCCTTACCTGTATTAATGGCACCTGTTTTAACTTGTTATCAGTATAAAAGACACCTGTCCACAACCTCAAACAGTCACACTCCAAACTCCACTATGGCCAAGACCAAAGAGCTGTCAGAGGACACCAGAAACAAAATTGTAGACCTGCACCAGGCTGGGAAGACTGAATCTGCAATAGGTAAGCAGCTTGGTTTGAAGAAATCAACTGTGGGAGCAATTATTAGGAAATGGAAGACATACAAGACCACTGATAATCTCCCTCGATCTGGGGCTCCACGCAAGATCTCACCCCGTGGGGTCAAAATGATCACAAGAACGGTGAGCAAAAATCCCAGAACCACACGGGGGGACCTAGTGAATGACCTGCAGAGAGCTGGGACCAAAGTAACAAAGCCTACCATCAGTAACACACTACGCCGCCAGGGACTCAAATCCTGCAGTGCCAGACGTGTCCCCCTGCTTAAGCCAGTACATGTCCAGGCCCGTCTGAAGTTTGCTAGAGTGCATTTGGATGATCCAGAAGAGGATTGGGAGAATGTCATATGGTCAGATGAAACCAAAATATAACTTTTTGGTAAAAACTCAACTCGTCGTGTTTGGAGGACAAAGAATGCTGAGTTGCATCCAAAGAACACCATACCTACTGTGAAGCATGGGGGTGGAAACATCATGCTTTGGGGCTGTTTTTCTGCAAAGGGACCAGGACGACTGATCCGTGTAAAGGAAAGAATGAATGGGGCCATGTATCGTGAGATTTTGAGTGAAAACCTCCTTCCATCAGCAAGGGCATTGAAGATGAAACGTGGCTGGGTCTTTCAGCATGACAATGATCCCAAACACACCGCCCGGGCAATGAAGGAGTGGCTTCGTAAGAAGCATTTCAAGGTCCTGGAGTGGCCTAGCCAGTCTCCAGATCTCAACCCCATAGACAATCTTTGGAGAGAGTTGAAAGTCTGTGTTGCCCAGTGACAGCCCCAAAACATCACTGCTCTAGAGGAGATCTGCATGGAGGAATGGGCCAAAATACCAGCAACAGTGTGTGAAAACCTTGTGAAGACTTACAGAAAACATTTTATCTGTGTCATTGCCAACAAAGGGTATATAACAAAGTATTGAGGAACTTTTGTTATTGACCAAATACTTATTTTCCACCATAATTTGCAAATAAATTCATTAAAAATCCTACAATGTGATTTTCTGGATTCCTTTTCTCATTTTGTCTGTAATAGTTGACATGTACCTATGATGAAAATTACAGGCCTCTCTCATCTTTTTAAGTGGGAGAACTTGCACAATTGGTGGCTGACTAAATACTTTTTTTCCCCACTGTACATGTTTATTTGGAACTAATAAACAAGCGACAAAACAACAAACTAAACAAAACGTGAAGTCCACGGTACACAAACAACATACCTCACACGGAACAAGATCCCACAACCTCACTAGTGCCAATAGGCTGCCTAAGTATGGTCCCCAATCAGAGACAACGAGTGACAGCTGCCTCTGATTGGGAACCACACCGGCCAACATAGAAATACAAATCCTAGAATATACAACATAGACAATCACCACATAGAAAATACACACCCTGACTCAACAAATAAGAGTCCCCAGAGTCAGGGTGTGACAGTACCCCCCCCCCCCCCCCCCCCAAAGGTGCGGACTCCGACCGCACAACATAAACATAACAGGGTAGGGGCTGGGTGGGCATTCTGCCTCGGAGGCGGATCCGGCTCAGGGCGTGACGACCTCTCACTCTTCGCCTCCCTGTTGCGCCCCTGGTCTGGTCTAGACCTTGGCGCGTTGCTTCCCCTCTCCTTCCTCCCACGATACTCCAAGCCCTGTCTGGACCCCTGTGGGAGACCCCGAACCTGGAGAGGGGCTGACGTCTGGGTCTGGACTGGAGCCGCTGACCGGAGCTGGACCGGGTACCGGTGGAGCGAACTGCTCTGGCTCCGGAGCGGAGCCGCTGACAAGAGCTGGATCAGGCACCGGTGGAGCGGACTGCTCTGGCTCCGGAGTGGATCCGCTGACCGGAGCTGGACTGGACCCCGGTGGAGCGGATTGCTCAGGCTCCGGACTGGAGCCGCTGACCGGATCTGGACTGGACCCCGGTGGAGCGGACTGCTCTGGCTCCGGAGTGGAGCCGCTGACCGGAGCTGGATCAGGCACCGGTGGAGCGAATTGCTCTGGCTCCGGAGTGGAGCAGCTGACCGGAGCTGAACTGGGCACCGGTGGAGTGGACTGCTCTGGCTCCGGAGTAAAGCAGCTGACCGGTGCCTGGTGGAACAGGCACGGGCCGTGCCGGACTGGACACACACACCACTGGCTTGGTGCGAAGAGCAGGAACAGGCCGGACCGGGCTGGCGACGCGCACCACTGGCTTGGTGCGAGGGACAGGAACATGCCGGACCGGGCTGGCGACGCACACCACTGGCTTGGTGCGAGGGGCAGGAACAGCCGGGCCGGGCTGGCGACGCTCACCACTAGCTTGGTGCAAGGGGCAGGAACAGGCCGGACCGGGCTGGCGACGCGCATCACTGGCTTGGTGCGAGGGGCAGGAACAGGCCAGGCCGGGCCGGGCTGGCGACGCGCACCAATGGCTTGGTGAGAGGGGCAGGAAGAGGCCGGGCCGGGCTGGCAACGCGCACCACTGGCTTGGGGCGAGGGGAAGGAACAGGCCGGGCCGGGCTGGCGACGCGCACCACTGGCTTGGGGCGAGGGACAGGAACAGGCCGGGCCGGGCTGGCGACGCGCACCACTGGCTTGGGGCGAGGGGCAGGAACAGGCCGGACCGGGCTGGCGACGCGCACCACTAGCTTGGTGCGAGGGGCAGGAACAGGCCGGACCGGGCTGGCGACGCGCACCACTGGCTTGGTGCGAGGGACAGGAACAGGCCAGGCCGGGCCGGGCTGGTGACGCGCACCACTGGCTTGGTGCGAGGGACAGGAACAGGCCGGGCCGGGCTGGTGACGCGCACCACTGGCTTGGTGCGAGGGACAGGAACAGACCGGGCCGGGCTGGTGACGCGCACCACTGGCTTGGTGCGAGGGGCAGGAACAGGCCGGGCCGTACTGGGAACACGCACCACTGGCTTAGTGCGGGGAGCAGGAATGGGTCGGGCCGTACTGGGAACACGCACCACTGGCTTAGTGCGGGGAGCAGCAACGGGCCGGACCGGACTGGCGACACGCACCACTTGCTTGGTGCGAGGAGCGGACTGGGTTCCTTTATTAACCCCCGCTCCTTCTGCTGCCTAACCAGCTCCTCTCGCCGTGCCTCTACACTTTCCTTCTCCCTTCTAGCCTCCTGTAGCGCCTCCCTCTGACCGAATAACTCCTGCTCCCTCTGAACCAATAGCCCCCGTAACATGGTGGCCTCCTGCTGCCTCGTCGTCCACACCGTGTGCCCCCCCCCAAAATGTTCTTGGGGTTGCCTCTCGGGTCTCCGTCGTCGGCACTCTTCTTCCCATGAGGACTCCTCCGGAAGCCCCCACGAGTTAAGGAACAGAAACTCGTCGTCGTCGTCATCCTCCGTGTAATACTGTTCCCACTCCTCTTCCCAAGGTCGTAGGGACCCAATCTGAAAACCAACCAGGTGCAGTGGTCGGGGCTCTTCTCTCTCGCTCCCCGACCACCCCTTTAGCCCCCCCAAAAAAATGTATTGGGGTTGCCTCTCGGGTCTCCGTCGTCAGCACGGTTGGCGCCGTTTCTCCTCTCTTGCCTGGGAATTTACCTTCGCCCATGGCCCCTTCCCATGACCACAATTTGCCCGCCTGTGACATCGCTACTCGCTCTTCCTGGGCACGCTGCTTGGTCCTCGTTTGGTGGGATCTTCTGTCACGCTTGTTTATCGACGGGTCAGACCAAGGCGCAGCGTGATATGCATACATGTTTATTTGGAACTAATAAACAAGCGACAAAACAACAAACTAAACGAAACGTGAAGTCCACGGTACACAAACAACATACCTCACACGGAACAAGATCCGTGTACAAATCCTAGAATATACAACATAGACAATCACCACATAGAAAATACACACCCTGACTCAACAAATAAGAGTCCCCAGAGTCAGGGCGTGACACACGCCAGTATTTACAGTCCAACCCCTAATTTCCTCTGCTCCAGTTCAAACTAAAAACAAATATACAGTCGCCAGCTAGATCAGTTAAAGAATGACCATGAATCACCTTGAAATATGCTAGTAGGTGGTTCCACCACCACCAACAACTAAGGTACACAAAGTTAATAGGGGCCTTTCTGGCCCTGTCACAGAAGACAGAAGTTGAATGCCATGACATTCTCTGAGATGACATCTGTATGTCGTTGTTGTGAAAACACAGCCAACTTTATGGAAACTGTGACCTAAAGTCTTTCTGTTGACCTAAAAAGAGGAGTGAAGCATCATGGTGGTTATTGATGGGTACTGAGCCCTGAGGAAAGAGAGCAGGTGGTCACCTTCAAGGCACAAAACATAAAACAAACGTTAACTTCATTGTCTACCCTTGGCTGTTTGCATCAACTTGGATCTTACAGCCTCCAGCAATCACAGCACTAACCCTAAAAGTGTTCATTGTGCCATATGCACACCAGACATGGGTCAAATACTTGAAAGTTGAGTACTGCGGAAATTCATAATCAAGTAAGTGCAGCTCTAATATTTGACATATTCATGTATAGTGGACACTCCACACCTTATCACCAAACACGATTTATTAACCATAATTCACCTTCACCGTTTAACCCCTAGCACTACATTACCATGGCCTTTTGGCCAGGGCCAAACGGTTAACCATATCAGTCCAGAGACCCCAGCAAAAATCTACTTTTTATTATCTGACTATTATCATTTATCTGCATGTCCAGCCCTTATATTTAGCCTTACAATGAAGTGTTTTACATGCACCCTGAAAGTGCAAACTCACCCTGGCATCATTACAGAAACAAGGAAACTGAGTTGGGCAACAGACATGCTTTGAGTGCTCTACATAATGGAATATGTGTGTTGACAAACATCTCATCATAAATCATTTTCCGGTGGTGTGATGGGTTGGAATGCTTCAGGTCACGTGTGTTTGCTAGGCATATGCCAGGTATATGCCGGATTGGGGGAAAGTGGTACTCACTTAGCAAGCAGCATGACATCCTTTAGACATAAAAAAAGTTAATTTCTCATTCAATATGGCAGTTTTTCTTGTTCACAACTCACTGTTGCAATACACAGTTATAATACTTATTCCACTATACATCCAATTGTCATGGGTGTCAGTCCAATGCTGAAAACCCCCCCACTATACACAGATGCCCAAAGGACAGGACTGTCTGGCTATTTCACGCCAACAGTGCTGGAGTGCCGTTATGACATGATGGAAACCAGATGGAAAAGAACTGTGACATTGCATTAACACCAGTTTATACAGTACAGCAGACCAGTGCAGATCATGGCTTTACCCTGAGTTATCAGTGATATCAGTTGATCCAGGCTGTAACAATGGAGAGATGGATTAGACAATTTGAGGGATTTGCGTGCCATTCACTTCACAGATGATTACAACGATGATCCCTCAAATAGTTGCATAAATGTTATAACTTTGCTAACTTCTGTTTGATTAACAATTTTGGGATGTTAACACGTTTGTTATTTGATATAAATAAATGTGGGACACAAAAAAAGGCAGTGTAGAACACCATTGCCCAAAATGCATTGCTCCAATAACTTTCAAAAGATTGTTCTGAAGTTTTTTTTGTGTCTTTTCCTACGAATTAAGGCACACAAACACACTAAATCTGCTGAAATACTTTTTGTACATATTTGCACGAATTGAGTGTGAGATTGTGTTGCACCAGCACAGCCTACCCATTGTACCCGCGAGCTGTTGGCTAGAGTGCACGTGCCAAGACCATACTAGGCACATTTGCTATTTAATGCAACAGTTTTTGTGACAAAACTATTGGTAGTTTGTTGGCTAGAGCCCACCCCCCAGTAAATTTAAATCTGTCCCTAACATTTCCCTTTGCTCATCGTGTCCTGCCGCTCTCACACAGTTCAACCCCGGGGGCTTCATGTGTTTGGTTTCCCAGGGAGGGGAAGATCAAGGTTAGCCAGCTAACTTGCCTGAATATTCTGAAATAACTTTTTAGTTTTTAGAAATATAAGCTTGAAATGGGCATGGTCTAATTGACTTAGCAATCAAACACACATATCTATGTTTATCTTTCTTAAGGAACCAGAAAAGCAACTGTTATTTCTGGTTGTTTATCAAAGTTAGCCGGTTAACTCATTGTTCCTGCCTTGTACTATACCACTCTGGCTTTCTTGGCTCACTACGAAACTCCCTAAAGCTTACTGTATGCTTCCCAGTCGAAACAGTTTGTGCATAGGACTATATTACGTTTTTTCTCGTTTCGGTCTTTGGCAGGTTTATTTTCAGCTGTTCTTGCACACTAAATTTTTTATGGGCATGTCGAAGTTCGGTAGCAGAAGTCTAAGTCCCTTCGTCTGTGATTGGTCAACAGTACTACTTCTAGTAAGAGTGGGAACTGTGGACAGGATTATTCAATGAAGTGACTTCATTTAAGAATCCCGTCCATAGTATTGTTGTCATTCAATGAGAGAGGACTTGTTTTCATGCACATTATTTCACTTGAGAAATACTGCACGAAATATCTTAGATGTAAAATTGTACGACTAAGACCTCCTTGGCAAAAATGTCAAAATTACATTTTTTTTATTAGAATAATTCGGACTATTTTGAAGTAGTGTTCTGGCTATTTTGTTGCTATGGTTTCTTTCTGAGGGACAAACAGCTTTTTTCTAGCTTTTCAAGCAAAGGTATTTTAAGGGAGTATGCCAGCACAGACGTTCGCTTTCACCTATTCGAGTTCTATTAGGAGCAGTAAGAACCTAGTCTGCAGGCGCCTTTAGCCCACTTGGTCTTGGGGATTTCGGCAACTCAGCTCAATTGATGGTGAACCCTCTCTATCGAGCTAGAGAACAGTCAGTACAGTATATCATTATTCATACTGTACTTTCTCTGGTTCAAAGTAAACAAGGTAACCTTAAACATGTCATCCCTCAAGGGATGCAGTGCCCCCCCTTGGGCCAATGAGTGACAATTACTCAAATTTATGTTGCATGGATTAATGAGAGAGAGAAAAACAAACAATTAAGTATTTTTTCCCTCACTGGAATTCAAAACTTGATAGCTCACAATGGACGGGATGTCAGAGAACTGATTCCACTGGTTGATAGGGAGCTGCATTACAGGAGAAAAGCTAAGAAAACAAACTTAGTGGCATGTGGGGAAATGTATTTATTTAACAGGCAGATATGTCATCAGAGCTGTTGCGAAATGGTGTTATTTTTTACTCTTTTGGTCTAAATCTGAATCCCATTTTCAAAAAATATAGCTGCAAGCAGCAATTCTGGGGGCAATCGTGGGGTACAAAAACTCTAATTTACGGAAAGTCTAATGAGCAGAGCTTATAAGTCCTTATGGGAAACTTATTGCTCCTGAGGAGATGCAAATATGTACAAAATGTAATGACTGTAGCTCAAACAGGACAGGATATATGCTTGTTCAGTGTTTGGAATTTCAGTTGATTACTATAGCACGCCCTTGGGCCAATCAGTGTAATTTTGTAAATGCCGGATCTCTATGGCAAGACGCAACATTCACCCAAGTTTCAACATATACACAGGGAACCTAGACATTTCAATCTGATGAAAACATTTAAATGTTCAAGTAAATCAGATTAAGGGCTAGATTCAATCCATATTGCAGAAGTTCAGTGCTATAGCACGATTAAAAGTTAAAGGCAATGTTCCCACGTTCGTGAAGACTGCATTCACGGTAAACGCTGCATAGGCCTATGTCGGCTCAATCTGAAATTATCTTTCAATTTCAATGACACTATAGCGCTGAACTTCCGCGATATGGATTGAATCGAACCATGATTCAAATTTCCAATGATTTAAATTTGCTGAAACTGCCAACATACCATCAGCATAGACCAGGGCTGCCCAACCCTCTTCCTGGAGATCTACTGTCCTGTAGGTTTTCAGTCCAACCCTCATTTAGCATCTCTGATTCAGCTAGTTAAGGTCTTGTTGAGCAGCTAATAAGTAGAATCAGGTGTGTTAAATTAGGGTTGGACTGAAAACCCACAGGACGGTAGATCTCCAGGAAGAGGGTTGGGCAGCCCTGGTATAGACAATACACTTTACATGACACCCAGCGTCATAACCATGTCATAACAGCTGACATAACTTGTCATAACCTGTTATAGTATGGTCATAACACTGTCATTACAAATTTAGACCTGTTGTGACATATATTGCATTATCTTATGGCTGGTTATGACACCTACATAAGAGTGTCAAAATCCACAAAACCAACCACACAAGGCAAAACATTCCATTACACCATAGCCTACAGTGCCTTGCGAAAGTATTAACCCCCCTTGGCATTTGTCCTATTTTGTTGGATTACAACCTGTAATTTAAATGGATTTTTATTTGGAATTCATGTCATGGACATACACAAAATAGTCCAAATTGGTGAAGTGAAATGAAGAAAATAACTTATTTCAAGAAATTCTAAAAGATAAATAACGGAAAAGTGGTACGTGCATATGAATTCACCCCCTTAGCTATGAAGCCCCTAAATAAGATCTGGTGCAACCAATTACCTTCAGAAGTCACATAATTAGTTAAATAAAGTCCACCTGTGTGCAATCTAAGTGTCACATGATCTGTCACATGATCTCAGTATATATACATATGTTCTGAAAGGCCCCAGAGTCTCCAACACCACTAAGCAAGGGGCACCACCAAGCAAGCGGCACCATGAAGACCAAGGAGCTCTCCAAACAGGTCAGGGACAAAGTTGTGGAGAAGTACAGATCAGGGTTGGGTTACAAAAAAATATCCGAAACTTTGAACATGCCACCATTAAAACCATTAATAAAAAATGGAAAGAATATGGCACCACAACAAACCTGCCAAGAGAGGGCCGCCCACCAAAACTCACAGACCAGGCAAGGAAGACATTAATCAGAGATGCAACAAAGAGACCAAAGATAACCCTGAAGGAGCTGCAAAGCGTCACAGCGGAGATTGGAGTATCTGTCCATAGGAACACTTTAAGCCGTACACTCCACAGAGCTGGGCTTTACGGAAGAGTGGCCAGAAAAAAGCCATTGCTTAAAGAAAAAAATAAGCAGACACATTTGGTGTTCACCAAAAGGCATGTGGGAGACTCCCCAAACATATGGAAGAAGGTACTCTGGTCAGATGAGACTAAAACTGAGCTTTTTGGCCATCAAGGAAAACGCTATGTCTGGCGCAAACCCAACACCTCTCATCACCCTGACAACACTATGGTGGTGGCAGCATTATGCTGTGGGGATGTTTTTCATCGGCAGGGACTGGGAAACTGGTCAGAATTGAAGGAATGATGGCTGGCACTAAATACAGGGAAATTCTTGAGGGGAAACCTGTTTCAGTCTTCCAGAGATTTGAGACTGGGACGGAGGTTCACCTTCCATCAGGACAATGACCCTAAGCATACTGCTAAATTTTATTTTACCTTCATACACAAAAAAAAAAAAAATTATGCACGCATGACTGTAAGTCGCTTTGGATAAAAGCGTCTGCTAAATGGCATATTATTATTATTATTATTATTTAACTAGGCAAGTCAGTTAAGAACAAATTCTTATTTACAATGACGGCCTACACCAGCCAAACCCGGACAATGCTGGGCCAATTGTGCGCCACCCTATGGGACTCCCAATCATGGCCGGTTGTGATACAGCCTGGAATCGAACCAGGGAGTCTGTAGTGACACCTCAAGCACTGAGATGCAGTGCCTTAGACCGCTGCGCCACTCGGGAGCAACACTCAAGTGGTTTAAGGGGAAACATTTAAATGTCTTGGAATGGCCTGGTCAAAGCCCAGACCTCAATCAAATTGAGAATCTGTGGTATGACTTAAAGATTGCAGCACACCAGCGGAACCCATCCAACTTGAAGGAGCTGGAGCAGCTTTGACTTGAATGGGCAAAAATCCCAGTGGCTAGATGTGCCAAGTTTATGGAGACATACCCTAAGAGACTTGCAGCTGTAATTGCTGCAAAAGGTGTCTCAAAATAGGAAAAATGCCCAGGGGGGTAAATACTTTCGCAAGCCACTGTGCGTGTACGTAACAGTATGTTTATGATGTGTGTGTATATATATATATATATACACATTATATTTAATTTTTTTATTTAACATGTTCAATTATCATTGTAATTGCACACACATTGATGTCAGACATGCACCTACCTCAATGCGCTGTTGCTGATGCCTGGGATGAATGCAGCAGCAGATATATGTAGTCCCGTGTAGCTCAGTTGGTAGAGCATGGGGCTTGCAACGTCAGGGTTGTGGGTTGGTTTCCCACGGGGGACCAGAATGAAAAAATGTATGCACTCACTAACTGTTAGTCGCTCTGGATAAGAGTGTCTGCTAAATGATTAAAATGTAAATATCAGGAGCAGGTCAAGACACCCTCTTTTTGACTGATATAAGGGCATGTACGTGATAGGCCTATCTGGCTTGCATGCTTCTTGAGTGTCATAAAGTGTATTTTCTTAGTCCAAGTAAAGTGAAACAGGATGGTCATAATGCCTCATGACAGTGCCAAAGTGTATTTTCTACAAGTTATTAAAAAATGTATGAAAAAAAACGACTAAACAAAAACAAAAGATTTAAGA
Source organism: Coregonus lavaretus (assembly GCF_964263955.1). Lineage (NCBI taxonomy): Eukaryota > Metazoa > Chordata > Actinopteri > Salmoniformes > Salmonidae > Coregonus > Coregonus lavaretus. The sequence goes on along the minus strand of NC_140005.1, from coordinate 30,063,274 downwards.
GACAAACTTTCGAATGAAAGGACATTTCTTGGGCAGGGAAAAAACTAATTTGAATAAATGTGGGTTTTGACACTTATGTAGGTGTCATAACCAGCAATAACCGGTGTAAATATATGGGTCATGAAAGTGTTATGACCATATTATGACAAGTTATTTATGTCAGCTGTTATGACATACGACATGGTTATGACCGTGTCATAGTGTTATGACACTGGGTGTCAAGTAAAGTGTTACCAAAAATAATTAAGAATCTACCAAAAAACGGTCAGTGAGTTTGACTCAGTATTGCTTCTACAACTCTCCTCAGCAGCACAGTTCATAAAAGCATTGAAAATGAACACAAAAATGGGTGACAAATATTTAGGAGAGTTCCTACAGTAGCATTCTGTACATCTCAGTCAAGTACACATCATCACTCCAAATAAACAATGCCTTAGTGTTGCCCTTAGCGAAGCAGATACCCATGAGCAGGTTTCAGTTGTAACACTGTTTGGCTTTTCAGTAAAAAATAAATAATTGTCGTTAGTATTGATAACGTCCTCTTTTTCCTCCATGACCCCAACCACCGCCACCTCCTACTCCACCCCCTCCTTGCCAGCCACCCTTAACCCCTCCCACTCCCCAACTACCACCACCACCTCCCCGACCACCACGACTGCCTCCGCTGTCTTGTCTCTTGTGCCAGGCTGGCATCTCAGGGAGGGGGGCATCTATCTCAGAGGGCCGACCACCACGATCTGGTACCCTCCCCATCAGGATCTATAGAAGTGAAATACAATGGTAGGTCAATGATAGAACAATGGCTGGGGACCATGGACACTCATTTGGTCAGTTATACTGCTTTGGCATAAAGACTCAACACTTCTGTACACTCAGACAATTGCACACAATGAACCTTGGGTCACATTCCACAGTACCTTATTGATGGCACAGGCAGTATTCTCTCTGCTGGAGCCACTGCTGGTCTTCACCACGTTGCAGATGTCCTCCCTGGCTGCCAGCAGGTGAGCCATGCCCACAGACGACTTCTGGGCCAGGGAGTCTCTCTTAGGCTGGTAGGCCCTGGCCATGCTGTCAACTCTCTCCTAACAGAAAATACAGACAGGCAGTTTGTTGAACATAGGACATGCACAATTACATTCTTCATAGAGAGTAGAAAGGGTGTAGCCTGCCGATTAAGGACAGTATCACTAGTAGCACTGTGAGGAAAGGGTGTCACTTTAGACCAGGGATGTGCAACTTGCCCCCAAATAAAGAAATAACCTTTTTTTTTTAGGAACTCAGTCGGAGTGAGAATAGTAGAATATACAGTGCATTTGGAAAGTATTCAGACCCCTTGACTTTTTCCACATTTTGTTACGTTACAAGCCTTATTCTAAAATTGATTATTTTATTTTATTGTTTTTCCTCATCAAATCTACACACAATACAGCATATTGACAAAGCAAAAACAGGTTTTTAGAAATTTTAGCACATTTCTGAAAAATGAAAAACTGAAATATCACATTTACATAAGTATTCAGACCCTTTGGTCAGTACTTTGTTGAAGCACCTTTGGCAGCGATTACAGCCTCGAGTCTTCTTGGGTATGACGATACAAGCTTGGCACACCTGTATTTGGGGAGTTTCTCCCATTCTTCTCTGCAGATCCTCTCAAGCTCTGTCAGGTTGGATGGGGAGCGCCACTGCACAGCTATTTTCAGGTCTTTCCAGAGATGTTCAATCAGGTTCAAGTCCGGGCTCTGGCTGGGCCACTCAAGGACATTCAGAGAATTGTCCCAAAGCCACTCCTCCGTTGTCTTGGCTGTGTAGTTAGGGTTGTTGTCCTGTTGGAAGGTGAACCTTCACCCCAGTCTGAGGTCCTGAGCGCTCTGTAGCAGATTTTCATCAAAGATCTCTCTGTACTTTGCTCCGTTCATCTTTCCCTTGATCCTGACTAGTCTCCCAGTCCCTGCCGCTGAAAAATATCCCCACAGCAAGATGCTGCCACCACCATGCTTCACCGTAGGGATGGTGCCAGGTTTCCTCCAGACGTGACGCTTGGCATTCAGGCCAAAGAGTTCAATCTTGGTTTCATCAGACCAGAGAATCTTGTTTCTCATGGTCTGAGAGTCTTTAGGTGCCTTTTGGCAAACTCCAAGCGGGCTGTCATGTGCCTTCAGCTGAGGAGTGGGTTCCGTCTGGCCTGATTGGTGGAGTGCTGCAGAGATGGTTGTCCTTCTGGAAGGTTCTCCCATCTCCACAGAGGAACTCTGGAGCTCTATCAGAGTGACCATCGGGTTCTTGGTCACCTCCCTGACCAAGGCCCTTCATGACGATTGCTCAGTTTGTCCAGGCGGCCAGCTCTAGGAAGAGTCTTGGTGGTTCCAAACTTCTTCCATTTAAGAATGATGGAGGCCACTGTGTTCTTGGGGACCTTCAATGCTGCAGACATTTTTTGGTACCCTTCCCCAGATCTGTGCCTCGACACAATCCTATCTCTGAGGCTCTACGGACAATTCCTTCAACATCATGGCTTGGTTTTTGCTCTGAAATGCACTGTCAACTGTGGGACCTTATATAGACAGGTGTGTGCCTTTCCAAATCATGTCCAATCAATTGAATTTACCCCAGGTGGATTCCAATCAAGTTGTAGAAACATCTCAAGGATGATCAATGGAAACAGGATGCACCTGAGCAAAATTTAGAGTCTCATAGCAAAGGGTCTGAATACTTCTGTACTTTTTATTTTTAATACATTTGCAAACATTTCTAAAAACCTGTTTTCACTTTGTCATTATGGGGTATTGTGTGTAGATTGAGGGAAAAACAGTATTTAATCAATTTTAGAATAAGGCTGTAACGTAACAAAATGTGGAAAAAGTAAAGGGGTCTGAATACTTTCCGAATGCACTGTACGGGGTGCAATTCTAAATTTGGTTGTGCATCAGCAGTTTCTCTCTTGTTATGTCAGTCACTCAATTAGCCCATTAATTAATTAGCCCATTTCAGCTAACATTTTGTAGATTGATAAGTTGGTCTAGCTGCCAGCTATCTAATCATGGTCGAATTACCGACCGGGGGGGCCCCCATTGATTTTGTTAGTCACTGTCACTCAGATATATTAAAAACTGCAGGAATAATTGCAGGAAATTAGTTATAAAATTGCAAAATCTTTTCTCTACGCTCCATGGCAAAATGTGTAAAATTACAGGAAATTAAGTGTAAAACTTTAATTTTTCTCTGACTGCATGTGTGGGTATGGATGTGGGTATGCAGACCCGCGAGCCACTGCGGCCTCTCATGATGACTTCAGATTTTTTGTGGCCCCCACCCCTATCAAAGTTGCCCATCCCTGCTTTAGACTATTGAGATGCACCCAAAGACTCCACCTGCCTTGGCTCTGTCTGACCAGCCGAAAGACTGCACAGTGACGTCTAGACGTTTGATCAGCAGCCTCCGTCGACACTCATACTGTGAGGACAGGACCGTGTTGATCTGCTCCAGCCTTTCCTGTGGATACAGACAAGGCCCAGAGTCAATAGACACACTTGACATCCCTTCATGCCTTAGCAGGAATTATGAACTTTGCCTCCACAAAAATGGGTGAAAGTCTGAATGCAGTCTGCTTACCCACTGTTCACTGTCGAGAGAGTTCTTCAGTACTGACTTTCCAATGTGATCCTTTGGAAGCTCTTGAAGCACTGCGTTTATCTGGAAATACATATATACAATACATCTGTTGAATACAAAGACAAAGATACAATCAATGGCTATGCATTCGGGACTTTCTCACAGACTTTCTATTGGGTTAATGAAGGCCATTTTTGGTATACCTTTGGTATACCAGACCTGAGGTTAGAGAGGAAGTGTCAGGTGCGCAAGACTAACTTTGACACACCTTTTGTTCTATCCCAGAGAACAGCTCTGCTACTTCCTGCTCTCTTGGCTCTGGGAGCTTCAGTGTTTCACAGATTGCCTGGAGATCGTTTCGGTCTTTGGGTTCTTTGTCCTCAACATGTCGGCTCTTCACTATCTGTGCAGCTTGTACCTCTGAGATTAAAAACACTGCAGAATAAAGATATGAGCCACAGGTAAAAATCGCATTAATGTAAAATGGAAACTCAGACAAATAAATATGTCAGAACCATGGCAGAGCCGCAACACACCAAAAGGGTATCATAACATGATGGTACTCAGACCAGTTTTCTGAACAAATGGTCATTTCAGTACTTACATGCTAGCTTTAGATAGTCCTTATTATTCTGCAGCCCTCCCTGTAGAATCCCGGAGACAAGGCCTTGATAGGGGCACTGCAACTCCTTCAGCATGCCACTCATCTCAAACCGAAGGCCATCAGTGTCACCTAAACACAACGTTTCAGAATGAAATGCCCACACTAGTAGAAATCCACTTTTTCGAGCTGAAAGACGAAAGCCAGAGCTTACCCATGATGGTGCACAACGATTTAAGTCAATAAGTCAGAGTTTTAGTCAAAGTATGATATATTTGGGCTTGAAGTGACAAATCCGATCTGCCCACTTCATTCAGATCTGTGTGAATGCGGTGTCTTTTCCTATGATATGACACACTATTTATTTTCAGCCTACGTTTCGTTTCAGGGCTGGGTTTTATTTTAATGTTACCACCCACCAGCATGGCATTGTTTAATAATCAGAAACAGCTGCAAAGTTATTCCTCTTCGCGACTGACATGAGCCAAACAGCAGATGACAATCTGTTTCCCTTCCATTTGGGACTTATTTTATTGAACTGATCAACAACATTTACATAGTCAGTTCGCTGAGGCAATAGATCATCTTTGGGAGAGACGTCAGAGAGAGACCGATTAAGTGAATGAATAAAGTTTTGGTGGCAATCAGCTTTGAAATCAGCATATTTTGCGTTATGGTTTGCACAAAGTACCAGGGTAGTGAATTGATGATCACGTCAGCTGTAAGCTAACAAGAAAAGTTAGCCAACAAAGCTGGAAGCTAACTGTATCTTCTTGCATTGTAGTGTGTTCTATCCTGTATGGACATTGTTTTACAAAGTTTCAACCTTTCTACATAACGTGTCGCATTATTCAAGTGTGTTAACTTCTGTGCAGCATGAGCGGGGAGCTAACATGATGCAGCCCAGACTCCCAGTGCAGGCACAGTGCTCTCTCTATAAGGGGGACATCGGCTGTGCTGATAAGAGTTGATTAGTGAGACACATTTGACATAAGTACCGAAAGTAACAAATTATTTTACAGAACCGTTTTTCATGTTCTAGTATCAAAAAAGTACCAACGTTTCGGTATCCCGTGCAACACCACCAGCGACCTTTCGGTTACTGGCCCAACGTTCTAACCCCTAGGCCTTTTTTTACCCTAAAAGTATTTGTAAAATAGGTCTGTCTATGTGTATGTATATGTACAGTGCATTCGGAAAATATTCAGACCCCTTTACTTTTTCCACATTTTGTTATGTTACAGCCTTATTCTAAAATTGATAAAAGTTTTTTTTTCTTCCCACTCATCAATCTACACACAATACCCCATAATGACAAAGCAAAAACAGGTTTTTAGAAATGTTATCACATTTATGAAAAACTGAAATATCACATTTACATAAGTACTCAGTACTTTGTTGAAGAACCTTTGGCAGTGATTACAGCTTTGAGTCTTCTTGGGTATGACGCTACAAACTTGGCACACCTGTATTTAGGGAGTTTCTCCCATTCTTCTCTGCAGATCCTCTCAAGCTCTGTCAGGTTGGATGGGGAGCGCCGCTACACAGCTACTTTCAGGTCTTTCCAGAGATGTTCGATCAGGTTCAAAACCGGGCTCTGGCTGGGACACTCAAGGACATTCAGAGAATTGTCCCGAAGCCACTCCTCTGTTGTCTTGGCTGTGTAGTTAGGGTCGTTGTCCTGTTGGAAGGTGAACCTTCACCCCAGTCTGAGGTCCTGAGCGCTCTGGAGCAGGTTTTCATCAAGGATCTCTCTGTACTTTGCTCCGTTCATCTTTCCCTCGATCCAGACTAGTCTCCCAGTCCCTGCCACTGAAAGATATCCCCACAGCAAGATGCTGTCACCACCATGCTTCACCGTAGTGATGGTGCCAGGTTTCCTCCAGACGTGACGCTTGGCATTCAGGCCAAAGAGTTCAATCTTGGTTTCATCAGACCAGAGAATCTTGTTTTCGTGGTCTGAGAGTTCTTTAGGTGCCTTTTTGCAAACTCCAAGCGGGCTGTCATGTGCCTTTAACTGAGGAGTGGCTTCCGTCTGGCCACTCTACCATAAAGGCCTGATTGGTGGAGTGCTGCAGAGATGGTTGTCCTTCTGGAAGGTTCTCCCATCTGGAGCTCTGTCAGAGTGACCATCGGGTTCTTGGTCACCTCCCTGACCAAGGCCCTTCTCCCCCGATTGCTCAGTCTTGGTGGTTCCAAACTTCTTCCATTTAAGAATGATGGAGGCCACTGTGTTCTTGGGGACCTTCAATGCTGCAGACATTTCTTGGTACCCTTCCCCAGATCTATGCCTCGACACAATCCTTTCTCGGAGCGCCATGGACAATTCCTTCGACCCCATGGCTTGGTTTTTGCTCTGACGTGCACTGCCAACTGTGGGACCTTTATATAGACAGATGTGTGCCTTTCCAAATCATGTCCAATCAATTGAATTTACCCCAGGTGGACTCCAATCAAGTTAAAGAAACTTCTCAAGGATGATCAATGGAAAAAGGATGCACCTGAGCTCAATTTCAAGTCTCATAGCAAAGGGTCTGAATACTTATGTAAATAAGATATTTCTGTTTTATTTTTAATAAATTTGCACCAAAAAAAAATATATATATATATGTTTTCGCTTTGTCATTATGGGGTATTGTGTGTAGATAAATAAAATAAAATCCTTATCAATTTTAGAATAAGGCTGTAACGTAACACAATGTGGAGAAAGGGAAGGGGTCTGAATACTTTCCGAATGCACTGCATTTATATTACCATTTTATAAATGGTATACACAGAGTATACCAAACATTAGGAACACCTTTCTAATATTGAGTTGCACCCGCCTGCCAGCAGCCTACATACCAAAGGTTCCACCGTGTCCATTACAGTGTATAAAAATGCATACCAGCTATCTTTCAATAGTTAACCATATTACTAGAGCTTCATCTCATCTTTCTAAATATTTCTATAACGGATTCGCGGCCGCAATTTATGGAAGATGCCAAAACTTTGGAGATAACAATAGATGGCGAAGTCAAAGACATGCCAGTGGTTTCCATCTGTGGTGATGTTTTCCCTAAATCAATGCTTATGACAAATCCAACTGCAGAACCAGCTATAGAGCCAGCTGGCTAATCTTTTGAATATGGTGTAGTTAAAAAAAACCCAGCAACAACAGATAACATTAGCTAGCTAGATAAGGTTAGCATGCTAGCTAGCTACACTGACAGCTCAGTGCCCTATTTGTTGATGTTTATCAACTTCACCCGGAAATTCCCACACCCAATTCGTGAACCAATGTATAAGTAGTCTTCGTCATTCTTCGGAGGTGGAACCTAAACGTGCATTTCCTCTCTAGGACAAGAAATTACATCTAAATAGTGGTGGCAACTTCCTCTGGAAGGGTTCCTTTAACATCGCAATCACTAAAGTATAAAACAACTGGAGACTTGGGTTGTTTTCAACCTAATCTACTCATGTTTGCATAAGTCGATTCATGGACCATCTATATCTGGGTTGCATCCGGTTTACACCGCCCAACTTCACAAGCGCACTAGGACTCAGTGCATCATGTCATCCAAAAATATGGCAGACATTGGATGAATATAAACATTTTATATCTTTGGCTGTGAATGATGAGAAAAAGAAAGAAAAATGTGGCCTCAGCGACAATTACTTGAATAATTCTACGGATGTTTAGTGCACAAAGGTAATGACTAAAGTGTCTTATTTGGAATTTTCTAATCGGACTTCTCTATGTGTTCATCTACAGAAATTGTCTTTCTGGGCCGAACTTCAGTTAAACTGCAGTACTGAGCAAGACTGTAGGTGCAGTCGAAACCATGCTTCTAAACCGGAACCCTGGCCCCTTGGCTGCATTAGCTAGGTAGTATGTGATTTAACAAAACAAATGTCAACCAAATGGGACAGTGAGAGGTGATGATGTCTGATGGTATTTTGGCTCACCAGAACCTGATGTACTGCTCTCTTCCAGGTCACATAACGGTTTCAGACGGGATGCAAACCACATGCATAGGTTGACATACTCTGGTGATGACAGTCCACCTTCACATGCTTTGACAAGCGTCTCCACATCCTGCAGAGGTCCTTCATACCTGCGCATCAAAAGACAACAAATTTAGCTCGAGAACCCAGGGCGGCATACATACGTAATTTACGTCGTAAGGCGCTAGTATTAGCATACCGAACATGCATGGGCAAGCTAGCTAGCGTCGAATCATATGATAGCACTTGGATTTTGAATGGATGCATTTGCGAGGGAATGAGCATATACTTTGAATACCCCTGCCTAGAACGACTACAGCGTAATCCGTGATGCCAGCATCTGATGGTGCCGGAGAGTGGCTCGCTTACCCAACTTGTTCCAGCGCATCTAAAATATCACGTTCCATTATGGCAGACAACAATATCAGCAGATTCCTTCAACGTTATAGATGTAACCGATATAAACGTGAGTGTGTTGACATTGTGAGATACAAACATACATTATTAGGTTAATTCATCGGCTAGCTAAAATGTTTTGGGAAAAACATCCCGAGAGTCAGGAGTAACGGAAATGAAATCCGTAGTGAAACATGCATGTTGGTTACTTTTGTTCCTGCCATAGAGATAGATAGAGCCTACTTTAGCATGTGCAGCGTTTTGAAGTAGTCAACTGGGACCAGTGTGTTGAGAACAGCATTAGCGTGAGCAACAATAGTGGAATTGGCGGTTCGCCTTTAAAATAAAAGTCCCCCATTCAAACTGACGCAAACTGATACAAACAATGGAAACATGCCACAATTGGACTAATTGGACTAGATAATGCTAAACAAGATTGGAATGTTGTTATATAAATTCAAGAAAATACAATTATTAGTTAATCTGACCAAAGAAAAATCTGTTGAAATCGCACTGGATGTATTAGGCTTCAGAATTGGGGGCTTACTTGTATGCACTGTACAGCGTAACCTATGGATTGTGCACCCATGAAATGTGGTATCAGCCTACTCAGTGACACCCACAGAACACAACTATGTAGAGTTTACACAAATATTAGCATCATAGATCTTATTGCAGGACTTTGACTGTGGGAAATCACCATCCCAGTCAGTCTATTGGTACACCATTGGTACCAATACACTGTTTGTTGAGATTGACATAGTCTATTTATTGTGGTGTTGAAAACGCAAACCATGATATTGAAGTGCCCAATGTCGAAGGCTTGGCATGACAATCTCCTAATGTCATTAAACGTTTTGGTGTTTTGTACATTCATCAATTGGCCGCTGCACAGTTTGGAGTGATTTATTTTATTTGTCAGTAAAAAAAATACATATATACACCAAGGTTTTTAAGTGACCGGGATCGCACAATAAAGTCGGGGACTTATTTCCATTATGGTCCTTATTTTTTACATAAATACATATACAATTACATAGATACAGACACATTACAGAGATACAGACACATTACATAGATACAGACACATTACATAGACAGAGACAAAAAAAGGGGGGGAGGGGGGAGTTTAAGTACAATTCTTACAAGCTTGTTTGGCTGGTAGCTAATTCTTTAGATGTTTGGGGCTGCTGGTGAACCATGATGTGCAGGCATAGTCAGTGACACTGGACTAGCGCACTTGCCAGAGTCTTTAGGGTGTCTATAGCTAGGTTTCCATCCAATTGGCGACAGATTTTCATGCAAATATTCTAAAATCGCCAGACAACATGACAGGGAAGATTTTAATTTACTGGACATTTGAGAAATGTTATGGACATCCATATGCATTCAGATCTGACCTGGCGCAGCCAGCGCCATCAATAAATGAGGGATGTTGGCCAAATGAGGCACAATTACGTGTCCTTAAAAATAGCTATAACAAATTACAAAAACACTGTTCCTTGTGTTTCGATGTGTAGCATGTGCAAAACTTTATAGGCTTTTTTTTGTTTGTTTTTTAGGCTACTTTCCTAAAATAATAATTGTCCACCTCATGGTTCAGCTGTCAGAGATTTGAGCACTAAATGTATAGAGATAGACAGAGATAGAGATATGCCTGTGGCATGCTACTATAAGACATGCATTTATTTATGTCAGATGGTTACTGCGTCTGCTATACAGATATAGACATACAGAAGGAGGCTAATTCGTAAATTCTCGATCAAAATATTTTATATAAAGATAAGCATTACAATGTTAGATTATAGGAGTAACTCTGGTAGGCCTGAAACAGACTTCCTCACCTCAAGTTCAACTGTCAGTTCAACATATCATAGGCCTGCATTAGCTAAAGCTGAATAATAGCCACACCAGACCAAACCTTTAAAACGTTTCTAAACTTTATTAGGGTAATATCAAAAGTAAGTCCAGCCATTGTTTATAGGTGAAATTTGAGCAGAAGAGCAAATGTTAACCAGGGAAAAAGCACACTACCCTCGATCTGTCCCTAATAGGCCCAATTGTATTTTGTTTAATTTATATAGCAACATTCCAACCTTGTTTAGCATGATCTAATCCAATTGTGGCATGTTTTCACTATTTTTATCAGTTTGCATCAGTTTTAATGGGGGACTTTTATTTGGAAGGCGAACCGCCGATTCCACTATTGTTGCTCATGTTAATGTTGTTCAAAACACATGTTCATCTGGGTGGAACTGTCTATGGGTTAAAGAGATTCTCTGATACTTTTGTATACTTTTTAGCCAGTAGTTCTGAAAGTAGCCTGATGAACCAAAAGTGGTCCCTGAAAATTGCATACTACGTCACATATGTGCAGATATGTGCACCATGTCATTGCTCTCTCTCTCTCGCTCTGCTGTGTGTGCATCTTGCTAGCTGTCACTCAAATGCCGAGGGGCTGAAGCTCATTGGTTAGAACTAGGGTAGGGAAAATGGTGCTCCACAGCTTTCAGAAAAACAGTTGCTTTCAAACTTGGGATTTCGTGGCTAATTGAGGTAAGACAGTAATTCTGCTCATAGATTATGCATGTTTGAACTACACATTGGCACATCAAGCCCAAAGCGGGAGATTTAAAAATCCTTAGTAGTCTTTAAGGGACTGTACATTATTTATAATGAGGGATACCTGGAGAAAATCGGATCTCTCTGAAATGAAAATGGATGGCCCTCCTTTCAGTAAAATCTATTTTTACCCGACCCTGAACACTTGAAAAAAACAAACAAGTGACCCCCCCATACCCAAAATAATAATTAAAACATAACTTGGATAGCAGAGAACATGCCTACATTTACCCTCACTCCTAGGACAGACCAGAGCCTTAGGTATGCAGTTTTAGAAACTGCTGTTAGTTTTTTAAGCATTACATGGAAAAGTAGCCAGAGGTTTGTGGATTCGCAGACCACGTAGGTCAAGGGTGAAAGGATATCTGCATGAATCTATCTTATTTGGTGTCCGAGAAAAAAATGGCCTTTTATAAATGCATTTCATGCAACATCATTTTACATGACTGGAGACAAGCATCATCTTTTTTTAATACCACAACAGAGCATGACAAGGAATGAGCGCATGCTGCAGCACCAGAGACTTTTTGATTTCTATAAAGGCTATTGTTAAAAAATAGGATAGTCTAAGTTTGGAACAGTGCTAAAGTTGTCTATCAACTGTAAAATTGTTGGCAACAGAACCAGTTACAACTGAAATATCTGATCATCAATGAATTGAAAAAAAAAGCAATTAATTGTTTAACACAGCAGCCACATATCATCAGGTAGGCCTATTTGCTCAACAGAGCGTGAACCACAGACTATGCTTTGATTGAAACAACATAGGCCTACAAGAAATGCTAATAGTTTAATACCATCTCCTTTAATTCGCTAGCAAAATAGTTATTGAAGACGATCTAAATGCATATTCCCATGAAATTGATTGAGATCAAATGACTGGCATGCAGTTTGGACATTTCACCAGTAAAACGTGAAGAATTAGGATTGACAGTGATAATGGCCTATTTTGAAATTAGGTAGGCCTAACTTGGTGTTTGAGGGTATTATTTATTTTTCTTCAAGATATGTTGGCATATAGGCAGACGTTGCAATTGGAGGATGCATTTTATGCACCTATTCTATAATGATATTCAATCTGTCAGTACACACTTTGATTGAGAAATTGTAATTGTATTATTATTTTTGCACTCCCTCACCACCCTAAAAGATAGCACCTCACCACTGCTCCTCAGCTATAGAAGGTTGTAGCGCAGCCTCCGAATGTCATAGAGACAAACCAAATACATCCCATATGCATCGGAGTCTTTTCCAGGCATTTTACAGCTTGTTTCTAGCATTGCGGACTAAAGCGTTGTTATAGATCGCTTTATATAATCAGGTCCATTTAATTATTTCCAAAATCTTAAGTTAACAAGGGGTAGGCCTATGCTTTTAGACAATTTCTTTAACAAAAGTCACAATACCCCCTCAATTCGAGCCCTGGTTTTAACTTAACACCAAGCTCTTCACTGACACTGAGATTTTTAATGAGTGCATGATGACTGAAGGAATTGGCTGACAAAATCAATGAATAGTAGACTATAGGCCTACCTCTTATTTCTTGAATAGGAAGAAATAGGCTCCAACACTTGTTGTTAGTAGCCTAAAGTCAAATTAAAATGAAGAATGTTTAAATTAATTAGGCCTTCTGGAATTAGCCTACTTTCAGCACCCATTTGCTGTCCATCTCCATGGTTGCCGCGTCATAGTAATGTAAGTTATGTAAATTACTTGAATATGGCTTATTGTGAGGTCAATAACTCTGACAAATAGCTTCATTATGGGCAATGAAACATATTGTTTTTATTAAAATCAATTATAGCAGTAGCAAGCTTTGGACCCCAGTAAGAACTAATGGGGATCCGGAATAAAATACCCCCCAAAAATACCTCTGGTCCTCCTCATCTTCACGCTTTCCCTCTCAAACTGAACAGGACATCAGTAGGCCTAGTCCACCCGCACAGATATAGCATTTTTTGGACAAATCGACTCGCCTTGACAAGTGCCACCGTACACAGCACAGTCATTGGTTAGGCAGCACAAGCACAAGCATTTCACTACACCCACAATAACATCTGCTAAATATGTGTATGTGACCAATATAATTTGATTTGATTTGATTTTACAAAAGGGTTTATTTACATCAGCAAGAGTGGGGCAGGGCGGGGCTCATGATTGGGAACACATATCCATTGCAGTGTGTAATGCAGTTTAGCCTAGTTTTATGTACACCATCCCACCAGCGCAGAAACTCGGGAAGGAAGTACATTTTCTTAGAAATATAACTTTGCCCTGTGCTTCTCCGAGCATGCTCTTCATATAGCCAAGGCCTATAGCCTATAGTATAGGCTATGGATCATTTTATTGAGAACACACTAGGTGCACTTGATATTGCTCGCCCAGCAGAGAATCGGGGATGAGGGGCATCATCGGTCACACATGAGATACTATAATAAGCAACTCATTCTTAAACCCTGAGGAATATGACATTTAATCTATTACAAATTACATGCCCCTCCCCTGTACTAAATGTAAAAAAAATACTAAACCATCCCCATGACTGAAATTGAAAAAGCATGACCCTCCCCCATTTGATCTCCGGGTTACAGTTGTGTACATTTCGATCTCTCCCTAAGGAAGAATCACATGATTCCATCCGGGTTATCAAGAAGGATTAGCAGATTAATTATACTGGTGAGCAAACATTCCATAACTGCAGGTGGCAGTAAATTGCCAACCTTGGCTTTATACCTATTCAAATAACACTACCATTGTTAATTTTGGCAGTTATTTTAGATTTAGTTTTAGTCCTAGTTTTAGTCTTAAAATATAATTTAGTCTTAGTCACATTTGAGTCATTTCATCCATAGTTAGTTTTAATTATCAGTCCACTAAAACTCTGGACAATTTTTAGTCCCAGACATTTTAGTGACATAATAGTCAGTGCATTCTTTTCTATTAAATAATGAATATTTAGGCTACCTCTAACTTCCATCATGTGCACATTCAGATAGCCTTGTCCAGCTAGGCCTACTATCTCCTCGTATACTTTAGCTGGCAACATTGATATTGAGGCAGGTTGTAACCAATGCAAGCCATAATTAACCATATAGACTATAAAGCCTTGGCTACAGGTTAAACAATTTACAGCTCTGATTTCCTCCCGATCATAACCGTCAATGGGTGTAAATAAGTGGTTTCTTTGAAAAGGGGAGAATTTGAGCTTTCCAAAAAATGCCAGAAGTATTACTTTACTCCTAATATGCAACAAATAGCATTTGTTTTTCACATAGGAAAAAAGCAACTGCAACACGCATTTGCAGACTGCAGTGCGAGAGCGGCAACACAGCGCATATGGAAAAATAGAGCTTCTGATGTGATCAAAGCAAAAATAGCCTATACATGAAAGTAAGAGAAAGAGTATTATTTCTAGTTGAGGTTACTTAGGCCTACAAGTGAAGTGGCCTGGCTTAGCATCAGTTCAAACGATTGTGAAGTGACTGAAGTGACCATCTGGGAGATGTGTGGGAGAGCCAGGCAGATCAATCCATAGAGATAGATAGAGGACTCATCTTTATATCTGTGCCATTATAGCATCTGTGACAGCATGGGCAGCGCCATTGAGGCTACAACCCATAGGAATCCCCACCCAGTTGACTACATGGTGGAAACCCTCAATGGCGCTGCCAATGCTAAAACCACCTTTCGGCCACTAGAGGCCTCTATCATTCTCTATGGTTCAATCAGACCTTGCAACTGAAAGATGTCAATTCTGCCAATGAGAGGATTGCATGAAATGTTCTGCATGCATGCATTCTTATGATTGGAAAAAAACATGAAAAGGAGCTTCATGTCAAATTTAATGTCCATTAGTCTCGTGAAATTCTCATCTCACATTTTCATGGACTAAACTGAAAAGTAAATTGTAATAGTTATAGTTTTTTTCCCAGGGCATCTCGTCTCGTTATCGTCATAGTTTTTGTCAGGAAAAACAGGTTGTTGATGAATATTTTATCATCGTTATTGTTGACGAAATTAACAATGCACACTACAGGAGGCAGTATGCACCCTTTCAACTAATTGTAGAAGAAGAAAATTGTCTTCTTCAAAATGGAGACGGCCTCAATGGTGCTGGCCATGTTCTTACAGTCGCCGTAATGGAACACATATAATGATGAGATGTCTATGGTTCCCGCTAATAACCTCCCGGCACAGGAGGTTGGTGGCACCTTAATTGGGGAGGACGGGCTCGTGGTAACGGCTGGAGTGGAATTGTGGAATGGTTTCAAATACATCAAACAAATGGTTTCCAGGTGTTCGATGCCATTCCATTTGCTCTGTTCCAGCCATATTATGAGCCGTCCTCCCCTCAGGAGCCTCCACTGCCTCCCGGGTTATCTTCATATCTTCCGTGGACTGAAAAAGTATAATAAAATCATCAAAAAGCACTCTTTGAAAAGAGTTTCATGACATTCCATTCTGAAATGTTATTCTTTACCATTCATGTTTGTGCATGAAAATGACTGTGTAATTTGTGTTATGCCATGACCTATGGAAAATAATGTTATCTTCTATATAGTCGAACCATAATTATCTGTCAGGTGATTCAACAGAATACTATTATAGTATATGTGACATTCACATGGGGAAAACATTCTGGGATGCATTTCACTTGGTCCTGGAAACGCTCAAATGGAAGGAAGGTACAATAATAAAATCATCCTGCTCATGAGTGTCTTGATATTTGCTCAATGAAAAATAACATGAGCACTAGATACCACTAGCTAGAGATAATACGTGAAAAACATTTTTGCAACGTTATGTATCATTTGGTTGTAGATATGCAAAGTGGTGTCTACACCATAGAACTAGAATTCTATGGACTCCCCCAAGGAAACCTGCAGTGGTAAGACAATGATAGAAGCCTTCAAAAGAATCCCACAAGACGACAAGATTAAAACTCGCCATTTTATTATGATAATGTTATTTGATATGTCAAATTACAAGTGTATGATGTAACATAAAAACAGTTACAAACATATGTATGCATATTTACATATATTTATGAAAAGTAACAAGCTACATCTGTATGAAGAAAATACAACTATGACATGAGTTATTGAACTATACATTTTACATCATATACTTGGAATTTTCAAACCATGATAGAAATACCTAGACGTATATAAACCAATATAACCAGAACAAGAGCTGTTAAGTTTTAGATGGAAACTATGATGGACGTGAGGCACTTTTTCGAGGTTGTCATGGTGTGAACCAACGGCACTAAGGAACTGAAAGAAAAGGTGCATGAGAAAGAAGGGAAACAGACAATGTTTACAGAAGAATTAGAGTACCATTTTTACTGCAATTTTCAAAACAAATGTTTTCCACTATTTAGAACTAATCACATAAATGTTACGTCATCAAGCGCTGTAAGAAGAAGAAAGCCTACATACATCAGTGCACCAAAGCATTGGAGAATTTAAATGTAACCACAACTGCTGTGAAAAGTAACCTTTTCAAACAATACACTGAAGAAACAAGTTTATATAGGCATTTCATTTTAACCTAGACAAAGTCAAGAATGTACATTTTTATGCATTCCAAAGATATGCACACTTTAAGATTGAAAGAATAACAAAAGACTAGCAGCAGTGGTTAAAAACTGAAGTCTTACATATGCAAAGTTAACTGACAGGTAAAAAAATATATTAAAGCAGACAGACATGTTGCATATATAATACAGTACATGACAGCGAGTTGCACTGTGCTGGTTAATGCAGAATGAAACCGGCTATTTCAGTATCTCTCAGCTAATGTATGTCCTACATTTTGCTTCTCAGCCAGCAAGTTTTTAAATCAGGTTCATCAAACCTTGGTTCAGCTTGCAATGTGCAGGGCAATCCAAATTACAATATGGGAGGAGAAAAAAAGGAAATGGACAAACAAACCAAACGGCTGAACACACGCACACACATACATACACCTAACAAACACACACTCGTCGTCATGGTTATATGCTGTCAGATAACTAGATATTGTTTTAACAGTCTTTCATAGAGGATTTTTCTCTCCCTCCCAACACAATAAAATTAGTGATTGTATCTAGCAGCTTTATATATATCAAACTTTTTAAAAATAAGTGGACTGCCACTACTTTGCCTTGTTAGCACTCTAGGCTTCCTTCCTCTGTACAAAACTAGAAAGAAACTCTATTCAAAGCGCAATAGTCATTTCCATCATCAACGCCCTCTACTTTTCAATGTGAAATAATACTAAAAGGTGACCTATGTACATAAGGCTGTCAATTGAAGCTACAGTATATGCTGACAGCAGTTATAAATACAGCTCTATCTTTTAATTTCCAAAAAACAAAATGGGATTATTATCAGGTATTTAAATATAGTGTTACTTATTTACAGGTGTTTGGAGTTTGGTACCTGGGTAACGTCTATATAGCGTTATTAAAGTGTCCTGTCACGGACTCAGTGTGGAGAGAGGTCTATGTGTTTCCCATGGTCAAGAGTTTGCATAGAAAGTAAAGAGTGCCCTGCATGGGGCATAATGGTGGGATTTGGAAGAAGATGACTGCCTCCGTCCAGTCTGGAGACAAGACCGAGTTGCCACTTCCCTTTCTCGAGGAGTGGCGGGCCGGGGATGGTGTTAATATCTATTGGCTAAAGTACAGGGCTGTAATGACAAGCTTTTCAAATTGGGAAGGGCGATTTTCTATCAGTTTGATAATGATTTTGTCTAACTTATCAAAGAAGCCTCTTTGTTCTCAAACATTATTTAGGTACACAGGCAGACAAGTTTCTAAAATCAACAGTTGATGCTGTTGTGTGGAATTAGCAATAACATACTGTCTTTTTGAGATGCAATATCAAATTAATACAACTGGGGGTCTGTCTACAGTCATTCATTGGTTGTTATCGTGGCTATGTTCTTCTGTTTGAAATATGGATTTGAACAAGGACCGTCATATCTACCAGTCAGGCTTCTACAAAGTCAGGTTTGTTACAACTACTCAAAACAGATATCAGTTTATATGATCACCGTGCTTGACATCTCACTGCCTTTGCATATGAAGACCTATGCACATACAGTATACAGTGTGCAACAATCATACTCATATGCTATAATAACCTATAGCCAAATGTACTTTCTGTGACATTTAAAACGATGCACCCATTCGTTCACGACTGGGCAAATGTTAAATTATGTATTCTAGGAGTTACAGTGGACAAGCTGCAAAATGACCTAATAACAGCAGTACATTTGACTCATTCTTACAAATACTTCAATCACAAAGGGACAGACATACAGTACTTTGAAATTTGGAGATGGTGCTGTAACCAAAGCTTGGAGACCAGTGCTTTCAAGGTGGGTTTCTCTCACACTAAATTTGAGTTTTAATTGGTGATTTCTTGTTGCCAACTAACTAAAAACATTTAATTTTTCCCTAAACTAGCCTAATGTAAGTGCCTTGTTCCACAAAGGGGCACTCAATACCACTTACTCACCAAAATTAAATCGAAAAACTTGCTGGTTGAGCAAAATTTCAGCTTTATAAATTCAAAACATAAAATGAGCAAGAAAAAATGACAAACACCAGTTTCACCATCAAAATTGAACATCTGGTAAAGTACATGGAATTGTGAAGTATTGGTCTCATTCGTGTAAGGTTATTCAAGAAGCGTTAACATTCATTCTTGACTTGGAAAAAAAGGTTTTGGGGGGATGAAGGATGGCAAAATACATTACCATGTTTTCCCTTCTGCTCATGGAATCAATCCCTTTATGTTGGAATGCAATTAAGTGGTCCAAATCGCCTTACCAAAACAAGGAAATAATTCTAACATTATCTAGGGTGAATGTCAAAAGCTATGTCATACTGTACCTGTCAAAAGATAAAGGTGTTCTGTAATTTTTTTGTTCAACCTTCGATGAATAGGAAAAATAAGGAAACGCGTACACATCCACCACAGCAACATCTCCGAACTGTTAAATTACTATATAAGAATGGTCTTATGGTTAATGTACCATTAGAATTGTTTGAAGGTTACCTTTTGGGGGGGAATAAAACATTTCTAGTGCACTTTCTCTGTCTAATAATTACACTGTCAGCGAATGCTCGAGTCAAAGGAAAGGCCACTGTTACCCAAACGCAAATTCACAAAAAAGCAAGAACATATCCCTTTTAGCATACTCGAACACTAAGTATGTTTTCTGTACGCACAATTGTTTTGTTTTCGTTGTTTGTTATTCCTTCATAAAGTTACACATTACTTACAGAGAGAGTCTGGCATGGTGGCCTGGTTGTGTGTATTATGTACGAGTGTGAGTGTGTGTTTAGTAATATCACCATGTCTGTTAATCTCAACGCCTTCTCCTCGCGTTAAGCTCCTGAACTTCACGCTCAGAGCCCGTAAAGCACGAGGTTCGTCTTCGTTGCTCTCTGCGTCAGAGGACACACACTCAAACATCTCCAAAAGACCTCCAGAGCCAGGGGTCTACAACAACATGTCACCCCCTCTGAGAGGTGAATGAAAAACAAGCTTCCGCTTGTGTTAGCTAGCTGTGTTGTGGGTAGGTCGTCCCGGGTGAGGGGGTCAGAGTTCAGTCAGGTCACCCGGCGGCCTTGTGCTTGCCCCCGCAGCATCGGCAGGCCTCCCCACAGTGGTGGCAGGCTCTCAGCGGCAGGTAGCAGCACATACAGGGAGCGATGAAGGACAGCGCCACCAGGGCCAGCCAGCGCAGGCAGAACTGCTCGTCAGCTGTGTCACACGAGCACGGGTCCGAGAAGTCTCCCTCAGAGTCGGACATGCAGTGGTAGAGCATGCTCTCGGCACACAGCATGCAGCTGACTTTATAGATGCACTGCTTGATGGGGTCTGGAGCGTCCTGGCACTGGCCCCGCCGGTTGTCCTCATGGTTGAACATTTCCCGGCAGTAGATACAGCGTGAACGCTCACCATCCTCCCGCCGCCGCCGTCCTTTTTTGGACTTGAGCAGCGGCGAAGGCTGGGTCTTGATGGAGGAGTCTTTACCCAGCCCTAGCCCCAGTCCTGTGCCCATACCCATACTCCCAGGGCCCGAGTGGGACTCCATTCCTGGCCCCTCTGGGAAGAGGTACTCACACTTCTTGTTGTCCAGTTTGTGGAAGGGGGCGGGGAAGTCAGGGTCCTCTCGCTCGACATCCTGCTTCCACATGACGGGGTGGCGGTAGTCCTCGTAACCGCGGATCAGAAGGTCCTTACGAGGGTTGATCCTTACGATCTCCTCCTCGTCCATGTGAAAGCTGACGTGGCGCGTCGACTTGAAGGACACCTGCTGGAGACATAGTTATTATATTATTGTTTATTCAGTTCAGAGGGAGCACAACAGACATTTTAGCAGGGTGTCAGCATATATTTAACTTATTTTAGCATGCATCTTGACTGATCTTTACTGTCCTTCCATGACATGTAATAAGACATTCTTCAGAATTAGTATACTTAACTAGGTTTAATCTCCAATAGCGATAAAGGGCTTATGATATACGGTAATATAGAGTGGGTCTAGAGATGTTTGGTACTGACCTGAGGAGGCAGGTAGCGGCGGTTGTTGGAGGGGAACTCGTCAAAAGGCTGAGCGCGGACGTAGCAGCCTCGGTAGGGCTCAGTGGACACCACACTGTGGACACTCAGGGGGGAGAAGGGCTCCTTCATGGGCGTACAGATGGAGGGCGGCTCCTCACACAGGGGCTGCAACAACCACACACAACCAGTCAGTCAGACATTGACTACATCTATCAACTTCTATATTCAACACATCATACATTCCAACTTATACAAGGCGTCTTTATTATACTTTCAAATTAGAAGCATAACACTGATTCCTGTAGCTACAGACGGCACTGATATCCTACCTATATGAATTTCACATTTGTCCACCAGGTGGTGGCCAGAGCCTACATTTCTCCCTGTGCTTCTGCCTGTGAGATGACTCAAGCCCCTTCTGTTGAGAACTCAGAGTTCCTATCAGCCTCCCATGTGTTCCCACAGGCATTTTTATTGGTGTGAGATCTACAAACATGGGCCTGATAAACACATAGCCACTTCTAACCCAGTCGCCGGTTTCGTAGTCCCGTGTGGCTCAGTTGGTAGAGCGTGGCGCTTGCAACACCAGGGTTGTGGGTTTCATGGGGGACCAGTACGAAAATGTATGCACTCACTACTGTAAGTCACTCTGTATAAGGGCGTCTGCTAAATTACTAAATTGTAAAACATTCCCTCCTCTTGAAGGCTAAATGTGTCCTCTAAGGAGAGTATTTATATTTAGGGGCTCAGAAGACATTCCAGCAGCATCCACACACAAAACAAATGTGAGTAAATAGCTCCTAGTCAACTGCAAAGGACAAATACTGTTAAGAACTATGTAACACACAGACAGACCAAATACATTCATGTTCAGACACACACACACACGTTAGGTGACAATGGACTATGAGCCCAAGCCCAGCAGGAGAGGAAGAAAGGTATGGAGGAGAGGAGACGGAGATAGGCAGCCATGACAGAGAGAGGCCAGCACATTTCGGCACTCACACAAGCATGGTGCTCCCATCTGTGCACATGCCAGAGTACACACAAACATTCTTACAGACCTGCACTGGCACACAAATACTCACACATATGGTACGCAACCGTACACGCAGTCACACAAAGATATATACTCTCAAACGCATAAGCATATACAGTGGGGGAAAAAAGTATTTAGTCAGCCACCAATTGTGCAAGTTCTCCCACTTAAAAAGATGAGAGAGGCCTGTAATTTTCATCATAGGTACACGTCAACTATGACAGACAAATTGAGAAAAAAATATCCAGAAAATCACATTGTAGGATTTTTTATGAATTTATTTGCAAATTATGGTGGAAAATAAGTATTTGGTCACCTACAAACAAGCAAGATTTCTGGCTCACAGACCTGTAACTTCTTCTTTAAGAGGCTCCTCTGTCCTCCATTCGTTACCTGTATTAATGGCACCTGTTTGAACTTGTTATCAGTATAAAAAGACACCTGTCCACAACCTCAAACAGTCACACTCCAAACTCCACTATGGCCAAGACCAAAGAGCTGTCAAAGGACACCAGAAACAAAATTGTAGACCTGCACCAGGCTGGGAAGACTGAATCTGCAATAGGTAAGCAGCTTGGTTTGAAGAAATCAACTGTGGGAGCAACTATTAGGAAATGGAAGACCACTGATAATCTCCCTCGATCTGGGGCTCCACGCAAGATCCCACCCCGTGGGGTCAAAATGATCACAAGAACGGTGAGCAAAAATCCCAGAACCACACAGGGGGACCTAGTGAATGACCTGCAGAGAGCTGGGACCAAAGTAACAAAGCCTACCATCAGTAACACACTACGCCGCCAGGGACTCAAATCCTGCAGTGCCAGACGTGTCCCCCTGCTTAAGCCAGTACATGTCCAGGCCCGTCTGAAGTTTGCTAGAGTGCATTTGGATGATCCAGAAGAGGATTGGGAGAATGTCATATGGTCAGATGAAACCAAAATAGAACTTTTTGGTAAAAACTCAACTCGTCGTGTTTGGAGGACAAAGAATGCTGAGTTGCATCCAAAGAACACCATACCTACTGTGAAGCATGGGGGTGGAAACATCATGCTTTGGGGCTGTTTTTCTGCAAAGGGACCAGGACGACTGATCCGTGTAAAGGAAAGAATGAATGGGGCCATGTATCGTGAGATTTTGAGTGAAAACCTCCTTCCATCAGCAAGGGCATTGAAGATGAAACGTGGCTGGGTCTTTCAGCATGACAATGATCCCAAACACACCGCCCGGGCAACGAAGGAGTGGCTTCGTAAGAAGCATTTCAAGGTCCTGGAGTGGCCTAGCCAGTCTCCAGATCTCAACCCCATAGAAAATCTTTGGAGGGAGTTGAAAGTCTGTGTTGCCCAGTGACAGCCCCAAAACATCACTGCTCTAGAGGAGATCTGCATGGAGGAATGGGCCAAAATACCAGCAACAGTGTGTGAAAACCTTGTGAAGACTTACAGAAAACGTTTGACCTGTGTCATTGCCAACAAAGGGTATATAACAAAGTATTGAGAAACTTTTGTTATTGACCAAATACTTATTTTCCACCATAATTTGCAAATAAATTCATTAAAAATCCTACAATGTGATTTTCTGGATTTTTTTTCCTCATTTTGTCTGTCATAGTTGACGTGTACCTATGATGAAAATTACAGGCCTCTCTCATCTTTTTAAGTGGGAGAACTTGCACAATTGGTGGCTGACTAAATAATTTTTTCCCCCACTGTACTTTCTGTCTTTCACACACAAGCATACACTCCCTGGCTCCATCCAGGCTTGTCCATCGCTCCCTCCCTCGTCCTCTCTGCGTGTGGAGGAGGCTGCTGGTTAGTCAGTGCAGTGTGTAAAGTAGCCCACGCCAGTGTTTTAACGCACAGCGGAAATCTGGTTTGTGCCCAGCTGCTATTACAGTAATTACTGTCCTGTGGTTGCTAAGAGATGCCTCTCGCTCTCTCTCTCTGCTAACACAGTGTGTGTCTTCTCTCCTCTGCTTCTCGGAATGCTACAATACTGTGTCTCACACACACCCGGTAGGTTAGCCGTCTGAGCAGGAATGACAGAATAAGAAGAGGAGTGGAAAGAACAGAAAGAACAGAACAGGATCAAATAAGTGTGTATACGAGAGCATATGTATATGTGAGTGTGTATGAGAGAGCACAGCCAACGAGTCTGCCGAGAGAATGTCATAAACCAGCTCCAGCTGGAGAAATGCGGCTCAGAACTTAAAAAGCCAGATGACAGCTGTGTGTGTGTGTGTGTGAGTGAGTTAGGGGGATGAAATGGGAACCAGATTTGGGCTTCCTTTTAAAGCACTGGGCTGAGCCCCACCATTCAAAGGCATGCGTGGGGGCCAATCTGGATCTGATCTGACCCCAGAGATGTTGAGGGGGAGATGGTGGGGAGCAACCTGGCGCAGGACCAACTTCAGAGCTTCACGCGCTTCCACCCTCCCAGGCACACACAGGGGCTGGACTGCTCCGCATTCTGGAAACCCCATAGGGCACAGGTGTGTGTCTCTGTGTGTGTACTGTATGTGTGTGTAGTCTATGTTATGTGTGTGCATATGTTGTATCAGCGACTCATAAGGACTCACAGGTCCAAGCATCTGCATGATGACCTCTAAAATATCTGGGTCCTCTGTTCAGTATTTCATTGTGAAACATCTCAAGCAAAAAACATTCAGATGTGTGTTAGAGAGAGAGAGAAGCAGAGGGGGAGAGAGTGGGATTGTGTATGACGAGTTCTTCAGTTTTACAGACGATGACTCATTCCTAGTATGAATCCTCGTAACGCTGCTCAGCCCTGCTCTACACTGATTCTACAAGTGCTTCTCTTCAGTACGCTTTCTCCTCAACCAAACTACCTTACTTGACTAAAACTTGCACCGTTTGACCCACTACTTGGGTTTGCTTCTTTAATCTCTCCTGAACTATACCACCCCACCTCCTCTCAAATACTTGGCTGCATCAAAATCTCTGCAAACACAAACTACATTTCCCACAAGTCCTATCTTCTACATCCATTTGAGATAAGGAAAGACACATCCATCCCCCTCAGCTGAGGTCGTGCAGTAGATGTGGTTTTTCATTCTCATAAACCTGTCAAATGTTGCATCTAAACAAGGTTCTGCACAGGCTAAGTCAAGGACAGCAGCATCTTGTCAATTAAGTGTGTGAATGGCTATGAGAGTGTGTGGGGGGTGCCATTTGTGCAGTATGTCAGCCTTTGACTGAGTGTGTATGCATGTGTCGACTGTGTGTATATGCGCGTGTGCGTGTGTGTGAGACTGGCGGTGGGTGTGAGGTGTCAGGGTGAGGGAGGGCAGGATGTGGGCTGATGAGAGGGCCCTACACCACATACAGGCTCACACAAGATACAGAGCCACGCATAACACACACACACACACACATGTGGACTGGGGGTTAAGAGGTTCCAGATACCAAGAGACCTGGCTGGCCATTGATGTCTGCATGTGCTCAGAGCTTCAGAGTATCAGGGGAAAACCAGACATCCCAAAACATTCTACATGGCAGACATGTTACTAGTCCAGTCAAGCTCATACAGAGAATGACTAGGCTAAATCCAATAAAAGGCCAAACGAGCCTCCAAAGTGACCCTACCTCCCATGTCATAGTGACTCGTCTCATGGCTCTTGGCTGGGCTACAGCACAAGGTCACTTTCAGCTAAATCAATTAAATGTCAGACCTTCGATGAAGAAATGAAAGTGAACAAAACCCAACTTATTTCTATGGCCTTTTTAGTCTGCACACACAGTTCTCGTCGTCCGAGTTAAATTCTGGGATGGAGCACAGCACATAGCGATGGCCGGAACGTGTCCAGTCATGAAGAGGTGCAGGCTAAT
Source organism: Coregonus lavaretus (assembly GCF_964263955.1). Taxonomy (NCBI): domain Eukaryota; kingdom Metazoa; phylum Chordata; class Actinopteri; order Salmoniformes; family Salmonidae; genus Coregonus; species Coregonus lavaretus. Next base: position 30,037,606 of record NC_140005.1, on the reverse strand, counting down.
ATCACACAGTAGCTATGTTTTCATTAACTTGTCCAGTGATTTATTTTCAAACTTTTAAAATGTTTGCATATAAAATAGATGAGACAGTTGCCTGCTAGGGTGCATTTTCATTTAACTATCTTGTGTCGATGAAAACAGCTGGACGTAATGACATCACACCAAAGAAACAAAAAACATCTGCAAAAAACTTGTGTCAAATAAAAATGTAGTGGTTGAAGTGCTTCCATTACCTATTTAGGCAAATTGCGCATGAAAAAATTGGCAACAACCTACAGTGCCTTGCAAAAGTATTCATCCCCCTTAGCGTTTTTCCTATTTTGTTGCATTACAACCTGTAATTTAAATGGCTTTTTATTTGGATTTCATGTAATGGACATACACAAAATAGTCCAAATTGGTGAAGTGAAAAAAATTACTTGTTTCAAAAAATTCAAAAAAATAAATAATGGTAAAGTGGTGCGTGCATATGTATTCACTCCCTTTGATATGAAGCCCCTAAATAAGATCTGGTGCAACCAATTACCTTCAGAAGTCACATAATTAGTTATATAAAGTCCACCTGTGTGCAATCTAAGTGTCACATGATCTGTCACATGATCTCAGTATATATACATCTGTTCTGAAAGGTCCCAGAGTCTGCAACACCACTAAGCAAGGGGCACCACCAAGCAAGCGGCACCATGAAGACCAAGGAGCTCTACAAACAGGTCAGGGACAAAGTTGTGGAGAAGTACAGATCAGGGTTGGTTTATAAAAAAATATCAGAAACTTTGAACATCCCACGGAGCACCATTAAATCCATTATAAAAAATTTGAAAGAATATGGCACCACAACAAACCTGCCAAGAGAGGGCCTCCCACCAAAACTCACGGACCAGGCAAGGAGGGCATTAATCAGAGAGGCAACAAAGAGACCAAAGATAACCCTGAAGGAGCTGCAAAGCTCCACAGCAGAGATTGGAGTATCTGTCCATAGGACCACTTTAAGCCGTACACTCCACAGAGCTGGGCTTTACGGAAGAGTGGCCAAAAGGCATGTGGGAGACTCCCCAAACATATGGAAGAAGGTACTCTGGTCAGATGAGTCTAAAATTGAGCTTTTTGTCCATCAAGGAAAACGCTATGTCTGGCACAAACCCAACACCTCTCATCACCCCGAGAACACCATCCCCACAGCGAAGCATGGTGGTGGCAGCATCATGATGTGGGAATGTTTTTCATCGGCAGGGATGGGAAACTGGTCAGAATTGGAGGAATGATGGATGGCGCTAAATACAGGGAAATTCTTGAGGGAAACCTGTTTCAGTCTTCCAGAGATTTGAGACTGGGACGGAGGTTCACCTTCCAGCAGGACAATGACCCGAAGCATACTGCTAAAGCAACACTTGAGTGGTTTAAGGGGAGACATTTTAATGTCTTGGAATGGCCTAGTCAAAGTCCAGACCTCAATCCAATTGAGAATCTGTGGTATGACTTAAAGAGAGCTGGAGCAGTTTTGCCTTGAAGAATGGGCAAAAATCCCAGTGGCTAGATGTGCCAAGCTTATGGAGACATACCCCAAGAGACTTGCAGCTGTAATTGCTGCATAAGGTGGCTCTACAAAGTATTGACTTTGGGGGGGGGGGGGGGGGGGGGGGTTTGGGGGTGAATAGTTATGCACACTCAAGTTCTGTTTTTTTTGTCTTATTTATTGTTTGTTTCACAAGAAAAAATATTTTGCATCTTCAAAGTGGTAGGGATGTTGTGTAAATCAAATGATACAAACCCCCCAAAAATCCATTTTAATTCCAGGTTGTAAGGCAACAAAATAGGAAAAATGCCAAGGGGGGTGAATACTTTCGCAAGCCACAGTATATGCCCTCCCACCTATCAGCTTCATGTCTCAGGTAGCCCGCGAAAGCCAGCATGGATAGAATGCAATAATTGACTAATATTTGCCATATTCTAATAATTCTCATGTGCCAACCTATCACCACAGTCTGTGCTATGGTGAAACTTGCACTCCTGTAGATCTGAAATAACTTGATGGCGAAACTTGCCAGCCAACCAGAAAAGCAAGGTGAAGCAATTTAGGCATTCTTGAAAGTCAGGACAATCCTTGTCCTGCAAAGAAACATTATATTTATAGTTGAATTTTTTTGTTGCAAGCAGTAGACAGAATTAAATGTGGAGTGGAGCTTTATAGTTACGCGGTGACATCACTTGCCTCGCGTACCTTCAAAATGATTTGGCAATCATACTTTATTCGAAAAACACCATTTCCATCATCATTTGTCACAATAAAGACAGTTTGACAAAAGAACGGATAAAAATGTTGTCTATCTTTAGAAAATGTATCCTGTATCTGCCGTTTCCATTACACATATCGCAAAATACATTGCATTTTGTTGAATAAACCTCGGTCAATGGAAGCTTGCCTAGTGTGTGGTGGCATTTGAGTCGAGCGTTAGTTAGCTCCATCTCTTTGGCTGCGTGGCTTGGTGCGAGAGTGTGACTAGCCTCACAGTTTCTCGCCCGTGTAGCCCACTCCCAGGTCTCAGACCGCAACACTCTGATGCCAAATTACCAATGCGACACCCTCGGTTGCTCACTTACTGAACCCCCCTGCTCCTCCCACCCACTGGCCGCCCGCCGGCTCCTTTGCTGCCTATATGGCTGATTTCTTAAAGCGGAAGCTGCTCTCCACAGGAACAGGAACATATCCTCTCCTTCCTCTCACGCCCTCTGACCTTCTCTACTCCACTCTGTGAATGAGGTCAGCTACTGTTGGGTCAAAGGTGATTGCAGCCCAGCCACCAGATCACTGGTGGACACAAAACCCACAGATACTGGTAATTAAAGAGCAGCAGAGGATACTAAATCATTAGCTTAGCAGGTCATCTGAAACAATGCCTTTTGTAAACAGGTTCAGTTTGCCATGTATACTTTCACAAATACCATGCATTGGCCATTCGTGTCACAAATCTGATGATAGATTTGTCTACTTGTGGTGTTTCATAAGCTAAACTAGAGCAAGGAGCAGTGTTGTGTTTCTACAACACACTCCATTTCTAAAGCAAAATCAGCTTGGGTGTGTAGGCCTATACCTGTACTCCTTGTTGATGAGATTGAGAAAACTTTGCTAACTACACTGCCGAAACAGTACCAGTAGCTTGTGAAAGCTCATACTAAGGAGGACAAAGAGAACTAACTCCTTTACCATCTTACCAACACACTACGCCTGAGCACAGCTCAATCTATCAATAGATGAGGAAATACGAGTGGTTTCAGATAACCCACGAAGACAAATTGGAGAAATGTACCATGTTGACTTTTTTTACGCAACTAGGTTCCCAGGTATCAGTTTTGCCCGGGTGACAGATATGCACACCTAAGCTGTGGCCACACTCGACAACTCCCCAGCAATGAAAGGTAAGGCAAGGCCCTGGCTGTTAAAACAGACCCATATCCTAAAGACAACTGTCAGAGGAAAAGACAAAGGGCCTGAAGCAGTACTGGGATAGAGTGTCGTGTTGAGCCACTGCTCAGATTTACCTCGGTCCTGCGTCCTTGATTCAAGCACAGGCAATAGAACTGAATTTTACTAGACTGGTGAGAAGTCAGGTTAGTCCTACAGAAAACCGTAGCGCTACCAAATAAAGACATGTACATGGAGAATATACGAGGACCCTAGTTCCTGGACTCACCTGTAATCCATCTTCAAGGGAGTCCGAGTCACCAAACGCAGGACAGCCTGGAAAAGAGAAGATTGAATAAAATCTGAAATTCAATAAGACTTCCAGCATGTAGCTACACAGATACAGATGAGCGAGAGAGAGAGAGAGAGAGAGAGAGAGAGAGAGAGAGAGAGAGAGAGAGAGAGAGAGAGAGAGAGAGAGAGAGAGAGAGAGAGAGAGAGAAAGAAAGAAAGAAAGAGAGTTCACATAACATTACTGTATATCCCCACATCACCAAGTCCCATTATATCAAAAGTCCCTAAAATGTCCCCAGACGTCACACATCCCCACAAGCATGCCACTGGTGATAGAGGGAAGAGGGAAGCCATTGAGGGAGGTATGGTAGGCCCAGACTTACATCCGCCATCACAGCTAAATGGGGAAATGAAAGCTACTCTGTGTTAGTAAGACACATGGCCTAATGAAATCTACTCTTTGCTTGTATAAGTGCAACTCGGGTTGAGGATAAAAAGCCATGACTCGGTCCAAAGATTTTACATTCACTGAGGCCGAGTTTCAAGAAAGTAGACTTATGATAAGAATACTACATTAAACAAAAATACAAAATGCAACAATTTCAATTGAAATAAATTCATTCATAATCTATGGATTTCACATGACTGGAAATACAGATATGCATCTGTTGGTCACAGATACTTTCAAACAAAGGTAGGGGCGTAGAGCAGAAAACAAGTCAGTATCTGGTGTGACCACCTCATGCAGCGCAACACATCTCCTTCGCATAGAGTTGATAAAGCTGTTGATTGTGGCCTGTGGAATGTTGTCCCACTCTTCAATGGCTGTGCGAAGTTGCTGGATATTAGCGGAAACTGGAACACGCTGTCGTACACGTAGATTCAGAGCATCCCAAACATGCTCAATTGGTGACATGTCTGGTGAGTATGCAGGCCATGGAAGAACTGGGACATTTTCAGCTTCCAGGAATTGTGTACAGATCCTTGCGACATGGGGCCGTGCATTATCATGCTGAAACATGAGGTGATGGCGGCGGCGGAATGGCACGACAATGGACCTCAGGATCTCATCACGGTATCTCTGTGCATTCAAATTACCATCGATAAGATGCAATTGTGTTTGTTGTCCGTAGCTTATGCCTGCCCACACCATAACCCCACCATGGGGCACTCTGTTCACAACGTTGACATCAGAAAACCGCTCGCCCACACAATGCCATACAAGTGGTCTGCAATCTGCCCGGTACAGTTGAAACTGGGATTCAACCGTGAAGAGCACACTTCTACAGCGTGCCAGTGGTCATCGAAGGTGAGAATTTGCCCACTGAAGTCGGTTACGACGCCGAACTGCAGTCAGGTCAAGACCCTGGTGAGGACACCAAGCACGCAGATGAGCTTCCCTGAGACAGTTTGACAGTTTGTGCAGAAATTCTTCAGTTGTGCAAGCCCACAGTTTCATCAGCTGTCAGGTTGGCTGGTCTCAGACGATCTCGCAGGTGAAGAAGCCGGATGTGGAGGTCCTGGGCTGGCTATGGTTATACGTGGTCTGTGGTTGTGAGGCCGGTTGGACGTACTGCCAAATTCTCTAAAGCGACGTTGGAGGCGGCTTATGGTAGAGAAATGAACATTCAATTATCTGGCAACAGCTCTGGTGGACATACCTGCAGTCAGCATGCCAATTGCACGCTCACTCAAAACTTGAGATATCTGTGGCTTTGTGTTGTGATTAAACTGCACATTTTAGAGTGTCCTTTTTTGGTCCCCAGCACAACGTGCACCTGTGCAATGATCATGCTGTTTAATCAGCTTCTTGATATGCCACACCTGTCAGGTGGATCGATTATCTTGGCAAAAGAGAAATGGTCACTAACAGGGATGTAAACAAATTTGTGCACAGCATGAGGGAAATAAGCTTTTCGTGTGTATGGAACATTTCTGGGATCTTTTATTTTAGCTCATGAAACCAACACTTTACATGTTGCGTTTATATTTTTGTTCAGTGTAAGTAATCGTACTGTTGAACTTGTACCTGACTCTTAACAACATCATGTCTAAAAACAAGCTTTTATTGAAATGTTGGGGGAAAGAAAATTTGTCCATAGTTAAATGTTGGCAGTAGTGTAGAAAACAGAGATTAGCTTCTTTCCACTGGGACGGACGAAGAGGAAACGGTTTGTACCTACGGCATCAAGAGACTCTTTTAAGACTCCCAATTCACTTAATTAGGATCACCAAGACCTCATTTAAAACAAGCCAGGCAAGCAGCAGGAGAAACCAGGCCTCTGTCTGTCCCTGTCTGTGTGTCTCTCCGTCTCTAGTTTAGAGAAGAAGACTGTCGGGTCGAAACGTTGCACAATAAAAAACTGTGGGAGCATTCAACAGTGTGCGTGTATCTATATTTCTGTGTCAGTCTCTGCGTAAAAAAAATATTTGTATTTATTTCACCTTTATTTTTCCAGGCGAGTCAATTAAGAACAAATTCTTATTTACAATGATGGCTTGGCCAAACGTCTGTCTGTAGCACGTTGAGACAGACTTTCTGCAGCACGACTCTGCCAGTGCTGGACCATGGAGCTGCCTGAACCATGTGCCCACCGTTGCCATGGCAACAGAGGATTGCAAGGTTGACACACACACACACACACTAAGAAGCACACACTCGTACACACACAGACTTCGAAGCACACACACTGCAGTCCGGGAGCAGAGCTATGCAACAGGAATACAGAGGAACCTGCCTGTGTGGAGGAGAGGCATTACACAACACTGGAGGAATACAGAGGAAGCCAGAACAGAACAGAGGCTACAGAGAGGAGAGGAGCAGAGTAGAACAGGCACTGGGAGCCAGGCAGCACTCTTATTATACAGCCATTCCTGACAAGACCAAAGGCATGTGTGCTAATTTACAGCAATGATAATTCTGCTAATATGCTAGTATTGACTGTTACCTCTACTGGTTTATCAGTACCTAAGACATTCAGAGCTAGAGTTATACGGTCATTTAGGTATAGAGCGCTTCTTCATGTTGTTGTTAGACACCATCAGTTTCCTCCCCAGGTCTACAGGGCCAGGGAGTGAAGGAGATATCCATAGAGCCCAAGCCAGGTTTTAGTCTTGAGTAACACAGGCCAGGAGGCTGGATGGCAGATTGCTGAGCTGGCAGCTCTCCTGCTAATTGGACGCATTTGCTACCTATGGCATTACCTCTGCTGGAAACGCTTATCATAGCCCCAAGCTGCTGTATCAAGCTCAGCCCATCTCCAAACACTTAGCCCAGCCTACACTAGCCTCAGCCCATCTGTAACCAGGTTAGCCTAGCTTCTGCCCATCAACAACCAGGTTAGCCTAGCCCAGCTTCTGCCCCTCAACAACCAGGTTAACCTAGCCTAGCCCAGGTTCAGCACATCAACAACCAGGTTAACCTAGCTTATCCTCAGCCCATCTCTAACAAGGCAAGCCTCACTCTCTGTGGAGTCGGCAGAAAGTGGATGTTTCTGGTTTTTAGGGATACAGCATTTTCAACCTAACTTCCGGAGCATTTTCAACCTAACTTCCAGAAGTAGGGACTCCGCTAGCCCAAACTCCACCTAGCCTATTCTACCTTAAAGCCTAAACTCAAAATTCCATGAGACACAGACTGCCCCTATATTGACATAAATGCGTCCCTGTGCCCCATCCGCTAACTCGACTGTCTACGCTGCCAGTCTGTACAGGAAGTGGTGCCCTTATCTCCACCACAGCTGGCAAAGATAAGATAGGAGGGCCAATCATGGGTGAGTGAGCAGGGAGCAGGGGAAGTCATCACAGCTAATCAATGCTACGCATCAACCACCAGGAGAACAGGTCAATCATTACATGCCACAGACATAGACCAACACACAATCACACGCAGATATGTACGCTTGCACACACAGACTCTCACACACACTAATTCATACAAACACACACATGTCAGAGGAAAGGAGTCTACAAAAGCATGAGTTCCGTGAGGTGAGACTGTACTGAACTGAGGTGGACTAAAGCTCAGGGGTTCTTCCTAACCCACCTTGGTTGATGTCCTCGATGGCCCTGCGGATCCCTCTATCAAAGGCCCTGGCATCGGCAGGACTCTGGAAGGTCAGGCCAAACTTCTTGTCGTTGATCCTCCAATGGTGGAATATGGGGTTGACCTTGTTGTAGACCAGGTCCTTCTTTAGAATACACTCCAGAACAACCTGACCACACAGACACAGAGAGAGACGAACATATCTGTTAGTGACTTGAAGTTCCCAGATGGTAAAACGTTGGTCCAACTAATGCAAAATAATATGATACAAAAACACACAGCTCACAATCTAGTCTAGCTCCCTCCAGAAGCTGCAAGAAACCCAAAAAATAATTTATTCACCCAATAAGCAAAGCCATTTATGGTTAAAGGGATACTGCGAGATTCTACGGTTTTATGTTACTGTACAGGTACCTGTAGACTTCCAGTCATTGCGCTAACGCTAATTAGCATTGGCTCACAAAACTCTCTAACTACCATCATAGGCAAAAAAAACAGTATCCACAAGTTCACCTGACACTGGGTAAGTAGAAAAATGCCTGAATTGCCAAAATCTTGCAGTACCCCTTTAAGTAGAAATCCATCTTGATATGAGAGTGTAAAATCAATAAGTGGAAACTATGTTATTTACCCCTGTCCGAGGGAGCCTTTGAGGAACAGACATCTAACCTCCATCTTACTCCTCACTGTAAGCTGTTTAATTGTGTCACGTTCAAATACAACACAGAAAAACGAAGCGCGTGGAGAAAAAAGAAAAGCCCCAACCATGTCCCGACACTGGATATGACAAGAAACTTCAGAAAAATAGAAACAATCCAAGTCCAACACAATAATTTCAGCTATTTCTTCCCCCCTCCTCATAAATTTGTAAAACACATAACATAGTGCGGTTTTATTACAAATTATGATAAAGCTGGAGTGGGTGGTAAGTTTTGGAGGCAGCTAAAGAAACTACAGTGCCTTCAGAAAGTATTCACACCTCTTGACTTTTTCCAAATGTAGTTGTGTTACAGCCAGTGGAGTTATGTTTTTAGAATTTCTTTCAAATTAATTCAAAATTAAAAGTTGAAATGTCTTGAGTCAATAAGTATTCAGCCCCTTTGTTATGTCAAGCCTAAATAAGTTCAGGAGTAAACATTTGCTTAACAAGTCACATAAGTTGCATGGACTCACTTTGTGTGCAATGATAGTGTTTAACCTTATTTTTGAATAACTACCTCATCTCTGTACCCCACACATACAATTATCTGTAAGGTCCCTCAGTCGAGCAGTGAATTTCAAACACAGATTCAACCACAAAGGTCAGGGAGGTTTTCCAATGCCTCAAAAAGAAAGCAGACATTGAATATCCCTTTGAGCATGGTGAAGTTACTAATTACACTTTGGATGGCGTATCAATACACCCAGTCACTACAAAGATACAGGCATCCTTCCTAACTCAGTTGCCAGAGAGGAAGGAAACCGCTCAGGGATTTCACCATGAGGCAAATGGTGACTTTAAAACAGTTAGAGTTGAATGGCTGTGATAGTAGAAAACAATATTGTAGTTACTCCACAATACTTACCTAAATGACAGAGCGAAAAGAAGCCTGTATAGAATAAAAAGTATTCTAAAACATGCACCCTGTTTGCAATAAGTCACTAAAGTACAAAAATGTGGCCAAGGAATTAACTTTATGTCCTGAATACAAAGCGTTATGTTTGGGGCAAATCCAACACAACATCACTGAGTACCACTCTTCATATTTTCAAGCATGGTGGTGGCTGCAGTATGGTATGCTTGTCATCCGCAAGGACTAGGGAGTTAAAAATAATAATAAAATAAACGGAATAGAGCTAAGCACAGGCACAATCCTAGAGGAAAACCTGGTTCAGTCTGCTTTCCAACAGACACTGGGAGACAAATTCACCTTTCAGCAGGACAATAACCAGTGTTGTAGTACATTACTTCTTAACCCCCACAGTGTCTCGGTGTCGGATACATTTGTACTCGGTCTCAGACAGCGAGGACTCGTAATTTCTTCCCGAGACCAGAGGAGTAAAAAACTAATTATTATCAGCTTCCATGACATGAATACAGTATTCTTAACAGCCTTTATATCTATAATAGACATGATTGCGCAGTGGCGAACCTATAGACCTTCAATGTGTGACAGGTTCGTGATTCTGAAAGGACAGCAACCGTAATACCAGTGCAGTCATGTAGGAGAATACACCTTTTGTAAAACACAAAAGGGCCAGTTGTGTAGTGGAGGCTATAAACCATATACCCACTTTTCTTTTCAGTGGGCATTGCGTATACTCACTTCTTAATCCCTACTGATGCATAGCAAAGTAGTGTAGTGGAGGTATACGACTTATCAATTATGTAGTACAATAGAGAAATCATGCACAAAGTAGCCTACACAATCCCAAAGCATATTTTCACAGGTAGCAAAAGTGTGTAGCTCTCAACTGGTTTTGGCATGGAGCAGCTCACAGAAGAATGACATCGGTAGCCGGTACAGTAGGAAAGACGTTTCAACTTATCTACCAGTAAATGGTAACTAAAGCAATAATAGGTATGCAAAAGTTTAGTCCGAAGTGTTGGTTAGTAGGCTATTTGTGATGTGCAATTGTCATCATGCGCTGTTTGCGTCAGGGGCGTAGACATGGACGGGTCTGGGTGGACAGAGGCCCACCCAATCAGATGTATGTGGTTTAAGCATTGTTGTGGACTTAAGACCATCACATTTTTGTATTTTTTTCTATAAAAATTGTGATTTTGAGAGTGAAAATCTGAAACATCTATAGGAAACCTCATTTAAAAAAAACATAGGAACATTTGTATTTTTCACACAGGGTGCCTTTCCTTCACTGGGCTGGCTGTTTGGCAAAATTTGAGTATACCCACTTTTCCAGGCACCACTACACCACTGCATAAGGCTGATGGAAAGACAGCAGTCACACACAGCATGACGTTAAAGGATAAGCAGTCCATAAACTCGGACATAATAAGCCAATCATAAGAATACAAAAACACAACCATTAAGCATTTCCTAATCGGAAAACATTTCACGTATAGCACACAAAGTAACCAGTGATGTAAAGTTTATAGTGGAACTGACAGCGTTTTAACTACTTTGCAGATATGAAACAAACAGACAATCATAATATCAGTAAAAAATATCAAATTCCCAGTTTATGCTACAAAACCAACTTTATAAAAGAGGTTTTAAAAATAGGTTATATTTGACTCAACGTTCCATGACGTACACTAAGGCATTGTTGGCAGAATAGACGGATCCAGTTCAATTCATGATTAATATAATTCACCAATACATTTCTTGGTAGTCCAAAAAATATTGCTATCAGGTTGTAAATCACAGCTGGCATTGTTTGCTGCCTCCATTCGCGATGCGATACACTGTTTTAGTGACTCAATATTCTGGACAAAAACGGACGAATATAACTAAGGCTGGGAATGTCAATAAAATCAAACTAGCAAGGGCAATGATCACAAGTCAGTCATAACGTGGCTAATAGGCTAGCGTATCTATTTATGTAGCAAGCTAAAAACACAAAGCCTAACGTTAGCTAGATAGCTAGCTGCTAGGAGGATGTCATACCATTGGAGGAGTGGGGGAGTTACTTTTCCCCCTCATATCGTTTTTCGGTGGCAATACACAGCTAGAGATGCAGGTGTCATTTGGTTAGCTAGCAAGAACTTAAACGGCTGTTATCCATTTAGCATATCTCTTGCGTTCACAAATACACTCTGGCTATCTACTTCGATTGCAGAGCACTCTCGTCTGAGTGTGCCACAGCGTAGAACAACTGATTAATTTACGAACACGCAACACCCGCTGAATATGGAATATGACCGGTGTCTATTTGTCAATAACTGCTGGTGCGCGATGTCTAATATTAAAGAAGTCTTGAGGTATTGCTCGCCTGAGGTTGAATACCTCATGATAAGCTGTAGATCACACTGTCTACCAAGAGAGTTCTCATCTATATTATTCGTAGCCACCGATGCTGGCACTAAGACCTCACTTAACGAGCTGTATAAGGCCATAAGCTAATTTTTACATATTTTCAGAAATCCAAATCTACTGCTCATATTTGCGCAGTGACCGGTTGGCCTTCAAGACGGCATAAGTTTCCATACGTTTTTGTAAAAACGGTCCCGCCATTAAGTCAAAATGTGATTGGTTGATTCAACTGTCACTCCAAAATGTTGCCCTAATACAGTTGAACGGCAGATACCTTTATCTAGCTTCCAATGGCTGACTTTGCTAGCTAGATTTATCTCCCCAGAGACCAGCAAAGCATATTTTTCTCTCTTCAGTGTTAACCATTTCATTTCCAACAAAAACTAAAGAGATTAAATCAGAACATCATTGAAAATAATACAATTATCATTATTATATTATTATTATTATTTTATAAATCCTTAGCCATTCTCTGAAGGCGTAGAAGGCCCATTGTTCCCCACTGTTTGGGTTAGTAATAATTTGTAGAGTGGCTCTATTTTCCCCGCATTCTTTCACTATTTTGAATGTCTAAAGAACCCATATGTTGTTCTGAAATAGGAACACATATATACTGGACATTCTGAACTCTTATTATGGTGGAGATTTGACAAAATTACAATCATGGTCTTGAATTGGACTCGCATTTTTCTGGTCTCGGTCTTGACTCTGTCTCGGACCCCTTGTCCCCCTCCCGGTCTCGGTCTTGACTCGGTCTTGCCCCGCCTCCGGTCTTGGTCTTGACTGACTCGATTTGCTCCGGTCTTGGTCTTGAATCGGTCTCGCTTTAGGTGGTCTCGAACACAACACTGACAATAACCTAAAACACAAGGCCAAATATATACTGGAGTTGCGTACCAAGACAACATTGAATGTTCCTGAGTGGCCTACAGTAGTAACAGTTATGACTTAAATCAGCTTGAAATTCTATGGCAAGACTTGAAAATGGCTGTCTAGCAATGGTCAACAACCAACTTGACAGAGCTTGTAGAATTTTTTTAATAATAATGTGTACAATATTGTACAATCCAGGCGTGCAAAGCTCTTAGAGACTTACCCAGAAAAACTCACAGCTGTAATCGCTGCCAAAGGTGATTCTAACATGTATTGACTCAGCGGTGTGAATACTTGTGTAAATGAGATATTTCTGTATTTCATTTTCAATAAAACATTTCTAAACGCGTTTTCACTCTCATTATGGGGTATTGTGTGTAGATGGGTGAGATATATATATTTTTATCCATTTAGAATTTAGGCTGTAACATAACAAAATGTGGTCAAGGGGTATGAATACTTTCTGAAGGCACTGTAAGTGTGTGGCAGAGAGTCGGGTGCTTCCAAAAGCCCATTATTAAATCGAGAGTGCTGGACAGTCGATCACCAAACATTTCTGTAGAAACGCGAACGATAAAGGCTTGCGCTCCTTTTTTTCCCTCCGCTATTGGTGGTAGGTGCACTTGATTCAGAATCCCTGCCCACCGGGTAAGAAAAGTGTTCCCATTTTGAACCATTTCAAAATGATATGTGTGGCTAAATCGAGAGCGCCTACTGCGCTGGCCAATCGGATAGCTCAAATCACCGTTTGATACTAGCCTATGTAAGATTGAATGACTTAAAACCATGATCAGAGAGAGACTGACAAAGAATACAGAAGAGAGCTGCTGTTTTTATAAGTTAGTTAAAGTTATTTATTCAGCACTGTTTCAAAACATAAAACGAGTAGCCAAGTGTAGATAGTCCTGCGTTATTATTATTATTAGCAGCTCGTTGTGTCTATTTTAATATCAAGGAATATTTCACTTTCTCTGGTCATAGGAACAACATGAATTTGTGCATGAGGCAGATGCAGTGCAACTCGAGATTCGCCATCAGGTGGAAGACTGTGTCCCTTATCTCTGGTCAGTCTCACCAGTGGAAAGGAAGGAGAGGGCAGGGACCGTGAGAGACGGACCCTGCTACGCTCTCCCTCCCTGCGTTGAGACTAATGCAGTGTTCAAAACAACTGGGAACTCCGACTTCCGACTATGCTGCGTTTAAGACAACTGGGAAGTCGTAAAAATAAAAACAAGATCCGATCGGGAAAAATCGTTTTGAACAGTCATACAACTTTCTGACCTGAAGATCATTGACGTTATGATTTGACCTAGTCCCCCACCCATGTTCCCAGTTGTCTTGAAACACAATATGAGCATCAGATGCAGGTACCATCAGCCCAATAAAATAAGAAAGCTAATTATTCAAATTTATGCTCAGCAGTGCCTCGCAAGTGCTACACCAACTGATCTATTTTGTTATCAAAGCTCGAGTTTTGAAATATAATATGGTCTGAGAAGAACAATATTGGCAGGCCAAGCATGTAGCCAATATGCTGTGATATTGTATATGGCCTACTGCACAAAACCTCCTTCCTACAGAACTGTTTTTATTAGGTTAATGTTACATTTATGTATTGTTCCAAAAAAAATCTGAGCGGTAGATCTCGGCTTGCTGGGAAAGTGATCTTGACTCAGAAAAGGTTGGTGACCACTGCTCTAGGCAGATTAAATGAAATGAGAGACGGCCATTAGTCTTTGAGGTTTTGTGTGAGCATGCATGACGACGAGGGCTGAGTGAATGAGAGGGGCGCGTGCACCTGGGGTTGGATCAGGGAGGGATGACACTTGTGTGGTAACTTGTGCATTCCGTTTGATGTGCATGTTTGAATCCCTTATTTGGGGGCTTTCTATAACATGGTAATCTGTGCTGACAGTATTAATAAATTAGATTAAATCAATAAAACAAATAAGTAAAATTATATGTTTTTACCAATGCAAAAACATTACAAGAAACCCCTAAAACAAATCAACATTCAAAGAAAGTCAAGTCCCAATGGCAACATGATGGTCGCTCTCTAAATCACTTAACGTGTGCACCTTTGTCTATGTTTGATAAGAGTGCATACGTGGCAGCTGTATGTGAGGGCGTGTGGATATGTGATATATCTGGTGTGTGACTGTGGTCACATGAGTAGGCTAGGAAACATATTTGGTGAGTTTATGCGAGTGAGGGAGTATGATATTAGTGGATGAACACATTCACAATAGGCCTAGCAGGTGTGTACTAGACAGGAGTGTGTCTCACTCCCAGAGAAAGAGAGGAGTAAGAAAGACAGGAGTAAGGGTTGTGTTTACACAGAGCCTGCTGAGGGTAAGAGGGAGGGAGAGAGAGAAGAGGGGGGCAGGGGTGTCTGCCTCTGGGGCCGATTGTGGGAGGCGAGACTGAGCGGAGCCAGAGCGGGTAAGGTGAGTGGTGGGCCCGGGAGGAGGAGGAAGTATCTCCGTTAGGAGGAAGGACGACAACGCATTCTACACAGGGAGGTAGAGAGAGAAGAAGAGAGGTGGAGAAAGAGAGAGAAAAAAAAGGAGACAGAGCTAAAGCGAGAGAGAGCGGGATTAGGAAAGACAGTGAGATAGGTAAGGAGAGAGAGAAGATTAATGGAATTCAGATAGTCTATACAGATTGGGGGAGTGGGTCTGATTCCACTCTGGGATGTTATCAAAAGGACAGGACTGTTTCTCTGTGTGAGAGCAGAGGACAAACAGACACCAAACAGTAGAGACACACCACACCTCGATAATTACATCGCAATATAATGTTTTGACAATATATTGATATTTGACTCCAAGTATTGATTTGTAAAAAAAAAAAGCATTAGCTAGCGCTGTAGTTTGCGTTAACTAGCGTTAGACGGCTGTTCCTATGCCAAAACGCTGATATTTTTCATCCTATAGCTTGTTCTATGAGCCAACATGTTTTCAGCACTTTTATTTCACTGACTGAACAAAACTCATTATCTCATGTGCTCGTCTCTCTGAAGCGGACATAAATTGAGCAATATTTTTGGAACATCAAATCGCAATAAAATTGCAGTATCGAATCGTAATAGACTACATATAGAATCGTGAAAATCAAATTACATATCGTATCGTGAGGTCCCTGGCAATTCTCAGCCCTAGTTTCTACCATGTTTTGAGGCTATATAGAGTTTGTTTACATTTACATTGTTTAAAACATTGGAGGAAAACAAGCTTATATTTTGGGTTGTGTTGGGGTATATACAGTACCAGTCAAAAGTTTGGACACAGCTACTCATCCAAGGGTTTTTATTTTTACTATTTTCTACATTGTAGAATAATAGCGAAGACGTCAAAACTATGAAATAAAACATATGGAATCATGTAGTAACCAAAAAAGTGTTATTTCAATTTTAGATTCTTCAAATAGCCACCCTTTGCCTTGATGACAGCTTTGCACACTCTTGGCATTCTCTCAACCAGCTTCATGAGGAATGCTTTTCCAACAGTCTGGAAGGAGTTCCCACATATGCTGAGCACTCGTTGGCTGCTTTTCCTTCACTCTGCAGTCCAACTCATACCAAACCATCTCAATTGGATTGAGGTCGGGTGATTGTGGAGGCCAGGTCATCTGCTGGAGCACCATCACTCTCCTTCTTGGTCAAATAGCCCTTACACAGCCTGGAGGTGTGTTTTGGGTCATTGTCCTGTTGAAAAACAAATGATAGTCCTACTAAGCGCAAACCAGATGGGATGGCGTATCGCTGCAGAATGCTGTGGTAGCCATGCTGGTTAAGTGTGCCTTGAATTCTAAATAAATCACTGACAGTGTCACCAGCAAAGCACCCCCACACAATCACACCTCCTCCTCCATGCTTCACGGTGGGAACCATACATGCAGAAATCTGCGTCTCACAAAGACACGGCAGTTGAAACCAAAAATCTCACATTTGGACTCATCAGACCAAAAGGACAGATTTCCACTGGTCTAATGTCCATTGCTCGTGTTTCTTGGCCCAAGCAAGTCTCTTCCTTTTATTGGTGTCCTTTAGTAGTGGTTTCTTTGCAGCAATTTGACCATGAAGGCCTTATTCACACAGTCTCCTCTGAACAGTTGATGTTGAGATGTGTCTGTTACTTGAACTCTGTGAAGCATTTATTTGGGCCGCAATGAGGGGTGCAGTTAACTCTAATGAACTTATCCTCTGCAGCAGAGGTAACTCTGGGTCTTCCATTCCTGTAGCGGTCCTCATGAGAGCCAGTTTCATCATAGCGCTTGATGGTTTTTGCGACTGCACTTGACAAAACCTTCAAAGTTCTTGAAATGTTCCGTATTGACTGACCTTCATGTCTTAAAGTAATGATGGACTGTTGTTTCTCTTTGCTTATTTGAGCTATTCTTGCCATAATATGGACCAAATAGGGCTATCTTCTGTATACCACCGCTACATTGTCACAACACAACTGATTGGCTCAAACACATTAAGAAGGAAATAAATTCCACAAATTAACTTTTAACAAGGTATACCTGTTAATTGAAATGCATTCCAGGTGGCTACCTCATGAAGCTGGTTGCGAGAATGCAAAGAGTGTGCAAAGCTGTCATCAAGGCAAAGGGTGGCTACTTTGAAGAATCTCAAAAATAAAATATATATATATATATTTGTTTAACACTTTTTTGGTTACTACATGATTCCATATGTGTTATTTCATAGTTTTGATGTCTTCACTATTATTCTAAAATGCAGAAAATAGTACAAATAAAGAAAAACCCTTGAATGAGTAAGTGTGTCCAAACTTTTGACTGGTGCTGTATGTATGTATGTATGTATGTATGTATGTATGTATGTATGTATGTATGTACAGTGGGGAGAACAAGTATTTGATACACTGCCGATTTTGCAGGTTTTCCTACTTACAAAGCATGTAGAGGTCTGTCATTTTTATCATGGGTACACTTCAACTGTGAGAGACGGAATCTAAAACAAAAATCCAGAAAATCACATTGTATGATTTTTAAGTAATTCTTTTGCATTTTATTGCATGACATAAGTATTTGATACATCAGAAAAGCAGAACTTAATATTTGGTACAGAAACCTTTGTTTGCAATTACAGAGATCATTCGTTTCCTGTAGGTCTTGACCAGGTTTGCACACACTGCAGCAGGGATTATGGCTCCTCTATACAGACCTTCTCCAGATCCTTCAGGTTTCGGGGCTCTCGCTGGGCAATACGGACTTTCAGCTCCCTCCAAAGATTTTCTATTGGGTTCAGGTCTGGAGACTGGCTAGGCCACTCCAGGACCTTGAGATTCTTCTTACGGAGCCACTCCTTAGTTGCTCTGGCTGTGTGTTTCGGGTCGTTGTCATGCTGGAAGACCCAGCCACGACCCATCTTCAATGCTCTTCCTGAGGGAAGGAGGTTGTTGGCCAAGATCTCGCGATACATGGCCCCATCCATCCTCCCCTTAATACGGTGCAGTCGTCCTGTCCCCTTTGCAGAAAAGCATCCCTAAAGAATGATGTTTCCACCTCCATGCTTCACAGTTGGGATGGTGTTCTTGGGGTTGTACTCATCCTCTGTAGCTCAATTGGTAGAGCATGGCGCTTGTAACGCCAGGGTAGTGGGTTCGATCCCCGGGACCACCCATACGTAAAAATGTATGCGCACAGGACTGTAAGTCGCTTTGGATAAAAGCGTCTGCTAAATGGCATATTGTTATTCCTCCAAACACGGCGAGTGGAGTTTAGACCAAAAAGCTCTATTTTTGTCTCATCAGACCACATGACCTTCTCCCATTCCTCCTCTGGATCATCCAGATGGTCATTGGCAAACTTCAGACGGGCCTGGACATGCGCAGGCTTGAGCAGGGGGACCTTGCGTGCGCTGCAGGATTTTAATCCATGACGGCGTAGTGTGTTACTAATGGTTTTCTTTGAGACTGTGGTCCCAGCTCTCTTCAGGTCATTGACCAGGTCCTGCCGTGTAGTTCTGGGCTGATCCCTCACCTTCCTCATGATCATTGATGCCCCACAAGGTGAGATCTTGCATGGAGCCCCAGACCGAGGGTGATTGAGCGTCATCTTGAACTTCTTCCATTTTCTAATAATTGCGCCAACAGTTGTTGCCTTCTCACCAAGCTGCTTGCCTATTGTCCTGTAGCCCATCCCAGCCTTGTGCAGGTCTACAATTTTATCCCTGATGTCCTTACACAGCTCTCTGGTCTTGGCCATTGTGGAGAGGTTGGAGTCTGTTTGATTGAGTGTGTGGACAGGTGTCTTTTATACAGGTAACGAGTTCAAACAGGTGCAGTTAATACAGGTAATGAGTGGAGAACAGGAGGGCTTCTTAAAGAAAAACTAACAGGTCTGTTAGAGCCGAAATTCTTACTGGTTGGTAGGTGATCAAATACTTATGTCATGCAATAAAATGCAAAATAATTACTTAAAAATCATACAATGTGATTTTCTGGATTTTTGTTTTAGATTCCGTCTCTCACAGTTGAAGTGTACCTATGATAAAAATTACAGACCTCTACATGCTTTGTAAGTAGGAAAACCTGCAAAATCGGCAGTGTATCAAATACTTGTTCTCCCCACTGTATGTATGTACGTATGTGTATATACAGTGAGGGAAAAAAGTATTTGATCCCCTGCTGATTTTGTACGTTTGCCCACTGACAAAGACATGATCAGTCTATAATTTTAATGGTCGTTTTATTTTAACAGTGAGAGACCGAATAACAAAAAAAAAATCCAGAAAAACGCATGTCAAAAATGTTATAAATTGATTTGCATTTTAATGAGGGAAATAAGTATTTGACCCCTCTGCAAAACATGACTTAGTACTTGGTGGCAAAACCCTTGTTGGCAATCACAGAGGTCAGACGTTTCTTGTAGTTGGCCACCAGGTTTGCACACATCTCAGGAGGGATTTTGTCCCACTCCTCTTTGCAGATCTTCTCCAAGTTATTAAGGTTTCGAGCCTGACGTTTGGCAACTCGAACCTTCAGCTCCCTCCACAGATTTTCTACAGGATTAAGGTCTGGAGACTGGCTAGGCCACTCCAGGACCTTAATGTGCTTCTTCTTGAGCCACTCCTTTGTTGCCTTGGCCGTGTATTTAGGATAATTGTCATGCTGGAATACCCATCCACGACCCATTTTCAATGCCCTGGCTGAGGGAAGGAGGTTCTCACCCAAGATTTGACGGTACATGGCCCCTTCCATCGTCCCTTTGATGCGGTGAAGTTGTCCTGTCCCCTTAGCAGAACCCCCCCCCCCCCCCGCCCCCCCAAAGCATAATGTTTCCACCTCCATGTTTGACAGTGGGGATGGTGTTCTTGGGGTCATAGGCAGCATTCCTCCTACTCCAAACACGGCGAGTTGAGTTGATGCCAAAGAGCTCGATTTTGGTCTCATCTGACCACAACACTTTCACCCAGTTCTCCTCTGAATCATTCAGATGTTCATTGGCAAACTTCAGACGGGCCAGTATATGTGCTTTCTTGAGCAGGGGGACCTTGCGGGCGCTGCAGGATTTCAGTCCTTCACGGCGTAGTGTGTTACCAATTGTTTTCTTGGTGACTATGGTCCCAGCTGCCTTGAGATCATTGACAAGATCCTCCCGTGTAGTTCTGGGCTGATTCCTCACCGTTCTCATGATCATTGCAACTCCACGAGGTGAGATCTTGCATGGAGCCCCAGGCCGAGGGAGATTGACAGTTATTTTGTGTTTCTTACATTTGTGAATAATCGCACCAACTGTTGTCACCTTCTCACCAAGCTGCTTGGCGATGGTCTTGTAGCCCATTCCAGCCTTGTGTAGGTCTACAATCTTGTCCCTGACATCCTTGGAGAGCTCTTTGGTCTTGGCCATGGTGGAGATTTTGGAATCTGATTTATTTATTACTTCTGTGGACAGGTGTCTTTTATACAGGTAACAAACTGAGATTAGGAGCACTCCATTTAAGAGTGTGCTCCTAATCTCAGCTCGTTACCTATATAAAAAAGACACCTGGGAAACAGAAATCTTTCTGATTGAGAGGGGGTCAAATACTTATTTCCCTCATTAAAATGCAAATAAATTGATAACATTTTTGACATGCGTTTTTCTGGATTTTGTTGTTGTTATTCTGTCTCTCACTGTTCAAATAAACCTACCATTAAAATTATAGACTTATCATGTCTTTGTCAGTGGGCAAATGTACAAAATCAGCAGGGGATCAGATCAAATACTTTTTTCCCCTCACTGTATATATATATATATATATATATATATATATATATATATATATAATTAATTCATAAGTCTAAGTATTAACTAAGTATTCTAGCTTTAAGAAGAACAGCCCTGAAGGAAATATGTTGGTTCAGGAAGAAAGATAAAAAGTCATTCTTAAATCACTCAAATACAAAAGTAGCCTATTAGGCAGGCTACACAAATAGTAGACAGACATATGAATTTAGGTTAAATCTAGCAGTGGAGAAATAAATGCTGTATTAGAGAGTCAAAAAGCTTAACCCTTTACATTCGTGGGAATTGGCCTATATGGATAGGGCTAAATTGAAATGTTTCATCCAGAAGAAATATGAAAAGCATATGCATAACCATTGTAGCAATTGAAAGGGAACAATTTGGAGATAATGGGAAAATTATTAGACCAAAGGTGAGTACACAACAGTTCACCTGAATCAAAACATTACCTTTATAGTTGAAGTCTTCTTTAGATTTCATTTATTGTACTTCTTGCCATATTTGTTGATAACAAAATCTGAAATACATTCAGTAACATGATAAGACTATTCATGCAAAATATGGGGTAGGTGCAACATAACATAACATTTACAAAGGTTTGAGTGGGAGGACTAACTGGTGTCTCCAAGTGGCCCACATCTCTCCAAAACGTGCACAGTTCCTATGCAATTTCAATGCACTTTTATGACTCTAAAGAAGACTTCAACTATAAAAGGTACTTTTTTGAGCTCTCCTTGTTGAGGAACTAGAGCAAGCACACTTGTAATTGTTTCATTTGGAACACATCCCTGCATCCCCGCCATCACACAATTACTGTTGTTGTTTACGCAATCCAAACAGAGTCCAGTATAAATCGCAATCTGGGTCAGGTGGGCATGATTTGAAAGCTTGTTATATTGCCAACATGACTAGCTAAGTTATAAAATACGATCTGACAGTGTTAGGCTTGCACAAGGCAATTCAGAGAAACAGATCATAATTTTGGTGCGCATAGAAAGGGGTCATGAGTGCATTCAGGTGCGTGTGCCGCGCAACATTTTCTTCACAATAAACAAACATAGGCTCATTCTGTTCAGAACAACCCAGGGTTTGACAACACGTAATCTTGTAACTGTACATCATTGACACTGTATGGGTCATTCTACAGATTCGGTGCCTTTTGTGATTGAGGAGAATGAAACAATGAACATTAAAATCTTAAGCTTTTTTTTATTTGATGTGACAAAGTAATGTGTGTACTTGATAGAAAATACCTTTTCCCATCTCAATGTAGAGTATTAAGTTATTATTCTGTATTATTTTCTCAAACAAGTCCCAATTTAATTCAACCCCGTCACAGTCATTTTGATATTCAACTATTCATTTTTCCAATAAGCTTGAGATCAGCTTCTGGCATAATCTCACAGTTTAGATGTCCCTTGTAAATAATGGCATATTGTAATTAAAGAGAAAATCAAGAAAAACTGACCAGCACCATCCTTTCCAGTTTACGATGAAGAAATTTCTAATCTAACTCCACATTTTCGCAAGAATGCTGCGTAATTCCTGACAAAATTGAAATAGCCTTATTTACCCTGATTTAATACACACAATAAAAACACTATTGATGTTATATTTTGTGTATTTAATACAAAAATGTAAAAAAAAAATCTCGTAACAGGGATGAATGCACCGCAACAGGGTTGAAAATCATGTAACAGGGTTGAGTGAAAAGCATCACGTGTCATATGTTTTATCTTTTGAGATCACTAACATGTTGCCATTTTTTAAACATTTTAAACATTTTTAAACCTACTGTCAACATAGCTTTTAAAATCTAAAGAATCTAGATGAAAGCTAGACAGAGTAAAACACATTAATGAACTAATAACAGTAACAACATTTCATTGATTTCATAAAAATATCCATCTGATAATGGCAGGAGTCTGTTTGAACATTGAGCAAACATCTTAACATTGATAACCTATATAGGTCACATGTTGCCATTTTTTAACATTTTAAACTACTGTCAACATAGCTTTTAAAGTTTAAACAATCAAGATGAAATCTAGACAGATTAAAACACATTAATAAACTAACAACAGTTACAACATTTCATTGATTTCATAGAAATATCCAGAGTAATGGCAGGAATGTCTGTGTTGTTTGAATGTTTGAACATTAAGCAAACATCTTAACATTAATAACCTATAGGTAAGCCTACAGTTTGTTCACCATTTTTACTGAGAGAGCCTAGCCCACACTTCCTTCTGTATTTCCATGTGCCTAGAAGTCACCGGTTTAGGGGGATCAATGTGTTCCAAGATGTCCTCAAATGGATACCACAGGATATCATCAAGAAGTGGCCAGAAGTACCTATTTGGTCCAGCACAGCACATGCATTTGACCTGCACATGGGATTCATCTGTGGCTAGAATTATTCCGGGATAGAAATCGTCATCATATTTGGCCACGCACCATTTCCCGCATATGTCTGGATTTGCCCAATCAACCTCCCTCTGTGACACGACTGATGTAACTTTAGGGGTAAATGTGAAATGTTGTGTATTGAAACACTGGCATTCCAGTTTCTTGTTGTGGACTGTGCACATACAGCTTACATCACGGTAGGCAATTTGCCTTGCAGCCACACAAACAACTTGGTGGATCCGCATTGTGGATGGAACTACTGGCAAATTGGCTGGCATACCTTGGACGGTTTTCTCGATGGCCTCGTCTTCAATGAAGTAAAGCTTGATGGCAGTGTTGTTCTCCTCTAAGACCCTGTACAGAGTATGAGCATTTGGGATGTCACATCCTTGACTTATCAGCCTGTCTGCGGTTCTTTTTAGGGTTGCACCAACACCATCTGGTGCTCCCTTCCCATGCCCTGCTTCAAAGAAATTCCAAGACCCTGCCCTCAAGCCCCTCTTGGCCAGTTCTGTGCTGAACAGAAAGAAATTGCCTTTTTGCCTGTACTGGGTACAAGGGCCATCGCTGAAGAAGTGTACTGTTGATATGTTGGGGTGGGTATGTTGCAGGTCATCAAGCACAGGACTGAGGTGTGCCCAGATAGCAGGAGGAGCCTTATTCCTTGATGGAGAAATGGTGGTGAAGCAAGTTGGTTGCTGATTCTGTCCAACGTAGAGGACACCTGTGTGGAGGACGGCCTGTTCATGAGATGAACCAAAGTGAACAGACTGTATCTCTGTCCCATATCTGCAGGTGAAGTTTTCTGAAAAATCAATATGGATAAGGCACTCATCTGCAGACATGTTTTTCTTGAGTTCGCGACAGTAAGCATACTGCTGTTTAATGTTGAAAAGATGTTTCCGAAACCTGAAGAGGAGCGTATGAAACAACTGTACTAGTTGTTCCTGCGTCATGTTTACCTCATCCTTCACAGTGACTTTTACTGTTTGACCTTCCTCATTTTTTCTTTGCTTTTCTTTGACCATCCACTGGAGAAAGACAACATTTTCATCAGCAGCATACAAGCTTGACATTGGAACTGTTTGGTTCTTGCATTGTTCACATTCACCGTACATGCACTGCTTATTCAAGGAACTACAACACACACTTTCAACTAAATCTTCAAGCACTGACGATTCAATAAGCTTAATTTGTTTGAGCTTCTCTGCGACAAAGGTCAGGTTTTCGTGAAGCTTACACATACAAGTGTCCCGATCAGCAAGGGAAGGGTAAACCGGAGGCGGCTGAACATGGAGTATGAAATTTCTTCTGTGTTCTCTGCAAGAAACTTCCTATGCAGATTTTTCAACGTGTCAAGGAGGAACCTCTTCTGCATCTTCTGTTTGTTCTTTGTTTTAGTTTGCTTTTTGCCAGTGGTAATTCTACTGATATCATCACGTGTGAAGAAATCCCTCACCCTCTTCTTGATGTCCACAAAGTTTGAGATTTTCTTTCTTTGAAATGTAGATACACTGCCTGTGAGCTTCCAGCGTTTCTTTGAAAAACCCAAAGCAGACTCTGAAAATGATTGCAGTCTATACTTCTTAATAATGTTACCTGCCACTACTCTGGATATAATTTGCTTCTCTCGTTCAGTTTTTGCATTTTTATAATGCTCCTTTATTTGAGCAACGAGTGCTGTGTGATGCAGTGCAGATCTTCTGACATCACTTGGTACAGCTGTGGATTTTGACGAAGTCTTCTTTTCTAAACGCTGGAGCCTTTTTTTGTACTTTTCTTTGGCCCTCCTTTCTTCATCAAGACATTTCTGTAAATCAGCTACCTTCTTTCTCAATTTGTCTTTTGTCTTTCTTGATTTTTTCTTCCCCTTCACAGATTGTCTAAAACAAACAAATAGACAATTCAATTCAATTTTATTTATTGTATCAAATCATAACAAGGTAAGTTCATAAGCAGTATAAATAAATGTTAAGGATACTATTACAATGTGAATATGTCTAAGCAGTTTTGAAGAAATAGTGTACAAAGTTACCAGAAATCATATTTGTATGCACTCCTTTGCACTCCTATTCTCTCTCTCTCTCTCTCTCTCTCTCTCTCTCTCTCTCTCTCTCTCTCTCTCACACACACAATCTTTTTCCTAACCTTGTGGGCTCATGTAACATCACCACGTCTCTATCAGGACTTTGTGGAGGGGTGGCAATAGTATTAACAGCCATTTCCCTTTGCTTTTGCCGCTCCTTCGCTTTTCTCCATCCCTTTCTCCTCATCTTTTGACCTCTCTTATCTAGATCTCCTATTCCTTTCTTCTTTCCTGCTAAAACATATTTTGTCCATCTCATGCGTTCACTCCTGAGGTACTTTTCCCTTCGTTCTGGATCAGCATTTCTTCTTGCCCTGTACTCTCTTTGCCTTTCTGCTGCTGTTTTTGCCATTGTTGAATCTGAAATTGTAGGTCAAGGTCAAGTCAATGACCAGTTTACTCTCCAAAACTAATTACTGTATCCTTTTAATCACTATGTAGTAAAATGAACGTGAACTTGCAGATAATACTCCTAAATATGTCAGCACAAACCAGTCGGCTAGTGAACATGAACCCCTCACGCACCAGTTGCCAAGGCAGTATACTGTATGTCTTTTTAGACTAGTCTTCATTTACATTCTCTAGTCTTTTTATGCATTACCAAATTATGCTTTAAAGCAACAAAACTTTATTTTCTGTTGATTGTGTGTCCATGACCACCACCACCTCGTGTCTTAAAGATCTTACATTTCCAGGAGAATTACCTGACCACCGGCGCGCGGATGTCCCTCACCTTCCTCTCTATGTGTGTTTCCTTTCTGCTGCTGTTTTTTCCATTGTTGAATCTGAAATTGTAGGTCAAGGTCAAGTCAATGACCTGCTTACTCTTCAAGACTAAATATTGTATCCTTTTAATCACTATGTAGTAAAATGAACATGAACTTGCAGATAATACTCCTAAATATGTCAATGTCTATAGGAGAGAGAACAAATTAATTGTCACTTTTTTAAAGTTATTATTTTCAAAAATTCCTCGTACTTTTAGTTGATACTGTAAAACCGTAAACAACAAACATTCAACAAGAAAATATGATTGGTATTAAGCAATATACATTAAATATTGCTAAGATTTAACAGCTATTCAACCCTGTAACAGCCATTCAACCCCGTAACATTGAAAAATGTGATGGGGTTGAATGTGACAGGGTTGAAGATTTTGTGCTAATCTGTTGCTAATTCGGGATGCTAGCAGCTAGCAGTGTGCCACATGGCCTTATTCAACAAAAGACATTGTTATACTTCATAGCTATAAAAACAATTCTTGGTAAAATCTTAACTATGAATTCCCCCCCCCCAACAGAGTTGAATACCTGAGATTGACAAAGCCCATATGTGCTTAAAAAACATGAAATATTTATAAAAAGTGAGAGAGCAGCTTACCACTTGTCACACCAGGCTTCTCTGAAGACTTGTATGATGTCACTTCCTCATAAATGATGTCCACAGGATCAAACCATTATTTAATTGTGAGTGGGGGTATTGTTGCGTTACGGGGTTGAAAGAAATACAAGGACAGGGGTAAAAGCCTGAATTTCTCAGAAAATAAAATGTCTTATGCTGAGAAAATGGATTATGCATAATAAGGGGGCATATACAATTAATTTAACAAAAAAAAGCATTATTATTTAACACTGTGTACTCAAAATGAGTCACGCCATTTGCATGATGGTCAATAGGGACAGGCGAAATTCTTAATACTCCTAAGAAAAGCAAACATATAAGTATTGAAATTCATCTCTGTTTAAAATCATATTCTCTACTCCATATTAAAAACATGTAAAACTTTGAAATGTTGTAATTTAAGTGTAGTTTGATAAATGTTCTGACAAGTTATAACACTAGTACATCTTGGGACACTGACAATACTGAAATGTCACCGAATCTGTAGAATGACCCGTATATGACATGAGTTTTAAAATCTTGGAAATGTGAAGTGCACATTTGGACTCGTGGGTGTTTGGCTTGCTCATATGACATCAAAGCGGTATTTATTATAATCCTCAACAATAAGTCTCATCTTTCAAAATACATAGAGTCCTCTTAATTTACAGTATTTCCCTTACTCAGACAAAAAAATTGCAAAAGTTGCCCAATTACAGGGAGGAAAAGTGACAACTTCTTGTCGTGCGTGGTGCTCAAGTTCAGTACGGCTGTCAGTCAAAACCCATACAGCACTGAGAAGCATATCATGTTACTGTACAGCCAATATGTTCTAATTTAGGCACGTATTAGCACCCAAATCTGCCATTTTCAACCCGTATATGGGTACGAATGTAAAGAGTTAAAGAGAGAGAGCTGTTATAATCTGAGAGCTGGTAATTCAGCAACCAATTAAAACTGTGCTCTTTAACCAGACACACAGACAGACACACAGACAGACAGACAGACACAGAGAGAGAGAGAGAGAGAGAGAGAGAGAGAGAGAGAGAGAGAGAGAGAGAGAGAGAGAGAGAGAGAGAGAGAGAGAGAGAGAGAGAGAGAGAGAGAGAGAGAGAGAGTGAGAGTGAGAGAGAGAGAGAGAGAGAGAGATCAGAGAGAGGAGGCCCATTGGTGGCTATATCAGGAGCCAGCTGACTCATCAGTACACTCTGTGCCGCATCATTGCGCTGATAGCCAGATCCCCCTCCAACATTGCAGTCACCACCTCTTCTCCCTCTTTCCCTTTCTCTCACTCACTCTCTCTTTCCATCAAATTTTTAGTCGCACTCTATCTCTTGTAATTTGACTGGCCATTTCGCTCTCTCATCCTTCTCTTTTTCCTCCTCTCCATCTCTTTCACTGCTCCCTTCTTTCTCTTGTTCCCTGGCTCTGTCTCCAACTCTTCCCATGTTCCCATTTTTCACACTCTTCCTTCCCTCTATGTGTTTCTCTGTGCCCCTCTCTGGTGCCTCTCTCTCTCTGGTGTCCTCAATCTGCTGGTGGCAAAGTGGGTAATGCCAGCTGACACCCTGGCACTGGGTGGCATCCCCCAAACAGCCTACATATGGTGGGGTGTTTGTTGTGGTTGCTGGGGAAGCCATGTTTTACTACATGAGCCACCCACACATCTGAACTGAAGACGTGCTGTAGGTCTGACTGTACAACACTCCGAGAGCACGCCCTGTCCCACTGCGTAAACACACGGTGTGGGAACTATGAGTGTCAGTCTGAGGCGGAAGGATTGTCTCTAGTAAAACGGCGGTTTGGACCTCCCGCTTTAACAAGCCACTGGGATGGGTGACATCACCAGAATCATGCTCCATGTAGCACAGTGGCCCAGGCTCAGAATAGACAGTTACACTAAAAGGGAGCCACTTATCCACAACACTGAATGAATACAGTCATCTCTTAATTCTTGTCAAGGGAAATATGTTTGTTTAACATGAAAAAAGAGACAAGAAGGGTATCATAGTTTTAGGACAAGAGCATAGGAATATATATGAATAGAAGCAGTGCTACGACTATCCATTCATTTCTTTCCTTCATTCCCTTCCTTTTCCCTCCGATATCATTTTTAGTTTCACATCCTACATCCCTCATTCTCTTCTCTCTGATGATGTCAGCATGCATCACACACTCACTCAGCCCCACTCCTATTTACAGATACCTGCCTTGCGCAACAGGAGGAAAGCCAAACAACCGCTTCCTCTCTCTGTGTGTGTGTGTGTGCTGATGGTGATCTCATCCCCCGACCCCCTCAGTGGTTGTTGCGTCACAGGCTGAGTTGGTGCATAGTACATAACGAACATACTTGCACTCCATTGTGAGCGATGAGTGTGTGAGGTCCTCAGAGCGAGTGAGAGTTGCAAGGCGAGGAGTGTGAGGTGTGTAAGGCTTGTATAAAGAGTGTGTGACTCCTTGAGTGGAAGGTTTGTATAGTATTATAAGATTCGTAAACTATGTCATATAGCTTAATAGGGAGAATTGTGCTTGATGTGTGTGTAGAAAGGCAGTTAGACCCTTACCGATTTGTCTTTGAGCCGCTCCCCCTTGATGAGGAAGTCTGCTGTGGGGTTGGTGGATGTGGTGTTTGGGTCTGTGGTGCTGCTGTTGCTGTCCGGCATCTGGCTGACTTTGTAGACGGTAACGCAGCTGAGGCCCCCGCCCCCCAGAGGCAGCCACCCACCGCTGGAGTCATCCCGAGTCATGACCACTGCTCTCACACGCGCATAACTGTCACTGCAGAGAGAGAGACATAGTTAGGGTGGGACTGCAAAACCGATAATTTAACAACACAACCATGTTGCCTCACGAGTACAGGGCTACCATTGCACACAGACAGAACATGGTTAGGCATAATGACTGCAACCCATTACACGACCACTGCTTGAACACATGCATAACTTGTCACGAAAAGGATAGAACACACACTTTATAACCGACCGTAATGTGACTCTCTCACAACTGTCAGTAAGTGAGAGAGGGAGAGAAAGAGAGAGAACCAGAGAGAGGAAGACAGAAAGAGAGTTGGAGGTGTCAGAGATAGACAAAATCATTAGAGTAGACAGGTCATAAAAGACAACGGCAGGAGCACCTGAGAACACAACACACCCCAAAAACAACAGGATATTAAACCCTTGAATAACCATTTACAACCTCTGTATCCCATGGGCTTCACTGACTGATGATTTAGACAGGACTTATCCTACTGGTTAGAGTTGAACAATGATAATAGCCAAGGATACCCAACCACAATCAATAGCCTGGACAGAAGCATTACATACAAAGCTGGTAGAGAGTCTATAAAGATACCAACTGAAAACTCAATCCCAGGTTACCATAAACTAAAACGCACCATGGCTATAACTAACTAGCACCACATTAAAAAGGCCAACACATATGAGAGGCAGAAAGTCAGTCTTTTGTGTGTGGTATGTATGTGTGTGTGGGGGTGGGTCAGTCGGTACATATGATGTGTCCCGCCTCTTTCAGGTTAAACAATGGGTGAGTGACCACGTGGCCAGGCTACAGTACCAGGCTCAGGCTGTGGCCTCACCTTTCCCCTACAGCAGGCCAGGCAGGTAGCTAGGGACTGTACGGTTACTGTAGTGTAGTAAATGTATCCAGCCCTCTCCCTGTGCTCTGCACTGGCTGCAGTCTGATGGCTCTCTGATTAGATAAGAACATTCCACTGGGCCACCGGAAACGACAAAGGTCAAAGTGTGCTGAGGGTAGCACTTTACAGATCCTACTAGTAACATATTAAAGGCTGGGAGGAAGAGAGAAAGGAGGGAGTTTGACCGCGAGACGTCTTTCTCTGTGGCACGTCGCACCCTCACAGGGGTTTGAGTTTATTAACCGATTGATGACGCGGCCAGTATGGAGGACCAAACCTGCCATAATTAGAAATAAACAAATAAATAATTAAAATGCACACATAAATAGAGCAACGAAATACAAAAATACTGACCAAAATTAATTAATTTCTCTCTACATATCTGTATGTATTCAATTATTTATCTAATTATTTACACTTTTCATTTATATATTTGTTCATTTATTCATTTCTGTATTTCCTCCTCCAATATGATGAGGGGGTGTAAAATGTCTGTGGGTGGTATCTAACACACCATTGGTTGTCACGGCTTGTTGCTCGATTGCTTTTGCATGGCTCTGATGGTCCAAAAAGTAAAACTACATATACTTGAGAGACCAACCAGTAGATAGCTACAGGAGCCCAGTTCTTCTGGCATGTAGTATGGCTGCAATCAGACAAGCGGTAGCCAGAGACTTGGCGGTGCTGGCTAACGCTGCTGAAAACGTTGCCTCTCCAGAAAATGTGGGTCAGCTAGCTGCTACAACAGACACAGATGTGAACCCGTTAGTTCTTAACAATTTGGAGGAAGTTGCCCAATGACTTCAGGTGATAACAGAGAGTCCTGGCATGAGCAGATGACCATAGACAAATCGGCCTTTGGGCCACCATAATCACACCGTTTTTCAACTGGTCGTTCAGTAGAGTACCGTTTCAGTTTAATTAAACATTTAACCCTGTTCTGTCGTACTGAACACAACCCAGGCAAATGCAATCGAGCAACAATGGTGTGTTTGATAAAACCCACATACAATATATATACAAAAGTATGTGGACACCCCTTCAAATCAGTAGATTCGGCTATTTCAGCCACACCCGTTGCTGACAGGTGTATAAAAGTAAGCACACAGCCATGCGATCTCTAGAGACAAACATTGGCAGTAGAATGGCCTTACTGAAGAGCTCAGTGACTTTCAACGTGGCACCGTCATATGATGCCACCTTTCCAACAAATCAAATCACTTTTTATTGGCCACATGCACCGAATACAACAGGTGCAGACATTACAGTGAAATGCTTACTACAGCCCTTAACCAACAGTGCATTTATTTTTAATAAAAAAGTAGAATAAAACAACAAAAAAAGAGCAGAAGTAAAATAAAATAACAGTAGGGAGGCTATATATAAAGGGGGGTACCGGTGCAGAGTCAATGTGCGGGGGCACCAGCTAGTTGAGGTAGTTGAAGTAATATGTACATGTGGGTAGAGTTAAAGTGACTATGCATAAATAATTAACAGAGTAGCAGCAGCGTAAAAAGATGGGGTGGGGGGGCAGTGCAAATAGTCCAGGTAGCCATGATTAGCTGTTCAGGAGTCTTATGGCTTGGGGGTAGAAGCTGTTGAGAAGTCTTTTGGACATAGACTTGGCACTCCGGTACCAAGTCAGTTTGTAAAATGTCTGCCCTGCTAGAGCTTCCCCGGTCAACTGTAAGTGCTGTTATTGTGAAGAGGAAACGTCTAGGAGCAACAACGGCTCAGCCGCGAAGTGGTAGTCCACACAAGCTCACAGAACGGGATCAACAAGTGTTGAAGCACGTAAAAATGGTCTATTCTCAGTTGCAACACTCACTACCGAGTTCCAAACTGCCTCTTGAAGCAACTTCAGCACAAAAACTGTTTGCCGGGATCATCAGCAAGCTTTTATTTCAAATTATGGCAGGTTTGATCATCCATAGGCCAGCACCACTGGGTTCAGTTGCCAACGTGTATTTACACCCTCCTGTTTATTGGGATCAATTGTAGTAGTCAGTGAGCTAGGGATGAGACAGGAAATGCCAAATGACGCTTGATGACTGAACATTTACAAATGTCTACAAAGAGATTGCCTATTCAAGTGATGTCAAATAGGCTGATGGTTTCCGTCACAAGACAGTTCCTGTCAGAGTTCCGTTTTCTCCAGTCATACCAGTGTAAAGTCTCTCCACTGCAGCAACAACTCAAAACAGGTGCCCTTTGCTCTGCATCCACGCTCTTGGCAAACCTTTATGCCAAGGTTATTAGTTATCAACTAATCCATTTCAGCCATCGAGCTTAAACATATTTTTTTCTCGCATCCAAACTTACGCAGGCCTACATACAAATGCTAGTCAGCCCTGGTAATAGTTGACCAAAGTTCCTTCCAGGATCGATGACCAAATGTAATAACTCCAACTCCAACAAAACAGGAAAGTTGGTTTAAGCACAGGAAAGTTGGTTTAAGCACAGGAAAGTTGGTTTAAGCAGCCTTAAAGCCAGTCAATTCTGGTCTCGTGGGGGTGGAAGGAGGGATGAGGGGTGAGGGGTGGGAGGAGGGATAAGGGGTGAGGGGTGGGGGGAGGCCTACTGCATTACACCCATTGTGCACATAATGTCATAACACACTCCTGGTAATGCTAATCAAAAGTAGCCTTCCTTCCTAGGAAGATGGATTCATACAAACATTAGGGATTGAAACACAAACAGGAGAGATTTGATCTAAGATTTTTCCTGTAGGAGCATTTGGCTTGAAGAGATAATTCTCTTTACATTCTCCTGCTCGGAGGGGGGCAAATCTAGGGGTAGTGTCGTACACTTCCTACGGAGGCGGTGTACGTGACGTGAGATATAAATCAAGATTTGCATCTTTATAATACAGTAATATGTGCATACCAGTGTTTCCATTAGCTGGTAATACAATTGCACACAGCCAATTTTCCGGGAGAAAAAACACGATATAATGCACTTTAGCCTATTCATTGATTTAAATACATGTCGATGTAGCGCGAGAGCTGCTGATACAGCTCAAACAGCTGTTTGTTCTGCTGGAATAAAAAGTGCTTTAATAAGCCCAATCATTGAGCAAAGCTATTCTAAAGCAATTGTGTAAAAATAAAATAAAATAAAATAAAAATGGCCACGATTAAAAGGAGGTACTATTTTTATTTTTCAACTGGTAATTGAAGCTCGCTTCCCATTCGCCATTCAAGTGCATAGGCAACTAGGCAGGCTTCAGCGTGTCACACAACACTTTGCAATGAGCTGGAGGCAGTATGCATTTTGAAAACATATACTTAATTGTTTGAAACCTGAACGTTTTACTACATTTTATGTACCTTGCTTCAAAGTAGCCAAGCCAAAATCTAACCAAACGTGCAGGCAATTGTTTTCTAAAGATATTGAAACAAGTAGCCTTTTTCTCTCATTCTATTGGTTTTAAAATCTACTTTTTCTTCCCAATGTCCAGTAGCCAACGCACAATCCTAGTCATATTAGCAACCCATGCTAGTTGTTGCCTAGATATCCCCTATTCCAACATTTCTAACGGATATTTTCATCTCTGGTTACATGAAACTGCTCACAATAGTGTTTTCCCACTAATTGCATTATCGAACGAACATTCGCACGTAGCTTACTGCCTTGTGCACATTGCTGTGCTTATAATGTGAAGAAATAATAGTTTATCAACATTTTAAGTTAAAATGTTAAGTTGCATGAGCGTCATTGCTTTTTAAACATGTGGGGACTTAGCCTAGGCCTACTGGTTGTATGAATTTGGGATCTATCGTCCCACAACTGTCCCAGAGTCTGTTTGGAATAGCTTATTTATTTATCGCACAGAACGACAAGCTGACCAATAGAATAGGTAGACTTTTCTACTATGGGGGACAGTAGATTGAAATAGGCTAGTGATTTTGCTGTTTGTTACTCGTCTTGTTGGCTGAGGATAAGTAAATGTGGACGGTTATTCTAACATAGGTGGCCCATGGGTTCAAGTTTAGGGGATGCTAATTTTCACCATAAAAATGCACCTTTATAATGAAGCATTCCATGCATCCTCGCATTTGCAGACTTATCTAAGATAGCCTACTATTTCTAATGTGATGATTAGATTGAATAGTCATAATTTAGGCTAATAACATAACTCAATCACTGTTCGCAAAAAAATACTGTTCAATGAAGCGCGTAGTGGCATAGAGTAGCCTATTGCCTATATTAGATAGCCTACATTTTGTCTTTGCACAGGAAAATGTTGGCCTTCCATAAACACATTTCATGCAATTCTACTACACTTTATATGACTGGAGACATCAGCAGAATATTTTTTTATATGACAAATTACAGGGTAGCCTACTCCGCTGACACTGACAAACAGATCAATAAAAACGACATTGTCTGATCCATATTTTAGGCCTACGAAAATGGGGAGACAAATACAATATGACATCCATCTAACCTGGAGAAGGAAATTATTGTCCAAAAACAAACAAATGTGAGACTGACCCAACGATAAAGACAGTGAATATGCACACTCACCAGGGATACGGCCGATGTTCTCCGCAAATAAGCTACTTTTCGCTCAATTAAGTTGACAATTTTTTATAACAAAAAGACAGATGAGTCTTTTCATTATTTTTTTTACAGCAATTGCCATTTCGTTCTCCAAACTGTTTATCAGTGATTGTATTTTTTAAATTTGCGATATGCCTGGCTGGGTGTCTGCTTTTCACTGACAGTCGCAACTCAACAATAATCTGTTTGGTATTTGCCGAGCGCTCTGCCCAAATTGCGGGCCCGTCCAACTGTAGGCTATGAAATTTAAAAAACAATCCACATCTAATGATCCTCTGTGGCCAAATCATGCTTTCTGGTGTAGTAGCCTATTTTTTAATTGTTTTATATAGTCTATATAATTTTGGCAATTTAATTCAATTTACTTTAGGGAAAGCTTCCCCTAGCCTTATGGACACGTCGCCTATGTATTCTAACATCTTCAAATTGCTCATCGTAATTCGGTAATAATGACGCACGCCGTTGCATGTTCTGCTAAGATTAATTACCATAAACTAAATTTGATTTCTGGCATTCTGAGCACCGCGGGTGGCTGCCCTAATCGGGTTGTGCAAGCAATGCATATGGATCCGGTAAATTTTTTATCGTCCGAGCTCTAGTATGTAGTGTAGAAGTGTCCCACACTACCTACAGAGGTGGCTTGAGAGAGAGATTTGAAGCTAGATCCATCTCATAACAGTGGGCTGTGTTGACCTCCTGACAGTGCAGGCAGACAGGGTGTTTACGATGATTTGCATTTGGCAACTCTCTCTCTCGCATCCTGTCCCCAGTCTCTGTCATCCTGTCTCGTCTCTCTCTCTCGCATCCTGTCCCCAGTCTCTCTCTCGCATCCTGTCCCCAGTCTCGCTCTCTCTCGCATCCTGTCCCCAGTCTCGCTCTCTCTCGCATCCTGTCCCCAGTCTCGCTCTCTCTCTCGCATCCTGTCCCCAGTCTCGCTCTCTCTCGCATCCTGTCCCCAGTCTCGCTCTCTCTCTCGCATCCTGTCCCCAGTCTCGCATCCTGTCCCCAGTCTCGCTCTCTCTTGCATCCTGTCCCCAGTCTCGCTCTCTCTCGCATCCTGTCCCTAGTCTCTCTCTCTCTCTCTCTCTCTCGCATCCTGTCCCCAGTCTCTCTCTCTCGCATCCTGTCCCCAGTCTCTCTCTCGCATCCTGTCCCCAGCCTCTCCCTCATCCTGTCCCCAGTCTCTCCCTCATCCTGTCCCCAGTCTCATCCTGTCCCTCTCTCTCACTGACAGAGAGGAAGTATGTGTGTGTGTGTCTGATCAAACAAGTAATGTAGCCTTTACAACACTATTTGAACTCAAAACCCTGTTCAAACCACTGACCAGGATTGCTGAATAAGTCATACCGCATTCTTCCAGCCAAAAAGCATGGTTAAATTGTAATGCAGATTAGTTTTCCTTTGTTTCACATCGTAAAAGTTGTTTTATTGAGGACATGAAACCAAACCTAGGCTAACATGAATTTGTGACTTGTTTCAGGAAACTAGGTGTATGTCGCACGTAACTACTTTACATGTTTTTTAAATGTCTTTTTAATCAACATTTCTTTTTTGCAGAAATGCCTTCTGGAACATGTGAACTTTCATGTGCCTTATTAAACTTATATGCCATCTGTAAAAATGAATAAAATTGTTAAATTAAGATCCTAGTTGGTTTAGCCACAGAAACAGACAGGAACCTTCCCGCTAGCCATGATTGGCTGAGATAATGAATGGGCAGAGAGATGAGTTCGGATTGGTCTGCCATGTAGCACATTTTTACATTTTAGTCATTTAGCAGACGCTTTTATCCAGAGCGACTTACAGTTAGTGAGTGCATACATTTTTTTCATAGCACCTTCTGTTTATAACATGATCTGCTCTGTACGTGTAGATAATCCTTTCTACAGCAGCCTTTTTGATCGATATCATGCAGAACTGCAAAAGTGTTTCTCCGGATTACATCTTCAAACTAAACGCAACTATGGCATCCGTGACAGAGAGGGAGAAAGATCGGATGACATTGGCATTGCACACGGTCAGTGTGAACGAGACTGACTTGACACAATGGGCCAAGCAAGCTGTACAAACAAAACGGAAACGACACAGGACGTCTTATTTAACGAAAGGGGTTGCAGTCTGCCGTGAAGCATTCATCCATGTATACGGGTAAGAGTCTAGCTACATTTTCAGATATTATACATTTCAAATTTTGACAATCGGTGTGTGTTGCTAGTTCTCCATGGATTGGGATTATGGTTCATTGTCTGAACAAAAGACTCAAATTTAAAGTGTACTGTTAGCTAGCTAGCTAATGTTAGCTGGCTGGCTTACTAGCTAATGTTACGTGTATGATCTGTGTAGTAAGAAAAATGTATGCACTCACTAACTGTAAGTCGCTCTGGATAAGAGCGTCTGCTAAATGACTAAAATGTAAAATGTAGTAACATTATTCGTATCTCAGAAATCCATTTGCATTGCTAGTTATAGCCTAATGTTAGCTAGCTAACTAACATTCAACCTAGTTGGGTAGCTTTAGCTAGCTATGACAATCGGTTTGTATTGCTAGTACTCTATGGGTTGGGATTATGGTTAATTGTTTAGCTAGCTAGATACCTACATGTCTAAACAAAAGACTCCACTTCGCCAGATGATTACATAACCCATCAAGTTAGCCAGGTGTGTCTGGTGGTGATTACGGCCATTGATTGTATAATAATGCTATATTGATCCCCGGGACCACCCATACACAAAAATGTATGCACGCATGACTGTAAGTCGCTTTGGATAAAAGCGTCTGCTAAATGGCATTTTATATTATTATTATATATTTGTAACTGGAATTTGTCTTTCAGCATCAGTAGAACACGCCTGACTCTCCTCCACCAGTCATACAAGGAGAATGGTCTAATGCCTCCCATCAAGAGAGCCGGCCCAAGCAAGCACAGGTTACACCTGAAGCATGAGGACTTGCAGAGAGTTGTGAACTTCATCAACAACTATGCAGAGGATAATGCAATAGTATTACCAGGACACCACCCAGGACACATACCCTTTGGTGGAAAGCTGCTACTATCTCATGTGACAAAAGCAGCGGTGTGGCGTCTCCACAAGGGATCGGTGACAACACTTGGTTTGTAAAGCATAAACACATCTTTTGACTATTATTTTACCTCCAACATGATCGGCACTACTTTTATTGATCTCAAATTATTTGTGTATTTTTCAGGGGTATGTGTAGTCACGCTGTCTTCCTTCAGGAATCTGTGAAGAGATTGCTGGTGTGGTGACGGACAGCACTGTGACAGGGGTCAACATCCGACAGCTGGTTGGACTGGAGGATGGTATGGTGCTGGTGGAAAGCTATGGCTGGCAACAACACCTGACTCCGTACTTCAGGCCGTTGCCACAGAACAAGCAGTACCAGCACTTCACCTGAATATCATTTTCATTGCATTGTATGAGGTTATTCTTATTATCTAAACTAGGGAGGTCAATTGATGTTATGCAAGGTTGTAATGTCTTCTATATTTTTTGTATATTTTCCTGTTTTACAGCTTCGACGCTCTGGAGCCTGGTGTTGTTGTCGCCAAGGAGCGTTTGCACTCAGTGGGGACCAGGTTTCAGCTGCTGCGCAACGCTGATGTCCTTCCTCCCATAGATGGTCTGTATGTACAAGCACCACCTGGACTAGACACAACTAGACAAGTGTATATTTTTGAGAAGATCAGGGAGTTTTGCGACGAAGAGGCAATGGACATCACATGCCCTGCACCAAAGTCAAGGGCAGGACAGAAAGAGGCTCTCCGAATATAGATTCCCTTGTTCATGTGTGGTGCAGACAGACGGGTTCATCACTGGGGGCGAGTTCCCAGTCATCCGGACTATCTGCAGTGCCTCTATGCACATTCACATGACTCTCTCCTAACACACACGTCATGCGTTGCTGCTACAATTTTTTTTTTTATCCTGCTGCTCAGCCACTTTACCCCTTATTGTATGCATATATAGTAACTACCTCATCACCAGTATCACTGATATCGTTATTGATATTGTTCTTGTACATACTGTATATTATTTTGTTCTTTCTTTACTGACATTGATACTTGTATTATTTATATTGACACTTCCTATTTTTGATATTGCTAGTAACCATTTCACTGTACCGTTTACACCTTCTGTAGAGACCCATCCACTTAGCAAGATGTGGCTGGGGGTTATAGCATTTATTTCACATGACCCATCAATTCAAGTGTGTCTGGGTAAGTGTAATCGAATATCTATAAAATATTTTTATCTGGACACTTTCTGTTTTTGATATTGCTACTATGCAAATATGCAAGTAACCATTCCACTGTACCGTTTACACTTTCTGTATCCTGAGCATGTGACAAATAAACGTTGATTATATTTGATATAGTGTGTGTTTACCAGAGACGGTAATGTGAAGAACAACATGACCTGCACCAAAGTTGTATTAGGATATAGGCCAAGGACTAGATACAGTGTATTTTTACCTGGAGTTTTTCCTTTTTGTAGGCTACTTTTACCACTTTCAGTCTTGAAATCTTCGGTTGTTTACTACACTTTTCACTCTGTTTAGCACATGACTTCACATGTGAATCCTTAAAGAGATGGGTGGGGCTAAGGCTTAAGACGGTGTGAATGATGCTGAATGGGTGTAGACAGAGCTCTCTAGTAGGTGTTCCATTTTCTCAAAAGTGGGGTTACAAGTTAATCAACTATCAAAGCAGAATTACTTTCCCATTGTTCCTCAACTGCAGTTTATGATATACCATTTTGTAGCTCTGAGTCTACTTTTATCCAATGTAAAAAACACAAATTCAAATTTTGCTACATAAGACCGAATCGGGGTGGTCAGTCACATTTTTGCAGCTCACAAAGAAATACCTTTTGAGTTACGCCAGAAATCTGGTAACTCGATTTCATTGAATAAGGCAGACGGTTTCATAAACAGAAGAACTTCCATATTTCTGTGGAAGTATCACATTCAGGTGCTACACTTACACTCGCTCTGCCCTTCAACAGCTTACCAAAGGGTCGTTCCATTTGATTTCAATCACTTTTTGACCGCACCCCTTTTGATTTGAATGAAACTTGCCATACATATTTGCCCATGGTAGAAGTAGCCAGAAAGTTACTTTTTGGACCTTAATGCCAAAACATTTTAGGAGATAGAGTTTCCAAAATATCATATCACAATATTTTTCAAATTTTTGACGGTATGACAATACTTTATGTTTTTGAATAATATAAGTTCAAAATGTGCTTTATGAGTAGTGCGTGAGCCTAGGGTGGCAACAAAGTGATTTCAATGGGTCTTTCTCCAGTCTGATTGTTTTATACTGTTCAATTCAACTTTAACCCAAAATAATTTCCTGCATTTTCATCAATTTCTGCATTTCCTGCACTCATTTGAGATCATTTACACACTGCCACGTAGGGCTTCACGATATGGGCAAATAATCTAGGCCTTATTTTTAACCAAATGTTGACTTGCCAATTAGATCAAAACAGTTTGGTGAACTGTTGGAATAATGGAAATAGAATGTTTATTCGAATTCTATTCATAGGTTGCACCTCCGTCACTCGGCCGCGTCATGCCATTGTTATGAACGTTCTCAAGCCGCCCTCTACCGGCGGCGCAATAGCGGTGCCCTAAAGTCGTGAAAAGCCCAGTCATTCTGGATGGAGGCTAATGACTGTTTATTGTAAATTACACTATAGTGCCTGGAAATACGATAACATTGTTAAAGTAGTCAAATGTTAGTAGTAAACAACTTTGCCAGCATTATCATGATGTCAAATTTACTTTAGACAGATGGCAATGTTGTCATTAGCTAGCAAAGTTAGTCAAAAATAGCTAGCAATGCTAACGTTAGCCAGCTAAAATCAGGTAACCACCCCTCAATCTTAGCTAACGTTATACTGCAGCTAAAGTCAATCTGGCGACATCAAAATGACAAAACGGTTTTCCTACAAATGATTTGCCTCCTTTTGAAACGAACGTTCAAAACAATATTGTGACAAAACATGCAACCCATGAATAGTTAGAATATAAATAATAGTGGTCACTTTGAATATAGTGTTCTTTGACATGACAACGAATGAAAATGCCAGGGAGGAGTCATTGTGACAGGTTAGGAACCAAAGTGTTGGTCAGCGTTTCCTAGGGGACCCTATAATCTTTGGCTACATTTAATGTTTCTTCATGTAGCCAACATATTCATGCTTCGCCTATTCCTATTTGATTTAGAAGATACTGTTGCACAAACAACATGCTTATTTAGGCCACCACCATCACTGGTATCAGGCTGTATTAGCTAGCTACGTTTGTTTTGACTCAGTATATTTATTAGCTAGCTAGCCAACTAACTACCCATTAGCATTAGCGGCTAACACGATTTAGCTAAAACTTGCTAAGAAAAGACAAAAACTAGCTGCATGCAGATGTAAGAAACACAAACTAATAGTGTAATTATATTAAGAAGCAAAGTGGAAACAGCATCGTTGTCATCAACATTGTTGCATGTGCTGCATTGACCATGCAGACAGAACGCAAATGTCTCGTAGTCAAGCAAGAACAAATGCACTCCTTGAGTGACAGGGAGCGGGGCTAGGTCTGTGTGGAAAGCAGCATGTAGAGAGAGAGAGTGCAGAGAGGAATTATTATAAAAATGTACGATACACATGGCATATCACATTTAATAAACCAAACATTCAAATACTGTTACAGAATTTCAAGTAAAAACCCAAACCGGTATGTGCATCAATACCGGTATATAGTCTAATACGTTACACCGCCCAGCCCTAAGATAATGTACAACACCTGACTCCGTACTTCATACCCCACCCTACCATGAGACATCCATGTCTTCATCACTAGAAAAGATAAACGGTTGAAAATGATATAATTTAAAAGCTTACAAACAGGGTTGTCAAACTATTTAACAATTCCTTGAAAAAATGTTGTTTTTTAACCTTTAACGTCAATTCTCTAAAAACTTGTTTTCAACATGTTGTAAGTTAGACCCTATTTGACATCTGAGGTGTTTGTGTTGTGCCTGCCATCAGTTGAGACACAACATACTCTTGAATGCAGGGTGGGTGTCATTTCAATCATTTAAATACAATGGACATACAGTGCATTCGGAAAGTATTCAGACCCCTACATTTTTCCACGTTGTTACGTTACAGCCATATTCTAAAATTGTTTAAATACATTTTTCCTCATCAATCTACACACAATACCCCATAATGACAAAGCAAAAACAGTTTTTTTGAAATCTTTGCAAATGCATTAAAAATAAAAACCAGAAATACCTTATTTACATAAGTATTCAGACACTTTGCTATGAGACTCAAAATTGAGCTCAGGTGCATCCTGTTTCCATTGATCATCCTTGAGATGTTTCTACAACTTGATTGGAGTCCACCTGGGGTAAATTCAATTGATTGGACATGATTTGGAAAGGCACACATCTGTCTATATAAAGGTCCCACAGTCGACATTGCATGTCAGAGCTGGCCACCCGGCCAGAGACCTGAAAAACACTCCCCACCCAACCTGACAGAGATTGAGAGGATCTGCAGAGAAGAATGGGAGAAACTCCCCAAATACAGGTGTGCCAAGCTTGTAGCATCACACCCAATAAGACTCAAGGCTGTAATCACTGTCAAAGGTGCTTCAACAAAGTACGGCGTAAAGGGTCTGAATACTTATGTAAATGTGATATTTAAGAATTTTTTTATATATACACACATTAGCAAAAATTTATAAAAACCTGTTTTTGCTTTGTCATTATGGGTATTGTGTGCAGATTGATGAGGGAAAATAATATATTTCATCAATTTTAGAACAAGGCTGTAATGTAACAAACTGTGGAAAAAGTCAAGGGGTCTGAATACTTTCCGAACGCACTGCATCTAGGCAAGTGGCTGAATTAACCCTTTGACATGTACCAACAAATGGGTGTGGTCATTCTACAGTGGTCCCTGCAGTGTACGCTCAAACCAGTGTGATTAGAATGCTTATTTAGAACTTCCAGTTCCGATTGCCGCAACAGTCAGCATTTGAGCTGGTCACCCTGTTTTTTCACAGAAACATTTTGCACAAACACAGTCCTTACAACGCTATGTCCTGAATGTGACCAGTTTCTTTTTGGATGCAATGTTCAGACATTCACAGAAGTAGCGACAGCATAACACAATCATCCAAACTGGAAAATGTAGGCTACATTAGTCCTAGCGCTAACTGAGGAAATATTGATGTAACACAAGCGGTCATATTTAGCTAACTCTCGGCTGACAGAAACCATAATATGAATTAGCTAATAGCAATTACTTTTTACAATTCATCACATCACGGGTGATCTCACCATTGATCGAAATAATTGAGTAAAACACTTTCTAGAAATCGAAAGTAATCCAACAATGGGTAGTTTGTGCGTGCCGCTATGTTTGTTTTTTCGCGTCAACAAATGATAAGGAGAAAACATGAGTTTGGTCTGTTTGTAGTATGCATGTTGAAGGGGGTGTGTCATTTATCATCATTCACTTCCCTTCATTCACCTCCGGAAGTTTACTCGAAAGATGAGTGAGCAATCCCTTCACCTCATTTTGTTATAAACATCATTGGTCTGACAGACGTTTACGTGACACCCAGAATGCATTGTATAATGTCAACAAACATGGCACCACACATAGCTGGCAAATAGCTTTGATAGGAATGCACATGTCAAAAGTTATTATTTGTAAGGAAAACAACAATGAAGGCAATAGAGTGCCAGCCAGAAAATGTGCAAAACTGCGCAAATGTCTGCATACTTGATCTGGGGAAACACTGGGGAAGTGCTTGGGCTCTCAATGAAGAGAGAAGTTTGTCCAGCTCAGTAAAGCCTCAAACATAATATTGTCCACAACATTGAAATGGGCTACATCTATGTGAATGAATGAGGCGGAACACACCTCAATTCAAACTGTTGTTAGAAAATAAAACTTGTTAGAGAATCATTTGAAATTGACAAGTTGAAACATAGCCTATAGATAATTAGCAGGTAGCGTGTCTTGGTTTGAGGGCAGCGCGGGTTAACTTTTCTGTTGCGTAACAATCCCATTTTGAAATAGCGAGTGCATTCTGACATCACGCGCATTAAAAAACTCACGCTGGGGCGACCGTTAGAGGTATTTGGAACTCAGGCGTTAAAAGGTTAATAAGGTGATGGGGAATCATGTAGT
This sequence comes from Coregonus lavaretus, assembly GCF_964263955.1. Classification (NCBI taxonomy): domain Eukaryota; kingdom Metazoa; phylum Chordata; class Actinopteri; order Salmoniformes; family Salmonidae; genus Coregonus; species Coregonus lavaretus. Next base: position 29,993,434 of record NC_140005.1, on the reverse strand, counting down.
GTTCGCTTTCTGCCGTGTTTGAGAAGGCCAAGACCTTTGGATGAGTTATCTGTACAGCTGTCACTGTACAGCTGTCAGCTGTTTTTCTCCTCCTCCTTCTCGGCCTGTCTGCTCCTCCCCCTCTTCTCCGAGCAGAGCAGGCAGGCCCATTGCCCTAGCGACTCCAGACTCCACACAGACACAGCATGTACACATGCTGCTTCAGAGCCAGTACTGTTCTTCCTTCAGACGAGCATGGGGCAAAACTTTGTTTATTTGCACAATGTCTCTCATTCACAATCGCTTGTAAAATGTCCATACTATGACATTCGTAGCTCCTACCTAGATATGTATAACTTTATGCGCTGGTTTGCCTGTCTTTGCAATTTGTTTATTTTCGTTTGCGCTCGTTAGCATATTTAGCTAGCGGCCTCCATGGAAATGTGCTATTACTTGTGCTAATTTTGTTAGCATTCTGGTAATAGACGCCAATGGGCTTTTTTGTTTTGAGAGAAGGAAGGTATTACGATATGAAAATCTGGATACCGCCCAACCCTACTTCAGACCACTGCAATTTAGCTGGTACATCATTGAAATGTACTTCCAATTACTACCACAAAGATGGCCGCCGGTCCACCTACCGTCGAAAGTCAACTTAAAAAAGGGGAATGTCTATTCTATTATATATATTTATATGACTTCAATAGGTTTCCTATGGAAGATTGACAGTATAATTTAAAACAGCTGATATCCCCATCCAAGACATTCACTTCCTTTCATTCCAATTCAATTCATATTTATCCTCTCATGCAACAACTCCTCCACCCCTCCTTTAAAAGAGAAACCCACAATCTGCTGAAAAGAGTGTCCTAAGCCTAGACACCAACTGCTCCAATGTCCTCTCTCCCTCTCCCTCTCTCTCAGAGCGGGACGGTCTGTGGAGACAAAGGTTGGGCTCCGTGCTCCTCGCTGGGTGCACACAGTCCACTGGACATACAATGAGAGCGGAAGCAGCTCAGCTGGCTCAGGCCCGCAAGGAGAGTGAGAGAGAGAAAAAGAGAGAGGAGCCCCCCATTCCAAATTTTCTGCTGGATGACTGACTTCATTTCCGACAAAAAGGAGAAGAACAAAACAGAGGGAGTGAGCGTGGGGTAGAACGAGGGTGTGGATAGGGAGAGAGTCGATAGCTCTCTTCCGGATTTAAAACCCCTCAAGTTCATCACCAAACTAGGACATGGGTCTCCTCCTCTTATGTGAGGGCATACACGTGCATTTCAGGATTATATAATCTTCCTCAATATAGGCTAGCCAAACAGGTTTGTGGAGCGAGGTCATTGAGAACGTTCCCTCAAACACCCCTCTCAATACAATACTCAATACTCCATTGTTTGGAAACTATGCATGTCAACAAAAAATGCATAACTTCAAAATATTTTGATCTCATGTACTGTAAGCAAGGCCTTACATCCATAGGTCAATTTATGAACTTGAGTGGTTACATTTCTTGAGTCTCTCAGCCAATGTTCCCTCTATCTTATTGCATTGACAGGCACAAGCGGTCGGGAGTGTTTCCACTAGGATTTTTTTTAGCAGTGGTGGCAAAGTTAGCGCAGGGGGGTGGTAGCCAATAGCACGGTTTTAGATTTGTTTTAAAGCTAATTTCCTGCAATTCTACACATTTTGCCATGGAGCTGAGAGAATATTTGCAGATTTGTGACTCAAACATAAAATCAATGGCATGACATTTTGGGAATTTTAGATTCGCCCTGACTGTCTAGTTTTTATTTTGGTGATAGTTAGTTCTCAAAGATGTTTTTATAAAAAAATATATATAAAATTGTTCCATTATATTTTCTACATACTTTATATTTGGTTTTAGTCATTTAAGTTTACACTGAAAACATTTTAAGTCTTTTTATTTTAAAAAAATTCAGTGGCGGCCACAATTTAGCAGCGGTGAGATCGAAGCGCAAAAGCCACATGTAGCCGCGTGTGCACACATTTGTTCATATTCTTTGCTAGTTAATGCGTCATTAGCCCAGTTATAGCTCATTTCTGGTCAGCAACGGGGGAGTGATTGCCTCCTACAAGAGCACAAAACGTGTACATTTCTAGCCATCTTTGAAAAGCGAGTCAGGTAAAGAGCTTTTTTATGTCTTAAAGGCAGTGTTGTATTTTGAGACGGGCTTGAATAAAGTAAAAAGCCAATAGGCAGAGGGTAACATACAGTTTTGTCTGATTCTTTGTTATAATCAGTCCCTCCAGGATTTGGCTGGGATTTTTTGAGATATTTGAGGCCAAAAATGCTTGATTTTGCTCCAGCAATTCTGACATTTTGCATGGCAATATGCAATGATTGTCAAATTTGTTGGGAAAATGCGCTGACAAGGGATTTTTCTTTTAACATGTGGCTTGATTTAACCATATGTGGTAAATGTTCAGTGATTTGTAGAAATTGCGAGCCCTCTTTTTGTACTGCGGTGATGGGTCCATTTTATGTGATATGTTGCTTTGATTTGCCTGTTTTATGTGGAAATAGTGAAGTGATTGGTGAAATTTGAAAGCCCTCACATAACATGCAGGGAATTGTTGATTTTGCTAAACAAATTGCGATCGCAGAATCCTGGAGGGACTGAATAATGGTATGGGAATAATAATGAATTTCATTTTGTAAAGTGGTTTCTTGCATCAAGCATCTCTCATCTTTATAGTAAAGTGGTGGGACTACCCTTTGGCTAAAAACTGAATTAAGGACTGTGTCTAACTGAGCAAGTAGACAACATACAGTATTACTGGAGAAGCAACAGCAAAATACTTCTAAATACCTCAACTATAGAACTGTCTAAATTACCTAATAAGCTTTGGTGAAATAAACAGAATGAAAGAAAGACTTTCAATCACATACAGTTTTATACCACAACTGTTTGCCTGTGATTTCATACCTATACCTCAACTTCCCCAAACTAGGCTATACATATACCATCCCAGTACAAGCCATCCAAACACACAGCCAGCACACAGCAGCACCAGCAACATGAAGGTCTGTAGGCTAGGGCTGTACTTGAGAGCAAGCACGTGCTGGCCAGGCCTGTGCCCAGAGGGCCTGGCTGCTTCAGTGTGTGGTGGAGAAGGGGGATCCTGGAACAGCAATTTCCTGGCCTGACAAAGTGTCCGTTTGTCTGTGGCCCCGGCCCGTGGCTCACAGAGCTCCAGCATGCCATCATGCTTTGCTTCTGCCTCAGCCCTCGGGCTTCCCAGCCCCTGAGGGGAGAGGAGGGGAAGGGGGGGGTGAAAGAAAGAAAGGAGAGGGGGAGTGGAGGAAGAGTGGGGGAGCAGGAGAGGGACGATGTGGCCTGAGCCCTGGGTGCTCGCCAAGTCACCCTCCCCTCCCACCTCTATCCATCACCCTCCCCGGCTGCCTCTCTCTACACAATGGCCGCTTCTCTGCTGAAATTTCACGTTATTGGATCCCGGGCCTGAAGTTTTGTACTCTCACAATGTCCAGGCAGTGGAGCATGCTGCAGGAGAGACACACTCTGCAAGCTAAAGGCTGAAAACCGTTCCTCTTTTCATTAGCATCAGAAAAGGGGAGAGACGTCCCTCCCCAAAGCTCCCCCTTTTCTACCTCCCTTGTGCCCAAACCGGAGGAAGGCCGTCAAGCCCCAGCAGTCCACTTTGGGTAAATTTTTTAAATAAAAACAATGAAATAATAATTTGCTAAATAAACACAAGCTACTTATCCCAATCGGATTCTATAGATTATCCTTCCGCAGAGTGGGAAAGGAACCGCTAGCAGGATTTTTTTTTTTGAAAAATAAAATGCTTTTCACTAACAGTGACTGAAATGTCTGGATACCTTCTTCCATGCAAGCTGAGCAACTGTTATTAAGGACAAATATATAATCACACACATCTTTATGCTTCCAAAAGACAAACATAGCCTGATGTTGACATTTTGTTTACAAATAGGCTACATAACAGGCATGCAGACCCAAAACAAAACACCAACACAACCCTTTGGATGCTGGACAGATTATGACAGAACTCCACCATGACCTTCTAAAGGGTTCTATGTAGCATTAATATCAAATAGGCCTACCCCCATCTATGTACAGCAAGTATCAGGTTAGTTAGCAATTAGTCTAGCTATCCTAAAAAAGGGTAATGAAAGAGAAATGTGTCCTTCTATCCACATCTTCTCTTAACATGGTAGCTAGCTACCTCAGCCTGGTGCTAGTGGTGACTCATCTCCATCACTACAACACTCAGCTTAGCAGATGCAGAAAAATGCAACATGCCTTCCGCAAAAGAGCAAATCTACCCATCAAGATGACTATAAATAGGCTAGAAGTGTAACAAGGAAAGAGAGACTGGTTGAGGGACAACCTTTGTTTAGCCCTAATCACAGAAAAACAGCTAAAGAATTAAAAAAGAAACTAGAGCGTCATGCCAAGCTACTCAGCCAACGTTTTTTGTAACATTGATTTTCTGCCTTGCGCCGACGTTAACCAACCTTTCATTGCAGGATTGGGACAGTAACCCCAACAACAATGTTCTGGGTACCCCAGCGCCGGGGTACCGTAATAAATCAAAAATACTCCCATATGTGTATCAAAAGCCCCACAACTATGTCAAACATCAATCAAAGCCCCACATATTGAGATGATCTTAATTCGAACAGCAAGCATTTGGAAAATTAAAACCTTGCGCTCACCATTACAAAAAAAAAGAGGAACCGCAAATCTGGACTGCTGCGGCGTCTCCGGGGCGGCTTTGATGTGAAAGTAGTCTCTGGAGACCCTGCTTCTAATCGTCATAGTTACTGCAGAAACTCTGACTCAAGACTGGGGACTGCTGGGAAAGAGTACCAGGACAAGGTTGAGAAGAAGCCATCATTACATGGAATCCACCATGCTGTAAAGAAGCCATCCACCATGGCTGTAAAATCACAGAAATTGAGCATTTAAACTATCTATGTTGAAAACTATCGCTGTAATCCAGACTGTTGTTGAAGCCATCACTACCTCAGCATACTGTAAAGGCATCATCACATTGTGGCGAGACATAAAGAAACCATCATAAACTAGCCTTCTGTACTGCCTCTTACAATCTAACACGCTGTAAAGACCGTTGGCAGTAAATTCATGATTCAGAAATCTGCTAAGTGGAGACAAATTCGTTGTTTTATTGAAAACGTATGGCCGAATTAGTTTTTTTTTTTTCAATTTTATTGGTTGCATATACATATTTAGCAGATATTATTGCTGGTGTAGCGAAATGCTTGTGTTCCTAGCTCCAACAGCGCAATAATATCTAACAATTCACAACATTACACACAAATCTAAAAGTAAAAAAATGGAATTTGGAAATATATAAATATTAGGACGAGCAATGTCGATGTCTGGAGTATATGTACAGTCGTGGTCAAAAGTTTTGAGAATGACACAAATATTAATTTTCACAAAGTCCGCTGCCTCAGTTTTTATGATGGCAATTTGCATATACTCCAGAATGTTATGAAAAGTGATCAGATGAATTGCAATTAATTGCAAAGTCCCTCTTTGCCATGAAAATGAACTTATTCCCCAAAAACACATTTCCACTGCATTTCAGCCCTGCCACAAAAGGACCAGCTGACATCATGTCAGTGATTCTCTCGTTAACACAGGTAAGAGTGTTGACGAGGACAAGGCTAGAGATCACTCTGTCATGCTGATTGAGTTAGAATAACAGACTGGAAGCTTTAGAAGGAGGGTGTGCTTGAAATCATTGTTCTTCCTCTGTTAACCATGGTTACCTGCAAGGAAACACGTGCCGTCATCATTGCTTTGCACAAAAAGGGCTTCACAGGCAAGGATATTGCTGCTAGTAAGATTGCACCTAAATCAACCATTTATCGGATCATCAAGAACTTCAAGGAGAGAGGGTCAATTGTTGTGAAGAAGGCTTCAGGGCGCCCAAGAAAGTCCAGCAAGCACCAAGACCGTCTCCTAAAGTTGATTCAGCTGCGGAATCGGGGCACCACCAGTGCAGAGTTTGCTCAGGAATGGCAGCAGGCAGCTGTGAGTGCATCTGCACGCACAGTGAGGCGAAGTCTTTTGGAGGATGGCCTGGTGTCAAGAAGGGCAGCAAAGAAGCCACTTCTCTCCAGGAAAAACATCAGGGACAGACTGATATTCTGCAAAAGGTACAGGGATTGGACTGCTGAGGACTGGGGTAAAGTCATTTTCTCTGATGAATCCCCTTTCCGATTGATTGGGGCATCCGGAAAAGAGCTTGTCCGGAGAAGACAAGGTGAGCGCTACCATCAGTCCTGTGTCATGCCAACAGTAAAGCATCCATCATGTGTGGGGTTGCTTCTCAGCCAAGGGAGTGGCCTCACTCACAATTTTGCCTAAGAACACAGCCATGAATAAAGAATGGTACCAACACATCCTCAGAGAGCAACTTCTCCCAACTTCTCCCAACCATCCTAACTGTAAGTCGCTCTGGATAAGAGCGTCTGCTAAATGACTAAAATGTAAAATGTAAATCCAAGAACAGTTTGGTGACGAACAACGACTTTTCCAGCATGATGGAGCACCTTGCCATAAGTGATAACTAAGTGGCTTGGGGAACAAAACATCGACATTTTGGGTCCATGGCCAGGAAACTTCCCAGACCTTAATCCTGTTGAGAACTTGTGGTCGATCCTCAAGAGGCGGGTGGACAAACAAAAACCCACAAATTCTGACAAACTCCAAGCATTAATTATGCAAGAATGGCTGCCATCAGTCTGGATGTGGCCCATAAGTTAATTGACAGCATGCCAGGGCAGATTGCAGAGGTCTTGAAAAAGAAGGGTCAACACTGCAAATATTGACTCTTTGCATAAACTTAATGTAATTGTCAATAAAAGCCTTTGACACTTATGGAATGCTTGTAATTATACTTCAGTATACCATAATAACATCTGACAAAAATATCTAAAAACACTGAAACAGCTAACTTTGTGAAGACCAATACTTGTGTCATTCTCAACACTTTTGACCACGACTGTACAGTACGTATGTATGTATGTATGTATGTATGTATGTATGTATGTATGTATGTATGTATGTATGTATGTATGTATGTATGTATGTATGTATGTATGTATGTATGTATGTATGCATGCAAGTACAGTTCATTCGTAAAATATTCAGACCCGTTTACTTTTTCCACATTTTGTTACGTTAAAGCCTTATTCTAAAATGGATTAAAAAATTGTTTTTTTTTCTCCTCAAGCTACACACAATACCCCATAATGACGAAGCAAAAACAGGTGTTTAGAAATTGTTTCTAATTTATTAAAAATACAAAAACTGAAATATCACACTTACATAAGTACTCAGACCCTTTACGCAGTACTTTGTTGAAACACCTTGGCAGCGATTACAGCCTCAAGTATTCTTGGGTATGACGCCACAAGCTTGGCACACCTGTATTTGGGGAGTTTCTCCCATTCTTCTCTGCAGATCCTCTCAAGCTCTGATCCAGTTGGATGAGGAGCCTCTATGCACAGCTATTTTCAGGTCTTTCCAGAAATGTTCGATCGGGTTCAAGTCCGTGCCACTCAAGGACATTGAGACTTGTCCAGAAGCCACTCCTGCGTTGTCTTGGCTGTGTGCTTAGGGTCGTTGTCCTGTTGGAAGGTGAACCTTCAGCTCAGTCTGAGGTCCTGAGTGCTCTGGAGCAGGTTTTCATCAAGGATCTCTGTTCTTTTTTCCGTTCATCTTTCCCTCGATCCTGACTAGTCTCCCAGTCCCTGCCACTGAAAAACATCCCCACAGCATGATGCTGCCACCAACATGCTTCACCGTAGGGCTACCAAAAAATGTCTGCAGCATTGAAGGTCCCCAAGAACACAGTGGCCTCTATCATTCTTAAATGGAATAAGTTTGGAACCACAAAGACTCTTCCTAGAGCTGGCCGCCCGGCCAAACTGAGCAATCGGGGGAGAAGGGCCTTGGTCAGGGAGGTGACCAAGAACCCGATGGTCACTCTGACAGAGCTCTAGAGTTCCTCTGTGGAGATGGGAGAAACTTCCAGAAGGTCAACCATCTCTGCAGCACTCCACCAATCAGGTCTTTATGGTAGAGTGGCCAGACGGAAGCCACTCCTCAGCAAAAGGCACAAGACAGCCCACTTGGAGTTTGCCAAAAGGCACCTAAAGAGCTCTCAGACCATGAGAAACAAGAGTCTCTGGTCTGATGAAACCAAGATTGAACTCTTTGGCCTAAATGCCAAGCTTCACGTCTGGAGGAAAGCTGGCACCATCCCTACGGTGAAGCATGGTGGTGGCAGCATCATGCTGTGGGGATGTTTTTCAGCGGCAGGAACTGGGAGACTAGTCAGGATCGAGGGAAAGATGAATGGAGCAAAGTACAGAGAGATCCTTGATGAAAACCTGCTCCAGAGCGCTCAGGACCTCAGACTGGGGCGAAGGTTCACCTTCCAACAGGACAACGACCATAAGCACACAGCCAAGACAATGCAGGAGTGGCTTAGGGACAAGTCTCTGAATGTCCTTGAGTGGCCCAGTCAGAGCACGGACATGAACATCTCGAGAGACCTGAAAATAGCTGTGCAACGATGCTCCCCATCCAACCTGACAGAGCTTGAGAGGATCTGCAGAGAAGAATGGGAGAAACTCCCCAAATACATTTTACATTTACATTTTAGTCATTTAGCAGACGCTCTTATCCAGAGCGACTTACAGTTAGTGAGTGCATACATTATTTTTTTTCATAGCCCCTTGGGAATCGAACCCACAACCCTGGCATTGCAAACGCCATGCTCTACCAACTGAGCTACATCCCTGCCGGCCATTCCCTCCCCTACCCTGGACGACGCTGGGCCAATTGTGCTCCGCCCCATGGGTCTCCCGGTCGCGGCCGGCTACGACAGAGCCTGGATTCGAACCAGGATCTCTAGTGGCACAGCTAGCACTGCAATGCAGCAGACCACTGCGCCACTCGGGAGGCCCCAAATACAGGATGTGCCAAGCTTGTAGCGTCATACCCAAGAAGACTCAAGGCTGTAATCGCTGCCAAAGGTGCTTCAACAAAGTACTGAGTAAAGGGTCTGAGTGGAGGCTGGCTAGTGATGGCTATTTAACAGTCTGATGGCCTTGAGATATAAGCTGTTTTTCAGTCTCTCGGTCCCACCATTGATGCACCTGTACTGACCACGCCTTCTGGATGATAACATGGTGAACAGACCGTGGCACGGGTGGTTGATGTCCTTTTTGGACTTCCTGTGACATCGGGTGCTGTAGGTGTCCTGGAGGGCAGGCAGTGTGCCCCCGGTGATGCGTTGGGCAGACCGCACCACCCTCTGGAGAGCCCTGCGGTTGTGGGTGGTGCAGTTGCCGTACCAAGCGGTGATACAGCCCGACAGGATTCTCTCAAAGGTGCATCTGTAAAAGTTTGTGAGGGTCTCAGGGGCGAAGCCACAATTTTTCAGCTTCCTGAGGTTGAAGAGGCGCTGTTGCGCCTTCTTCACCACACTGTCTGTGTAGGTGGACCATTTCAGATTGTCATTGATGTGTATGCAGAGGAACGTGAGACGGCCCTGTATATGTGCTTTCTTGAGCAGGGGGACCTTGTGGGCGCTGCAGGATTTCAGTCTTTCACGGCATAGTGTGTTACCAATTGTTTTCTTGGTGACTATGGTCCCAGCTGCCTTGAGATCATTGACAATATCCTCCTGTGTAGTTCTGGGCTGATTCCTCACCGTTCTCATGATCATTGCAACTCCACGAGGTGAGATCGTGCACCTTCTGTGGACAGGTGTCTTTTATACAGGTAACAAACTGAGATTAGGAGCACTCCCTTTAAGAGTGTGCTCCTAATCTCAGCTCGTTACCTGTATAAAAGACACGAGAGCCAGAAATCTTTCTGATTGAGAGGGGGTCAAATACTTATTTCCCTCATTAAAATGCAAATCAATTTATAACATTTTTGACATGCGTCTTTCTGGATTGTGTTGTTGTTATTCTGTCTCTCACTGTTCTAATAAGCCTACCATTAAAATTATAGACTGATCATTTCTGTGTCAGTGGGCAAACGTACAAAATCAGCAGGGGATCAAATACTTTTTTCCCCTCATTGTAGCTTATAGGACCTGTTTCAAATTATCACTTTTATGCTCAAAATAGCCACTTCATATGCGCACTCTCTCAGGAATGGGAAAAATATCCTTTCTATTTTATTCAGCTAAATTCAATTATATTCTTCTTACTATAAAATCATATAATATAAAATAAGGTCATGGGACTTCTAAGCATATCTTGTCAGCTAAACTAACAAGCCTACAGCCTATGGCATGGAGCATAGTCAGATAACATACAGTAGGCCAACTCATATTCTGTTCTTCAGAAATACATTTCTTCATATCATAAATGTTTTAGACCTGAGGTCCGGCTATTAAAAGGTCTTCACGGATCCACCTTTACCAGAATACCCGAGACCCAATCCGGGACTTCTCTCTACCTCTCCCTTTATCAGCTCCGGTTAATAATGTAGATTAAAAATGGCCTTTTCTGCTGCTTCCCTCACTCGGATTGGGTCTAGTTGTCCTCGGATCTGTTCAGAACGGGTCTCTATATAAAACAAATAAATAAATAAATAAATATATGTAAAATATATATATATATATATAGTGGGGAGAACAAGTATTTGATACACTGCCGATTTTGCAGGTTGTCCTACTTACAAAGCATGTAGATGTCTGTCATTTTTATCATAGGTACACTTCAACTGTGAGAGACGGAATCTAAAACAAAAATCCACAAAACCACATTGTATGATTTTTAAGTAATTAATTTGCATTTTATTGCATGACATAAGTATTTGATACATCAGAAAAGCAGAACTTAAAATTTGGTACATAAACCTTTGTTTGTAATTACAGAGATCATACGTTTCCTGTAGGTCTTGACCAGGTTTGCACACACTGCAGCAGGGATTTTGGCCCACTCCTCCATACAGACCTTCTCCAAATCCTTCAGGTTTCGGGGCTGTCGCTGGGCAATACGGACTTTCAGCTCCCTCCAAAGATGTTCTATTGGGTTCAGGTCTGGAGACTGGCTAGGCAACTCCAGGACCTTGAGATGCTTCTTACGGAGCCACTCCTTAGTTGCCCTGGCTGTGTGTTTCGGGTCATTGTCATGCTGGAAGACCCAGCCACGACCCATCTTCAATGCTCTTATTGAGGGAAGGAGGTTGTTGGCCAAGATCTCGCGATACATGGCCCCATCCATCCTCCCCTCAATACGGTGCATTCGTCCTGTCCCCTTTGCAGAAAAGCATCCCCAAAGAATGATGTTTCCACCTCCATGCTTCACGGTTGGGATGGTGTTCTTGGGGTTGTACTCATCCTTCTTCCTCCAAACACGGCGAGTGGAGTTTAGACCAAAAAGCTCTATTTTTGTCTCATCAGACCACATGACCTTCTCCCATTCCTCCTCTGGATCATCCAGATGGTCATTGGCAAACTTCAGATGGGCCTGGACATGCGCTGGCTTGAGCAGGGGGACCTTGCGTGCACTGCAGGATTGTAATCCATGACGGCGTAGTGTGTTACTAATGGTTTTCTTTGAGACGGTGGTCCCAGCTCTCTTCAGGTCATTGACCAGGTCCTGCCGTGTAGTTCTGGGCTGATCCCTCACCTTCCTCATGATCATTGATGCCCCAACGAGGTGAGATCTTGCATGGAGCCCCAGACCGAGGGTGATTGACCGTCATCTTGAACTTCTTCCATTTTCGAATAATTGCGCCAACAGTTGTTGCCTTCTCACCAAGCTGCTTGCCTATTGGCCTGTAGCCCATCCCAGCTTTGTGCAGGTCTACAATTTTATCCCTGATGTCCTTACACAGCTCTCTGGTCTTGGCCATTGTGGAGAGGTTGGAGTCTGTTTGATTGAGTGTGTGGACAGGTGTCTTTTATACAGGTAACGAGTTCAAACAGGTGCAGTTAATACAGGTAATGAGTGGAGAACAGGAGGGCTTCTTAAAGAAAACCAACAGGTCTGTGAGAGCCGGAATTCTTACTGGTTGGTAGGTGATCAAATACTTATGTCATGCAATAAAATGCAAATTAATTACTTAAAAATCATACAAATGTGATTTTAAGGATTTTTGTTTTAGATTCCGTCTCTCACAGTTGAAGTGTACCTACGATAAAAATTACAGACCTCTACATGTTTTGTAAGTAGGAAAACCTGCAAAATCGGCAGTGTATCAAATACTTGTTCTCCCCACTGTATTTGTAGGTTGTTGTTTACTGTAAAATAATGTGTAAAGTTGTCTTCACTTCGCCGAAGATAACTAGCATCTATGAATAAGGGCATAACGTGCAGTTTCTACGTAGCAGCGATTCCCCCAAGAGCGCACATGCACAGTTGTTACCCATCTTCGCTGCTGTGGCAGTTGGCTACATAAAATAAAGATATAAAATAATTGCAAATGTTTTAGGTGGAAGAGTACACATTTGCTGACTCAAAATTGATCAAAATAGCTAATTCGGCCGTACGCTTTCAATAAAAACGAATGTCCACACTTCGCACATTTCTGAATCATGGATTCACTGGCAACGGAGCAGAGCAAGGCCTGCATCCAGCAACGTCATCAGTCACGTGACCAGTTTTTGCAGCTGTTTCAGTACAGCTCTACAGGGAGAGAGGGTGAGAGGGCAAACGCCACTGAACTAGTTTCAACGTACGGAATAATTTGGGAGTTTCTGAATTTTGGGTCAACATTTCCTTTAACAGGCTACATACCCTGTCAAGAGTTTGGTTCATAAAATATTCCTTTTAGAAGATGAAGTTGTGTTTGCATAAATCCCCTCATCTAGCCTATACCTACTTATCTTTTATAGACACAAACACACACTTACCAAGCGTGTACACATACATACACACATACATAGTTGAGCACACAGGCCCCAACCCCTTCCTGTTTCAAAGAGTTTGGAAACTCAAAGACAAGGATTTAGGTCTGTGGCCTCGCAGGAAAGAACCGTCTTAACCCAGCTGCAGCAGCGCCCAACAAGGCCTAGCCTTCATGCTCCTTTATGCTGCAGCACAACTGAAAACAATATATACAATTCAGAGACGGTATACTGCTCAAAGCAATTCTTAGAAGCACCGAGATATGGCCAGGGCACATCAGAGAGAGGAGCTCCTTGAAAAAAGACATAACAACGTAGGCCAGGGATATTCTTACGGGGCCAGGTGTAAAAATAAAAAGGTTAATTGCAGGGGGGACAGACATTTTCCACATGTGATTATTCTTTGGAATAACTGTATAAAATTGCAACGCACACACACCAATAAAGCGTCTCAATATTAACACAATGATATGTCAAATCATCTAATGCCAAATTCCAGGAAAGTATGTTTGAATTCATTTCCATCAGTCAATACGTGTTTTTTGTCACACTCACTTCTAACGAGTACTTGTGAGCATCAGAGAGGGAAACACAAGGCACGGATGTCTTCCTGAGAGTCGTAGCTTTTAGGAATAGGGTAATAATAATGTTGTAGCTTAAACCGTTCAAAGGCTAGAGACAAATTCATATGAAGAAATTGTTTTATCAACATGCCACATAGACGCTAGAAACCGCAACATTTTTTATAGACAACCACCATAGTGCTTGTCATTTTGGCACTGAACATCTGATTTTTGCGGATTTTTTTCTCCAGATCTTTCATTAATGTTCAGAATTGATCAAAGGGCCAGTCTAAATTAATAAACGGGTCAGATCTGGCCCACAGGCCGCCAGTTGAATAGCCCTGAACTAGGCTCAACTAAAAACAAATTGAGGACTAATACCACACAGCATAGCCTAATCAGTAGCGTTTTCAAAGGCAAAATGGGCATTTCATATGTGTTATCTATAATTTTATCTTCAATGTTGTGACCTTCAACTAAATAGGCTAAAACACATTTCACTGCACCAATAAATAAATAAATAACCTTTTTACTGTGCTTTTTTAAGAAAAGAAAAATCCTCCAAATACACTGATGACATTTACAAGCTTAGGCCTAGGTCTGCTACTAAAATACTTTTAAGAGGAAATGAGAATTACAAGAGGGAAGTGGCTCGGGTTTAAAATATACCGAAATATAACTCTGGCCATGGGAAGAGAACAGCCAGACCAGACTACATTTATACTGTTCAGGGCCGGCTCAGTTACACAGTAACACACGGTCAGTAACAAACCATCCCATTTGCCAGATAGAGTTAGAGGATTATTGTCATAAATCATGCAAACAATACAACACCCTCTAACAGAACAAACAGACTAGACCATAAATAGCCTGTACATGGGTTAATTTCACAGATTATGCAACTGCTCATCCTCCATAACTAATTATCATACAGTTGAAGTCGGAAGTTTACATACAGTGAGGGAAAAAAGTATTTGATCCCCTGCTGATTTTGTAAGTTTTCCCACTGACAAAGACATGATCATTCTATAATTTTAATGGTAGGTTTATTTGAACAGTGAGAGACAGAATAACAACAAAGAAATCCAGAAAAATGCATGTCAAAAATGTTATTATTGATTTGCATTTTAATGAGGGAAATAAGAATTTGACCGCTCTGCAAAACATGACTTAGTACTTGGTGGCAAACCCTTGTTGGCAATCACAGAGGTCAGACGTTTCTTGTAGTTGGCCACCAGGTTTGCACACATCTCAGGAAGGGATTTTGTCCCACTCCTCTTTGCAGATCTTCTCCAAGTCATTAAGGTTTCGAGCCTGACGTTTGGCAACTCGAACCTTCAGCTCCCTCCACAGATTTTCTATGGGATTAAGGTCTGGAGACTGGCTAGGCCACTCCAGGACCTTAATGTGCTTCGTCTTGAGCCACTACTTTGTTACCTTGGCCGTGTGTTTTGGGTCATTGTCATGCTGGAATACCCATCCACGACCCATTTTCAATGCCCTGGCTGAGGGAAGGAGGTTCTCACCCAAGATTTGACGGTACATGGCCCCGTCCATCGTCACTTTGATGCAGTGAAGTTGTCCTGTCCCCTTAGCAGAAAAACACCCCCAAAGCATAATGTTTCAACCTCCATGTTTGACGGTGGGGATGGTGTTCTTGGGGTCATAGGCAGCATTCCTCCTCCTCCAAACACGGCGAGTTGAGTTGATGCCAAAGAGCTCCATTTTGGTCTCATCTGACCACAACACTTTCACCCAGTTCTCCCCTGAATCATTCAGATGTTCATTGGCAAACTTCAGACGGGCCTGTATATGAGCGTATATAAGGCGCTGCAGGATTTCAGTCCTTCACGGCGTAGTGTGTTACCAATTGTTTTCTTGGTGACTATGGTCCCAGCTGCCTTGACATCATTGACAAGATCCTCCCGTGTAGTTCTGGGCTGATTCCTCACCGTTCTCATGATCATTGCAACTCCACAAGGTTTGTTTGTTATTCTGTCTCTCACTGTTCAAATAAACCTACCATTAAACTGTTAATTTCTTTGTCAGTGGGCAAACGTACAAAATCAGCAGGTGATCAAATACTTTTCCCCTCACTGTACACTTAGGTTGGAGTCATTAAAACTAGTTTTTCAACCACTCCACAAATTTCTTGTTAACAAAATATGGTTTTGGTAAGTCGGTTAGGACATCTACTTTGTGCATGACACAAGTCATTTTTCCAACAACTGTTTACAGACAGAATATTTCACTTATAATTCATTGTATCACAATTCCAGTGGGTCAGAAGTTTACATACACTAAGTTGACTGTGCCTTTAAACAGCTTGGAAAATTCCAGAAAATGATGTTATTGCTTTAGAAGCTTCTGATAGGCTAATTGACATAATTTGAGTCAATTGGAGGTGTACCTGTGGATGTATTTCAAGGCCTACCTTCAAACTCAGTGCCTCTTTGCTTGACATCATGGGAAAATCAAAAGAAATCAGCCAAGACCTCAGAAAAGATATTGTAGACCTCCACAAGTCTGGTTCATCCTTGGGAGCAATTTCCAAATGCCTGAAGGTACCACGTTCATCTATACAAACAATAGTACGCAAGTATAAACACCATGGGACCACGCAGCCGTCATACCGCTCAGGAAGGAGACGCGTTCTGTCTCCTAGAGATTAACGTACTTTGGTGCGAAAAGTGCAAATCAATCCCAGAACAACAGCAAAGGACCTTGTGAAGATGCTGGAGGAAACAGGTACAAAAGTATCTATATCCACAGTAAAACGAGTCCTATATCGACATAACCTGAAAGGCCGCTCAGCAAGGAAGAAGCCACTGCTCCAAAACTGCCATAAAAAAGCCAGACTACGGTTTGCAACTGCACATGGGGACAAAGATCTTACTTTTTGGAGAAATGTCCTCTGGTCTGATGAAACAAAAATAGAACTGTTTGGCCATAATGACCATCGTTATGTTTGGAGGAAAAAGGGGGTTGCTTGCAAGACGAAGAACACCATCCCAACCGTGAAGCACGGTGGTGGCAGCATCATGCTGTGGAGGTGCTTTGCTGCAGGAGGGACTGGTGCACTTCACAAAATAGATTGCATCATGAGGAAGGAAAATTATGTGGATATATTGAAGCAACATCTCAAGACATCAGTCAGGAAGTTAAAGCTTGGTCGCAAATGGGTCTTCCAAATGGACAATGACCCCAAGCATACTTCCAAAGTTGTGGCAAAATGGCTTAAGGACAACAAAGTCAAGGTATTGGAGTGGCCATCACAAAGCCCTGACCTCAATCCTATAGAACACATTTGTGGGCAGAACAGAAAAAGCGTGTGCGAGCAAGGAGGCCTACAAGCCTGACTCCGTTACACCAGCTCTGTCAGGAGGAATGGGCCAAAATTCACCCAACTTATTGTGGGAAGCTTGTGGAAGGCTACCCGAAACGTTTGACCCAAGTTAAACAATTTAAAAGGCAATGCTACCAAATACTAATTGAGTGTATGTAAACTTCTGACCCACTTGGAATGTGATGAAAGAAATAAAAGCTGAAATAAATAATTCTCTCTACTATTATTCTGACATTTCACATTCTTAAAATAAAGTGGTGATCCTAACTGACCTAAAACAGGGAATTTTTACTAGGATTAAATGTCAGGAATTGTGAAAAACTGAGTTTAAATGTATTTGGCTAAGGTGTATGTAAACTTCCGACTTCAACTGTATGTTAAGAATTGGTAAAGAACGATGGAGAAAGGATGATATTGTGGCAGGAAAGACTGACCAAATGTTCGAACATTTGACAAAAGAGATCTTGAGATAAGTGTGAGCTAGTATTAGGGCTGCACGGATAATGAAATTGTAATCTAAATTGCGATATTGACATGCGCAATATCCATATCGCAAGAGGCAGTGACATTTTGAAACGCCACTTAGCCATCTGTAAAGCCCATTTTTTTGACAGTTCTCTCTTAGTCCCTCTTCTTTTTGTCCGCTTCCCAGTCCCACACACACACCAACCCCCATCCCGTCACTCAAGCAGGCAGTTCCTAGTGCTCGACATTCTCTCTGCATGCATGGACCAAACAGCATGCAGTCAACAGATTTTTCTAAACAAGAACGACGCAGCTTTCTACTTTGCTTCTTAATACAAATCCACGTTTTCTATATTATACTATTCATTTGTGTAACTTGCTCTCTGCAAAATGCTAGTTAGTTGCTCTTAACAAGCTCCAAATGTACCTAAAAAAATGTGTGTTAGCCCCTAATGCTAATCGCTAGCTAACAAGCCATCTAAATCCACTGAGCTAGGGCAAATCTTGCTAGCAAACCTTTGCTTTAATACATCAGCACTGTTTGTGCAACAGCTTGTTCTTAAATCAGAGAGGAAAATATGAATGCACTATTTACATTTATTTAAATAATTTATTTAAATCTAATTAGGGTCCCATGGGAAACACTGACCAACACTTTGGTTCATACTCTGTCACAACCATCTCCTCCCTTACTTTTCATTCGTTGTCATGCAAAACAAAACTGCATTCAAGTGCCCACTGTATTCCAACCATAGAAATATAATGATCATTTTAATTTTATGATCCCAACAGTTTACCCAAGTGTTCTGATCTATAAATCGCAATCGCAATATTTGGTACAAAAAGCAATTTTTTTGCCCATATTGTGCAGCCCTAGATAGTATCAGTGATCGTTTGACAACCTACTAGGCCAGCCAGCTGATAGCTACAAAAGAACAATGAGCTCTGACTGAATCCAAAATTTCCTTTCTACATTTTGTTTGCACAGATAACAAGTTCCAATTCAGTCAATACAGGGCAGTGACCAAAAGCATTCTAAAGGCTACTTCCCTAAAAGATTACAGAAGCAAAACTACAGACAACTCTGAGAACCTCTACTGAGCCTGACCACAACATACCAATGGGTATTAGGCCTAGCTACACCAAGGCTGTAGAGCTAAAGGTGGTGTTATGTAAGCTATCCCAAAAATGTATAGTTACATATCGCAATATTATTTTGGGACGATATTATATCGATATCTGACTCCAAGTATCGATAGAAAATAAAAGGTTTATTTTTTGTTATTTTTGCTACTGTAGGTAGCGTTAGCGGGCACTAGTCGGCTGTACCTGCGCCAAAATCTCTGTATTTTTCATCCTATAGCTTGTTCTCCGTGTTCTTTTTAAATAGTGAGAAAACATATTTCAGCACTTTTATTTCCCTGACTGATCAAAACTCGTTTTCTCATGCTCTCTCGTCTCTCTGCAGCAGACATATAGTGAGCAATACGTTTGCAACATCAAATAGCAATACAATCGCAGTATCGAATCGCAATACATATCGAATCGTGAGAATTGCAATACATATTGTATTGGCACCTAAGTCTCGTAATATCGTATTGTGAGGTCCCTGGCAATTCCCAGCCCTAGACTGCATCACCCTAAATACTAGCCTAAAGAGATTAGCATTATTTCACAGTTTCACAGAGCAATTA
This sequence comes from Coregonus lavaretus, assembly GCF_964263955.1. NCBI lineage: Eukaryota > Metazoa > Chordata > Actinopteri > Salmoniformes > Salmonidae > Coregonus > Coregonus lavaretus. The sequence continues at coordinate 29,974,475 of NC_140005.1, read as the reverse complement.
ACACAACCATAAACTATTTGCCAAACAGTTGAAGTCGCTAACGCGCTGTCGTCAAGGCAGGATGCTCACATTCAATCAGTGGTTGTTTGGGTGGAATGTGTTTTGGAAAGCCTGTAAAAGGAATGGAGTGAGGGGCAGAACAGACCCCCAGGTGATAAGATCACAACAACCCACATTGACAGACAAATGCTGAGCTGTCAAATAAATCACCCAGATAGAAAGAAGAGAAGACTGAGGAATCACTTGACTGGCAAACAACTAGGCTAAACAGAGGAAAGAGCAACAATCTAAAACCATTAGGCTAACCCTAATCATTCAATGACTTTACCAAGCATCAAATAGCTAAACTTAGCCAAAAGCTTTAACTGACTAACAGTCAAATCTACAGTTTGTAGGTCTATAGCCTATAGGCCTATTTGTTGAGTTACAATTGTTAAAAAGGGAAAAGAACTTAGTGAATTAATGTTCAGCACAGTAGTACACCGACCTCTATGCTCCCTCATAAGAATATGGATGAATGCTGTTGTGTCTACTTCTACAGGACACACAACGGCATTCATGTGACCTACTTTTTGTGTGTACAGTGCCTTGCAAAAGTATTCATCCCCCTTGGCATTACAACCTGTAATTGAAATTGATTTTTTTTTTTTTTGGATTTCATGTAATGGACATACACAAAATAGTCCAAATTGGTGAAGTGAAAAAAATAACTTGTCTCAAACAATTCTAAAAAATAAATAATGGAAAAGTGGTGCATGCATATGTATTCACCCCCTTTGCTATGAAGCTCCTAAATAAGATCTGGTGCAACCAATTACCTTCAGAAGTCACATAATTAGTTAAATAAAGTCCACCTGTGTGCAATCTAAGTGTCACATGATCTGTCACATGATATCGGTATATATACACACCTGTTCTGAAAGGCCACAGAGTCTCCATGAAGACCAAGGAGCTTTCCAAACAGGTCAGGGACAAAGTTGTGGAGAAGTACAGATCAGGGTTGGGTTATAAAAAAAATATCAGAAACTTTGAACATCCCACGGAGCACCATTAAATCCATTAAAAAATGGAAGAATATGGCACCACAACAAACCTGCCAAGAAAGGACCGCCCACCAACACTCACGGACCAGGCATTAATCAGAGAGGCAACAAAGAGACCAAAGATAACCTTCAAGGAGCTGCAAAGCTCCACAGTGGAGATTGGAGTATCTGTCCATAGGACCACTTTAAGCCGTACACTCCACAGAGCTGGGCTTTACGGAAGAGTGGCTAGAAAAAAGCCATTGCTTAAAGAAAAAAATAAGCAAACACGTGTGGTGTTCGCTAAAAGGCATGTGGGAGACTCCCCAAACATAAGGAAGAAGGTACTCTGGTCAGATGAGAATAAAATTGAGCTTTTTGGCAATCAAGGAAAACACTATGTCTGGCGCAAACGCAACACCTCATCACCCCGAGAACACCATCTTGTGGGGATGTTTTTCCATCGGAAGGGACTGGGAAACTGGTCAGAATTGAAAGAATGATGGATGGTGCTAAATACAGGGAAATTCTTGAGGGAAACCTGTTTCAGTCTTCCAGAGATTTGAGACTGGAACGGAGGTTCACCTTCCAGCAGGATAATGACCCTAAGCATACTGCTAAAGCAACACTTGAGTGGTTTAAGGGGAAACATTTAAATGTCTTGAAATGGCCTAATCAAAGCCCAGATCTCAATCCAATTGAGAATCTGTGGTATGACTTAAAGATTGCAGTACACCAGCGGAACCCATCCAACTTGAAGGAGCTGGAGCAGTTTTGCCTTGAAGAATGGGCAAAAATCCAGGTGGCTAGATGTGCCAAGCTTATAGAGACATACCCCAAGAGACTTGCAGCTGTAATTGCTGCAAAAGGTGGCTCTATTGACTTTGGGGGGGGGGGGGTGAATAGTTCTGTTTTCTTGTCTTATTTCTTGTTTGTTTCACACAAAAAAATATTTTGCATCTTCAAAGTGGTAGGCATGTTGTGTAAATCCAATAATACAACCCCCCCCCCCCAAAAAAAAAAAATATGTTATTCTAGGTTGTAAGGCAACCAAATAGGAAAAATGCCAAGGGGGGTGAATACTTTCGCAAGCCACTGTATGTACTGACAAGTATGTGCAACTAATAGACACAAACTGCATGTTAATGTTTTTACATTTATGTAAATTGTAAAGTATTTTGTCTGTAACGTCTTTTCGCTCTTGACGGTGGCTTATAGAATGAGTCTTGAGACGCCACTTGCAAAACATCAAGGAAACCTGAGTCTTCTACAATGCTAATGGGTCTACAATCCTTTGCAATCCATTTTGCTATTGTGTTGGTCAAATTATCTGAGGTTGATTTTGTTAATTGCCTGCAAACATTCAGCGTGGTCTGGCGCAAACCACTTGCTGAATCTGACGGCCCAGCAAACGCATGTTTGGCGTTGACATGGTACTTCAAGCTTGAACAGCTCCGGTGAAATTGAAACTCCTTCTTACAAATCTTGCAAATAACCTTGTACTTGTTAACTGTACCATCATCATTCTTTTTATATTTGAATCCGTCAATAGGCCCACTTTGCTCACCTTGCTCCATCTCGCCTCTAGCTCCCAACCACTTTCCTGACCTGAATAATTTGTCACACTGCGCATGCGTGAAATGCGTTAAAAAAATTGACGTAATTAACAGCAAACAACTAATTAACGTCGTTAACGCGCTATTTTTGACAGCCCTAATATATATATATATATATATATATATATATATATATATTTCCTGAGTGTTCTTCTATCTTCTAAATATACGACAGACACTTCAAAACCTTATTACTTATGATAAATTTTTTGACTGTCTGTTCTGCCATTTCTGAATGAGTTATTCAATGCGTTTCTATGGGCTATGGGTAAAGGCCAAATTCAATATTTTATCAAATATTGTTTTTATATTTAAAAAAATATATACCTACAGGGGTGCTAAAAATACAAATAAAATAGCTAAATGAGCCATGGTATGACCATCATAAACCCTCCCCCCAACGGCTTAGACTTTTAGGGATTCATAATCTGTACGAGTGAGTCTTTGCAGGTGTCAGTGAGCAGCGCACATATTTATATTCAACCACATTATTCATCACACAGCTTTGTGCTATTTTGATGAAGGAAAAAGCTGTGAAACTTTATACATTTGCTATGCGAAAATAAAAGCATATTCATCACACTTGACCCATGATGCTAACAGAGAAGCGTCCAGAAACTTCCAACAAGACGACAATGTAACCTATTGAGCGTCCCATTTTATTCATACAGATACGACTCACAACAATACATCTGTGGTTTAATGATTGTCCTACTCCAGGGTTCCCCAACTGGCAGCTCGTGGGCCAAATTTGGCCCGCGGGTGATTTTATTTGGCCCACCACGTTTTTGGAGCAAAAAAATAAACATGTATTTCTTGTCTTTTATTGTTGGACATAAAAGACTAAATACACCAGCAAATCAGCTCCAAGTGATTTACATTTTGTAAATCTTTATTTCAAAGTATTCCCACACATAATAGAGATATGTGATCATATACAAATGTAAGCAATGTTTGAAATTAGTATATGTTTTAGTCAAATGTTCTCTGTTTGGGCTTCTTGCGGTCAATTTGCAGTATTCAAAATATTTATAATTATGTTCCGGCCCCCTGACCATCTGTTAAAGAAAAAAAGAAAAATAATCGTCCCGAGGCTGAATCTAGTTGATGATCCCTGTCCTACTCATTGACATGGTTTACTATAATGCTATTGTGAGGAGAAACAGTAAGGTATGCATGCTTATAACCTAAAATCCACCCACCCATCCTGATACAAAAACACAGGGTCGTGAAGCGCAATTCCTTTACACGGTGCAATTGCATCCGAAATTACTGTTCCGTTCCCATCATCTTCCTTTACCTTCCAATGTATTTGGTAATTATTAATTGATCATATGTTGGCCATCTTATGTGCTGTGCTTTGCAGCTGCTGTCACTAGGAAGAACAAACACACAGAACCACATACATCATGGTCCTGGCTTATGTAATATATTGAATATGAAACAACATGCCAGGTTCAAGGACAAAGGGTCCCCACATTAAATCAATCAACCCGATGTGTGCGAGGGATATAGATTGAATGGAGAACATGGGCGTCTTGGGGCACAAAACTGTGGAAATGTCAGCGTATGAACGCATTTCAACCGCCTGGACGCCATTCTTTTGAGACCATTGGAAGACTGTAATAAGAGCGAAGCATCCTTGCATGATCTATTTGTTTTTAAATTAATGGCTGTCTGTCATGTCTACATCTGGATTAAGCTAATCCCAAATGCAGATAAAATATTTGTGTGATCGCCAGTGCGTTGCAAGACACTGTACTGCACATCGAACTGTGAATGGGCACCCAGGTACTTTATGAATGGAAGTGGTCACGTGACCGCTGCACCTCCCGAGCAGATATTTCTCACTGACCGTCAACAAGCGCACGCAAGCGATCAGTCCATTAAACAATACGGATTTACACGAGAAATCATTTAAATGTACACAAAGGGCCTTATTTCAAGTTCACAATCACATAAATGCTGCTTTCCGGGTTCAGGCCAGTGCATTTGGAACGCATACGTCCATAAAAAAAAAAATATATGAATGAGATTGTAATATGCAAATGAGTGTGATTGAGAAAAAAATATGGCGTCTTCTGCTTTTGGAGTCTGACACTGCAGCAACCAGTTTACAGCCACATTTCCATTGAAGAATTATGATATTGAGGGAATATTTTTTTAAACCACATTACCATTTTATGATAACTCATCTACATGAACTAAGAGAGTAACCTGTTATCAAATGTAAAAAAAACACTATATAATATTGAATCTTATGACAATATCATTTTAGAGCTGATAAGCAGTCTTCTTAAATCCCATGTACAAACAAACAAATCTAGCCACAGTGATTGTATGTGTGACTAAATCGTGTAATTTATTACAACCTGAAATATCAATAGATATTATCCAATTGAAGTCAAATCATAAATGGTATTCTTCAAAGACAATATTGATGTAACAACTATCATATTTTGCATTAATTATGAGGCTATTGTTATACAGTGGACTGTAATCCATTTTCTGTACAGTTGTCATAATTACATTTAGCATCTCTCGTTGCCGTAATATAATGAGAGGCCTCTATTTCTATTAAATCCAGTCCCAAAACACATTGTCGTGATAATGGAAAATAAACCAAACAAAATAAATAAATGTGTATGTATTTTGTATTACTTCAATAGTAATCTCATTTAAATATGAAAGTGTGTAGAACCAATGCAATGTGTAGAAGCAAGGATCCTAGTGGAACAGAGTAGTCATTTAGAATCCTGCAAATCATTGCAGTGAAGATTAGATACATGAAGGACATCATTGAATTCTAGAATGTGGGGTAAATGTACTCACTCGTTGTTTGGATTTGTCGAATCTTCGCTCATCTTTCCTCAAGGGGATGCAAATCCTGGCAATAGCATCAAGGACGCAGTGACGGCGGGGAAATAAACCACAAATATCACCATTTTCTTTCGCATAAACCACCCAGATATTGGATAAAAGTAAATGGTCTTACAATGGTGCATGCATAACTGAGCTTTATTTCGGAAAACCAAGTAGCCTAGCTAGCTGTAACTAAATTGCCAGGAGGAATGACAACCGATGATTCATTTTATCTTCCCTGGAAGTAAAATCCAACCACAATAAAATACACAGCTTCGTCATCCTCTTCCGCAACACGAAATCCAATGCGCTCAGATGCTAAAAATGGTACAAAATAAACCCGACATTTGGCACGTTATTCGTGGTTAGCTATCGAGCATTCCCTCGCCAACTTCAGGTCCAGGACAACACTTGAAAAGTGCTGCAGCGTTGCTCCGTCAATGTGTCGGTGTACGTTGAATTATAACCTCCACAACTGGGGGGGGGGAAGACAGGCCTACAAACGAATTTTCATTATTAAATTGAAATACATTAGGCAAAAACGGTGAGTAAAATGTTCTCGAAGAAGTTGTTGTACATCTGCTTTAATCGAATTCCATTTTCAACTCGGGCAATGAACATCGAAAAACTGGGCGGAAGCGTCGCCCCAGCTCTAGAATGAAATCCTTCCGCGTGGCCGAAAAAAACATATATTTCAAAGGAATCTCAACTATCAATACAATTGCTTACATCTACTCGAACCATATTTGAATAGTTTTCATGTTAAAAGGTGCCTGTGTCATTTGGCATATACATTTATTATTTATATCCAAAGTTGACCTAAAGTAGTCCCTGCACTTCCCAACGAAGTTTCCTTTCAATCACGCATTGATACACAGAAAAGGGAAGCGTCTGTGTGATAGCACGCAAAATAGAAAATAATCTGTAGGAAGGATTGTGTGTGTGTGTGTGACAGTGTGATACCACCGCCAATATCAAGTGTAGATTCTGTTCATTTGGGTTGCATTTCGCGCATTTAGTATCACAGAAACATCCACGTTCATACTGGAAGACTAGTGCTATAAAATGGAGGAGATAGTCTAGACATACAGTATGAGCCGGATACATGGTGCAGCACGTGGAATTACATCAGATTCCCCTTCATGATTTCAAATAGCAGAGAAGGAAGGCTATAGTTGTATTCTTCAATCGGCTTCTCATTTATTGGCTGTAGGTTTGATCTCAAGTTTAGGTCTGAGGCCCGATATGTGAATGGTGATTCATGTAATTTCTTTGACTTTGAATTCTAAACAATTATTGTATCATGTTGACATCACAAATAACATTGTATCTGCAGTGACCTCTTGACCAGGCCAGGAAAATGATCCTGAGTATATTTACTGGGACCAGAATATCCGTTTCTCAAAACGGCTACCTTTTTTCTTGGATGTAAAAGGTGATAATAATCCACAACAATATAATGTTTTTATCTAAATTATATTTGAAGATAGGTAATAATGTTAGCCAGGTATTTAAGCTCTTCACAGCCAGCTTTAGAAAATAATAGATTCTTGAATGAAATTACATTAACCAGCAAGTGTATGCCTTTGAAAAAACCTACTCCACTCAGCATGTTTACAGATCTTTAACTTTATTATAATTATTGTATTGTTCTAGCTACATGTTTCTCCAAAAGATAATGTGAAGGTAGTATAATGTGCTATTACATTGGCATTCTGCGAACAACCATTGGAAATTGGGAAATATCTCTGAGCTCTCCTTGTTGGATTTCATTCATGTATTTTGTGAGAGAAAGACAGCCAGAAAACAAACGCAATACCAATTGACAAGTTAAATGCAAATCCTTATGATGTACATTAATCTTATTTCCTAGACTAGTGGAAGATTTGTCATATGCAATCAATGGGGTGGTTATATAAGTCTTTAATGCTATTGGATTTCTGTGCTGTGTGGAATGGCAAGAGATCAGGCTAAATGATTCTACCCGGTTGTCATAGTGATAGTATGTTGTGTGAGAAGTTTCTTTGTATTTCACTGGCTCCCATACAGCTTGTGCCACAGCCTATGTAGCAGCTGTATAAAACAGCCCCTATGACTAGATACAGTACATTGCTCTATCTAATGAGATGCATAGTTAACGCATATTGAACTGCTCTCAGGTGTTTGAAAATATTTCCTATCTGTCATGTCAATGGGGGGTGGAGCTTATTAGTGTGACACAATGGTCTGATTTGGTGGGTAGCTGCTGATATTCTTAGAACAAAGGTTTCGTTTTTTGTTCAGGTTAATTTTCCAACAATATGGTGCAGTCTTAATGGCCATATTATTTACAGTCTTATACGCATGTTGTTATCAAATAGACGTTGGTGACAATGAGTTCATAAAATGAACTCATTTTTTAAAGTAGGCTACGGTAGTGCACTTTTCACCCCTCCGTTCTTTAATAGAAACAAGCATCCTCATGGTTAGGCTTACGTCCACATGCCCAAATAAAGTGTCATTTGAGAAGAAAAACAATGACCTATCTTTACATTTTCCCACTAGCATGCTTCTATCATTTGGAGTGTTCAGAGTTCAGGAAGTCAGTTTCTTTTCTCACCTCACAAATATGAATTGCCTATATTGCATTTCCTGTGTTGTTCACACAACACAGTGTACCAAGCAAAAGGGCAACATGATGTTTAGCTCACAGAGAGAAGCCTCACTGCACTACTTCCCTCACAATGAGCAATCAGGGTCACCCGTTTAAGGAGATATATAACATAATAAATCAATAAGATGTTCAATGGTGACCTACTTACGTGAAGATTAGATATAGAACAGGGTTAGCTACTCAAGTCTTAACCCAATGAGTCCCACCGTAACGGTGGTGCGTTTTAGGATTCTAACCCCTTTTAAATAAGTTTCAAGTTTTAATGTCACATGCACAATTACAGTGAAATGCCTTTCTAAACCTTGTGTGTTTGAGCTAAAGTCTTCTGGGTTGTACCATTGGATTTGTCTATTTCTTCTACATCCATAGATACCATTAGTCTGTGTGATTAACAGGGGTTGAGCTAGATTGGTGTTTGTGAGACAAGGGTGGATCCCGAAGGTGCCCGGGGGGCGGGTCTTTTTACAAAAAACGTCTGTAGATTCTGAATGGTTTGAGCTACAAACTATTGAAAGCTATTTATGAAAAGCTGAGACTCTCACACTCACAAGCTACACACGAGTCATTAGAAGGTAAGGTGTTCTTCTACATAGATCATAGGAAATCCCAGGACATAGTGTCTAATACTGTAATAAGCTCACATAGTTGATGTCACAAACTCCACACAGTTGTCACTGACTAGTTAGATATTCAATTCCCAGTGAGCAAACAATTTCTGTACAGCATTCATATAATTCATTTTTATCGGGTTTTTGCTTTGGCGGACCTTATTTTTCTTATTGACATCTGTCAATAAAACTCATGAATGCAACTGTTTATGTCAAATTGTTTTGTGTTCTACTTGTAGCCCTGGTTGTCCTGAAAAGAAAATGGTAAAACACTTAATTGTGAGGCTAAATATAAGGGCTGGACATGCAGAAAATGAAAGTCAGATAAATGAAAAGCCGATTTTTGCTGGGGTCTCGGGACTGATAGGGTTAAGGGAGTAACAACTCATGGCAATGCATTTCATAGACGTAACAACACATTTTTTATAGTTGCAATAACTCACTCACATACTGCAAGAATGCCCACCAAAATTCAACATTCCAAGGAAAGTGAGTTATTAAAACACAGTCTAGGGACACAACGTGGCTACTGAAGGAAGATGAACCTGCTCAAGGCGAAACATGTCCAAAGCTGCATTCTATTCAAAGCAGTAGCAGCACTAGTTTCTAGCTCTCACGTATGACCACAATTAGGTGATGACCTCAAAGTCAGGTGATCACTAGAATAAGCAGCAGAGTAGACAGACAACCTCTGGTCACAAGTGAATGGAATTGAAGGCCCCTCTTTGTATGAACATTATGGAGAAAACTGGATGTGTGTACATCCTCAGACTCTCAGTCTGTGGAGACCTCCTGGAGCCCGTAGACAGTAGATGATGAACGACAACTCTTAAAGACACTCATCTAAGGATCCTGTGTCTTTTTTATATACACTACCGGTCAAAAGTTTAGAACACCAACTCATTCAAGGGTTTTTCTTTATTTTTACTATTTTCTACATTGTAGAATAATAGTGAAGACATCAACACTATGAAATAATCATGGAATCATTAAGTAGGTATGCATTGTTGTGTTCAGCTGGCAGCCATTTAAACAGTACCTCTTGTTCAAAGCCCCACCTCTGTTGAGTTGGGCCCCAGCCCGTAGACTAGGCTAGTACATTGTCTGGTTAGATGACAAACTGAAGTCAACAGGAACATAAAGGGAACCCAACCTGTTGTGGTTTAAACCAAATAAACAAGAGAGAGAGGGACACAATGTTGTCACGCGCTGACTCAGGGGACTCGTATATGTTGAGTCAGGGTGTGTATATTCTTTGTTATGTAGTATTTTCTATGTGGGATCTAGTATGTTTAGTTCTATGTTGGCCGGTGTGGTTCCCAATCAGAGGCAGCTGTCGCTCGTTGTCTCTGATTGGGGACCATACTTAGGCAGCCTATTGGCACTATTGAGTTGTGGGATCTTGTTCTGGGTAAGGTTCGTTGTATGTACAACCTTAGGACGTCACGGCACATTTCGTTTGTTTGTTGTTTTGTCGTGTGTTTATTCAGTATAAATAAACATGTACGTATATCACGCTGCGCCTTGGTCTGACGCGTCATTAGACAAACGTGACAAATGTACACTACCGGACAAGGGTTTTTCTTTATTTTTACTATTTTCTACATTGTAGAATAATAGTGAAGACATCAAAACTATGAAATAACACATATAGTGAAGACATCAACAAATGAAAATATATTTGAGATTTGAGATTCTTCAAATAGCCACCCTTTGCCTTGATGACAGCTTTGCACACTCTTGGCATTCTCTCAACCAGCTTCATGAGGTAGTCACCTAGAATGCATTTCAATTAACAGGTGTGCCTTCTTAAAAGTTAATTTGTGGAATTTCTTTTCTTCTTAATGCGTTTCAGCCAATCAGTTGTGTTGTGACGGGGGGGGGGGGTCAGTCAATACGACAGTCCATCAGACATGAAGGTCAGTCAATACAAAGTTTATTCAAGTGCAGTCGCAAAAACCATCAAGCGCTATGATGAAACTGGCTCTCATGAGGACCGCCACAGGAATGGAAGACCCAGAGTTACCTCTGCTGCAGAGGATAAGTTAATTAGAGTTACCAGCCTCAGAAATTGCAGCCCAAATAAATGCTTCACAGAGTTCAATTAACAGACACATCTCAACATCAACTGTTCAGAGGAGACTGTGTGAATCAGGCCTTCATGGTTGAATTGCTGCAAATAAACCACTACTAAAGGACACCAATAATAAGAAGAGACTTGCTTGGGCCAAGAAACACGCGCAATGGACATTAGACTGGTGGAAATTTGTCCTTTGGTCTGGAGTCCAAATTGGAGACTTTTGGTTCCAACCGGCGTGTCTTTGTGAGACGCGGTGTGGGTGAACGGATGATCTCCGCATGTGTATTTCCCACCGTAAAGCATGGAGGAGGAGGTGTTACAGAATTCTGCAGCGATACACCATCCCATCTGGTTTGGGCTTAGTGGGACTATCATTTGTTTTTCAACAGGACAATGACCCAACACACCTCCAGGCTGTGTAAGGGTTATTTGACCAAGAAGGAGAGTGATGGAGTGCTGCATCAGATGACCTGGCCTCCACAATCCCCCGACCTCAACCAAATTGAGATGGTTTGGGATGAGTCGGACCGCAGAGTGAAGGAAAAGCAGCCAACAAGTGCTCAGCAAATGTGAGAACTCCTTCAAGACTGTTGGAAAAGCATTCCAGGTGAAGCTGGTTGAGAGAATGCGAAGCGTGTGCAAAGCTGTCATCAAGGCAAAGGGTGGCTATTTGAAGAATCTCAAATCTTAAATATATTTTCATTTGTTGATGTCTTCACTATATGTGTTATTTCATAGTTTTGATGTCTTCACTATTATTCTACAATGTAGAAAATAGTAAAAATAAAGAAAAACCCTTGTCCGGTAGTGTACATTGTGTCCCTCTCTCTCTTGTTTATTTGGTTTAAACCACAACAGGTTGGGTTCCCTTTATGTTCCTGTTGACTTCAGTTTGTCATCTAACCAGACAATGTACTAGCCTAGTCTACGGGCTGGGGCCCAACTCAACAGAGGTGGGGCTTTGAAATGGCTGCCAGCTGAACACAACAATGCATACCTATGATTAGTGCGGGTCCGGCTTCCGAAGCTTGTGGCTGTCAGGCACACTAATTGCTGGGTGTCGAGCGGAAAAGGTGGAGCTGCTCCATGGAGAGGAAGTGTTAGGGCCTTCAGGCATATTTGACTACTGCATATGTATGTAAACCTATGACTGCCTGTGGGACTTTTTTACCAGAACGTGACTAAAACTGGTTTAGAGTAGACATAGACAACACTGCATGGTAATATTGAGGTACTTTTGAGGTAGCGACATGTGACTATGAGTCCATGTGTTGGACCTGTTGTTGACCCCCCTAAGGGGAGTGTGCTTATCCAGGAAATTGGCCAGTTAGATGGATGGGTAAAGTGTGTCATGCTTAGAGAGTTGAGGGATGTGCTTGACCAGATTGAAATAGCTCATGTTTAGTTCAATAACATACTGCACTGTGGGCTTATGTAAAATTGATACTTGGACTATTTGTTTTCGTTTTAACCTACAATGGGCCTTTCCTAGTCGTTTCAGACTAGTTTCTGTGGTTGTATGATAGCGTTATTGAAACCTGAACCTGTTAAAGCGGGGAACTGTGTTTTGGGTGAAGTGGACAGGCCTTTGTTGCTTGTGGGGGGGGGGGGGATTTGGGCAGCGTCAGTTGAATTGGCTTCCCTGTAATCATCCGACCCCAAAGGATAAAAGGGATTAATGAACACGTTGGAAAGGAAGTTACAGATGACTGTTTACTATTCTCATGGGGATGTTACGGAGAACAGATAGCGAGAAGGAGAGAAGGGGAGAGAGAGAGAGAGAGAAAGAGAGACAGAGAGACAGAGAGGCACTTAGAGGTTTAAAGGTTACCTTCATTGTATTGATAAAGCCCCCCTTATTGATTATCTTCGTGTATATTCAGTGTATATACTCCTACAATGTACTCAGTGGATTGACCCATTGTCGTCTCACAACTCTCACTGTGTATGTGGTTTTCACACAGTCAGACAGCCAATATGACAAATTAATTGACAAACAATGCAGAGATTAATCTGAAATTAGTTATGAATGTGGTGTGATTACCCAACAGTGGGTATTTTCCTCCTTCTGTTTCTGTGAAAACTGTTTTAAATTTCAGTCCCCCATTGCCCAACCTGGCCCGGAGACTTTTCCAGTCTCCCTCAAACCCAGAGGAGGAATCACTGATGGAAAGCTCCCCATCTTACTCTTTGCAAGAATATTTGAACACATTTTCTCGCGTTGAGCATCCCCCAACACTCACCCAGACACCCATCCACACAACCAGTGACAATATGGTCCCCCCTCCCTCCCGACTTCAGCTGTGTGACCCCCCCTTCCTCCCCATCCTCCCCATCCTCCCCTTAATCCTTCCCGCTTCATCTGGGAACCACCAGTGCCCCCTCCATAAAGAGGCGCATTGTGCCCAGATTATTTGATTGTTTTCAGATGTCAGAGCTTTTCCTACACAAAAGAGGAAGAACAGGGGCCTGTCCAGAAAAGCCTCTCCGGGGCTGCTTAGCCCCCGGGGGATGGTGGGGGTGGATGGAGAGACACAGGGGGATCGGCAGCGGGCTAGGGGAGCAGACACACGACTCAGGAAGTGACCCCTGCGATGAGAGATTACACACAATGTGCTCTCACACAACTTCTTCTAGTCCCTTCGCTCGGAACGTACCAAGTGCCGAGGCAGCCGAAGGGGTGGCATGGGGAGAGCGAAGGAAGGAAGCCTCCCTGGCTGTTCCCTTCAACATCCATTCAGAAAGGCTTGATGCTGGGTGGGGCGGCACTTCAGGGATGAAAACTAGCCGTATGGAAATGGATGAGTAGTGGGCAGGGGTGAGGGGTGAGGGGTGGGGATGAGGTGGGAGTTGGCACGCTCTACCAGCAGACGTGAACAGGGATGGAGGGATGGAAGGAGGGGAGGGGTGGAAGAAGAAGGGAAGGGGTGGGGGAAATGCAGGAATAGGGGGAAGCAGGCGGATCCATGAAGGGGAAGGTATAGTCCACCATGCTAGGGAATAATGGGTGTGATTCAGGGCTTTTCAAGCATGGAGTCCCGTGCCGGTCAAATAGCATGTAACCAGCAGCATTTTTTTCTCTGTGTGTGTGTGATGGTTGAGTAGTGTAAAGGGGAAGCAGCTCGCTAACGCTGAATGGCGCTTTTGTTCTGGGGTCGTTGCGGCTTTTTACATTCAACCGAGACTGCAGATACAACTGTCTTTGCATGAGAGGAGCATTAAAACATGCTCTCTTCCTACACCCTCCCTCCATCCCCCCTCTCTCCCCTTCACCCTTTCTACCTGTCCCCCTCACCCTTGAGAAGAGGTTAGTGTCAGTGGGCTCTTCAGAGTGCGGCAGTGTTTGTCCAGTGAGGAAAGAACGAGGGATTTGTGAAAATATGGAGGAGAGGAGAGGAAGTACATATCAGGCCTTTGCCTTTTGATTCCCGTTGAGCTCAGAGATGGAGGGAGCAAACCTGATGACGAGAGAGCAAATGAGAAAAGGACCCGGATGATGGTGCCACACACACACACACACACATACACACACACACACTCCACCCCCATTCGCACTGTCCGCGTGTGACTCACAGCACATCGGCAGCAGCACCATGAGAACGTGAGGCTGGCAGTACATTCACCGTGTATTCAAGCCCTGCTCTAAATAGCCCTGCCTCCTCTGAACAGAAAAATCCATGCATTCGAAATGACTGAACCATACATTAATTAAATATACTTTTTCATGCAGCTCTCAAAGGAGCGCTGCGCAGACAATGGCAGTTTGTCTCTCCCTTGCCTACATACCATATGTGTATGACGCATTCATGGGAATGAGTCAGACTGTATGTAAACTTGTATGTACAGTTGAAGTCGGAAGTTTACATACACTTAGGTTGGATTCATTAAAACTCGTTTTCCAACCACTCCACAAATGTATTGTTAACAAACTATAGTTTTGGCAAGTCGGTTAGGACATCTACTTTGTGCATGACACAAGTAATTTTTCCAACAATTGTTTACAGACAGATTATTTAACTTATAATTCACTGTATCACAATTCCAGTGGGTCAGAAGTTTACATACACTAAGTTGACTGTGCCTTTAAACAGCTTGGAAAATTCCAGAAAATTATGTCATGGCTTAAGAAGCTTCTGATAGGCTAATTGACATCATTTGAGTCAATTGGAGGTGTACCTATGGATGTATTTCAAGGCCTACCTTCAAACTCAGTGCCTCTTTGCTTGACATCATGGGAAAAGCAAAAGAAATCAGCCAAGACCTCAGAAAAAAGATTGTAGACCTCCACAAGTCTGGTTCATCCTTGGGAGCAATTTCCAAACACCTGAAGGTACCACATCCATCTGTACAAACAATAGTACACAAGTATAAACACCATGGGACCATGCAGCCGTCATACAGCTCAGGAAGGAGACGTGTTCTGTCTCCTAGAGATGAACGTACTTTGGTGCGAAAAGTGCAAATCAATCCCAGAACAACAGCAAAGGACCTTGTGAAGATCCTGAAGGAAACAGGTACAAAAGTATCTATATCCACAGTAAAACGAGTCCTATATCGACATAACCTGAAAGGCCGCTCAGCAAGGAAGAAGCCACTGCTCCAAAACCGCCATAAAAAAGCCAGTCTACGGTTTGCAACTGCACATGGGGACAAAGATCTTACTTTTTGGAGAAATTTCCTCTGGTCTGATGAAACAAAAATAGAACTGTTTGGCCATAATGACCATCGTTATGTTTGGAGGAAAAAGGGGGTTGCTTGCAAGCCGAAGAACACCATCCCAACCGTGAAACACGGGGGTGGCAGCATCATGCTGTGGGGGTGCTTTGCTGCAGGAGGGACTGGTGCACTTCACAAAATAGATGGCTTCATGAGGAAGGAAAATTATGTGGATATATTGAAGCAACATCTCAAGACATCAGTCAGGAAGTTAAAGCTTGGTCGCAAATGGGTCTTCCAAATGGACAATGACCCCAAGCATACTTCCAAAGTTGTGGCAAAATGGCTTAAGGATTACAAAGTCAAGGTATTGGAGTGGCCATCATAAAGCCTTGACCTCAATCCTATAGAACATTTGTGGGCAGAACTGAAAAAGCGTGTGCGAGCAAGGAGGCCTACAAACCTGACTCAGTTACACCCGCTCTGTCAGGAGGAATGGGCCAAAATTCACCCAACTTATTGTGGGAAGCTTGTGGAAGGCTACCCAAAACGTTTGACCCAAGTTAAACAATTTAAAGGCAATGCTACCAAATACTAATTGAGTGTATGTAAACTTCTGACCCACTGGGAATGTGATGAAATAAATAAAAGCTGAAATAAATCATTCTCTCTACTATTATTTTGACATTTCACATTCTTAAAATAAAGTGGTGATCCTAACTGACCTAAGACAGGGAATTTTTACTCGGATTAATGTCAGGAATTGTGAAAAACTGAGTTTAAATGTATTTGGCTAAGGTGTATGTAAACTTCCGACTTCAACTGTATGTGCATGTTTTATGTGTGATTGAGCATGAATGTGAACATGTGTGTTTGTATGGGGGGCGTTCTGTGTGTGTGCATGTGTGTGTTCTGGCCCCCTCCTCACTGAGCGGAATGCACCTGGCCTGACAGGCAGGCGGTGGAATGCTGCTGGCCTGTCTCTCACCCAGGGAGGCTAGGCTGGAATGTGGCCCAGGCCCTCTCTCTTTCTCTACACTGAACAGATATCCAGGTACACCCACCCACACACACACCCACACCCACACACACACACACACAGTTGCACTCACTTCTATCAAATCTCATAGTCCAACCTGCATCCAAGGGCTCCACATGCACTTGTGTCTGTGTGTGTGTGTGTGTGTGTGTGTGTGTGTGTGTGTGTGTGTGTGTGTGTGTGTGTGTGTGTGTGTGTGTGTGTGTGTGTGTGTGTGTGTGTGTGTGTGAGAGAGAGAGAGAGAGAGAGAGAGAAACTGGGTGTGTCTGATCGAATGTGCCTGCGTGCCTGCCTGTGCGTGTGTTTGATCGGATGAACAAATGTATCTGGAGTGCAACCTGAGAGCAATGAATTTTTCCTTCGGAGCAGAAGCTGTGTAATTTTTATTGCTTCACGCATTGTTATTAAGTTGTTCCATGGTGCTGCAAATTCCAACCAACAAAGTGAGCTTACAGTTTCTCTTAGAAACTGCCAGTTCTCTCCCCCTGGTCCTTCGACCTCAACCCCCACTCCACTTACCCTCAGCCTCTACTTTCTGGTCCCGGTGTGTGTGTCTGTGTGTGTGTGTGTGTGTGTGTGTGTGTGTGTCGTCTGTGTCTGTGTGTATGTGTCATGCCCTGGCTGTGAGAGGCCTGTTGTCTTTAGTTGGTTGGGTCAGGGCGTGAGTTTCTATGTTATATATTCTATGTTTACGTTCTAGTTAGTCTATTTCTATGTTGCAGTTCTAGGTTGTGTGTCTATGTTTGGCCGGGTGTGATTCCCAATCAGAGACAGCTTGTTTGCCGACCTTAGTTGTGGGATCTTGTTCCGTGTTTAGGCTTGTATGTGATAGCCTGAGGACTTCACGTTACGTTGTTTCTTGTTTTGTTTATGTTTATTGAGTTGAATAAACATGTTCGCATACCACGCTGCACCTTGGTCTGACCCGTCTCTCAACGATCGTGACAGAAGATCCCACCACAATAGGACCAAGCAGCGTGCCCAGAAGGAGCAAACGCTTGGTACTCAACGTTGGTAACGCCTGGTACTACGTTGGTAGATGTCCTCCTCGGTTGGGGGAAAATCACTGATGAAGGAGGAGGAAGCACGGGTAGGAGAGGATCAACGGCGACATCAACGATGCCAGCCGAAGAGGAAGCCCAAGAAGCAGCCCCAAGAAAATGTTGAGGAGGGGCTCACGGGGTGGACGACGAGGCAGCAGGAGGCCGGGAAAGGGATGACTAGAGAGGAGGAGGCCGCTATTTTAGAGGTCCTCCAAGACCTGCGGATCGAGAGAGAAGAACCCCGACCACTGCACCCAGTGGGGTTCCAGTTGGAGTCCCTACGACCATGGGAACAGGAATGGGAACAGTTTTACACTGAGGAGTCGGAGGATGACGACGATGATGAGTTTCTGTTCCCTAACTCGTGGGGGCTCCCGGAGGAGTCCTCACTGGAGGATTGGGCGCGGAGAGAGAAGGACTGGAACAGTCGTACATATCCAACGCCAGTTCCCAACCCGGTACGTCCCGTGCCTGCTTCTTGCACCAAGCCAGTGGTGCGTGTTCCCAGTCCGGCACAGCCCGTTCCAGGACAGGAACATGCACCTAAAATGGAGTCAGCAGGTACAGTCGGTCCGTCCGGATCTTTGGAGGAACGTATCCAACAGCAGGTGAGCAGGATCCAGGCTCTCGGCAGCGCAATGGAGCGCGTGGTGAGTAGATTGGAGCGATGGGAGAGAGGTGGCGTTTCTACACCTCCTCCAACCACACAACTCACCCGACCTCCCACGACGGTCCCCTGCAGGGAGCACTTTAGCGTGTCGGTGCCCAGTCTGGGGCCGGCAACCAGCCCAACTACAGGGTTGGAAACCACCTCTGTGTCGGTGCCCAAGGTGGGCACGACGTACAACCCCGTTTTGGAGCAGGAGCTCCTAAACGTATCGGTGCCCAGTCTGGGGCCGGCAACCAGTCCTACTACAGGGCTGGAATTTTCCTTTGCTTCGGTGCCCAGGTTGGGCACGCCGTTTAGTCCTGCTACAGAGATGGGGATGGATACGGGTCCGGAAGTTTGCTCCACTCCGGAGCCAGAGCAGTCCGCTCCACCGGAGTCCAGTTTAGCTCCGGTCAGCAGCGCCAATCCGGAGCCAGAGCAGTCCACTCCACCGGTGCCAGAACCAGCTCCCGTCAACTGCTCCACTCCGGAGCCAGAGGAATCCGCTCCACCGGTGCCTGATCCAGCTCCGGTCAGCTGCTCCACTCCGGAGCCAGAGCAGGCTGCACCACCGGTGCCCAATCCAGCTCCGGTCAGCTGCTCCATTCCGGAGTCAGAGCATTCCGCTCCACCGGGGTCCAGTCCAGCTCCGGTCAGCGGATCCACTCCGGAGCCAGAGCAATCCGCTCCACCGGTGCCTGATCCAGCTCCGGTCAGCTGCTCCACTCTGGAGCCAGATCAGTCCAGGTCGGTACGGCCCGTGCCTGCTCCTCGCACCAAACCAGTGGTGCGTGTCGCCAGCCTGGTATGCCCCGTTCGTGCTCCTCGCACCAGACCTGTGGTGCGTGTCCCCAGTCCGGCCTGGCCCGTTCCTGCTCCTCGCACCAGACCAGTGGTGCGTGTCCCCAGTCCGGCCCGGCCTGTTCCACCGGTGCCTGGTCCAGCAACGGTCAGCTGCTCCACTCCGGAGCCAGAGCAGTCCGCTCCACTGGTGCCCAGTCCAGCTCCGGTCAGTGGCTCCACTCCGGATCCAGAGCAGTCCGCTCCACCGGGATCCAGTCCAGCTCCGGTCAGCGGCTCCACTCCGGAGCCAGAGCAGTCCACTCCACCGGGGTCCAGTTCAGCTCCGGTCAGCGGCTCCACTCCAGACCCAGAAGTCAGCCCATCTCCAGGGTCGGGGCCTCCCACAACAGGGTCCAGACAGGGCTTGGTGCATCGTGGGGGGATTGCCGATCCAGGCCCAGACGTCAGCCCCTCTCCAGGTTCGGGGTCTCCCACACCAGGGTCCAGACAGGGCTTGGTGCATCGCGGGAGGATTGCCGATCCAGGCTCAGACATCCGCCCCTCTCCAGGTTCGGGGTCTCCCACACCAGGGTCCAGACAGGGCTTGGTGCATCGTGGGAGGAAGGAGAGGGGAAGCATCGCGCCGAGGTCCAGACCAGACCAGGAGTGCAACAGGGAGTCAGAGAGGAAGAGGTCGTCACGCCCTGAGCCGGATCCGCCTCCGAGGCTGAAAGCCCACCCGGACCCTTCCCTAATGAGTCAGGTTGGTGCGGCCGGAGTACGCACCTTTGGGGGGTCCCCCACTCCACTTACCCTCAGCCTCTACTTTCTGGTCCCGGTGTGTGTGTCTGTGTGTGTGTGTGTGTGTGTGTGTGTGTGTGTGTGTGTGTGTGTCGTCTGTGTCTGTGTGTATGTGTCATGCCCTGGCTGTGAGAGGCCTGTTGTCTTTAGTTGGTTGGGTCAGGGCGTGAGTTTCTATGTTATATATTCTATGTTTACGTTCTAGTTAGTCTATTTCTATATTGCAGTTCTAGGTTGTGTGTCTATGTTTGGCCGGGTGTGATTCCCAATTAGAGAAGGATTGTACAGGGCGTACCGGGCTGGCGACACGCACCACTGGTTTGGTGCGGGGAGCAGGCACGGGCTTTACCGGTCTGTGAAGGTGCACAGTGCGTAAAGTCGGCGCATAGCCTGGTGCCTGCATTGTCACACGCTCCTCAAAGCGAGTGCAGAGAGTTGGCTCTGCTAACCTCTGCTCTAAAGACTGAGCTCTCTGCTGCTGGAGGGTTCATTCCTCTCTCAGCTTCTCTTGTTGCCTGGCAAGCTCCTCTCTCCGTGCAACCATTGACTCCTTGTCCCTAAGGGCCTCCTGCAGCGCCTCCTTTTGAAGGGAGCTCTCCTGCTCTATCTTCGCAATCAGCTTCCGTAAGGTGGTTGTCTCTTCTGTCAGAGTGCTAATCTGCAGGTCTCTCCGAGCCTCCTGCTGCTTAGCCAACCACCCTGTGTGCCCCCCCAAAAAAATATTATTGGGGTTGCCTCTCTGGCTTCATTAGCGGTCGACACCGTTGGCGTCGCCGTTGATCCTCTCCTACCTGGGCTTCTACCTTCGCCCAGGGTCCTTTACCAGCGAAAATCTCCTCCCAAGACCACATCTTCCCCACCTGTGTCCAGGGTGTTTGCTCCTCCTGGGCACGCTGCTTGGTCCGTTGGTGGTGGAATCTTCTGTCACGTTCGTTGAGTACAGGATTGGACCAAGGTGCAGCGTGGTATGCGTACATGTTCGTTTATTATATAAACACAGACAAAACAACAAAAGCAACGTAACGTGAAGTTCTAAAGGCTAAACATCAAACAAGCCAAACACACAGAAACAAGATCCCACAACTAAAGGTAGGCAAAATGGCTACCTAAGTATGATCCCCAATCATAGACAACGATCGACAGCTGCCTCTGATTGGGAACCACACCCGGCCAACCTAGAAATACATAACATAGAATTCACACCCTGACCAAACCAACTAGAGAAAACCGGGCTCTCAAGGTCAGGGCGTGACAATACAAGTATTTTATACACTGAACAAAAATACAAACGCAACATGGAACAATTAAAAAAAACATTCTGAGTTACAGTTCATATAAGGAAATCAGTCAATTGAAATAAAATCATTAGGCCCTAATCTATGGATTTCACATGACTGGGAATACAGATATGCATCTGTTGGTCACTGATACCTTAAAGAAAAGGTAGGGGTGTACAGTAGATCATAAAACCAGCCAATATCTGGTGTGACCACCATTTGCCTCATGCAGCGTGACACATCTCCTTCGCATAGAGTTGATCAGGCTGTTGATTGTGGCCTGTGGAATGTTGTCTCACTGCTCTTCAATGGCTGTGCGAAGTTGCTGGATATTGCCGGGACCTGGAACATGCTGTCGTACATGTCGATCCAGAGCATCCCAAACATGCTCAATAGGCGACATGTCTGGTGAGTATGCAGGCCATTGAAGAACGGTGACATTTTCAGCTTCCAGGAATTGTGTACAGATCCTTGCGACATGGGGCCGTGCATTATCATGCTGAAACATGAGGTGATGGCGGCAGATGAATGGCACGACAATGGGCCTCAGGATCTCATCACAGTATCTCTGTGCATTCAAATTGCCATCGATAAAATGCAATTGTGTTCATTGTCTGTAGCTTATGCCTGCCCATACCATAACCCCACCGCCACCAAGGGGCATTCTGTTCACAATGTTGACATCAGCAAACCGCTCATCCACATGACTCCATACACGCTGTCTGCCATCTGCCTGGTACAGTTGAAACCGGGATTCATCCGTGAAGAGTACACATCACCAGCGTGCCAGTGGACATCGAAGGTGATCATTTGTCCACTGACGTCGGTCACGACGCGGAACTGCAGTCAAGTCAAGACGGGCACGCAGATAAGCTTCCCTTAGACGGTTTCTGACAGTTTGTGCAGACATTTTTCAGGTTATGCAAACCCACAGTTTCATCAGCCGTCCGGATGGCTGATCTCAGACGATCCCGCAGGTGAAGAAGCCGGATGTGGAGGTCCTTGGCTGGCATGGTTACACGTGGTCTGCGGTTGTGAGGCCGGTTGGATGTACTGCAACATTTTCTAAAACGATGTTTGAGGCAGCTTATGGTAGAGAAATGAACATTCAATTATCTGGCAACACCTCTGGTGGACATTCTTGCAATCAGCATGCAATTTGCACACTCCCTCAAAACTTGAGACATCTGTGGTATTGTGTTGTGTGACAAAACTGCACATTTTAGAGTGGCCTTTTATTATCCCCAGCACAAGGTGCACCTGTGTAATGATCATGCTTTTTAATCAGCTTCTTGATATGCCACACCTGTCAGGTGGATGGATTATCTTGGCAAAGGAGAAATGCTCACTAACAGGGATGTAAAACAAATTTGTGCACAACATTTGAGACACATAATCTTTTATTTCAGCTCATGAAAAATGGGACCAACACTACATGTTGCGTTTACATTTTTGTCCAGTATAGTTTCTTTTGATATATTGATATTTATGGTATTTTGTATCTGTATTTTGTCATTTGTATTTTTTGCCCATCCCTGCACTCGGGGTGTGAGGCTAGTCCCCTTGCCGAATATCTTTTTTGAAAACCTTTTGAGGATGTCATTGTTTCCCCTTCGTTCCTCTGGTGTGCGGGTGGGAGGCACCGTGAACACACCCCTGTGAGTCCCCTCCAATCCGGGTTTACAACACAGCAACAGGATCAACGTCGGGGGAAGTTGTCCCTCTCTAGTTTATGTGCCTGTCACCCACAAGCGTGCACAAAAAAAATAGGCCTCTTAATTGATTAGGAGTAATTAGTCTGTTTCCTTCAGTGCGGAGGGGGGAGGAGTGGGCGAGAGGAGGGGCGGAGAGTGAGTTTCGGGGTCCTGACGAATTTTGTTATCTCAAAAAAGTTCAGCTCTGCTTGGAAGAACTCATGGGATTCCAGGGACCAAATCTCTGGGAATAAGTTTGGTTGCACATATAGAAATGAAGGATCTGATTCTTCTTCAGACTTGTAATGGTTAAGGTTATGTTTGGGAGTTGGGTAATCTGACCCTAGATCTGTGGTATTTGGGCAAATTCTACCTAAATGTACCCTTTTTAGCCATTTTAGGATGTGGATATTGGATGTGGCAAGTAAGATAGCACACATAGCACAAGACAGTATTCTGCTTTCAATGAAGAGTCCCTCCATCCACATGATTCAAATGCATTTCAGTAAAGACCTTCTGTACTCTGTTCTCCCCTCCTAAAATATTTGTTTTATTTTTTGAAGAGAGGAGCTATAATAAGAAAGCCTTCGTATAGTGCCATCTTTCAGGGGCAATTTTCTGCATGGCAGTCTTGAGACTCCCAGAGCCAATTGATTTTTGCGTCGCTTTTTGATCTCTTGCGCAGCACCAGGATTTCAGGATTTGTTTTCTCAAACGGGACAAATAAGCAGGGGCTGTCTGATTATTTGGGATGGAGAAAGAGGGAGGAAGGGGTGAGGGGGGAAGGCAACCTGAGGGGAACTCCATTCTTGGGCCTGTTGCATTGACTCTGACCGTGGCTAGAAAGCAAACTCAAAGCATCTCCTTTCACATTTAAAGTGGCTTTATGTGGGCTGACAGTAGCGCTGGGCTGGCTGACAGAGGCTTGGTGTCACACAGACCCAGCTCAGACCCAGCACAGCTCCCAGCTCTCCCAGTGCTGGAGGCTGGTGGGACTCATTCTCTCAATACATGTTTCAGTCAAATGTAGTGATCGTGTGAGTGTGTGGGCAGGGATATTTACACACATGCTAGGTGTGCCTGTGTGTGCTTGTTTGTATGTGCTTTAGATGAATTGCTTTTAAATGTGAAAAGGGATCACGTGTGCCGATACGGTGACTAGGTAGGTGTGTAGATGAACAACCAGCAGCACTGTTGCTAGGTTAAATATGAACTGCTTTGTTGTATTAGGCTGTTTTGTGGTCTCTCCTGTCACCTAGTGTACAGAGAATGTAAATGCAATACCGTTTTGTATCGTCAAAGTTCTTGACTTTAGAACGTCTAAAAATAAAAATGATGTAGGCTACTTATGACCTTTTGTCCATTTGCTTTTTAAAATATCCTCAGAATTTGGGAAGATGGCTTTTAATTATTGTGCAGAGGGGTGACATACTGAGGACATTGTCCCTAAAGAGGGTTCTCTGGATCACCATAACAGTTTGAATGTGTAAGTAGGTAGAGATATCATCAACGACCATACTAAAGGCTTATTATCAAACTGAATGCTTTATGTAGAATGTGTAAGCTGTACCAAATGCATGCAGTAGTCGTGGCCTTGATGAGTCACGGTGCAGTGGCTTGCACTGCATATACTATCCAATAGAGGTCGTTAATTCACCCAGTCAGAAGCAGACATGTTACAGTGATAAAGAGAACCCATCATTGGCTCTTGCAACCTTACTCTAATCCCCTGATCATTAAAACACACTTCCTGATCGGAATGCACCATTCAGCGTTTTTCAATAGAAGCCACTGACCAGATTATTAAGTTATCATCCTTTTATCTTGTATCCAGTTGATATTTTATTATCAATGTTTAGGGCCCTGAGTATTTCCTGACCACATGACTGTGTATAGGGATCTACCATGCTCTGTGTATGAATCCTATGTACTGTATGTAATGGTTATCATAGCATTGTGCACACTAATCATCAATCTGAATACCTCTTCATAGAGTACAGGGGGTACCTCTGTCTTGGCACTGTGGGTCTGCCCCAGACCTTTTGACTTGTGTGTGTGAGTAAGTGAGTGTGTAGATGTATGCACGTGCATGCAAGAGTGTGTGTATGTGTGTCCGGGGCATGCATACATTCTGGTTACTGCTCACTGCTTTGGGCCTTGGGTGTGAAGGACTAGGTGCGAGGTACCAAGCTGGAGCAGGCATGCTTATGTTCCAGACAAGCAGACGTTCCAGGCACACTCAACGTGCTGTTGGGGTTGAGGTTAGGGTTACACATGACATCCTGACTTCCCTATTCCTGTAGACATCACAGGGAGGTCATGAGAGAGAGAGAGAGCCTGCTGCAGCTAGATATGATCCTGACACAGTCTAACCATGAAGACGGCGCTAAAGATACCCTTTTATCATATCACACAATTTAGGAAGAATCTCACCAGAAATAAGAGAGGCAGGCATACCATCGCTGCATCTCCACACAAATGCCATACACGGTCATAACCATGTCATAACAGCTAACATAATTGTCCTAACCTGTTATAATATGGTCATAACACTGTCATGACATATATTTAGACCTGTTGTGACGTTATTTTATGGCTGGTTATGACACCTACATAAGAGTATAAAAACCCACAAAACCTACCACGGTAGTTATTTTATGGCTGGTTATGACACCTACATAAGAGTGTCAAAACCCACAAAACCTACCACACAAGGCAAAACATCGCATTACACCATAGCCTACGTGTCAACAGAATGTTACCAAATTACCATATTCAATTATGATTGTAATTGCGCGCGCATTGATGTCAGACATGCAACTACCCCAATGCTCTGTTGCTGATGACTGGGATGAATGCAGGAGCATATTTAAGGAGCAGGACAAGACACCCTCTTTTTGACTGATGACTGACATAAGGACATGTATGTGATGGGCCTATCTGGCTTATATGATTATGATGGTCATAATGCTTCTTGATAGTGTCATAAAGTGTATTTTCTTAGTCCAATTAAAGTGACACAGGATGGTCATGTTTCTTGACTGTGTCATAAAGTATATTTTCTACAAGTCAGCTGTTATGACATATTATGACATGGTTATAACGTGTTATGACACTTGGTGTCAAGTAAAGTGTTACCCACAATACTTTAATTTGAAGTGCACAGTGCACACACACACACACACACACACACACACACATGTTAGGTGTGCCTTTGTGTTTCTGTTTGTATGTGCTTGTGATTAATTGCGTTTGACACAATACTTTTATTTGAACCTTTATTTAACCAAGTCAAAATACATATTTCACAAGGGAGACCTGGCATTATACAGGCACTATAATCCTTCTCAAAGATTAGGTAGGTTAGGCTACATCACAAACAATACACAAGGCGTTCCACAATCAACAGACAAAGACACCTGGCATGTGTTTCCTCCTGTCTTGTAGATCTGTCAGTCAGGTTTCCTTTCCCTCCAGCCTCAGAGGATGAGGTGTGAGGGCGTTGACTCAAAGACGCTTCACACTGAAACCACCAAACCACAACACTTACACTACAACATTTCACACATAGCTCCTCAGACCTCAGCACACAGAGATCCTATAAATCAGAATATAATTCGGAGTTTCATGTGGTTTCATCTCACACCACACCTAAAAATATGCAAATTAGTAGCTTTTGAGTAGCATCGAGGATAACTCTGAAATAACAACCAAGACACGAAAGATTGGCTTTAAACATTTCTGTCCTGTAAAATGCAATATTTTTATTTAGAACTATTGATAGACAATGTTTTAGATCAAGATTAGCACGGAAACGCAGAGTTTTGCAATCTACCTAATCATCCAAGGCTCAGAAATGACGGCCATTGCTAGCAACAGTTAGCTAGCTAGCTGCGTCGTTACCTAAAATACTGAAATTGTTTTGCTATCGGCCCAAACCATTGTGAAAATAAAACTCTGGGAGAATCTCATTTGGTTTTGCTCAACTCCTGCATCCTCTCTCCTCCATCCTCTCTGGTCTCCTTTTGAAAAAGTTCAAAGGTAATCGAGAAGAGGCGGCGAAGAAAGGGACGAAAATGCGCTTTTATGAAATGAGACTACTTCTCCATTCATCAGGCAATTGACGTTTACAGGGTTGGAATCCCAAAATAAAGCTTGTTGTGCAATACATTTTATAGATAAAAGTGTTATGTCTCGTGGGTTTCATTACCATGTCTTTATAACAATTCAATAATGATAAGACGGGAGACAGGAATCAGTTCAATCATTTATCTAGAAAGTGGGCGTCTTATACACAACATTACCCATGATACCCTGTGCATACAACTACGGTAAGTAGGAGGTACAAAAGGTGCAACCTTAATATATAACATCTCCTCCCCTCTTACATGAATTGTCCCCATCATGAAACAACAGTGGAGGACATAATGGGGACACACTTTTTTTGTGTTCTTTTCAGAGCTTGTACATTTTCAATAACCCACATGAAATAAACAAAATTGTAATGTTTAACTTTACAATATTAATTTTCTTTCTTTTTACATTCAACCATAACTCAACCTTGAGAAGGAGAGTAGACTGTCTCAAACCTGGACTAAACCCATGGGGATTATTCTGCCCCAGATGAAAGCGTTAGTCTGTTTACTCACAAGTCCAAGCGTTTCGGTGTCCACCTATTGCTCATAGGGTAACGGCGGTCAACCTGACTCTCAACAACGTCTCTAGGCTGTGGTGTTGACACAGGTGTAAGAATGTGAGTTGCCTACGTCACAGTCTCGTCACACACTTGAGTGGGTGCGGTTGAGTCAGTGTCCTGAGAAGGTGAGCCCCTAGGTGACGACTGTGGGGTCAGGGTGTCACCCAGTAACAGTTCTGGACAACACACAATTGGTGGTTCTGTCGGCGTTGCTTTACTCAACAGTAACTGATCTGTGTGCCTGTTCTAGATTACGTCCTCTGCAGTCTGGACAGTGTAGGACCAGTCTGAGCAATGACTGTAGCAGGAACCCACTTTGGTCCTTTTGAGGTAGTTCCTAGCTAAGACAGTTTCTCCAGGATTGAAAACTCTGTCCTTTGCTCTCAGTTCATGACATTAGACTTGGCTCTCCTGTCGGAGGTTTGATAGGTCGAAGCATGTGCATAGCTCTCTATTCATGAGTAGCGATGCAGGCAAAGCTTTGGGGGTTGCATGTGCCGTGTTCCTGTAGGATAGCAGGAAGCTGTTCAAGCATTGGTGCAGTGTCCCTTGACCCTGTGACACTTTTAAGGCATGTTTCATGGTCTGTACGAACCTCTCCACCAGCCCTTTGGTAGAGGGATGATACGGGGCGGACCTGATGTGCTGTACGCCATTCACCTGTAGGAACGTGGCCATTTCTTGGGACACTAGCTGCAGTCCGTTGTGGCTAATGAGTTGGAGTGGCGATCCGACTAAACACTTCCCCACGCTTCTCAATGGCCTTCTCTGCAGTAGTAGACCTCATGATGGCAACTTCTCGACCTGCGAAGTTGACGTGTATGTGTTGCGTATGTGTTGCCACGGCTCCTCCGGCCAATCCCACGGATGAAGAGGTGCAAGTTGGGGTACGTTGTGAACCTTCTGGCATGAGGACTGTTTTTGTTTTCTCTTCAATGCTTCCATCCAATCCAGGCCGCCAGAAGTAGTTTTGTGCGACTTCTTTCATGCAAATCATTCCAGAATGACCTGAGTGTAACTGGTGCATCACTGGTTCCCTCAGCGAAGGTGGAATGATAACTCTCTCCCCCACAGCTACAGCAGACAATCAGACTGTACTGACAGCCCAGTTCTCCTCGAAAGGTAAGGTTTCAGTTCCGGAGCATCTCCTGCGGCTTTTAGGCTTGGGCGGTATCTAGATTATCACACTGACCATGTGCTATTCCGGGATATTCGGTAATACAGGCACTGAACACAAGGGGCGCTATTTTCAAACCCCACAGCCTAATCCAAAGGTTAGCAATGCTAACAAGTACATGTAAAATCCCATAGAGAATTCTAACTAAATGCTACAGAGCGCATTACAAACATTTTATGTAGTCTCCGACCTTAACTGTTTGCAGAACAACAATCCCAGCTCATAATGTTATACAAGTAACTCAAAAATGCTACTCATAGTTTTCTGACAGCAAGGCTCTTGATGCAGGAGGAGATTCTCTGCTGTTACCAAGCAAAGCTCGATTTTCGAAGAAGCTAACCGCTTAGCTAGATAGCTAACTAGCTACTAAATCTGCAAACCAAATGCACAACTGCAGAGCATTTAGCACATTTTGGAAAGTTTACTTTGTAGTTATAAGATATCTAGCTGGCAAACATTTAGTTGTAAATTCCATACTGTAACTATATCACTTGACGCGTGCTGCACAACAGTGAGTGACTCACAAGGCTCTGGTCTCTCTTTGTTGTGTGCTTGTAAACAAACATCACATGACTGGGGACTACAGGTGAAATGAAAAACAATATTTGATTTATCTCCTAACGTATTGACTGAAGGTATTTACTTATAAAGTAGCTACAAATATTCAAATGTATTAAAAAACTTCAAACAAATAGTTTCAATGGTATTGACGGTATTGAAAAACCATCCTGTGGCTATTTCCAAATACCCAGGTATACAGTGAGGGAAAAAAGTATTTGATCCCCTGCTGATTTTGTATGTTTGCCCTCTGACAAAGAAATTATCAGTCTATAATTTTAATGGTAGGTTTATTTGAACAGTGAGAGACAGAATAACAACAACAAAAATCCTGAAAAACGCATGTCAAAAATGTTATAAATTGATTTGCATTTTAATTAGGGAAATAAGTATTTGACCCCCTCTCAATCAGAAAGATTTCTGGCTCCCAGGTGTCTTTTATACAGGTAACAAGCTGAGATTAGGAGCACACTCTTAAAGGGATGATCATGAGAACGGTGAGGAATCAGCCCAGAACTACACGGGAGGATCTTGTCAATGATCTCAAGGCAGCTGGGACCATAGTCACCAAGAAAACAATTGGTAACACACTACGCTGTGAAGGACTGAAATCCTGCAGCGCCCGCAAGGTCCCCCTGCTCAAGAAAGCACATATACATGCCTGTCTGAAGTTTGCCAATGAACATCTGAATGATTCGGAGGAGAACTGGGTGAAAGTGTTGTGGTCAGATGAGACCAAAATGGAGCTCTTTGGCATCAACTCAACTCGCCGTGTTTGGAGGAGGAGGAATGCTGCCTATGACCCCAAGAACACCATCCCCACCGTCAAACATGGAGGTGGTAACATTATGCTTTGGGGGTGTTTTTCTGCTTTTCTGGGACAGGACAACTTCACCGCATTAAAAGGATGATGGACGAGGCCATGTACCGTAAAATCTTGGGTGAGAACCTCCTTCCCTCAGCCAGGGCATTGAAAATGGGTCATGGATGGGTATTCCAGCATGACAATGACCCAAAACACACGTCCAAGGCAACAAAGGAGTGGCTCAAGAAAAAGCACATTAAGGTCCTGGAGTGGCCTAGCTTCGTTGCTAAACTCAGAATAAAGTGTCCGCAGTAATTCAGTAATCCCAGGAACGAGGAGCTGGAGCATCCAAGATAGCTTTGACCTTGGACGGAGCCTTGTGGCGTCAATGACGTGTCCGAGGTATTCAACCAATAATTGGAAGAATGCACATTTGTCCTTATGAACCCGCAGTTCGTAGTCCTTCAATCACTGTAAGGTCGCATCCATGTTCTGGAGATGGTCCTTTTCATCTTTCCCAGTAACGAGAATGTCATCCAGTTAGCAATGTACTCCTGGCAATCCACTCAAGATCTGGTCCATCGCCCTCTTGAACAGCGCTGGCGCACTTGTGATTCCAAATGGTAGACGACAGTACCTGAAGAGCCCCTTGTGTGTCACAACGATCAGCACCTCCTTTGCCTTTTCATCCACATGCATCTGCAAGTAGGCCTGGCAGAGGTCGATCTTGCTGAACTTTTGACCCCCCAGCTAAGTCTGCGGAAAAGGTTGTCGACATGTGGTAGCGGACACTGTTCAGCGGAAAACACAGGGTTAACTGTGCCTTTAAAGTCTCCACATATCCTGATTCCACCATCCTTCTTAAGGACTGGTACAATGGCTGTTGCCCATTCACTCATGCTAACCAGCTCCAGTACTTTGTTCTTGACTAGAGGGTCCAAGTTAGCCTTTGGTCTGATAGCATAAGGTACGAGTCGTGCTTTCAGAAACTTTGGTTTGCTGTCTGGCTTAATGCTAAGCTTCACTGTAATGTATTTCATGCTACCCAGCTCTCCATTAAAGACTTCTCTGGGTTTGTTTAAGATGGCGGGTAGGCCTGTGTCTCTATCTGTCATTGTACACACTAATGGCCAGTCCAGTGTGATTTTCTCCAGCCACAAATGTCCCAGTACTTATTGTGATCGAGTGAGAGGGTGGGTATGTAAAGGCCGGTATATTCCTGCTCGTTGGCTACATCTGCTGGCCAGGAGAGAGAGTGGCCCAGAACGGTAAGAGCCTAAATACACACACCTGAATATAATTAGCTTGGAGGTTGGGTGGTGGCTGTTTTTAACCTGGCTTTGGCCAGATCTGTTTTTTGGTCTGGAGCAGCAAGAGCTGACATGCAGAGCCCTCCAACGCTGGGAGGGATATCGAACGCAACTAGGACAGGAAGCTACCGGACGTTACTTGGACATAGACCTGACCCCAGAAAGGACAAGCCTGTTGGATTTCTGTTTTATTTTGTTTGATACGCAGAAGAGAGGTACCGGAAGACCCGTGTAGAAAGGCTCAAAGACAAGCTAGGTTTTCATTTGGTTTTAATGTTACCCAGCACTGTGGCGCATTCTGTTGTTTCTTTCCCTGAATAAAAGTCCTGGGTCGTTTCCCTGGAGAATGTCTATGCTTGTGTTACTTCACACTCTCATCACTTGTTGCACGACCTTATCCGGCTGGCAAAGGCCTGGTTGTGGAGTGACCCCGCAGTGCCCATTGTGGTGGATAAAGTGGTAATGAACCACTTCCTACGGGCACTTCCCTATGATGCCAAGAAGGTGGCCAGCCAGGGCAATCCACAGTCCGTGGACCAATTAGTCCTCCTAGAGGAGAGCCACCAGACCACAATGGATCTGCTGAAGTCTGGTAAGATGGACAAGACAGAGGGTAAGCTAAGGAAACAACCAGAGAGACTCCTGCCGCCCGAGAGGTCTGCCAAACTCCCAGAGGTGGAGCCACCCCGATGACGTTGGTTCGGGCTAGAACCTGACTGAAGAAGGTGTTATGAGTGTGGCGAGGTGGGTCACATGGCCTGGAATTGCCCCAGTAGAGATGAACCCAGGCCCACTGCACACTCCACGGACCCAGTTGGAGGGAAGCCCTGTCACTTAATGACCTTTTGTTGGGCCCCTAAGGAGACACCAGCCCCCACAATACCAACCAAAGTAGATGGAAGAGATGCGGAGGCCCTTCTAGACAATGCCACCCGCTACCCAGAGGCCATTCCCCTAAGAACTATGACCTTGAAAGGTATTGCCAAGGAACGGGTGATGTTCTTCAGCCGAGTGAGAATAGCCAAAGAGATCCTCACTGACCAGGGGACCCCCTTCATGTCCCGTATCATGCAGGACTTGTGCAAGCTCCTGAAGGTAAAACAAATCCACACTTCTGTGTACCACCCTCAGACAGATAGGCTCGTTGAAAGGTTTAATAAAACCTTAAAGAGCATGCTCCGTAAGGTAGTTGCCATATTTGCTATTTTCCATAAGGGAGGTACTCCAGGCATCCACTGGATTCTCCCCGTTCGAGCTCCTCTATAGACAACAACCCCGGGGGCCTCTTGGACATTGAAAAGGAGACCTGGGAGACTGAGCTAAGCCCGCATCACAGTCTCATCGACCATGTCGCTGAAATGGGTGATCGGATGCAGAAGTTGTAGCCAATGGTAAGAGAGCATATGGCCCAAGCCCCAGAAGCGCAGAGGAGGGTCTACAATCAGGGAGCTCAACCCAGAGAATTCCAGAATGGGGAGAGAGTTCTGGTACTAGTGCCCACAACAAGTTCCTGGCTCCTGGAACGGGTCATACAAGATCCTGGAGAAGGTGAGTCCAGTGAACTACAAAGTTTGTCAGCCAGGGCGCTGGAAGCCGGTGCAAATATACCACATTAACCTTCTCAAAAAGTGGCACGTCCGAGAGGCGTTGCTTGGTGTTGCTCTGTCCCCTGTCCCCACAAAAGCGGCTCGAGAGGAGGTTGCCATCTATATCTGGCTTACAAAACTACAGCGGCAAGAGATGGGGGAACTAGTGGACCAGAGCAGGGACGTCTTCTCTCCCCTCCCAGGGCGCACAACCTTGACGCACTACCACATCCACACAAAACGAAGGTAACATTACGGCCTTCTAGTATCCCAGTGGTCAGATGGGTGGCCATCAAAAAGGAGGAGGACCAGAAGCTAAAGATTGGGATTATCGAGCTGTCCCAGAGTGAATGGTGCAGCCCAATTGTTTTAGTGACGAAGCCGGACGGGTCGATAAGGTTTTGCAATGACTTCCGAAAACCTGTGTAGAATGAGATATTGAAATTTGATGCTTATCCTATGCCCCGTGTAGATGAGCTGATTGACCGCCTGGGCAATGCCTGGCTCCAGAGGCGGGGGAGAAGATGGCCTTTGCCATGCCTACAGGGCTGTACCATTACACGGATCTACCCTTCGGCCTGCATGGAGCTCTGCCTACTTTTCAGAGGCTAATGGATAAGGTCCTGAGACCCCACAGTGAGTACACGGCAGCATATTTGGATGACGTGATTGTGTACAGCCCTAACTGGGAATCTCGCCTGAAGCAACTCAACGCTGTCTTGGAAGCTCTTTGCAGAGCAGGTCTAACCGTGAATGCAAAAAAATGCATACTGGAAGCAGAGTACTTTACCATCGGGGGGGGGGGGGGGGGGGGGGCAACGTCAAACTGCAAGAGAAGAAAGTTCAAGTCTCAGGTAAAAAGAGGTTCATTCCGAACTATTCAACTGTAGCTTGTCCTCTCACAGACCTGACCAAAAAGACCCAGCCCAATGTGGTCAGGTGGACTGACAAAGCGGAAGAAGCCTTCCAGAACCTGAAGGAGGCCCTGTACTCCGGACCGGTCTTGGTGTTGCCTACTTTGAGAGAGAGATGGTGGTCCAGACGGATGCCTCTGACACATGTGTGGGAGCGGTCTTGTCCCCAGAAATACGAGGGGAGGAGCATCCCATCCTATATATCAGCCGGAAGCTGTTGCGCCGAGAAACCAAATACTCAACAGTGGAGAAAGAGTACCTAGACAGTGGGCATTGAAGAAGTTAAAGTACTACCTCCTGGGACGACACTTCACTCTGCTTACAGACCATCCTCCTCTAGTCTGGATGTCCAGGAACAAGGAGACCAACAATAGAGTGACCAGAGTGAAGGTGTGGTGTGCGTTTTTGTGTTTGGAAAAGTGTGGAGTTAAGTGAGTGAGAAGGAAATGGTTGCATATCCCAGAACCAACGTGTGTCTGTGAGCGGGGGTTGTGAGAGAGAGCTTTCAATTTTGTGCAGATGAGGGATATACATTTAAAAATAAAGTATACATCTAATCTATGTTTTTATTGTCCTATCATGATGGAACGGTCCCCAACCCTATATCCTAGACACCCACCTGAGCGACCCATACACCAAAGAGAAGTCCCCATCTGTTTTATGGCCCTGCTGTATATGCAGCCAAAACAGAAAGATAAATGCGGTCAGCGACCTACTAGAGCAGCACCACCCCCTCAAGATTCTGAGCCTGCCTGGCAGGGTTGGTCCTACAAAGCCAGAGCCCCCTGATGGGAGAGCATAATATACAAGGAAATTCTCAAAGCTGCTAATGAGAACCTTGATGACCTTGTACCTAGCCAGTGGGAATTCCGGTGGGGTACCCCCACCCAGGTAGTGGCAGTGCTGGCAACACTGGCTGCAGTAACCCATGGGGGAGGGGCTCACACTTGGACAATCAGAGAGGGGGCATATTATTGTGGCCCTGGTGGCACAAAATAATCAAAGGTCTGACTGCACGGAAATGCTTGGGAAAAATGGTTACAACGGGGGACCAGAGTGTTTGTGTCCCAGGGGAAGAGGGTGGATCTGATCTCCATTACCTAGGACTTGACATAGGTTAATCAAATCTCAAATGTTTGTCAATTTTTGCTCAATCTTGCATGCTTTCTCAAACAGCTGTAACTATATGCATTCGTAAATCAGGTCCTTTCTTGAGTTGGGCTCTGGGATGTAACAACCGTTGAGCATCTGAGCTTATGGTTGATTGTGGAGGAAAGGGGTTGAGTGTGTTAGAGTATGTACGTGTGTGTGTGTGTGTGTGTGTGTATCCCACATCTGTTGCAAGGGGGTAAGGATGTTAGGGAGAATATAGGATGAACCACAATAATTGTTTGCTAAAATAATAATTGCTTGACAAAAATGTAATGTAATACAATGGCAATCCGGGTTATAGGTAACAATCCTTTGCATGAACTGCCAACATTATTACGCATATTAATTGATAATGATGGAAATGAAGATATACAAGATATTTGAATAGATATATATTTTTAATAGCTACAGTATATATATATATATATATACACTGGTCAAAAAAATAAAGGGAACACTTAAACAACACATCCGAGATCTGAATGAATGAAATAATCGTATTAAATACTTTATTCTTTACATAGTTGAATGTGCTGAAAACAAAATCACACAAAAATTATCAATGGAAATCAAATGTATCAACCCATGGAGGTCTGGATTTGGAGTCACCCTCAAAATATAAGTGGAAAACCACACTACAAGCTGATCCAACTTTGATGCAATGTCCTTAAAACAAGTCAAAATGAGGCTCAGTAGTGTGTGTGGTCTCCACGTGCCTGTATGACCTCCCTACAACACCTGGGCATGCTCCTGATGAGGTGGCGGATGGTCTCCTGAGGGATCTCCTCCCAGACCTGGACTAAAGCATCCGCCAACTCCTGGACAGTCTGTGGTGTAACGTGGCGTTGGTGGATGGAGCGAGACATGATGTCCCAGATGTGCTCAATTGGTTTCAGGTCTGGGGAACGGGCGGGCCAGTCCATAGCATCAATGCCTTCCTCTTGCAGGAACTGCTGACACACTCCAGCCACATGAGGTCTAGCATTGTCTTGCATTAGGAGGAACCCAGGGCCAACCGCACCAGCATATGGTCTCACAAGGGGTCTGAGGATCTCATCTCGGTACCTAATGGCATTCAGGCTACCTCTGGCGAGCACATGGAGGGCTGTGCGGCCCCCCAAAGAAATGCCACCCCACACCATGACTGACCCACCGCCAAACCGGTCATGCTGGAGGATGTTGCAGGCAGCAGAACGTTCTCCACGGCGTCTCCAGACTCTGTCACGTCTGTCACATGTGCTCAGTGTGAACCTGCTTTCATCTGTGAAGAGCACAGGGCACCATTGGCAAATTTGCCAATCTTGGTGTTCTCTGGCAAATGCCAAACGTCCTGCACGGTGTTGGGCTGTAAGCACAACCCCCACCTGTGGACGTCGGGCCCTCATACCACCCTCATGGAGTCTGTTTCTGACCGTTTGAGCAGACACATGCACATTTGTGGCCTGCTGGAGGTCATTTTGCAGGGCTCTGGCAGTGCTCCTCCTGCTCCTCCTTGCACAAAGGCGGAGGTAGCGGTCCTGCTGCTGGGTTGTTGCCCTCCTACGGCCTCCTCCACGTCTCCTGATGTACTGGCCTGTCTCCTGGTAGCGCCTCCATGCTCTGGACACTACGCTGACAGACACAGCAAACCTTCTTGCCACAGCTCGCATTGATGTGCCATCCTGGATGAGCTGCACTACCTGAGCCACTTGTGTGGGTTGTAGACTCTGTCTCATGCTACCACTAGAGTGAAAGCACCGCCAGCATTCAAAAGTGACCAAAACATCAGCCAGGAAGCATAGGAACTGAGAAGTGGTCTGTGGTCACCACCTGCAGAACCACTTCTTTATTGGGGGTGTCTATAATTTCCACCTGTTGTCTATTCCATTTGCACAACAGCATGTGAAATGTATTGTCAATCAGTGTTGCTTCCTAAGTGGACAGTTTGATTTCATAGAAGTGTGATTGACTTGGAGTTACATTGTGTTGTTTAAGTGTTCCCTTTATTTTTTTGAGCAGCGTATATATTGAGAGCATTGGAAATGCTTTTGGCGGTTGACCTGCTTCTGTTTTGTGGGTGGCACTATGTGCTGTTTTCGAAGGATGGGTCCTGGCCTCTCGGTGGGCCTAGGGATCGGGGGGGACGGGGGTGTTTGCCGATCACTGGGATGACAGCCCAACTTGGGATGGGGAGGGGCTTTAGCGGGGGGAATAGTGGAGAACAATTGGAATATCAATGCAAATATTGGGGGGGGGGCGAAATATACTTCTCCCATGTGCAAAGAAACTCAAAAGGGGTGATGACATTAATTAACAGTAATTTTGATCCGAATGTGCAAATTGTCCAAACAGATCCGCAAGGTAGATGGATGATTTTAAATATGTTATTGGACCATAAACAGATATGGCTCATTAACCTTTACGGACCAAATAATGATGATCCACACTTCTTTGACAATATATATAATAAATGATCAACCCTGCAAACAAGACTCTATTATTATGGTGGGAGATTATAATACTGTTTTAAATAGCTCAATGGACCGTAAAGGAAATCACACTACAAACTCTCACCCTCATGCTCTTAAGGAAATCATGAATGTCATGGATACATTAGAACTAGTAGATACAGTGGGGGAAAAAGTATTTAGTCAGCCACCAATTGTGCAAGTTCTACCACTTAAAAAGATGAGAGAGGCCTGTAATTTTCATCATAGGTACAAGTCAACTAGGACAGACAAATTGAGAAAAAAAATCCAGAAAATCACATTGTAGGATTTTTTATGAATTTATTTGCAAATTATGGTGGAAAATAAGTATTTGGTCACCTACAAACAAGCAAGATTTCTGGCTCTCACAGACCTGTAACTTCTTCTTTAAGAGGCTCCTCTGTCCTCCACTTGTTACCTGTATTAATGGCACCTGTTTGAACTTGTTATCAGTATAAAAGACACCTGTCCACAACCTCAAACAGTCACACTCCAAACTCCACTATGGCCAAGACCAAAGAGCTGTCAAAGGACACCAGAAACAAAATTGTAGACCTGCACCAGGCTGGGAAGACTGAATCTGCAATAGGTAATCAGCTTGGTTTGAAGAAATCAACTGTGGGAGCAATTATTAGGAAATGGAAGACCACTGATAATCTCCCTTGATCTGGGGCTCCACGCAAGATCTCACCCCGTGGGGTCAAAATGATCACAAGAACGGTGAGCAAAAATCCCAGAACCACACGGGGGGACCTAGTGAATGACCTGCAGAGAGCTGGGACCAAAGTAACAAAGCCTACCATCAGTAACACACTACCCCGCCAGGGACTCAAATCCTGCAGTGCCAGACGTGTCCCCCTGCTTAAGCCAATACATGTCCAGGCCCGTCTGAAGTTTGCTAGAGTGCATTTGGATGATCCAGAAGAGGATTGGGAGAATGTCATATGGTCAGATGAAACCAAAATAGAACTTTTTGGTAAAAACTCAACTCGTCGTGTTTGGAGGACAAAGAATGCTGAGTTGCATCCAAAGAACACCATACCTACTGTGAAGCATGGGGGTGGAAACATCATGCTTTGAGGCTGTTTTTCTGCAAAGGGACCAGGACGACTGATCCGTGTAAATGAAAGAATGAATGGGGCCATGTATCGTGAGATTTTGAGTGAAAACCTCCTTCCACCGCCCGGGCAACGAAGGAGTGGCTTCGTAAGAAGCATTTCAAGGTCCCGGAGTGGCCTAGCCAGTCTCCAGATCTCAACCCCATAGAAAATCTTTGGAGGGAGTTGAAAGTCCGTGTTGCCCAGCGACAGCCCCAAAACATCACTGCTCTAGAGGAAATCTGCATGGAGGAATGGGCCAAAATACCAGCAACAGTGTGTGAAAACCTTGTGAAGACTTACAGAAAACGTTTGACCTGTGTCATTGCCAACAAAGGGTATACAACAAAGTATTGAGAAACTTTTGTTATTGACCAAATACTTATTTTCCACCATAATTTGCAAATAAATTCATTAAAAAATTTCTGGAAAAAAAAATCTCATTTTGTCTGTCATAGTTGACGTGTACCTATGATGAAAATTACAGGCCTCTCTCATCTTTTTAAGTGGGAGAACTTGCACAATTGGTGGCTGACTAAATACTTTTTTCCCCCACTGTATATGGAGGCTTATATATCCTGACCTAGTGAGATATACACGGCGAAGACTCAATCAAGCTAGTTGTCTTGACTTCTTTCTTATGTCATTCTCGTTGGCACCAAGAGTTTAAAAAGTGTTGATAGGGGACAGAATGCGGTCCGACCATCATATAATTGGCATATACATTACTCTTACTGAATTTCCACGTGGGCGAGGATATTGGAAATGTAATCAAAGCCTATTGGATGATAATTTGTTTTTAACTAGGACAGAGGAATTTATAACAGATTTATTCTGACATAACATAGGTACAGCAAATCCCCTTATTGTATGGGACACCTTTAAATGTGCCTTTAGAGGCCATGCAATTCAGTACTCATCTCGAAAACAAAAGCAATTTAGGTCAAAAGAGTCCATACTAACAAAGGAAATAGAAAGTCTAACAGAACAGATAGATAGCAATAAATACTGTAACATAGAGGCTCAGAATGAATTAGAGGAAAAACAAAAATAAATGGAGAAACTTATTCGAGAAAGATCACGTGTAATATATTATAAAAATAAAGCAAACTGGATGGAATATGGGGAAAAATGCAACAAATTCTTTTTTAATCTTCAACATAGAAATGCTACCAAAAATAATTTACTGAAACTGGTTACAAATGACGGAGTCACCCATGATTAACCAAATTATATTTTGAAGGAGGAAGCAAAGTACTTTAAGCATATGTTTTCATTTCAGTCACCTCCATCTCCCCTAACTGAAGCTAATTGTAGGGATTTTATTTATATTGATAATGTGAAATTAACAGCCATACAGAAACACTCATGTGAAGGTGAAATTACAGAGGAGGAACTTCTGGATGCAACTAAAGACTTTAAGTCCGGGAAAACTCCAGGGTTGGATGGCATACCACTTCGAGGTAACCCAAACCTTTGTTGATATACTCAGAGGACAGTTATTAACATGTTTTAACCACTCATATGTAAATGCTAGATTATCAGACACTCAAGAAGAAGGTCTGATTTCACTATTACTGAAACAGGATACAAGTGGGAAATATAAAGATCCAGTACATTAAAAAAATTGGAGGCCCCTTACACTTCAGTGTTGTGATGCAAAAATGTATAGCGCATAGAATTAAAAAGGTATTGTCGGACATTATTCATTCTAATCAGACAGGTTTTTTACATGGACGATACATTGGAGATAATATAAGGCAAGTACTGGAAACAATAGAACACTATGAAAAATCTGTGAAACCAGGCCTGCTATTCATAGCAGATTTCGAAAAGGCATTTGATAAAGTACGACTGGAGTTTATATGTAAATGCCTGGATCATTTCAATTTTGGAGAATCTCTTATAAAATGGGTTAAAATCATGTATAGTAACCCATGGTGTAAAATAGTAAATAATGGCTATTTCTCAGAAAGTTTTAAACTGTCAAGAGGAGTAAAACAAGGTTGTCCACTATCGGCATATCTATTTATTATGGCCATCGAAATGTTACAGTGGGGAAAAAAAGTATTTAGTCAGCCACCAATTGTGCAAGTTCTCCCACTTAAAAAGATGAGAGAGGCCTGTAATTTTCATCATAGGTACACGTCAACTATGACAGACAAAATTAGAAAAAAAATCCAGAAAATCACATTGTAGGATTTTTAATGAATTTATTTGCAAATTATGGTGGAAAATAAGTATTTGGTCACCTACAAACAAGCAAGATTTCTGGCTCTCACAGACCTGTAACTTCTTCTTTAAGAGGCTCCTCTGTCCTCCACTCGTTACCTGTATTAATGGCACCTGTTTGAACTTGTTATCAGTATAAAAGACACCTGTCCACAACCTCAAACAGTCACACTCCAAACTCCACTATGGCCAAGACCAAAGAGCTGTCAAAGGACACCAGAAACAAAATTGTAGACCTGCACCAGGCTGGGAAGACTGAATCTGCAATAGGTAATCAGCTTGGTTTGAAGAAATCAACTGTGGGAGCAATTATTAGGAAATGGAAGACATACAAGACCACTGATAATCTCCCTCGATCTGGGGCTCCACGCAAGATCTCACCCCGTGGGGTCAAAATGATCACAAGAACGGTGAGCAAAAATCCCAGAACCACACGGGGGGACCTAGTGAATGATCTGCAGAGAGCTGGGACCAAAGTAACAAAGCCTACCATCAGTAACACACTACGCCGCCAGGGACTCAAATCCTGCATTGCCAGACGTGTCCCCCTGCTTAAGCCAGTACATGTCCAGGCCCGTCTGAAGTTTGCTAGAGTGCATTTGGATGATCCAGAAGAGGATTGGGAGAATGTCATATGGTCAGATGAAACCAAAATAGAACTTTTTGGTAAAAACTCAACTCGTCGTGTTTGGAGGACAAGGAATGCTGAGTTGCATCCAAAGTACACCATACCTACTGTGAAGCATGGGGGTGGAAACATCATGCTTTGGGGCTGTTTTTCTGCAAAGGGACCAGGACGACTGATCCGTGTAAAGGAAAGAATGAATGGGGCCATATATCGTGAGATTTTGAGTGAAAACCTCCTTCCATCAGCAAGGGCATTGAAGATGAAACGTGGCTGGGTCTTTCAGCATGACAATGATCCCAAACACACCGCCCGGGCAACGAAGGAGTGGCTTCGTAAGAAGCATTTCAAGGTCCTGGAGTGGCCTAGCCAGTCTCCAGATCTCAACCCCATAGAAAATCTTTGGAGGGAGTTGAAAGTCTGTGTTGCCCAGCGACAGCCCCAAAACATCACTGCTCTAGAGGAGATCTGCATGGAGGAATGGGCCAAAATACCAGCAACAGTGTGTGAAAACCTTGTGAAGACTTACAGAAAACGTTTGACCTGTGTCATTGCCAACAAAGGGTATATAACAAAGTATTGAAAAACTTTTGTTATTAACCAAATACTTATTTTCCACCATAATTTGCAAATCAATTCATTAAAAATCCTACAATGTGATTTTCTGGATTTTTTTTTCTCATTTTGTCTGTCATAGTTGACGTGTACCTATGATGAAAATTACAGGCCTCTCTCGTCTTTTTAAGTGGGAGAACTTGCACAATTGGTGGCTGACTAAATACTTTTTTCCCCCACTGTAGCTATTAAAATCAGATCCAACAATAATATGAAGGGATTAGCAATCCAGGGTTTAAAAACAAAGGTGTCATTCTATGCTGATGATTCATGTTTTCTTTTAAATACACAACTTGAATCCCTCCACAGCCACATAGAGGATCTAGATACATTTTCTAATCTCTCTGGATTACAACCAAATTATGATACATGTACTATATTACGTATTGGATCACTAAAAAATACCATTTTTACATTACCATGTAGTTTACCAATAAAATTGTCTGATGGTGATGTGGATATACTCTGAATACATATCCCAAATGAAATAAATGATCTCACTCCAATCAATTTTTATAGAAAGTTAGCAAAAATAGATAAGATCTTGCTACCATGGAAAGGTAAATACCTGTCTATTTGTGGAAAATCACCCTGATTAACTCTTTAGTATTATCCCAGTTTACCTATTTTCTTATGGTCTTGCCTATGCCTAGCGAACAGTTATTGAAATTATATGAGAAAAAAATATTACATT
This sequence comes from Coregonus lavaretus, assembly GCF_964263955.1. Taxonomy (NCBI): domain Eukaryota; kingdom Metazoa; phylum Chordata; class Actinopteri; order Salmoniformes; family Salmonidae; genus Coregonus; species Coregonus lavaretus. Next base: position 29,931,763 of record NC_140005.1, on the reverse strand, counting down.
TTATTTGGAACGGCGAGCCAGACAAAATTAAACAGGCCTATTTATATAATGAATATGAATTCGGAGGACAGAAATTATTAAATATTAATGCATTAGACCTATCACTAAAAAAAATCATTAGACCTATCACTAAAAGCTTCAGTCATACAAAAGTTATACTTAAATCCGAACTGGTTCTCTAGCAAATTAGTAAGATTGTCTCACCCCATGTTCAAGAATGGCCTTTTTCCCTTTATTCAGATTACAACCTCTCACTTTCAGTTATTTGAAAAGGAAATCATCTCCCAAATATCACTATTTCTAAAACAAGCCATAGAAAGTTGGTTGCAATTTCAATTTAATCCTCCAGAAATGACAGAACAAATAATGCAACAAATATTGTGGTTAAACTCAAATATATTAATTGATAAAAAAAACAATATTTTTTGAAAAAATGTTTAAAAAAGGTATAATCTTCGTAAATGAGATCATAGGTAGGACTGGTGGAGTTATGTCTCACATGCAGCTAACAAAAACATATGGAAATGTCTGCTCTACCCAAAATTACAAACAAATAATTGCAGCATTACTGCAAAAATGGAAGAGGAAAGTGGAAGGGGGAAAAAGTAAGGAACTTGTCTGTCGGCCCTGCATTAAAGAACATAATTGGTTAAAGAAAATTGTGATAAATAAAAAAGTATACCAGTTTAATTTAAAGACCAAAGGATTGACAGCCGTCCCATATAGATTGCAAAATAGTTGGGAAGAGATTTTTGACGTACCGATTCCATGGCATAGTGTTTATGAACTGATACGCAAAACGACGCTGGATTCAAAACTTAGAATTTTTCAATTTAAATTATTATAAAAAAGTATTGCTACCAATATAATGTTATTTATATCTTACAATCTTCCCAGCTCTGCAGATTTTGCTGTGAAGAGACAGAATCATTAGATCATTTGTTTTGGTACTGTCCATTTGTAGCTTGTTTTTGGTCACAGGTCCAGGAATGGCTGAAGGATTGCAATATTTACCTGGAGCTAACCCTGCAGATAGCACTACTGGGTAATCTGAAAAGTCATAGTCAATCGATCAATAATATAATAATACTTTTAGCAAAAAATGTTCATTTTCAATTTTCAGAAATGTAATTGAATTCAATAAAGCTGCCAGTTAGCCATTTAAAATGATAAACTTGGATAAGCAAACACAACGTGCCATTGGAACACAGGACTGATGTTTGCTGATAATGGGTCTCTGTACGCCTATGTAGATATTCCATAAAAAATCAGCAGTTTCCAGCAACAATAGCCATTTACATTATTAACAATGTCTACACTGTATTTCTGATCAATTTGATGTTAGTTTAATGGACAAAAAAATTGCTTTTCTTTCGAAAACAAGGACATTTCTAAGTGACCCATTTCTAAGTGATGCGAGGAAAAAAAACATATGGGGGATTGGAAGTGATGCAGACAATTACATTGATGGAAGTTACAATCTATCTGCAATACTAAAGCTGAACTACCCCCCCCCCCCCCAAAAAAAAAAACACACAAAAAAAAACGATTGAGTGACCAGGTGGTTTCTCTCACTCCAACAGTATAATTTCTCTGTTGACCACAGGTCCGGGTCGAAACACGGAAATGCAGACGCCTTGTCCCGCCGCAACGCTCTGTGGAGCTGAGGAGGAGGGTGTGTGATGGATTGAGAGGGTGGGTGTGTGAAGGCTGGTATATTCCTGCTCGTTGGCTACATCTGCTGGCCAGGAGAGAGGGTGGCCCGGAAGGGTAAGAGCCTAATTACACACACCTGAATATAATTAGCTTGGAGGTTGGGTGGTGGCTGTTTTAGCCTGGCTTTGGCCAGATCTTTTTTTCGGTCTGGAGCAGCAAGAGCTGACATGCAGAGCCCTCCAACGCTGGGAGGGATATCGAACGCAACTAGGACAGGAAGCTACCGGACGTTACTTGGACATAGACCTGACCCCAGTAAGGACAAGCCTGTTGGATTTCTGTTTTATTTTGTTGGATATGTCAGTAAACAGCTTCGCTGTCTGGTAGCTTCGCTGTCTGGAAGACCCGTGTAGAAAGGCTCAAAGGCGAGCTAAGTTTTGGTTTGGTTTTATTGTTACCCAGCACTGTGGCGCATTTTGTTGTTTCTTTCCCTAAATAAAATGAATGGGTAATTTCCCTGGAGAAAGGTCCATTTTGGTCGACACTTGTGTCACTTCACTGTCTTGTCACTTGTTGGCCAGCCAGCCAAGTCACCCCGTGTCAATCTCCACATGCACCGGCTGCCCCTCCAGCAAGGGAGAGACATAGTAGCCATGCGCCCCCACAGCAACATTCAGTCTTTTCAGTGTGACTTCCTCGTCTGGTGAGTCACTCACATCTGTGTTCTCTTGCTCAACACCCTGAACATATCTATTTTTCTTTCGTTGGAATGTCTCGTTCTTGTTTTCAGTCTGACATCTTCTCTGAGCTCTTTTTGTTTCTGCAGGCTTGTTCGATGTGGCGCTTTTAACCACAGGCTCTGCAATCCATGTCCTTACACTAGCATTTAGATGCTGAAGCATGTGCCTTGATTTCTCTGACTTGGATTTTCAGTTGCCACACTTCCTGATGAACTCAACTGCTGAGCTTCTTTATCAGCTAGTTCCATGGACTCACTGACTTCAATAGCCTTTGCCAAGGTCAGATTACTTTAAATCAACAGTCTCTTTTGTGTAGCTTCACTCCATAGCCCACATACTAGTCTGTCTCTAATGGTGTAATTTAGAACATCCTTAAACACAGTGCTCTGATAGTTTCTTTAAAGACATGCTCCAGAACTTTGGCGACTAGTAAGTATTTTTTAAACCTGCAGCTTTGGGTTGGATGTATCAATGTGTAGTTCATACATGCATAATCTATGAGCAGAATTACTGTCTTCCCTCAATTAGCCACGAAATCCCTAGTTTGAAAGTGACTTTACTGGAAGCTGTGGGCACCATTTTCCCCACGTGGGCCAGCCCACTAGCAATTCGTGTTCCAGCCAATGTGCTTTAGCCCCTCGTCATTTGAGTGACAGCTAGCAAGATGGACACACAGCAGAGGGGGAGCAATGAAGTAGTGCACATATGTGACGTAGTACGTAATTTTCGGGGACCACTTTTGGCTTGTGAGCACTACTTTCAGAACTACTGGCTAAAAAGTATACAAAATTAATCTCTTTAATGCAGCAGCAAACATTGTAACCAATTCTCCGTCTTCCTGATTTCTTCTGTGGAACCTAAACCTTTAAGCAATAACTAGTGGTTTTTACGAAAAGTCTCCTTTCAGTATTTCGACAATATCCCTCTTATTACCTGGCCTGTCTGGCTGTAGCAAGCTGCTTAGTAAATTAAATGTCTTTGGCACTATTACACCAAAAAAATGTAGGCACAATTTGCCCTCATCAATGTCATTTGCAAAAACAAAATATTTAACCCCTTCTGTATATGAGCTCCACTGCTCAGCACTTTCATCAAACTGTCCAGTGTTTCCAACAATTCCAGCCATTTTCAATTTCTCAATAGGCTCCTAATTGTCACTCACTTCAATATTGTCCTCAACCACAGCAATGTTCTTCTGTACCACGCAGGGTTGCTATGTCTGTGGTTTTCCTGCCAATTTGGGCTACTTTGTAAATTATGATGTGGGTTAAAATGTATTGGTCGCAGGTTTTTGGGCTACTTTTAAATCTATTTCAATGTGATCTGCTGCTGCTCAGGCAGTGCTCAGGCAGTGAGGCAGTGAGGCAGGCTGTTTCTGAGTGAGTGAGTGGTGGGGAGGGCCGAAGCCTTCTAGCCATGACCGGAGAGGTCCAGAGGGGTGTGGTGTTGAGAGAGCGCTGCAGCAGGCAGCTGAGTCACGTGTGTGTGTGAGAGGAGACAGAGAAGCATGCCTGCACGTCATGACAACTTTTTAACAGTTGTAGGTAGGCTATTTAAATTGTCATTATGGAAAAACCTATTTCCAGGGCCGGCCCGTTCATTTGGCAGGATTAGGCGGCTGCCTGTGACAACAAATTGACGAGGGCAGCATTTTCTGAGCTAAACTGACCAAGACGCACCTCCAACAACACGTAAAACCTCACACAATTCTGCCCCAAAACAATGACAATTTCTCTCAACCAGTGGCATATGGGCTTTTTAGGTGAGCACTGATAAGCAGTGCCCACTTTGTCAAAGGCAGGGACGCAAAATATTTATCTTGTCCATTCCCAGCACGCCTCTCCAGGGTGCTGTTGGAGAGACTCATCGCTGTGGTGCTCCACTAACATTGCCTCCCAAAAATGATCTAACATAAATCATGTAGCAGATATAGCATGGTAGAAAAAATACGTGGCCTTTTCTGTAGCCTACAGGCTGGAGATAAAATGTATGACAATGTAATGAGACAAACATTTTACATCATGGAGGTTTCTCAGATCAAATAGCCTAACCTAAATGGTGCCCAATCAAATAAAAAATGTGCTGACATTATTAACAAACAACATATCCTAAAAACAGGACAGGTCAAAGTAAAATGGACAATATGGAATGGACAATCAGGCTACTCACAACTGCTGTCCAGGAGATTAATCCCATGGGCAAAATTGTCATGATCAGTGGTTTCAAGTTTTTATCCGTACATTTTTGACGAGCTGATCATAGCGAAAAAATTAAATATTTCTGTATTTCCTGCTGTGTAAACACATTGCAAATAGGCTCAGGATTACGCCTGATAAAGTTGAGTAGCTGATATTCAGAGCTTAAATAGCCAAATCACAGGAATCAGGACTAATAAAGCCAGTGCAACAGCTTGTTTTATAAACGGTGGGCATACCAGAGGATAGGCATTCCTAAAATTCAATTTCAGGCGACGCTGTAGGCTATACCGCAGTAAGCACAGGCCAACGCCTTTGGACGTCTTTTTTGGGGGGGATTTCCACGTCTATGGACATTGGTTTTTGGTGCCTTCCGGACCAAATCTGAACCAAACATAGATGTCTATGTTCTATTCAGATTTGGTCCGGTCTTTACCAGCTTTTATTTGGCCCAAACATAGACGTCTATAAATTACGTGTTTTCAACTTTCATTCAGAACCAAAAATAAACCTAATTTCAACGTCCGGAAAATAAGTCTAATTTTCAACATTCATTCAGAACCTAACTTCAACGTCTGGAAATACAGTGGGGGAAAAAAGTATTTAGTCAGCCACCAATTGTGCAAGTTCTCCCACTTAAAAAGATGAGAGGCCTGTAATTTTCATCATAGGTACACGTCAACTATGACAGACAAAATGAGAAAAAAAAATCCTGAAAATCACATTGTAGGATTTTTAATGAATTTATTTGCAAATTATGGTGGAAAATAAGTATTTGGTCAATAACAAAAGTTTCTCAATACTTTGTTATATACCCTTTGTTGGCAATGACACAGGTCAAACATTTTCTGTAAGTCTTCACAAGGTTTTCACACACTGTTGCTGGTATTTTGGCCCATTCCTCCATGCAGATCTCCTCTAGAGCAGGGATGTTTTGGGGCTGTCGCTGGGCAACACAGACTTTCAACTCCCTCCAAAGATTTTCTATGGGGTTGAGATCTGGAGACTGGCTAGGCCACTCCAGGACCTTGAAATGCTTCTTACGAAGCCACTCCTTCGTTGCCCGGGCGGTGTGTTTGGGATCATTGTCATGCTGAAAGACCCAGCCACGTTTCATCTTCAATGCCCTTGCTGATGGAAGGAGGTTTTCACTCAAAATCTCACAATACATGGCCCCATTCATTCTTTCCTTTACACAGATCAGTCGTCCTGGTCCCTTTGCAGAAAAACAGCCCCAAAGCATGATGTTTCCACCCCCATGCTTCACAGTAGGTATGGTGTTCTTTGGATGCAACTCAGCATTCTTTGTCCTCCAAACACGACGAGTTGAGTTTTTACCAAAAAGTTCTATTTTGGTTTCATCTGACCATATGACATTCTCCCAATCCTCTTCTGGATCATCCAAATGCACTCTAGCAAACTTCAGACGGGCCTGGACATGTACTGGCTTAAGCAGGGGGACACGTCTGGCACTGCATGATTTGAGTCCCTGGCAGCGTAGTGAGTAACTGATGGTAGGCTTTGTTACTTTGGTCCCAGCTCTCTGCAGGTCATTCACTAGGTCCCCCCGTGTGGTTCTGGGATTTTTGCTCACCGTTCTTGTGATCATTTTGACCCCACGGGGTGAGATCTTGCGTGGAGCCCCAGATCGAGGGAGATTATCAGTGGTCTTCTATGTCTTCCATTTCCTAATAATTGCTCCCACAGTTGATTTCTTCAAACCAAGCTGCTTACCTATTGCAGATTCAGTCTTCCCAGCCTGATGCAGGTATACAATTTTGTTTCTGGTGTCCTTTGACAGCTCTTTGGTCTTGGCCATAGTGGAGTTTGGAGTGTGACTGTTTGAGGTTGTGGACAGGTGTCTTTTATACTGATAACAAGTTCAAACAGGTGCCATTAATACAGGTAACGAGTGGAGGACAGAGGAGCCTCTTAAAGAAGAAGTTACAGGTCTGTGAGAGCCAGAAATCTTGCTTGTTTGTAGGTGACCAAATACTTATTTTCCACCATAATTTGCAAATAAATTCATTAAAAATCCTACAATGTGATTTTCTGGAGAAAAAAAATCTCAATTTGTCTGTCATAGCTGACGTGTACCTATGATGAAAATTACAGGCCTCTCATCTTTTTAAGTGGGAGAACTTGCACAATTGGTTGCTGACTAAATACTTTTTTCCCCCACTGTATCTATTTTAGACATCTTTTCAAGTCATTTTGCTTACTGGGACTATTCTAGTTTTTTTGTCTCACCTAGGGCAGAAGAATGGCCAGCACCAGCCCAGCCTATTTCCAACCCCTTTTCCATAAAACATATTAACTTGACAAAGCACTGGAAAATGACTTTAGGAGCACTAGAGCACATTAGATACATTTGCTCGGAGGTGGTTTAAACTGCATTCTAATGTCGACTTAGCTTATGAAAAATCGTATCAAGCGATGGGTTTTACGTGGACTTTACGCATGCTCTGTTCTTGGGTCTTGAGTGCTGCGCAGGTGGAAGCTTCTATTATGGGGAAAAGTCCACAATGAAACTGACATTAAATGTGAATGATACTGTAGTGTCTGAAGGTCTATGATTTTGCTGACATTTGCAAATGGTGTAATAGATTAACTTTACTCTGCTTTGCTGAAGCATCTGGAAAGCATTGCTACATAGGCTTCTTGGAATAGAGGACATTTGGAGATATGTGGAGGCCAGGGATTGGTCTATCTAAAACCACCCATCTTATGTTACATAGGATAAATACCATGTTTGAACAAAGGACGGGGGAAACAACATATTAAGAGATTGGGCTGTTGTTCTCCAGATATCTGCAGATGTCTGTAAATTGACGCTGAACTCTTTTGATACAATAAACCTTTATAATCAAAGTACAGTGTCCGCGGATTCCTTGTTCTCACAGCATAATCAGCATCGTTGTCTCGGACACTACAATACATTTGCATCTGTTGGCAATCAATTAGCCTATTAATTTATATGCCATTGTAAGCTACTGTAGCCTTAGCCTACCATTTGATACAATAAATATGTTGAAATGATGATATCACTGGAGTCATTGCAAATCAATTTGTGCCAGTTGTGTAGCCTACATGGAGCTGGTAAACAGATGTAATAAATAGCCTATAACTTCAGTTTGTTGTTGTAGCCTTGTGTTATTATGCAATTATGAATGAAATGTTTTTGGTAATTAAATTGGAAGTGATCACAGCTCTATCGTAGTTGCCAGCTGTTAGAAAGCATTAGATTGACAGTAACATTCAGTCAGACTAGGCTACAGGTTTAAAAAGAACACTGGCTGTTGTTGACAAGCATATTCAGTTCATATCCATATTATTTATTTACAATCATAGCAGTCAGAGTTAAGTCGACATCTATTGATGGAAAATTACTGGCGAGTTTAATAAGGGCGACATATTCAAATTCCTTTACTTCACGTTAGCTCGCAATAATAATTATTTTGATGGAAAACCACATTTCTATCAGTACGTCGTTACAAGTTACGTAGATATTCCTTCTTAATTCACTCGATAATGTAATGGGAAAAGGGTTTATTGTATAAATGTGGCAACTAGTTTTCAGACTTTTGGTAATTGGGCTACACATTTTGGGTAGACCTGGCGACAGCAATATTTTCCTTAGTCACATGATCTTCATTCACTTCACTCACTGACGTTTCATCCTCAAATTCGCTCATATATCAGATTTTAATTCCAAAGTTCGTGTTCACAGTTGAATAAATGTCCTTTCCTTTACTCCTATTCCTCCCTTTTTAATCACGTTGTTTTCCCGCTCTGACGTCCGTCTCGAATCCTTTTCTGCTGTCCATGACGATGCTAACTCTCTCCTGGTTAGCTCGACTATGCACTTGCCTCTGCTAGCAATACACTGTGCTAACATTAGCCTGTACCATGGAAAATAACAGTTTTAAACTTGTAAAAACTGACTTCATCCGGACAGAATAGTTCCTGTAGGTTCAGACTTACTCGTCGCCAATCTTTTATGTCCCGTGGGTTTCATAACCACGTCTTTGTAACAATTAAATAATGATGACGGGAATCAGTTCAATCATTTATCTAGAACATGCGCATCTTATACACATTACCGATTATGCCCTTTGTTTTTTTCCTATTTATTCAGAGCTACCATATTTTATGACAAACCACTTACAGTATATACTGTACATGTATGTGCCCTACCATTAGGTTAAATTAGTTTAAATTAAAAAGACAGAATGGAACTACTGCAACTTTACCTTTGTACCTGCAGGTGGGGCCGAAAACACAGGCTTGGGACAGAAGTAACAACTGGCGAGAAGTGCACAATATGTCTTATTTCCATGTTTCTGGTTTGTAATGCTTGTTACTTTCAACAAATGTACTATCAGCCATAATTTAATGTTTGTGTCGATTCAATAAATAAGGCTATAGGTTCGATATTTATGAAAATGAACCATGCGTCAACATCACAATGTTGCAACCACAATATTTTGCCTTACAATATTAATCAGACTAAAATGGATCACATAATAGCTATATTAACCATAATTTCCTCATCTCACTTTCATAAGAGATTTATTTTCACAATTTTCAATGACTATTCATGCTTAGCCCTACCAATGTTACTTCTGCCCCACCCCTCTCTCCTGTTACTTCCCCCTGGTTACCATCAAAGACTTTGCCTGATGACTTAAACTAAATTATTCTGCTGCTTTATGTTTGCTACATACTTCAGTCTGAGACTGCCATCATTGAAGTCGTTTGTGGTGATGTAAAAACGAGGGGTGTTGTACAAAACAAAGTCCTCAGTGATTTGATCATCTCTATCGAATCAGAGTATAAAAGCAAATGACACATTTTCGAAACGTCGCTTTACCCACGTGTGTTCTGGTTCTGGCCCAACCCATTGGTTTCTTGGGCCAATCAGAACAAATAGAATGCGTTTACGTTCTAGAAATCGTCAGAGGTACTCAGATCCAGACTCATTGCGGAGGGCGTGGCATAGCGTTTGGTCGAAGCAAGGAGTTTGGGTAGCCAGTCAATCCAAGACTACCTAGCAAGATATTTCAAACCTATGCTGTCATTTAGTCACGTTAAGAAAATAACATGTTTGGAACCTTAAAAAAAAAAAACTCTACAACCGAAAAACACTTCCGGATCTGTTTTTTTACTTTCCCTCTCTCAAAATAACTTTTATATTAACTCATTGAAATGTTGTCGCAGCATGATGATTTTTTGTTGGGAGGTAGTCTTCTGCATTAGGCATGTGTGTTCTGAGAAACTGGCTGTGTAACTTCCGTTCACGCTTCTCCCCTACTACTACGGTAAGTAGGAGGTACAAAAGGTACAACCTTAATATATAACAAAAAGGATAAGTAGCATATATATATTTTAAATGTTTGCATGCTTTTCTCCTTTGAGAAAACAACAGCTGATTCAAAAGTGGTGGCAGGTAGTAAAATACTTTGCGCTTGCCACTGCGAGGATACTCTTGTGCTTCCTCTGCCGAAGTAGGTAATGGAGGAGGGGAGCAGACTCCTTCGTTCGCCTACTAATGAATTGACACGCTCCTAGACCACTTATCCATTTCTGGGTCACGGAGGTCGGAGGAGTCAAGGAGAGGATGGACTTTTTCCCAAATGAGAATCTCCCTCTGTTAAGGAAATTATAGTTACACTATATATACTACAGTATGTGGACACCCCTTCAAATTAGTGGATTTGGCTATTTCAGCCACACCCGTTGCTGACAGGTGTATAATATCGAGCACACAGCCACGCAATCTCAAACATTGGCAGTAGAATGGCCTTACTGAAGAGCTCAGTGACTTTCAACATGGCACCGTCACATGATGCAAACTTTACAACAAGTCAGTTCGTCAAATGTATGCCCTGCTAGAGCTGCCCGGTCAACTGTAAGTGCTGTTATTGTGAAGTGGAAACGTCTAGGAGCAACAACGGCTCAGCCACGAAGTGGTAGGCGACACAAGCTCACAGAATGGGAACAGCGAGTGGTGAAGCACGTAGTGCGTAAAAATAATCTGTCCTCGGTTGCAACACTCACTACTGAGTTCCAAACTGCCTCTGGAAGCAACATCAGCAAAATAACTGTTCGTCGGGAGCGTCATGAAATGGGGTTCCATGGCCGAGCAGCCACTCACAAACCTAAGATCACCATACGCAATGCCAAGCGTCGGAATCTGGGTTTGGCGGATGTTTTGGCGGATTCAAGTTTGGTGAAGGAGGAATAATGGTCTGGGGATGTTTTTCATGGTTCGGTCTAGGCCCCTTAGTTCCAGTGAAGGGTAACGCTACAGCATACAATGACATTCTAGACGATTCTGTGCTTCCAACTATGTGGCAAGAGTTTGGGGAAGGGCCATTCCTGTTTCAGCAGGACAATGCCCCTGTGCACAAAGCGAGCTCCATACATAAATGGTTTGTCGAGATCATGTGGAAGAACTTGACTAGCCTGCACAGAGCTCTGACCTCAACCCCATCGAACACCTTTAGGATAATTTGGAACGCCGACTGCGAGCCAGGCCTAATTGCCCAACATCAGTGCCTGCGAAGAAACAGAATCATTAGATCATTTGTTTTGGTACTGTCCATTTGTAGGTTGTTTTTGGTCACTGGTCCAGGAATGGCAGAAGGATTGCAATATTAACGTCCTCTCACTGTCAACTGCGTTTAATTTCAGCAAACTTAACATGTGTAAATATTTGTTTGAACATAAGATTCAACAACTGAGACATAAATTGAACAAGTTCCACAGACATGTGACTAACAGAAATTGAAAAATGTGTCCCTGAACAAAGGGGGGGTCAAAATCAAAAGTAACAGTCAGTATCTGGTGTGGCCACCAGCTGCATTAAGTACTGCAGTGCATCTCCTCCTCATGGACTGCACTAGATTTGGCAGTTCTTGCTGTGAGATGTTACCCCACTCTTCCACCAAGGCACCTGCAGGTTCCCGGACATTTCTGGGGGGAATGGCCCTAGCCCTCACCCTCAGATCCAACAGGTCCCAGACATGCTCAATGGGATTGAGATCCGGGCTCCTCGCTGGCCATGGCAGAACACTGACATTCCTGTCTTGCAGGAAATCACGCACAGAACGAGCAGTATGGCTGGTGGCATTGTCATGCTGGAGGGTCATATCAGGATGAGCCTGCAGGAAGGGTACCACATGAGGGAGGAGGATGTCTTCCCTGTAACAGTGTTGAGATTGTCTGACTGTGGCAACCTTGTCTCTCCACGAGACCGCCTCGGCGTAGCGAGTGAGGTACAGGTCGCATTTCAGAAGGAATCCCTTGTATCTCGCCAACAAAGCACTCCGGGAGGGACAGGGTTATTCCGAGGACCGGCTCAAATGGGACGGAGGCAGGTAGTTGTCGTGTTGGGGCTGGTGCCGGAACCGGTACTGGAGGGACTGCACTTTCCCCTCCAACCGCAGTATGGTGGCCAGCACGCTGTCCATGGCGCTGCCGAGTCTGGAGAGACAGTTCTCGTGATGCTGTCTACGATGGTCGTCAGCTCGGCCTTTCCCACTGTCTCCATTTTTATGGGTTGATTATTCTGTCACGTTGTATAATGATTAGAATACAGGCGCAGGAATACATATTAGGGCTTTTATTTACTCCACCCAACAGAAGGTACGTCATGGAAAACGACGGGGACGAAGCCCAAAACAAACACGTATGTATACCAAAGGGCTGTAACCCAAACAAGGGTGAGGTGTAACCTCTACACAATACACAGGACAACAACGAGCACAATACAAGGTACTCACGGACATGGGACAATAATCCACAAGGACAATGGGGAGCAGAGGGGGTGTGTATGTATGTATATGTGTGTGTATATATATATATATATATATATATATATATATATATATATATATATATATATATATACTAATCAGGGGGAATTGGAACCAGGTGTGCATAATGAGAAGACAGTCCGGGGTTGGTGGTAATGATCCATGTCAGTGACGTCCAGAAAGCCGTTGACGTAGACCTCCGGAACTGGTGAACGGAATGAGCAGCAGTGCATATCAAAGTCCCAGAGTGGGAGCTCTTCTAGGTTTAAAATGATGGCCCATTTTATACAGAGAAATTGCCCTAGTAGGCAATTTAACCAATCACAGCCATCGTTTTACTTTGCACATCCTGCAAATCACCAGCAGAGGGTGACCATTTTGAATCCATTTTCACATTCACTCTGTTGGTAATGCTTACAAATTGGATCATAACTCTAAAAGTAGCAGAGATCCCACTGGAACTTTGATATACCCCTAGAGTATATTATGTTCAACAATATATTGAAAAATGTGCCAATTCCCCCATAAATATTTCCAATATTAATCTTTATAGTTTTCAATATTCATAAATGTTTGTAAGAAATGTGGTATTGAAATAAAAAATTGTACTCATATTACAGAGCAAGTGGTAACGCTAACTTTTGCTTTGTAGCACCTACAGATGAAACATTACGGAGTCTTAAAGGAGACCTGGGTAAGGCCAAAATGTCACAAATATTCCAACGTTAATTATTTTTCAATTATGCTTTAAGATACAAATGTCATATTTCAACAATCCTTCTTCCAAAGGACCCTTCTATGGATTACTGGTCTCGTTTTGTTCTAGTTTCATGAAGAATCACTCACAGATGCTAAAAGCATGGACTGTAGCTAAATTATTGAGCAGGAATTGGCCTACTCATTTGTTGACCTTAGAAAACCAGGAATGTTACTGAATGTCTTACATATGTACAGTTGAAGTCGGAGGTTTACATACAGCTTAGCCAAATACCTTTAAACTCAGTTTTTCACAATTCCTGACATTTAATCGTAGTAAAAATTCCCTGTCTTAGGTCAGTTAGGATCACCACTTTATTTGTGAAATGTCAGAATAATAGTAGAGGGAATTATTTATTTCAGCTTTTATTTCTTTCATCACATTCCCAGTGGGTCAGAAGTTGTGTATGGGGACCACCCATACACAAAAAAATGTATGCACGCATGACTGTAAGTCGCTTTGGATAAAAGCGTCTGCTAAATGGCTTATTATTATTATTACCAAGCTTTAACTTCCTGACTGATGTCTTGAGATGTTGCTTCAATATATCCACATAATTTTCCTCCCTCATGATGCCATCTATTTTGTGAAGTGCACCAGTCCATCCTGCAGCACAGCATGATGCTGCCACCCCCGTGCTTCATGGTTGGGATGGTGTTCTTCGGCTTGCAAGCGACCCCCTTTTTCCTCCAAACATAACGATGGTCATTATGGTCAAACAGTTCTATTTTTGTTTCATCAGACCAGAGGACATTTCTCCAAAAAGTACAATCTTTGTACCCATGTGCAGTTGCAAACTGTAGTCAGGCTTTTTTATGGCGGTTTTGGAGCAGTGGCTTTTCAGGTTATGTTTATATAGGACTTGTTTTACTGTGGATATAGATACTTTTGTACCTGTTTCCTCCAGCATCTTCACAAGGTCCTTTGCTGTTGTTCTGGGATTGATTTGCACTTTTCGCACCAAAGTACATTCATCTCTAGGAGACAGAACGCGTCTCCTTCCTGAGTGGTATGACGGCTGCGTGGTCCCATGGTGTTTATACTTGTGTACTATTGTTTGTACAGATGGATGTGGTACCTTTAGGCATTTGGAAATTGCTCCCAAGGATGAACCAGACTTGCGGAGGTCTACAATTTTATTTCTGAGGTCTTGGCTGATTTCTTTTGATTTTCCCATGATGTCAAGCAAAGAGGCACTGAGTTTGAAGGTAGGCCATGAAATACATCCACAGGTACACCTCCAATTGACTCACATGATGTCAATTAGCCTATCAGAAGCTTCTAAAGCCATGACATCATTTTCTGGAATTTTCCAAGCTGTTTAAAGGAACAGTCAGTGAATGTAAACTTCTGAACCACTGGAATTGTGATACAGTGAATTATTAGTGAAATAATTTGTCTGTAAACAATTGTTGGAAAAATGACTTGTGTCATGCACAAAGTAGATGTCCTAACCAACTTGCCAAACTATAGTTTGTTAATAAGAAATTTGTGGAGTGGTTGAAAAACGAGTTTTAATGACTCCAACCTAAGTGTATGTAAACTTCTGACTTCAACTGTATATTCAGCCATTCTACCTTATTTGTGTTATGTTGTGCCTGCCACTCAAATCTCTGATTAATGTTCTATATGTAGGCTAATGCTACGCCTCAGCATCCCTAAGTGGCAGAATCTGCCTCAGAAGCTAGGCTAAAGCCAATTTGTTTCATAAGCATGACTGAAGCCTTCTCTTTGTGTAGGATAGTTGTCATGTGCTGTTTTGAACTCTGGTGGTGCTTTGATGATGCTTTTTCAGAATGTCCATTATGAGATGGTCGGCACAAGGTTTGGAAAAATTTAGTTGAGAATATTCAGACCATAATAAGGTTGGGACTTATTCTATTAGAGCACTGAGCTCCCGTCTTTAAACTCTGGTTCAACCAGGTAGGCTAAACATGGTGCAATGGAATGAGACAGATTTTTTAATTCCAACATTAACCTCAACGTTAAGTCAATCTGCTCCAAAAACCATGTCTCTTCCATCATGTAGGCCTAGATACATTTTGACAGTCGACACGTGATTGGCACTGCTTTCTGATTTGAGCCAGAGCCAGATATAACCTAATGCGTGAGGAGGATACCATTGATTGTTATCTTGCACTAACATGCTGTTGGTAGTACAGTGATGAACTTCACAGTAGTCATAAGCTATTGCTTCACTCATGTGTCTCCTCAAGGTTTCCCTGTCACCATCTCTCCTTTGATCGTTCTGTTCTTTTCATCCTGTTAGGATAGATATAAGGAACGTGTGTCATCGTCATTTAACACACCACCCCTGATAATGTTGGTGCTAATGAGAGCTGAGCTCGCTGTTCTAAGACATGTTATAAAACACACACACGCACACACTCACACACACCTGTAGGTGTCACCCATAATGACACTGAACATCTGCATAACATATCTGTATGTTAACCTTGGTGATTGATTAATGCTCAACAGATCTGAACCTGGTTGATATATACTGTGAACTTGATATTCTCTCTCTGTATTTGGGAGGACCTGTAGCAACTTGCAGGCAGGGTGCAGACAATCGTTGCCATTCAGCAGGAAGACAAAAAAAGGAAGGAACCGAAGCAGAAGGCCTATTTATAGAGAAGGTGCAGCTGGAAGTGTTAAGTACTGGCTGTGTTTCTCTGATTTGACTTTGATGTGTGACTCATAGTGTTCTAATGTCCTTCTGTTTCCACGCCCCAGTCCTCTATCAAAGTTATCTTTGTTTGCTGCAGAGAGCAGATAAACACTGAGGTTGTTGCTCTCTTGGATGCCACAACTCCTGTCTTTTACTGGTGGTGTATCATACCGTCTGGGCTTTCCCCTCATTGCATCTGTGAAAAGGATAAGGTCTCTCTC
Source organism: Coregonus lavaretus (assembly GCF_964263955.1). NCBI lineage: Eukaryota > Metazoa > Chordata > Actinopteri > Salmoniformes > Salmonidae > Coregonus > Coregonus lavaretus. Next base: position 29,915,703 of record NC_140005.1, on the reverse strand, counting down.
TCCATTATCTCTTTTAATTTTGCATTTGTTGTATCTCTTTTTCTTCACTTATCTCTTCTCACCTCTTCATTCATCCCCTTCTCTAGTGTTCTAATGACAGTATTTATATTTTCTTACTAGCAGATATTGTATCAAAGTATAATGCAGTACAATTATGTCTTACTAGCTAATGTGTAATTATTTATATAAATCCAAAAATGTATCTTTGTCTCATTTGATACAGTGCCTCCAGAACAACCAACTTTTAGGTTAAAGCGGTAATGCCAAATCTCCACTAGAGGTTGCCATTGGACAGGCCAGGGGATTACAATGATTATTTGGGTTGTACCAATTGCACCATAAAGCTGATACTATTCATCACTATTAAGTTTTATGGAGAATGTTTTCGGACAGCCCTTCTCTCAACTGATGTATATGAACACTAATCTATGGGGATGAAAAAGTATCAGAATCCATAAGATCTAGACAAATTCAGTAAAATCGGTTGTCAGTATCAAACGGTATCTAATTTACAACTTTTAACCTTCAGGGAAGATTTTATATGAAACCTCAGTTCTGCTCTCTGTCACTGGTAAAGCGAATAAAATATAACCCAGGTGAAATCAGTGGGCTGCATATTCCTGTGAGTGACACAGTAGAGATGAGTATACATGTAGGCCTATATGGGACAGTTATCAACAAGAGAGCAGATACATGTATAACTGACATCCTAAGCCTCCCTCAATAACTGTGCCGCAACTACACAGGGACATGAACCCCAGTTTCCACAAAGAACAGAAAAAGCTATTTCTCTGTGACTCTGAGATACCGCCTGCTCATGCTGCTCTATGAACTCAGTATCTCACCTTCAACAGCAGGAAGGAGAAGGGAAAAGAAAGAGTGCCACATGAAAAGAGGAGCTTCCTCTTCTGATAAACACATATCTACACATCCCACCGGACCCTTAGTCTGAGAGCAGCAGCCCCGCTAAACGCGTACTTGTCTGCACGGCACTACAAGGAGAGACACCGAGTGGAATTCGTGTTTTGTCCCTAGGTTGTTCGTTTGAGAGCATTAGAGGATTTCAGCACGCCTCTTTTGACTGTTTCTGTACCCTCACAGTTTTCATTAAAAGAGCTCTCCAGATGCAAAGCCACCACGCTTCACTGAAGACATGCATAATATCGAAGAAAAGGGGGGATGTAAAAGAGAGAGAAATGTGTAAAGCAGCATATACATATGGCACTTGATATTGTTCCCTTTCAGGTATTCTTATGGGTGTTTTGGTTGGGGTTTAGATTTTTCGGGGTTGTTACACACAAAGGAAGCAGCCGCGACTACATACTTCAAAGAAGCCCCTGCAATCCCATATAGACAGACCACATGTGAGGAGCGTGCTGTGCTGTACTGTGCTACAGACGAGGGCTTCTGTGAGAGTAGGCCATGGCTTCTCATTAAGACTACTGTTTCCTCTACACTGGGAAACATTCCCGGCTCACTCCAGGCTCATCCACTGCTAAAAAATATAGTTTTACAAGATTAGACAGGATTAGAGGAGCAAAACAGCATCAATTTGTCATCAGTTCCAGAAATATCAAACAGGCAGTTGTATAATAATGAAGATACAGCATTTGACACCTACAGAGGATGCCCTGTTTTAAATAGGGGAGAGCTGGGTAAATCAACGTTTTTTACATTCGGCATCACTCCGTCAAGGGAAATATATACTGATCAAAAATATAAACGCAACATGTAAAGTGTTGGTCCCATGTTTCATAAACTAAAATAAAAGATCCCCGAAATTTTCCATACACACAAAAAGCGTATTTCTTCCCAATTTTGTGCACAAATTTGTTTGTGAGCATTTCTCCTTTTGCCAAGATAATCCATTCACCTGACAGGTGTGGCATATCAAGAAGTTGATAATACAGCATGATCATTACACAGGTGCATCTTGTGCTGGGGACAATGAAAGGCCACTCTAAAATGTGCAGTTTTGTCACACAACACAATGCCACAGATGTCTCAAGTTTTGAGGGAGTGTGCAATTGGCATGCTGACTGCAGGAATGTCCACCAGCGGTGTTGCCAGATAATTTAATTTTCATTTCTCTACCATAAGCCGCCTCCAATGTCATTTTAGAGAATTTGGCAGTACTTCCAACCGGCCTCGCAACCCCAGACCACGTGTAACCACGCCAGCCCAGGACCTCCACATCTGGCTTCTTCACCTGCGGGATCGTCTAAGACCAGCCATCCGGACAGCTGATGAAACTGAGGAGTATTTCTGTCTGTAATAATGCCCTTTTGTGGGGAAAAACTCATTCTGATTGACTGGGCCTGGCTCCCAAGTGGGTGGGCCTGTGCAATGTGGGTTTATACTGATAGATGAATAAAGTCCAAATCTATCTGCCAGCACTTGACTGTGGTGCCATTTCCACTGCCCCATGGAGCCAGGGGCATAGGCAACTTGAGGCAGGGATGCATCCCGCCGCCCCATCAAGAGCAGTTTAGGGGTTACTGGGTTGGGGTTGGCAATGTCAGAGATTGCGTGGTCCAGCTCCAGAACAAGCTGCTCTGAGGGACTGTAATCTCTTCTGAAAAGCTAGTAGCCTGGCAGTGTCTGAGGTGTGGAGGGTCATTTCAGCATATCTGTGAGAAAGCTTGGGAACAGTGGTATCCTGCAGCGCCGCCCCCTGTGCAGCATCTGGGATAAGATTTTTTTTCATGTGTGAAAGTGAAGCTACAGAGGGTGAGTCCTTCCAGTTCTTCACGGTCATCAAGGACCTGCGAACTTTGCTTTTCCACTTGATGGTACAGGGTGTCAGAGGGCATAACCGGGGAAGTCAGAAGGTACTGTTGCACTGGAGTGTAACTGGTAAGCAGGCCCTTATAGCCTTGTAGGGCCCAGCCTTGTATGGACTGCTGCCCTTGAGATGGGTGACGTCAATGCTGACAGTACGGAGGATGAGGTTCTTCTGCTCTCCTGACAGTTGCAGTTGTCGTGCAACTTCAGGCAGTAACATTGTTCTCTCTGCTCCATCGGCCAGAATGGCACAAGCCTTGAATGACTTGGATCCATTCCTCGAGCACTGGAACCCCCTTCAGGAGAACCCGACCAACTTGGTTGGAGTGAGCGAGGTACACTCTGCCATTAGAGTCTTTGATTGGGCAAGCAGGGGGTTCTTGCTGGGTCACCCGATGAAGCACCTGTAGATGTATCCCACCACAATCATAACATGGCTTCTTCAGGGTACACTCTTCAGGCAAGTGGGCATGGTCACACCTCCAGCAACATTTGCCATCTTTTATCCACTCTTCTATCTTGTTCTTGGATTCTCCCTTGATCTTCGGGCACCTAGTGATGAAGTGTTCACTGCTGTTGCAGAAGAGATTTAGCCAGGTCAGTCATCAGAACAGCCTCAATTCATCAGGGCATGGACTCTACAAGGTGTTGAAAGCATTCCACAGAGATGCTGGCCCATGTTGAGGCCAATGCTTCCCACAGTTGTTAAGTTGGCTGGATGTCCTTTGGGTGGTGGACCATTCTTGATACACACAGGAAACTGTTGAGCATGAAAAACCCAGCAGTGTTGCAGTTCTTAACACAAACCGGTGCGCCTGGCACCTATTACTATACCCCGTTCAAAGGCACTGAAATATTTGTGACTTGTTTCAGGAAACTAGGCGTATGTTGTACGCCACTACTTCACAGGAGAGGCATTTGAAATGTGTTTTTTGGCAGGATTGCCTTCTGGAAGTAAACTTACATGTGCCTTAATAACAAACTTGTATGCCATCTGTAAATACGAATCAAATTGTTAAATTACGAGCCTAGTTGGTTCAGCCACGGAAAAAGACAGGAACCTTCCACTAGCCATGATTGGCTGAGATAGTGAATGGGCAGGACATGCCGAGAGATGAGTTCGGATTGGTCTGCCATGTAGCACCTTCTGTCTATAAAATGAGCTGCTCGGTATGTGTAGATAATCCTTTCTACTGCAGAAAGATATCATGGAGAACTGCAAAAGTGTTGTTACTGCTCTCAATAACATTGCTGCCCTGAATGTATCAAGCGCTATCGACAAAGGTCAGTGGGAAAAAGTTGTGATGGACTACTTTCTGGAGGACGATCGTGCCATGCTGACTCTCTCTGACTCTGAAAATGAATCAGACGATGAGGAAATCCCTGATTTAGGTTGTAGAGTCTTCTGATGACAGTGATGGGAAAGAAACGGTGATCAACAGTGTTGTCACGGAAGAAGTTGACAACATAAATAAATAACATTTGTTTGATCGCAAATGTGGAGGGAGTCGAAAAGAGAACACAGAAGACTGTTATATAAAACACCTGTCTCTGGATTACATCTTCAAACTAAGGGCAACCATGGCATCCGTGACAGAGGGAGAAAGATCTGATGATTCTTATGGCATTGCAACCGGTCAGTGTGAACCAGAGTGACTTGACACGACCGGCCAAGCAAGCTATACAAACAAAGCGGAAACAACACAGGACATCTTATTTAATGAAAGGGGTTGCAGACTGCCGTGAAGAGTCCATCCATGTATACGGTAAGAGTCTAGCTACATTTTCAGATATTATACGTTTCTAATTTTGTCAGTCGTTTTCATTGCAAGTTAAAGCATACTGTTAGCTAGGTAGCTAATGTTAGCTGGCTGGCTCGCTAGCTAACATTACGTGTATGATCTGTGTAGTAATATTATCTCAGAAATCCATTTGCATTGCTAGTTATAGCCCAATGTTAGCTAGCTAATTAACATTATAATATAATAATAATATGCCATTTAGCAGACGCTTTTATCCAAAGCGACTTAGTCATGCGTGCATACATCATTTATTTTTTTGTGTATGAATTGAACCTAGTTGGTTAGCTTTAGCTAGCTATGACAATCGGTTTATATTGCTAGTACTCTATGCATTGGGATTATGGTCCATAGTTTAGCTAGCTAAATGTCTAAACAAAAGACTCCACTTTGCCTGATGATTACATGACCCATCAAGTTAGCTAGGCGTGTCTGCCGGTGATTTATGGCCATCTATTGTATAATAATGCTAAAATATTTACCTGCAATTTGTCTTTCAGCATTTTGTATTTATATTGATGTGTGTATTTTCTGTAATGTAATTCAGGACTCATCTGTAAAAGAGACAGTGGTCTCAGTATGACTCCCTGATAAAATAAAGGTTAAAAAAATAAAAATGGGAAGCAGGCATGTGTCTTTCACTGAGCTGTGTAAAGACAGACTGACAGGGGAGTGACCAATTTTAGATTTTCATTTCTCTTAATGTTATTTTGTTGTTTGCAGGTTCACAATTATTCTGACCCTATGCAGCCAAGTGTGGCTTGTTTGGTGTCTGCTGTGAAGGAATACCACAACAAGTCAACTACTTGATTGATAAAGGCATGTCATCCAGCAAAGGCAGCAGCGCAGTCATCAACTACATGTACCATTTCTTCACCAACTACGGAGTTGGGGAAACACGTATGGACCTGAATTGTGATAACTGCACTGGCCAAAACAAGAACAAGTTTGTGCTCTGCTATTGTGCCTGGTGGACCATTCACAAGCTCCACCACAGTCTGGACCTTCACTTCCTGATCACAGGCCACACCAAGTTTGCCCCTGACTGGTGTTTCGGCCTCATCAAGCAGCGCTACAGAAAGACTAGAGTGAACACTTTGTCAGAGATTGCTGGTGTGGTGACGGACAGCACTGTGATGGGTCAACATCCCACAGCTGATTGGACTGGATGATGGTACTGTGCTGGTGGAAAGCTATGGCTGGCAACAACACCTGACTCCGTACTTCAGGCCGCTGCCACAGATCAAGCAGTACCAGCACTTCACCTGAATATAATTTTCATTGCATTGTATGAGGTTATTCTTATTATCTAAACTTGGGAGGTCAATTGATGTTATGCAAGGTTGTAATGTCTTCTCTACTGTTTTGTATATTTTCCTGTTTTACAGCTTCGATGCTCTGGAGGCTGGTGTAGTTGTCGCCAAGGAGCGTTCGGACTCAGTTGGGACCAGGTTTCAGCTGCTGCGCAACGCTGATGTCCTTCCTCCCATAGATGGTCTGCATGTACAAGCACCACCTGGACTGTACACAACTAGACAAACGTATATTTTTGTGAAGATCAGGGATTTTTGCGACGGAGATGCCATGGACATCACATGCCCTGCACCAAAGTCAAGGGCAGGACAGAAACAGGCTCTCCGAATACAGATTAACTTGTTCATGCGTGGTGCGGACGGACGGGTTCAACACTGGGGGCGAGTTCCCAGTCATCCGGACTATCTGCAGTGCCTCTATGCACATTCACATGACTCTCTCCTAACACACACGTCATACGTTGCTGCTACAATTTCTTTAAATCCTGCTGCTCAGCCACTTTACCCCTTATTGTATGCATATACAGTAACTACCTCCTCTATCACCAGTATCACTGATATCATTATTGATATTGTTCTTGTACATACTGTATATTATTTTGTTCTTTCTATACTGGCATTGACACTTTCTATATTATATGCAAGTAACCATTTGGCTGTACCGTTTACACCTTCTGTAGAGACCCATTCACTTAGCAAGATGTGGCTGGGGGTTATAGCATTTCTTTCACATGACCCATCAATTTAGACAAGTGTGTCTGGCTAAGCGTCATCTAATATCTATACAATAATTTTATCTGGACACTTTCTGTTCCTGATATTGCTACTATGCAAGTATCCATTTCAGTGAACCGTTTACACTTCTATATCCTGTGCATGTGACAAATAAACGTTTATTTGATATAGTGTGTGTTAACCAGAGACGGAAATGTGAAGAACAATATGACCTGCACCAAAGTCAGATTTGGATATAGGCCAAGGACTAGATAAAGTGTATTTTTACCTGGAGGAGTTCCTTATTGTAGGCTACTACTTTTACCACTTTTAGTCTTAATCTTTGGTTGTTTACTACACTACTCACTCTGTTTTGCACATGGCCTCACGTGAATCCTTAAAGAGATGGGTGGGGTTAAGGCTTAAGAGGGTGTGAATGATGCTGAACGAGTGTAAACAAAGAAGAGCTCTCCAGTAGGTGCACCAAAACATTCAAGGGCCATTTTCTCAAAGGTGGAGTTACAAGTTTATCAACTTTCAAAGCAGAATTACTTTCTCATTGTTCCGCAACTGCAGTTTATGATTTACCATTTTGTAGCTCTGAGTCTCTACTTTTATCCATTGTAAAAAACACAATTTCAAATTTTGCTACATAAGACTGAATCGAGGCAGTGAGTCACATTTTGTCTTGCCCATTCAGCCTCTGAATGGCACACATACACAATCCATGTCTCAAGGCTTGAAAATCATTCTTTAACCTGCCTCCTTCCCTTCATCTACACTGATTTAACAAGTGACATCAATAAGGGATTATAGCTTTCACCTGGTCAGTCTATGTCATGGAAAGAGCAGGTGTTCTTAATGTTTTGTATATTCAGTGTATAATGTCTGTATTTTTTTGTCGACTCATACTGCTGGTCCTCAGATGATGGCTGCTGTTCAATTAATTGTTTGGTGTGGTGTGTGTATGGGGGCCATCTTAATATGTTCAGCTGGTGACCACCTGACCCATCAGGTGAGCCATCAGGTGACTTATCAGGTGACTTGGTGGCCATTTTGGAGAGGCACTTTGCCACTGGGGAAGCCAAGCCAGAAAAAAATGGCATATTACAACCTACTGTATGTGTTGTGATAATTGCATTGTTTGCGCTACAACCTATTAGTTCATACGGTTTGACACCGTGATATATAGGCCTAAGGCCGTGACAATAAGAAGACCAGTGGAGGCTGCTGAGGGGAGGACGGCTCATAACAATGCAATGGCTGGAACGGAGTAAATGCAATGGTATCAAACACATGGAAACCAGCTGGATGGCTGGTGTGTTTACAGACATATTCAATCTCTCCATATCCCAGTCTGCTCTCCCCACATGCTTCAAGATGGCTACCATTGTTCCTGTACCCAAGAAAGTGAAGGTAACTGAACTAAATGACTATCGCCCCGTAGCACTCACCTCTGTCATCATGAAGTGCTTTGAGAGACTAGTCCAGGATCATATCACCTCTGCTTTACCTGTCACCCTATACCCACTTCAATTTGCTTACGGCCCCAATAGATCCACAGACGATGCAATCGGCATCACACTGCACACTGCCCTATCCCATCTGGACAAGAGGAATACCTATGTAAGAATGCTGTTCATTGACTATAGCTCAGCATTCAACACAATAGTACCCTCCTAAGCTCATCATTAAGCTTGAGGCCTTGGGTCTGAACCCCACCCTGTGCAACTGGGTCCTGGACTTCCTAACGGGCCGCCCCCAGGGGGTGAAGGTAGGAAACAACACCACGTCGCTGATCCTCAACACTGGGGCCCCACAAGGGTGCGTGCTCAGCCCCCTCCTGTACTCCCTGTCCACCCATGACTGCATGGCCAAGCATGCCTCCAACGCAATCATCAAGTTTGGAGGTGAGGGCTCTGGGAGTGTGGTGCCAGGAACATAACCTCTCACTCAACGTCAACAAAACAAAGGAGATGATCGTGGACTTCAGGAAACAGCAGAGGGTGCACCCCCCTATCCATATCGACGGGACACAGTGGAGAAGGTGGAAAGCTTCAAGTTCCTTAGCGTTCACATCACTGACAAACTGAAATGGTCCACCCACGCAGACAGTGTGGTGAAGAAGGCGCAACAGAGCCTCTTCAACCTCAGGAGGCTGAAGAAATTCGGCTTGGCACCTAAAACCCTCACAAACTTTTACAGATGCACAACTGAGAGTATCCTGTCGGGCTGTATCACTGCCTGGTACGGCAACTGCACCGCCCACAACTTCAGGACTCTCCAGAGGGTGGTGCGGTCTGCCGAACGCATTACCGGGGGCAAACTACCCGCCCTCCAGGACAGCTACAGCACCCGATGTCACAGGAAGGCCAAAAAGATCATCAAGAACATCAACCACCTGAGTCACTGCCTGTTCACTCCGCTATCATCCAGATGGCGAGGTCAGTACAGGTGCATCAAAGCTGGGACCGAGAGACTGAAAAACAGCTTCTATCTCAAGGCCATCAGACTGTTAAATAGCCATCACTAGCACATTAGAGGCTGCTGCTGCCTATAGAAATCACTGGCCACTTTAAGAAATTGAACACTAGTCACTTTAATAATGTGTACATATCTTGCGTTACTAATTTCATATGTACAGTGAGGGAAAAAAGCATTTGATCCCCTGCTGATTTTGTACGTTTGCCCACTGACAAAGAAATGATCAGTCTATCATTTTAATGGTAGGTTTATTTGAACAGTGAGAGACAGAATAACAACAACAAAAATCCTGAAAAACGCATGTCAAAAATGTTATAAATTGATTTACATTTTAATGAGGGAAATAAGTATTTGACCCCCTCTCAATCAGAAAGATTTCTGGCTCCCAGGTGTCTTTTATACAGGCAACGAGCTGAGATTAGGAACACACTCTTAAAGGGAGTGCTGCTAATCTCAGTTTACCTGTATAAAAGACCCCTGTCCACAGAAGCAATCAATCAATCAGATTCCAAACTCTCCACCATGGCCAAGACCAAAGAGCTCTCCAAGGATGTCAGGGACAAGATTGTAGACCTACACAAGGCTGGAATGGGCTACAAGACCATCGCCAAGCAGCTTGGTGAGAAGGTGACAACAGTTGGTGCGATTATTTGCAAATGGAAGAAACACAAAATAACTGTCCATCTCCCTCGGCCTGGGGCTCCATGCAAGATCTCACCTTGTGGAGTTGAAATGATTATGAGAACGGTGAGGAATCAGCCCAGAACTACACGGGAGGATCTTGTCAATGATCTCAAGGCAGCTGGGACCATAGTCACCAAGAAAACAATTGGTAACACATTACGCCGTGAAGGACTGAAATCCTGCAGCGCCCGCAAGGTCCCCCTGCTCAAGAAAGCACATATACAGGGCCGTCTGAAGTTTGCCAATGAACATCTGAATGATTCAGAGGAGAACTGGGTGAAAGTGTTGTGGTCAGATGAGACCAAAATTTAGCTCTTTGGTATCAACTCAACTCGCCGTGTTTGGAGGAGGAGGAATGGTGCCTATGACCCCAAGAACACCATCCCCACCGTCAAACATGGAGGTGGAAACATTATGCTTTGGGGGTGTTTCTTAATGTTCTCTGAACTATTTGAGAACATTCCCAATGTCAAACCAGTTGGAGAACGTTCCTAGAACATTTCCAGAATTTAAATGAAATGTAATCATGTTTGAACTTTTAGGAAACGTTCTGTTAAAGTAATGAAATACAAGAAAATAAAGTTTTTTAGTCAAGTTATTCAAATGTGTTGAGAATGTTCCAAAGCCAAGCAATTATCCTGCACTATTCCCAGAAAATTGTGGGAAGGTTTTAGGCAAAACAACAATAGGACAACCACGCTGTCACCAAGCTCTAAGAAACATATACTGTGGTTCTCAGAACGTTATGTGCTAGCTGGGCACTTCCTAAATATTTGGTAAAATTATTAATTTTGTGTATGGTTTCCTAGAAACAAGGGTGGCTCAACTTACCCCTTTGGCTCAACTTACCCCACTCTCCCCTGCTGTATGTTAGATTTTTTGGAAAAAGTAGCTTAATGTAGACTTTGGTAACTTCTTGTTGCTTATTGTGTACCCAGTCGAGGTTTCCAGTATTTGTCTTGTTCACACCAAGCCTTCTTGACAGGTCCTAATGTGTTAAAAGGCGAGCCAAATCCACAGCCTTGTATAGACACTATGTACATATCAGATGCACATAGCTGGCATCCTATAGCTGGGTGAGGAAAAAATGCTTGGGCGGCTGGCTGGCTGTGACTACCGTTGGAAGGAGAGAGCTCTGTTTTGGAACACACTGTGATTGTCTCAAGGGCCTCCGATGCACGCCTGAACGTGAGACGAACATTTCCTACGTGCGTGTATCTGCCCGCTCACACTTGAGCCTGTCGGAACTGGACGTGTTGCTGAAGGCCATTGCAACACTATGGCTGATATTTGACCCACTTCAGTGGGCTCCATGCTTACATACATTACAGACACCAGTCAAAACCACAAAGGATAGGCCCCGCTCCATACAGGAAGTGCATCTATAGAGTCTAAAGTGGTGTCCTCTCCTTGTATAATTTTTTTATTCATCTGCAATGATATGCTTAGTGTAAAGGGGTTTCTCACCTTGTATCCTTTCCTTGATCTGAAATTATGTGGCTAGTCTTGTATCCGCGACGGCAAATACTTTATATTCATCTTCCATATTTCTTCAATTTTTCTTTCCCATCCTATGTTTTTAGATCAGTGCAGACTATGGAGCGAAGACAAGATAAGAAAGCCACTTTAGATTTTAGACTTTCCTCCAACTTTCCTCCATCTGATCTGACAAACTGTTTTTTGGTGTGTGTGTCCTCAAATAGAATTCATTAGAGAGAAATTGTGTAGTGGGGTAGGATAGCAGAGGTTAATAATATTGCGCCACAGAGGCGAGGGGCTTTTCGGGAAGTCAAGGGGCCTTTATTAGTGGAGCCAGGGGTGGTGGAGTTTCATTTCCTGGTTTTAATGGAGTGGCTTTCTGCCTTGGTCTCTACATCTCCGCCAAGATGCACATTTATCTCTGAAATGTTCTCTGGACCTCTGAGGATAGCAGTGGAGATACACAAGACATGCAGAAGATCAACTAGAGGCTTTATTAAAGTAAACTGGGTTTCCACTTTTATGTTTTTCAATGCTGCAGTAGTTAGTGATTTCTGTAAAATCATAGACCTTTAAAGAGGCTGAGAGCCTTATGTAGCATATGTTAGTCGTTTCTATCTATGAGAATGTGTATGCCAATTCTGAAATATTTGCTAACATTGCTATTGTTTGATATAGTATACAATCCCATAGAGATCATATTAAATTATTAGTATTCTAATTCTATGTACAATCCAATGTGATGGTATGGTGTTCTACCTCAGAACTTAAAGGAGTAATTTCAGCCAACCAGAGTGACATGACCCATATGTACGTCACAAGACGACACAGCGAACGTCACATATTTATTGTTTTAATTTTAAGTATCGTTCCCGATCAGCCCTGCCATGGGGGCCAGTTTCCTATGTCAGGGCACGTTGCTGATCTCACGGTCTCCCTGTGTACACAAATAAGTGGGGGAGCGTGGACTGGCTCCTAGGACTCCGGGATGAGTAGTTTGCATAAATAAAACACAGTACGGTAACATGTAACCATGGCATTATCTAGGTCAGCGAGGCTCTCCAACCAACGTTCCCTATTCGTCACAGTGGCGCCCGCGACTCCATGTCACACATTGACCTGATTTTTGGGGACAGGCACTGTACGGACATGTCTACCACACACACACACACAGACACATGCATGCTATTGAGAAAAATGCATGTGATATGCACTGTACGTTGTGTGTGAAGTTGTGTGTATTCCATGTCTCTGTGCTCATGTAGTGTTTGTAAGATTTACTTGATTTCGATTTAGTAGATTTACAATTGTTTAAGGGCTAAGGGTGACCCCATGGCTACAGTTAGTTAAAACTAAACAAATTAGTCATTCATAAAAAAAGAGTAAAGTAAATTCAAACCTCTCAGCAACATATTCACCAACCAGATAACCATATGAACATGGGGAGGTAACCACAGAACTAAAACGCTGTTCTGTAATATAGCAGCTGACCACTGGATGGCAATGTCTGGCTGCTCTTTCCCTCTCTCTGTCTTCTCTCCCTCATTAGTGAGGGCTGTGGGGCCCCCTCCAACACCATCCCATAAATGTCAACACCATTACAGCAGGGGACAGTGGGCCTGGATGTAACAAACACAGACGCTATGAAATTCCGCTATGTGTGTCAAATCAATCACACAGCCAGGCCTCCTGCACTTTCACACATCCGACTACAATTACCTGCAAGTGGTGGTGGGCTGCTTCGTGAAGCCTACACATGCACACCAAAATAGATGTATGGAGTATATAAATATGAACATTTAAATAAACTTATTTGTATAAAAATCAGCATGCAATGATAAAATAAGCAACATATTTATATGTACTATATGTTTTCATACCATTAGATTTGTAGTATGTAATATGCACATTATAAACATCCTCAGGTATTCAGATTCTCAACTCTCTCTGGTCAATCTCTCCATCTTCCTCTATCTATCTCTCTCTTTCTCTCTTCCACGCTCTCCCTCTCTCTTTCTCTCCCCCTGTTCCATTATCAGTCTGTGGTGTGCTGCTTGCTTACTTGCGCCCTTTCCCATTCCCTTCAAAAAGGCTCCTAGGAGCAGGTGGACGGGAGATAACTTGCGCTGCTCTTTGTTTTCACCCTGACACTGTCATTAATCATTGGCCAAGCCGCACTTCAACGTATAATAATAAGGACTGGCTGCTGTGTGGGGGCTGCCGCCCAATTGCCTTTCATTGCGTGGATGCCAAATTGGAGGTGAACGGCCATAGCCAGACACTGGTCCCACGTCCCCAGACTGTCTCATCATTTAGGTATTTATCCATCTCAGCCTTGTCCGAGGAGCTTCTCCCTCCTCAGCCCTCCGTCCCAGGAGGCCAGCTGCAGATTGTTAGGGGGAGGATCAGATTTGTTGCTCAGGCTTTTTGGCTTTGATTGTGTGCCTATAAGTTTGGGATTAGAGGTACATTTCCCACAGGGCAGTGCAGGATTTGCTGCCGTTTAACTGTTTAACCTGTCTTAGTGTGGTGTGGCTGGGCTGGCAGGGCCGGGGGCGGAGGGTGGGTGGGTGGCTCGGAGAGGGAGTGGGGTGGGTTGGGGACGGGAGAGAGACCGGTCAACGTGCCCACAGAGACCCAGGGAGGCTAAGCCAGAGCCGGGCCAGCATCGATAAGAGAGGCTGCTGCCTTATCCAGCAGATCTCCCTCCAGTACAGTCATTAGTCACGCATGTGTGTGTGTGTGCGCATGTGTGAGTGCAGTGTGTGTGTGCGAGAAAGAGAGTGTGTGAGAGTCTGTGAGAGCATGTTTATGTGTGTCACTTCTCCCTGACAACCATTGAGTGATGCATCAAAATCATATAGGTGATGTCTTTTCAGTAAAAAAAAATCTTAATATGTGAAAGCATTATTTTAATGTCTGAGAATTGTTTAGTGTTGCATTGATAATATGGCAAACTAAGGAGTTGGAGAGAAAAGCTTTAGTGAGACTCTTCCCTAGGGCCTTGGGAAGTACAACAAAATAAACCCAAGCATCCATAACACTAACAATAACAATGCCCTTGAATAACCAATATTATTAAACTTGTTTTCCTGAGGCACACCTCATCGATTGAAACATTACATTTACACACATATAATTGCATTAAAACCTGTTGGACATAGGCAGGACATACAGTATGTACACAAACAAACATATGAAACACAAGCTCTAGCTCAACAATGGCTGGTCCTTTCTCACCAAATCTTGTGTAAAGCTTACTGTAGCCTCAGTCTCAGAACAACCATCACATTGAACAACATCTCTAAACTGATGAAAATTAGATTGGTGACACCAGATCTTGGTGGTGTAGGCTCTGTGGAGAGACAATTACCAGACATGATTAACCAGGTTTGAGGGTGCTGAACCAAATGAACCGTCCATGTTCCAAAGCTGCTTAGCTGGAGGAAGGGTGGTGTGGGCTGGGCTAGCCACCCTTTGTTGGCTGGCGCTCCGGAATAAGTGGGGGCTTGGAACAGCGGGAGAATCCCTGTCTTGTCAAACACAATCCGTGCGGATTACGGAGATCTGAGGGGAATTTAGCAGCCCAGAGACTGAAGGTGTGTTTTTTGGGCCTGCCACCTCCAGCACTACAAACAAGGAGGCCTAAATGTGTGCTGCTGCTGCTGCCGGAGCGGAGAGTGGCCCTGCTTTGATCTCCACTCAGGCCCACCTTACCTCAGCCCCCTCCTGACTAGGTTCAATACTAGAGTGTTGTGGTGTAAAACAGGGGAAAAGTCAGGTATAAAAGATATGGGGATTGGACATCATTGCTGGGATCTTGTAGGAGCTATAACGTTGTTGCAGATTGTGGAGGGTTTGCAGGTTTGGGGTCAGCGACACAAGTGTGTTGTTGTCCACAATGCTGACCATTGGTGACCAACACTTAAACACCAAGCTAAACTCTATACATTCTTCTTCAGTGGACTTCTTTATCATCCCGACATGCTTTAGATAGTAAAGGGCCAGCCTCCACCGGTGCAGGTTGAAATATACCGCAAAACTGTATCGATCTTTAATTAAAGAAGCTCTTAACCTTGGCTGGGCGCTGGACCCCCAGGCCAGTGAGTTAATTAATGTACTAATAGTCATAATATTTGTGCTCTGCATGGGGAGGTACATAAAAAATAATCTATTGTGTGGGCAGTTTATCAGCACAACGTTGTCCCAATGTAGCTCATCCATGCTACGGACCCGTGCTGTGCATATATCAATATTATGGGGAGGGAATTTGAGCCATTGACAGGAAAGTCAGTCTGTTAATATTTCCCATGTTCCATCAGGAACATTACTCATGCTCTAACTCATGGGATTCCTTGGGCAGGCAGAGAGAGATCCACTCCAGATGAGCTTTGAGATCCCACTCCCATTCCCTTCCGATTCCCTACCATTTTCTCTGCTCTACTCCCACCAGTGGGAGGGAAGGAATCCCAGACCTGGATCAAAATCATATCCCACTGACCTTTCAGCAGCTCCTTACACCACCAACCAGCCAACCGCCAACCGCCATGGCGCAAGGCCCCTCGTAAACAGGCCCCTCTGAGGGAGTATAGAGGTGGGGTGTGGTGTGGTGGGGGGAAGAGTGCTGGAGACAGTGATATCACCCCTTTACAGGATTATTGATTTCTTCTCAGGATGCAACTATTAACATTGAGCCATGTGGTTGCCGTGGAGGCTCCCTGCAGGTAGGGGATCTGGCTCACACCCCAGCCTCGCATCGCCTCACATCGAAGGGGGAGGCGGAGGAGAGGAGGGGGGGAGAGGGGGAGTGCAAAGCTGCGGCATGCTTTTATAATTAAGGTCAGCTGGGATGCATTACAGCATTTGGAGGTGTTAAAACGGCCCCTCCTAGGAGAGTATGTTGGCATTGCCCACGCTTGTAAATTAGCCACGCTCCCCACCTGGGGTGGGGGTGTGCGTGGGGGCGGGGGATTTAGTGGTGGATTTTTTGATGACAACCACATAATGTAGCCATGTTTTGCTCAGCACAGCACTACTGCATCAATAACCCAATGAGGTACCACAAAGCCTCCTCATATATGCCCCCTGTAGGTCATATCACATTTTATTTGTCACATGCACTGAATACAACAGGTTTAGACTTTACCGTGAAATGCTTACTTACGAGCCCTTTCCCAACAATGCAGAGTTAAAAAGTAAGAACATTTGCAAATAAAAATAGAAAACACAATAAATACCAATAATGAGTCTATATAAGGAGTACTGGTACCGAGTCAATGTGCAGGGTTACGAAGTACTTGAGGTAATATGGACATGTACTGTAGGTAGGGGTAAAAGTGACAAGGCAATCAGGATAGATAATAAACAGAGTACCAGCAGCATATGTGATGAGTGTGAATGTGTGTAAGTGTGTGAGTGTGTATGTGTGTGTGTATGAGCGCGCGCGTGTGAGTGAGCATATGTAGTGTGCATGTGTGTGTGTGTGTGTGTGTGTATGTGTGTGTTGGAGAGTCAGTGTAAGTATGTGTGAGTGTGTGAGTAGAGACCAGTGAGTGTGCATAGATCATTGCAAATAGTCCAGTTAGCCATTTGATAACTGTTCAGCAGTCTTATGGCTTGGGGGTAGAAGCTGTTTTGGAGCCTTTTTATCCCAGACTTGGTGAACAGTCTATGGCTTGGGTGGCTGGGGCCTTTGACAATTTTCCGGCCCTTCCTCTGACACCGCCTGGTATAGAGGTCCTGGATGACCCTCTGTAGCGCCTTGCAGTCTGATGCCAAGCGGTTGTCATACCAAGCGGTGATGCAGTTAGTCCCCTGTAGCTCAGTTGGTAGAGCATGGCGCTTGCAACGCCAGGGTTGTGGGTTCGTTTCCCACGGGGGGCCAGTATGAAAATGTATGCACTCACTAACTGTAAAGTCCCTCTGGATAAGAGTGTCTGCTAAATGACTAAAATGTAAATGTTAAGATGCTCTCAATGGTTCAGCTGTATAACCTTTTGAGGATCTGAGGGCCCATGCCAAACCTTTTCAGCCTCCTGAGGGGGGAGAGGTGTTGTCGTGCCCTCTTCACGACTGTGTTGGTGTGTGTGGACCATATTAATTCCTTAGTGATGGGGACACCAAGGAACTTGAAGCTCTTGACCCGCTCCACTACAGCCCCGTCGATGTGGATGGGGGTGTGCTCAGCCCTCTGTTCCCTGCAGTCCACGATCAGCTCCTTGGTCTTGCTGACTTTGAGGGAGAGGTGGTTGTCCTGGCACCACACTGCCAGGTCATTGACCTCCTAGTATAGGCTGTCTCATCATTGTCGGTGATCAGGCCTACCACCGTCTTGTCATCAGCAAACTTAGTGATGGTGTTGGAGTCGTGCGCAGCCACACAGTTGTTCAGTGAACAGGGAGTACAGGAGGGGACTAAGCACGCATCCCTGAGGGGCCCCCGTGTTGAGGGTCGGCGTGGCAGATGTGTTGCTGCCTACCCTCACCACCTGGGGGCGGCCCGTCAGGAAGTCCAGGATCCAGTTGCAGAGGGAAGTGTTTAGTCCCAGCTTAGTGATGAGCTTGGAGGGCACTATGGTGTTGAACGCTGAGCTGTAGTCAATGAACAGCATTCTCACATAGGTGGTCCTCTTATCCAGGTAGAAGAGGCAGTGTGGAGTGCAATAGAGATAGTGTCATCTGTGGATCTGTTGGGGCTGTATGTGAATTGGAGTGGGTCCAGGGTGTCTGGGATGATGGTGTTGATGTGAGCCTTGACCAGCCTTTCAAAGTGTTTCATGGCTACAGATGTGAGTGCTACGGGGAGAAAATAAATGTTGACAGGCATTCTTGGGCACAGGGACTATGGTGGTCTGCTTGAAACATGTAGGTATTACAGGCTGGGTGAAGGAGAGGTTGAAAATGTCAGTGAAGACACTTGCCAACTGGTCAGCACGTACTCTGACTGTGCGTCCTGGTAATCTGTCTGGCTCCGCGGCCTTGTGAATGTTAACCTGTTTAAAGGTCTTGCTCACATCGGCTATGGAGAGTGAGATCACACAGTAGTCCGGAACAGCTGGTGCTCTCATGCATGGTTCAGTATTGCTTGCCTCGAAGTGAGCATAGAAGGTATTTAACTCGTCTGAAAGGCTTGCGCCACTGGGCAGCTTGTGGCTGGGTTTCCCTTTGTAATCCATGATAGTTTGCAAGCCCTGCCAGATCCGATGAGCGTCAGAGCCGGCGTAGTAGGATTCGATCTTAGTCCTGTATTAACGCTTTGCCTGTTTGATGGCTCGTTGGAGGTCATAGCAGGATTAGTGTCCCGTTCTTGTAAGCGGCAGCTCTAGCCTTTAGCTCAGTCCGGATGTTGCCTGTAATCCATGGCTTCTGGTTGGGATATGTACGTATGGTCACTGTTGGGATGACGTCTTCGATGCACTTATTAATGAACAAGGTGACTGATGTGGTAAACTCCTCAATGTTATCGGATGAATTCCGGAACATATTCAAGTCTGTGGTAGCGAAACATTCCTGTACTTAGCATCCGCTTTATCGGACCACTTCCGTATTGAGCGCGTCACTGGTACTTCCTGTTTTAGTTTTTTTTGCTTGTAAGCAGGAATCAGGAGGATAGAGTTATGGTCAGATTTGACAAAGGGAGGGCAGGGGAGAATTTTGTATGTGGAGTAAAGATGAGTTTTGGTGTCTCTGGTTGCATAGGTGACATTCTGGTAAAAATGGCCTAAAACAGTTTCCCTGCATCAAAATCACTGGCCACTAGGAGCGCTGCCTCTGGATGTGCATTTTCTTGTTTGCTTATGGCCCTATACAGCTCGTTGAGTGCGGTCTTAGTGTTGGCATCGGTTTGTGGTGATAAATAGACAGTTACAAAAATATAGATGAAAACTCTCTTGGTAAGTTCTGTGGTCTGCAGCTTATCATTAGATCTTATAACTTAGGAGAGCAAAACCTAGAGACTTCCTTAACATTAGAGATCGCGCACCAGCTGTTGTTAACAAAGAGACACACCCCTCCGCCCTAACCTTACCTGACACTGCCATACGGTCTTGACGAGGCAATTTCCATGTCCTTGTTCAGCCACGATGCTGAGAAACATAGGATGTTACAGTTCTGCAGATCCCGTTGATAGGATAGTCTCAAACTGAGCTTGTCCAGTTTGTTCTCCAGTGACTGTAAAAGAATGGAGGGTAGGTGCGGTTTATTTGCACGCCAACATAGTGTAATCAGTATGCCCGCCCGTCTGCCCCTTTTGCTGCGTCACTTCCTTTTCCGAGTCCCAGGGATTAGGGCCTTGTACGTAGTAAGCTGAACATCCACAGCAGCTGACTTGAAGTAGTGGTTGTCATCCAAATCGAGGTTAGTGATCGATGTTCTGATGTCTAGAAGCTGTTTTGGGTCATAGGAAATTATGGCTGAGACAATATCTACAAAAAAAGTTACGATCAGCGCAAGAAAACACACAAAGTAGCAGAATTGGTCGGGAGCCCGTAAAATGGCCGTTATCCACTGCAGTGCCATTTTATAATAGTCACAATAGACACTGTGTTATGAAGTCAACAGAAAATGAATTTTGTATGATTTCACGTAGTATTTCAATAGGAATGTCAAAGTTAATATTTAGTGCTGTGGCCCTTGACAGATAATACACAGTATATACAACAGTATGTGGACACCACTTCAAATTAGTGGATTCCGTTATTTCCGCCATACCCGTTGCTGACAGGCGTATAAAATCGAGCCACGGCCATGCAATCTCCATAGACAAACATTGGCAGTAGAATGGCCTTACTGAAGAGCTCAGGGACTTTCAACGTGGCACCGTCACAGGATGCCACCTTTCCAATAAGTCAGTTCGTCAAATTTCTTCCCTGCTAGAGCTGCCCCGGTCAACTGTAAGTGCTGTTATTGTGAAGTGGAAATGTCTTGGAGCAACAACGGCTCAGATGCGAAGTGGTGGGCCACACAAGCTCACAGAATGGGACCGTTGACTGCTGAAGCGCGTAGGGTAACGTGTAAATATCGTCAACACTCACTCTCGAGTTCCAAACTGCCTCTGGAAGCAACGCCAGCACAATAACTATTCATCAGGAGCTTCATGAAATGGGTTTCCATGGCAGAGCAGCCGCACACAAGCCTAAAATAACCATACGCAATGCCAAGCGTCGGCTGGAGTGGTGTAAAGCTCGCTGCCATTGGACTCTGGAGCAGTGGAAACGCATTCTCTGGAGTGATTAATCACCATCTGGCAGTCTGATGGACAAATCTGGATTTGGCGGATGCCAGGTGAACGCTACCTGCACCAATTCATAGTGGCAACTGTAAAGTTTGGTGGAGGAGGAATAATGGTCTGGGGCTAGGCCCCTTAGATCCAGTGAAGGGAAATCTTAATGCTACAGCATAGAATGACATTCTAGACGATTCTGTGCTTCTGCCTTTGTGGCAACAGTTTAGGGAAGGCCCTTTCCTGTTTCAGCATGACAATGCTACCTTGCACAAGACAAGGTCCATGCAGAAATGGTTTGTCGAGATTGGTGTGGAAGAAATTGACTGGTCTGCACAGAGCCCTGACCTCAACCCCATCGAACACCTTTGAGATTAATTGGAACGCCGACTGCGAGCCAGGCCTAATCTCCCAACATCAGTTCCCAAACTCACTAATGCTCTTGTGGCTGAATGTTAGCAAGTTCCTGCAGCAATGTTCCAACATCTAGTGGAAAGCCTTCCTAGAAGAGTGGAGGCTGTTATAGCAGCAAAGGGGGGACCAACCCCATGAAGATACAGTCCTACAGTGATGTCTGCTTGGTTTTATGTGTGCTGTTTACTACCCTTCTCCTATTTCAGGTAGGATTAGAGTATCCTGTCCTGCCAATGACTCACTGCCATTCAAAAGACAAATACATATCCATGGCTCCAGTTGACTAGAGAGAGAGAGAGAGAGAGAGAGGAGAGAGAGAGAGGAGAGAGAGAGAGAGAGAGGAGGAGAGAGAGAGAGAGAGAGAGAGAGAGAGAGAGAGAGAGAGAGAGAGAGGAGAGAGAGAGAGAGAGAGAGAGAGAGAGAGAGAGAGAGAGGAGAGAGAGAGAGAGAGAGAGAGAGAGAGAGAGAGAGAGAGAGAGAGAGAGAGAGAGAGAGAGAGAGAGAGAGAGAGAGAGAGGAGAGAGGAGAGGGTGAGAGAGAGAGAGGGGGGAGAGAGAGAGATAGAGAGGAGAGAGGAGAGAGAGAGAGAGAGAGAGAGAG